>NC_086317.1:362466645-363153145 GCF_036172605.1 Pelobates fuscus
GCTGTAGTGGGTGCAAATGAACATAGAACAGCAGAGGGAGTGAGTTTAGGGGGAGTATTGTAAGGGGAAGAAGAAAGATGAGAGATCTCTTCCCTGATTGTAGAGATCTTGTCAGTGAAGTGAGTTGCAAAGTCTGAGGCAGTCAAGTTAGTAGGTGGAAGAGGAACAAAAGGGAGAAGAAGAGAGTTAAATGTGTGAAATAGTCATTTGGATTCGTGGGAGAATACAATGTGAGCAGGATATTGCTTTCTATAGCACTAGAAAAAGTGGAGAGGCGGACTACAAAATTGATAAAAGGAAGAATAAAGTATTTTAGTTATGAAGAGAGGTTCAAAAATGTAAATCTCTTAGTTTAAAAAAACAGCACCCCAGGGACGATATGATAGCATTATACAAATATAGTCGAGGCCAATACAAAACATTGTCTGGAAATCTGCACATAGATAGGACTATATGTCACGCGTTTGTACTGGAAGAAAGGCAATTTAGTCAAAGGCAAATTAAAAGATTTTTTACAGTAAAAACAAGAGGTCGTTTTATCAGAGTCTATACAGATGTTTAAATAGCAATTGGATATATACTCGCAAAAACACAATACACAGGGATATACACTTTAATTTAGTGAGGTAATAGCCTCTTAATCCAAGGAGATATCTGACTACCATTCTGGGGTCTACAACATAGAAACATAGAATGTGATGGCAGATAAGAACCATTCGGCCCATCTAGTCTGCCCAATTTTCTAAATACTTTCATTAGTACCTGGCCTTATCTTATAGTTAGGATAATATTATGCATATCCCACGCATGCTTAAACTCCTTTACTGTGTTAACCTCTACCACTTCAGCTGGAAGGCTATTCCATGCATCCACAACCCTCTCAGTAAAGTCTACAACATAGAAACATAGAATGTGACGGCAGATAAGAACCATTCGGCCCATCTAGTCTGCCCAATTTTCTAAATACTTTCATTAGTACCTGACCTTATCTTATAGTTAGGATAGTCTTATGCATATCCCACGCATGCTTAAACTCCTTTACTGTGTTAACCTCTACCACTTCAGCTGGAAGGCGATTCCATGCATCCACAACCCTCTCAGTAAAGTAATATTTCCTCATATTATTTTGAAACATTTGCCCATCTAGTTAAAGAGTATGTCCACTTGTTGTGGTAGTTTTTCTTCTTTTAAATATAGTCTCCTTCTTTACTGTGTTGATTCCCATTAAGTCTTTAAATGTTTCTATCATATCTCCCACCCCCGTCTCATCTTTCCTCCAAGCTATACATGTTAAGATCCTTTAACCTTTCTTTGTACGTTTTATCCTGTAATCCATGAACCTGTTTAGTAGCCCTTCACTAAACTCTCTCCAAAGTATCAATATCCTTCTGAAGATATGGTCTCCAGTACTGCGTACAATAATCCAAGTGAGGTCTCAACAGTGTTCTGTACAATGGCATGAGCACTTCCCTCTTTCTACTGCTAATACCTCTCCCTATACCATTTTTCTAGTTTACCAAAATAATTTGCCATTTGGCTTATCCCTCCTGGAACATCAACCCTGTTACATATTTTTGTATCATCAGCAAAAAGACATACCTTACCATCAAGACCTTCTGCAATATCACTAATAACAATATTAAAGAGAATGGGTCCAAGTACAGATCCCTGAGGTACCCCACTGGTGACAAGCCCATGCTTTGAATATACTCCATTGACTACAACCCTCGGTTGCTTGTCACTCAGGCACTGCCTTACCCATTCAAAAATCCAAACTTAAACATTTCAGTTTATTGACACGTCTTCTATGTGCAACAGTGTCAAAAGCCTTACTGAAATCTAGGTAAGCAAGGTCTACTGCACCACCCTGATCTATTATTTTAGTTACCCAATCAAAAAAATCAATAAGATTAGTTTGGTATGATCTCCCTGAAGTAAACCCATGTTGTCTCTGATCTTGAAATCTGTGTGATTTTAGATGTTCAACAATCCTATCCTTTAACATGGTTTCCATCACTTTTCCCACTACTGAAGTAAGGCTTACTGGCCTATAGTTCCCCTACTCCTCCCTACTACCTTTCTTGTGAATGGGCACAACATTCTCGAACTTCCAATCTTCTGGGACTACTCTTGTTAACAATTATTGGTTAAATAAATCTGTTAATGGAGAGCAAAAAACGGGTCGCAAAAGTATTCTGAGAACAGCTGAAATAGCCTGCCCTTCGGTGGGTCCCAACAAGGCTGAAACGATCGTCTGGGGTTGCTGTGTCTCTCGTGCAGAGGGAACTTGCTGGCATTTCGGATCTGGACTGCCCGTATGGGTGGGACCAGTCTGATATGTTTCAGAGAAGTTCTCTCTGTAATGGCACAAGATGAGCAAAAAACAGCTTGAGAACTGAGCGAGACCGGCTGAAGGGCAGGCTATTTCAGCTGCTGCCCGTTCTCAGTATTCTCTTGCGACCCATTTTTTACTCTCCACAAGTTTAAAGGGATAATCCAGACGTGGACCCCTTGCTCACGGTGCCTAGGGAGATATCAGCTATGTCTCACTGATGATGCCTAACAAGGCTGAAACGATCGTCTGGGGTTGCTCTGTCTCTCGTGCAGAGAGAACTTGCTAGCATTTTGGATCTGGACTGCCCGTATGGGTGGGACCAGTCTGATATGTTTCAGAGAAGTTCTCTCTGTAATGGCACAAGATGAGCAAAAAACAGCTTAAGAACTGAGCGGGGACCGACCGAAGGGCAGGCTATTTCAGCTGCTGCCCATTCTCAGTATTCTCTTGCGACCCATTTTTTTTAAATCTGTTAATGGTTTTAACTTGCTTACTCTCTTCCTGTCTAATCTTATAGACCTGTTTATCTTCCTCACTCTTTTTTATAATTACAAAATGCTAACTTTTTGTTTTTTACTATTTTGAACACATCTGCGGAGTACCACAGTGGTTTCTTGAATTGTTTGCTTTTACTGACAAGCCTAATGCAATTTTCTGTTGCCGTCAGCAGTGCAACGTTTAAATAATCCCATTTCTCTTGGACTCCATTTAAATTGCTCCAGTCTAATAATGACTCCTTTACACACATTCTAATTTAAGCAAAGTCTGTTTTTCTAAAGTCTAAAACTTTTGTTTTTGTGTGGTGTGACTCAGTCACTGTTCTTATATTAAACCACACTGACTGATGATCACTGGATCCTAAACTTTCACCTACGGTAATATCTGATACCAAATCTCCATTAGTTAACACTAAATCTAGTATGGCCTCTTTCCGAGTTGGCTCCTCAATGACTTGTTTTAGAGACAATCCCAGTAGGGAGTTTAGAATATGTGTGCTCCTGGCAGAAGCAGTTTTTTGGTTTTCCAGTTCACATCAGGAAGATTAAAATCACCCATGATGATAACTTCCCCCTTCATTGTCATTTTAGCTATTTCCTCAACTAGCAAATTATCTAACTCTTCTATTTGTCCTGGGAACCTATAAATTACACCTACACGAGTTACTGCGTGATTACCAAATTGTAATGTAACCCAAACAGACTGTATGTTCCCCTCACTAACTTTTATTAGGCTAGATTTTATGCTATCCTTCACATACAGGGCCACACCTCCCCATTTATTGCCTTCCCTGTCTTTCTGTTATTGCTTTGTCCCAGTCATTTTTCTCATCATACCATGTCTCAGTAACAGTGACTAAATCTACATTATCAGTTGCCATTATTGCCACAAGTTCATGGATCATATTCCCTAAACTGTGAGCATTTGTAGACATGACTAAGCTCATCATTTCTTTTACACATTTCTACAGGCACTTTCTGTCCTTGTTTTGGGGGGCAATTGGATTGATGTGTTATCACCCTTTTGCCTCCCCATCCTAGTTTAAATGCATCCAAGCAAAACCTCTGAACTGCACACTGAGAACATTTGTTCCCTTTTGATAAAGATGCAAACCATATTTTTATACAGTTTATTTCCATTCCGACAGAGCTACCATGAGAAATTAAGCCAAATCCTTACTCCCATCTGAGGAAAGGGATTTAGGGGTGATTATTTCTGAGGACTTAAAGGTTGGCAGACAATGTAATAGAGCAGCAGGAAATGCTAGCAGAATGCTTGGTTGTATAGGGAGAGGTATTAGCAGTAGAAAGAGGGAAGTGCTCGTGCCATTGTACAGAACACTGGTGAGACCTCACTTGGAGCATTGTACGCAGTACTGGAGACCATATCTTCAGAAGGATATTGATACTTTAGAGAGAGTTCAGAGAAGGGCTACTAAACTGGTTAATGGATTGCAGGATAAAAATTACCATGAAAGGTTAAAGGATCTTAACATGTATAGCTTCCGGGAAAGACGAGACAGGGGGGATATGATAGAAACATTTAAATACATAAAGGGAATTAACACAATAAAGGAGGAGACCATATTTAAAATAAGAAAAGCTACCACAACAAGAGGACATAGTCTTAAATTAGAGGGGCAAAGGTTTAAAAATAATATCAGGAAGTATTACTTTACTGAGAGGGTAGTGGATGCATGGAATAGCCTTTCAGCTGAAGTGGTAGAGGTTAACACAGTAAAGGAGTTTGAGCATGCATGGGATTGGCATAAGGCTATCCTAACTATAAGATAAGGCTTAGGACTTATGAAAGTAATTAGAAAATTGGGCAGACAAGATGGGCCAAATGGTTCTTGTCTGCCTGAACATTCTATGTTTCTATGTTTCTATGTTTCCATTACCCTTCCTGCTTTGCTCGCTTAACAATATTAGAAATACGTCTTATGATAGAATACCCCAACAACAACTGCTTTCTATTAGGACTCACCATAGTCTCCAAGCATGTCTCCTCTACATCACTACCCTCAGTGCCTGAGCCTGTCTCCACAACACCACTACCATCAGTGCCTGAGCCTGTCTCCATAGCACCACTATACTTGGTGTCTGAGCCTGAATACATAACACAATTACACTCTGAAAGTGCTGAAAATGAATTTTGTAGAGCAACAGACTGTGCAAAGTGCCTTTTATCTACAACTTATGGGTTTTAAAATTCGCCTGCCTATTGAAGTCTATGGCGGTTCGCCAGGTTCGGCCGTTCGCGAACATTTGCGGAAGTTTGTGTTCGTCGTTCGCGAACTGCAAATTTCATGTTCGCGACATCACTACTTGTCCTCACTGATGTCATTGGAGGTCTCTTCCTCCACCCAGCCACGTACAACACCAAGGGTCCCCAAAAGGTGACAACAAGCCCCCTGGGACGCCTGCTGTGTTTGGTCTTCCACCTCCTCAGAGCCACCTTCCTCCTATGACTCCTCTTCTTCAGACTCCTCTCCTGCGTTGCCTCTCTCTGCATTATTATAAGGTGTGTTAAGTAGTACTATTCCTATCAGTTTAATCCCTGTTACGTCCCCTATCAGGGGACGTGTATATGGCATCGATTTTAGGAACCGGGAGATGGAAAAAGATGCTTGGTCGGTCCACCTACTTCATATTTGGGGCACTGCAAGTGTAATCTAATGTGCCACTAGATAGGAATGGTGTGTTAAGTTGTCCCCCTCTGCAGGCCTTTTTTAGTCGAATGTATCACCCACTGTCAGTCCCTTCGGGATCCATCCCTCATTCATCTTAATAAAGGTGAGGTAATCTAGACTTTTTTGACCTAGGCAACTTCTCTTCTCAGTGACAATACCTCCTGCTGCACTGAAGGTCCTTTCTGACAGGACACTTGAAGCGGGGCAGGCCAGAAGTTCTATCACAAATTCGGATAGCTCAGGCCACAGGTCAAGCCTGCAAACCCAGTAGTCAAAGGGTTCATCGCTCCTCAGAATGTTGATATCTGCAGTTAAGGCGAGGTAGTCTGCTACCTGTCAGTCGAGTCGTTCTCTGAGGGTGGATCCCGAAGGGCTGTGGCGATGCGTAGGACTTAAAAAGCTCTGCATGTCCTACATCAACAACACGTCTGTAAAGCGTCCTGTCCTTGCCGGCGTGGTCATGGGAGGAGGAGGATTACTTTCACCTTTTCCCCTGTTAGATTCCCGTTGTGCTGTGACATCACCCTTATACGCTGTGTAAAGCATACTTTTGAATTTATTTTGGAACTGCTGCATCCTTTCCGACTTGCGGTAATTCGGTAACATTTCAGGTACTTTCTGCTTATACTGGGAGTCTAGTAGCGTGGACACCCAGTACAGGTCGTTCTCCTTCAGCCCTCAACAGGCACGACAGCATGAAAGACCCCACTTGCACAAGGTTGGATGCCAAGCTACTCATGTCCCGTTCCTCATCCTCAGTGATCTCACTGAAGGTATGTTCTTCCCCCCAGCCACGTACAACACCACGGGTACCAGATAGGTGACAACGAGCACCCTGGGATGCCTGTTGTGGTTGGTCTTCCTCCTCCTCCTCAAAGCCACATTGCTCCTCTGACTCCTCTTCCTCACATTCCTCTTCCAGCATTGCCGCAGGTCCAGAAAGCGATGCTGATAAGGCTGTTTCTGGTGGTGATGGTGACCACAACTCTTCCTCTTCCACTTCACGCTCATCTACGGCCTGATCCAGCACTCTTCGCAGGGCACGCTCCAGGAAGAAAACAAATGGTATGATGTCGCTGATGGTGCCTTCGGTGCGCCTGACTAGGTTTGTCACCTCCTCAAAAGGACACATGAGCCTACAGGCATTGCGCATGAGCGTCCAGTAACGTGGCAATAAAATTCCCAGCTCCGCAGAGGCTGTCCTAGCACCCCGGTCATACAAATACTCGTTAACGGATTTTTCTTGTTGGAGCAGGCGGTCGAACATTAGGAGTGTTGAATTCCAATGTGTCGGGCTGTCGCAAATCAAGCGCCTCACTGGCATGTTGTTTCGCCGCTGTATATCTGAAAAGTGTGCCATGCCCGTGTAGGAACACCTGAAATGGCCACACACCTTCCTGGCCTGCTTCAGGACATCCTGTAAGCCTGGGTACTTATGCACAAAGCATTGTACGATCAGATTACACACATGCGCCATGCACGGCACATGTGTCAACTTGCCCAAATTCGATGCCGCCAACAAATTTCTTCCGTTGTCACAAACCACTTTGCCGATCTCCAGTTGGTGCGGAGTCAGCCACTGATCCACCTGTGCGTTCAGGGCGGACAGGAGTGCTGGTCCGGTGTGACTCTCTGCTTTCAGGCAAGTCAACCCCAAGATGGCGTGACACTGCCATATCCGGGATGTGGAGCTGGGGGGGTGCCGTTGATGTGAAGCAAGACGCAGCAGCAGAAGAGGACTCAACCGAGGAGGTTATGGAAGAAGATGGAGTAGGAGGAGTAGAGGAGGTGGCAGCAGGCCTGCCTGCAAGTCGTGGCGGTGTCACCAACTCCTCTGCAGAGCCACGCATACCATGCTTGGCAGCCATCAGCAGGTTTACCCAATGTGCAGTGTAGGTGATATACCTGCCCTGACCATGCTTTGCCACCCAGGTATCAGTGGTCAGATGGACCCTTGCCCCAACACTGTGTGCCAGACATGCCATTACTTCCTTTTGCACAATCGGGTACAGGTTTTGTGCAAAGAAATTTTGGCCAGGTACCTTCCACTGCGGTGTCCCAATAGCTACAAATTTTTTGAACGCCTCAGACTCCACCAGCTTGTATGGTAAAAGCTGGCAGGCTTAGAGTTCAGACAAGCCAGCTGTCAGACGCTGGGCAAGGGGTTGACTTTGTGACATTGGATTCTTACGCTCAAACATGTCCTTGACAGACACCAGACTGTGGGCAGATGAGCAGGAACTGCTCAAGGCGAGAGACGGAGTGGCGGATGGTTGAGAGGGGGCAAGGAGGACAGCAGTGGTTGACGTGGCTGAAGATGCTGGACCAGGAGGAGGATGGCGGCTTTGAGTTTGTGTGCTGCTTGTACTCATGTGTTGATCCCATAGGCGTTTGTGATGTGCGATCATGTGCCTTCGCACAGCAGTTGTACCTAGGTGGGTGTTGGACTTCCCACGACTCAGTTTCTTTGGGCACAGGTTGCACATGGCATCGCTGTTGTCAGAGGCAGACACACAAAAAATGCCACACTGCTGAGCTCTGCAATGACGGCATTCTGGTGGTGGCAACAGCATGCGTTGATTGGCGTGCTGTCTGGCTGACCCCGGGTGCCGATGCATGCTCTATGACTGTGCCACTAGCTCCTTGCAACAACCTCCCCCTGCTTCCAACTAGTCTCCTCCTCCTCTCTGTCTCCCCATGTGAACTTTCCCCCTGTTCTTCTTCTCTTCTAGCGGGCACCCACGTGACATCCACGGACGCATCGTCATCATCAACCAGTTCACTTGTATCTGATGACTCAGCAAAGGAAGCAGCAGCGGGTACAACATCATCATCATCACACCGTATGTCCATGTGTGTAATGCTGCCTGACTGAGACATATCCCTGTTATCTACATCCTCTGGCAATAATGCTTGTGCATCACTTATTTCTACAAACTGATGTGTAAATAACTCCTCTGACATATCAAGTGAAGCGGCTGTGGTGCTAGTGTTGGTGGTGGCGGCAGGCGGGTGAGTGGTAACTTGAGAGGTGCCCGAAGCTAAGCTGGAGGAGGATGGTGCGTCAAGGTTCCGAGCGGAAGCTGTAGAAGATTGGGTGTCCTGTGTTAGCCAGTCAACTATGTACTCAGAAGTTTTCGAGTTCAGGGTACGTGGCCTCTGAACACTGGGATTATTCTAAGGCCAAAGGGAATGACAGCACAATGACCACGACGGCCCCTGAGGGGTGGCCTGCCTCTGCCTGTCATTTTTTTTCGATTAGTGGTACTATGCGTGCAAGTGGCACTGTGCACTGGCAGAAGTTGGCAGAGTAGACGCTGTAGGCCTGACACACACGCTTGCAGACAACTAACTGCTATTCAATCTATTACAGTAAAAAAATTTTTTTTTTTTAAATGTACACTACTGTTACACCAGATATGAGTTGTACTGGTGTGACACTGTGCCATGGCAGGCCCTGAAACGCACACGCATGAAGGAAACTGACTGCTATTATTTCACAGTCAAATGTCTAGTTTTTTTTTTTTTAAATGATACACCATATATGAGTTGCACTGGTGTGACACTGATACACCATATATGAGTTGCACTGGTGTGACACTGTGCCCTGGCAGGCCCTGAAACGCACACGCGTGAAGGAAACTGACTGCTATTATTTCACAGTCAAATTTCTAGTTTTTTTAAAAGTACACTACTGTTACACCAGATATGAGTTGCACTGGTGTGACACTGTGCCCTGGCCGGCCCTGAAACGCACACGCGTGAAGGAACTGACTGCTATTATTTCACAGTCAAATTTCTAGTTTTTTTAAATGTACACTACTGTTACACCAGATATGAGTTGCACTGGTGTGACACTGTGCCCTGGCAGGCCCTGAAACGCACACGCGTGAAGGAAACTGACTGCTATTTTATTACAGTCAAAAAAGTTTTTTGTTTTTTTAAATGCAAGCTATTGTGACACCAGATATGAGTGGTGGCACTGGGCAAGTGGGCACAGTATACACTGTGAGCCTGACACACACGCTTGCAGACAACTAACTGCTATTCAATCTATTACAGTCAAAATTTTATTTTTTTTAAATGTACACTACTGTTACACCAGATATGAGTTGCACTGGTGTGACACTGGGCCCTGGCAGGCCCTGAAACGCACACGTGTGAAGGAAACTGACTGCTATTATATTACAGTCAAAAAAGTTTTTGTTTTTTTTAAATGCAAGCTATTGTGACACCAGATATGAGTGGTGGCACTTGGCAAGTGGGCACAGTATACGCTGTGAGCCTGACACACATGCTGGCAGGCAGGCAACTGCAATTAGATTACAGAGGAAAAAAAAAGCAGACTGATGTTCTAGCCCTAAAAAGGGCTTTTTGGGGTGCTGTCCTTACAGCAGAGATCAGATGAGTCCATCAGGAATGTAGTGGACACTGAATACACTAGCCTAGCTATCAATTTCCCTATTAAATCAGCAGCAGCACACTGTCCCTCCTCTCACTAAGAATGCAGCTTCAGAATGAATCTAAAATGGATGCTGCCCAGGAGGTGGGAGGGAGGGTCTGCTGCTGATTGGCTGGAATGTGTCTGCTGACTGGAGGTACAGGGTCAAAGCTTCCTCAATGATGATGAATAGGGGGTGGACCGAACATCGCATATGTTCGCCGTCCGTGGCGAACGCGAACAAGCTATGTTCGCCAGGAACTATTCGCCAGCAAACCGTTCGGGACATCACTATCTACAGCTCTAAGTCTACCAGTAATCCATCTGCCATTCCTAGTACGTCTCTGCAGCAGTGGCTTTGCAGCAGTTCCAGCCTGAGTTTGTTTAGCAGATAATTTACAAATCTCAGACTTCAATATAGAGGACTGCCACAACTTAGAGGACTGTCTACAGATTAGACAGCATCCAAATCTCAAAAAAGTGGAATGTGAAACAAATGCATAACAACTATTGCACTGAAGTCTGCCATTTTAATGAGGTGAATAATTTAAATCAAACAAATCTTTTTTATTTTTTTTGTCCTCCTGAACACCTCAGATTACCTCCAGTTTATCTCCAGAATATCTCCAATCACACACTTAGAAGAAGCACTCTCCAGAATATCTCCAATCACACACTTAGAAGCACTCTTAGATGTAGCAACCAAGCTATATTAGCCAAGCTAATACCACATCCCTTATATAACTCCTAAAATCACCACTCACTAGGAATGTTTAACACCTGGGTAGGCCTATGCTTAGGGTAGGCCTATGCTTATTTGCAAACAATAGCTAATTAACCAACAATCCATAGCAAGGACCTAGCTAATAAAATCAAATGCCTTTCCAATTACCAACAGAAAATCAAACCTTGTGCAATCAGTAACCTTTTCCTATAGATCAGTGGTTCCCAACCTTTTTTTACTTGAGTACCTCTATGAAATCCATCTCCATAAATTGTACCCCTCATATTAGCAAAATGTTTGTAATGAACATAGTTGTTGTAATTTTAAATATATACGTTTTCATATATACGTTTTCATATATACTCTGCCCCAGGCACTCCCTGCTCTCCCCTCTACCACAGGCTCTCCTTGCTCTCTCCTCTACCACAGGCTCTCCCTGCTCTCCCCTCTGTTGCAGACTCTCCCCTCTGCCCCAGGCTCTAGCTGCACTACCATCTGCCCCAGATTTTCCCTGCTATTCCCTCTGTTCCAGGCTCTCCCTGCTCTCCCCTTTGCCCCAGGCACTCCCTGCTCTCCCCTCTACCACAGGCTCTCCCTGCTCTCTCCTCTACCACAGACTCTCCCTTCTGCTGCAGACTCTCCCCTCTGCCCCAGGCTCTCCCCTCTGCCCCAGGCTCTCCCCTCTGCCCCAGGCTCTCCCATCTGCCCCAGGCTCTCCCATCTGCCCCAGGCTCTAACTGCGCTACCATCTACCCCAGATTTTCCTTGCTTTTCCCTCTGTTCCAGGCTCTCCCTGCTCTCCCCTTTGCCCCAGGCACTCCCTGTTCTCCCCTCTACCACAGGCTCTCCCTGCTCTCCCCTCTACCAGAGGCTCTCCCTGCTCTTCACTCTGCCCCAGGCTCTCCTTGCTCTCCCCTCTACCACAGTGTATCCCTGCTCTCCCCTCTACCACAGGCTCTCCTTGCTCTCTCCTCTAACACAGGCTCTCCCTGTTCTCCCCTCTACCACAGACTCTCCTTGCTCTTCCCTCTGTTCCAGGTTCTCCCTGCTCTTCCCTCTGTTCCAGGCTCTGTCTGCATTTCCCTCTGTTCCAGGCTCTATCTGCATTTCCCTCTGTTCCAGTCTCTGTGACGGAACACTGGCACTCCGACTGAGTACCTCCGCCGATCGATGCTCCTAGTGCTTGCTGAGGACTCCAAGCACTCCAACCGACAACATTAGCACTGCAGACCCCACTTCCAGCAATACAGCTGCGCCGGGGTCTCGCCGTCTCCACCCACCCTGGATCCACGACCAGGATCCAGCTCCCAGTGGGTGAACCTCTCCTAAATCCAGAGAGCGTAGCAGGAACAAATCAACCTATTGCAAGAGCTTACCCTGGGACAACGCCCTGCTGGAGAACAATGGTATAGGTATTAGAGGGGGAGGGGAAGAGACACATGCTCCCATGGAATCAAAGGGCAGAAACAGTCTTTTAAAAGCCGATAAGCTCAAATAGTCTTTTTAACTGGCAAAGTTTCCAAGGGACTATAGTCACATGACAGGAGGCTGGCAATTAGTCCTCTCCAGCGAAGGGCACGAAGGGCACTGTGGCACTTTGTCACAGTCTCTATCTGCATTTCCCTCTGCCCCAGGCTCTCCCTGCATTTCCCTCTGTTCCAGGCTCTCCCTGTTCTTCTTTTTGCCCTAGGATCTCCCTGCACTTCCCTCTGCCCCAGACTCTCCCTGCTCTCCCCTCTGCTCTCCCTGATCTGCCCCAGGCTCTCCCTGCTCTCTCTTCTGCCCCAGGTTCTCCCTGCTTTTTCCTCTGTTCCAGGCTCTCCCTGTTCTTCTCTCTGCCCAAGGCTTGCCTTGCTCTCCCCTCTGCCCAAGCCTCGCCTTGCTCTCCCCTCTGCCTCTGGCTCTCCCTGCACTTCCTGCACTTCCCTCTGCCCCAGGCTCTCCCTGCACTTCCCTCTGCCCCAGGATCTCCCTGCACTTCCCTCTGCCCCAGGATCTCCCTGCACTTCCCTCTGCCCCAGGATCTCCCTGCACTTCTCTTCTGTCCCAGGATCTCCCTGCTCTTCCCTCTGCCCCAGGATCTCCCTGCTTCTCTTCTGCCCCAGGTTCTCCCTGCTCTTCCCTCAGCCCCAGACTCCCCACACACACATATACAAACACACTGACACTCATACAGATGCAGACACACAGATACAAACACTGACACACATACAGTTGCACAGACACACTGAATGACACAAATACAGACACACATACAATCAATGACACACATGCAGATACGATACACATATACAATCACTGACACACATATAAAATCACTGACACACATGCAGATACTCGCTATCTGTATGTCAGTGATCTGTATGTCAGTGATCTGTATGTCACATAGATACATACACTGACACACATACAGACACATACCCAGACACAATGAAAAACAGATACACACTCTGACACCCATGCAGATACACAGACACATATGCAGATGCACAGCGATACATACACTGACACACGTGCAGATACACAGACACATATATACATACTCTGACATACTTAAGGATACATACTCTGACACACATACAGTTACATTCCCTGACACACAGATACACACCCTGACACACATGCAGACACAAAGAAATATAGGGTATGTATCCTTAAGTATGCCAGTGTATGTATCCATGTGTCTTTGTATCTGCATGTGTGTCAGTGTATGTATCTGACACATAGATGCACACCCTGACACACATACAGATACACACACACACACGCAGATACACAGACACACATGCTTACACAGAGAAAGACACATTGACACACAGATACCTATACTGACAAACTTGCAGATACAGACACATATATACGTACACTGACACACTTAAGGATACATACCCTGACACACGTTTAGATACACAGATAAAGACACTGACACACATCCTCATGCACAGATACATATCCTGAGACACAGATACACACATTGAAACACATGCAGATACAAAGACACATAGATTCATACACTGACACACTTAAAGATGCACACCCTGACACAGATGCAGATACAAAGACACACACACTGACACACAGATACATATACTGACAAACATGTAGATACATAGACACATATATACGTACACTGACACGTTTAGTTACACAGAGTTACACACCCTGACACACACACACTGACACATATGCAGATACACAGACACATAGATACATACATACAATGACACACTTAAGGATACACACCCTGACATACCTTAGAATGGCCGGACTCGACGTATCTTAGAGGAGACACACACACACACACACACACAGTCTGGTACACAGTAAACAGCAAGCCGGCAAACAGAACAGATAAGGATAAAGAGATAACGTAGTCAGAAACAAAGCCAAGGTCAATACGAAGGAACACAACTGAACACAACAAGCGCTAAAGGGAACTGCAACAGAAACCACGATAGGGCAAGGACTAAGGGAAAAACGTGAGTATAAGTACCTTCTAAATTTATTTGATTGGCTCTTGTCATATCCACACCCCCAAAAGGAAAGTGTATGGGGAGTGTGGCATGATAGGGGCCAATGGGAGCCTTTTTTCAATTTAGGCTCCCACTGTTTCTTTAAGAGCGCGCCCGAGACCCGTGGCACGCTCTTAGATTCAGGCGGGACACGTGACCGCTTCTCGTGGTCACTGCCTGCCTTCTTGTTGCAGCCGTCGGATGAGCCGCGCACGGCTCGTGCAGCAGCAGGACCGCACGCGGCTCGAAGAGAGGACCGTGGCCGGCCCCTGGATAAGGTAAGTAACTCTACAGTGTGTGAGAGAGATGCTGTGTGTGTGTGCGTGTGTGTGCGTGTGTGTGTGTGGTGTGCTGCGTGTGTGTGAGGTGTGCTGCGTGTGTGTATGAGAGGGGTGTTGTGTGTGTGTGTGACAGGGTTGCTCTATGTGTGTGTGTTATGGGTGCTGTGTTTGTGTGTGTGTGAGGGGTGCAGTGTGTGTGAGAGGGGTGATGTGTGTGTAACAGGGGTGATGTGTGTGTGTGAGGGGTGCTCTGTGTGTGTGAGGCGTGCTGTGTGTGTGCGAGAGGGGTGTTGTGTGTGTGTGTGTGTGTGTGTGACATGGTTGCTCTATGTGTGTGTGAGGGGTGCTGTGTTTGTGTGTGTGTGTGAGAGAGAGGGGTGTTGTGTGTGTGAGAGAGAGTGATGTGTGTGTGTGTGTGTGTGTGAAAGGTGTGATGTGTGTGTGTGTGACAGGGGTGATATGTGTGTGTGTGACAGGGTTGATGTGTGTGTGAGGGGTGATGTGTGTGTGAGGGATGCGCTGTGTGTGTGTGTGTGTGTGTGTGTGAGAGGCGTGCTGTGTGTGTGAGAGGGCTGTTGTGTGTGTGAGAGGGCTGTTGTGTGTGTGACAGGGGTGATGTTTGTGAGGGGTGATGTGTGTGTGTGAGGTGTGATGTGTGTGTATAACAGAGGTGCTGTGTGTGTGTGTGACAGGGGAGCTGTGTGTGTGCGTGTGAGTGTCAGGGGTGCTCTGTGTGTGTGTGTGTGTGTGTGTGTGTGTGTGTGTGTGAGGGGTGCTCTGTGTGTGTGTGTGTGTGTGTGTATGTGTGAGGGGTGCTCTGTGTGGGTGATGGGTATTGTGTGTGTGAGGGACAGGGGGTGCCTATATATTGGGGGAAGAGAAATTGCTGAACTCGCGGGAGGAACCTTCTGCCTCCTTGCTCCTCCCTCCCTCTCCAGCCTGTCTGTCAGTGCCTGAGGGAGATCCTACCGGCCCATGAAGGCACACAGAATATCTCAAATCAAACACTTAGAAGCAGCACTTATATGTAGCAACCAAGCTATATTGTGAGAAAGGCTGAACTTGATGGATGCGTGTCTCTTTTCAGCCTGTGAAACTACCTATGTAAATATACAGAATATGATAAGACAACCTCTCTGGGTAAAGAATTCCACATCTTTAATGTTCTTATTGTAAAGAACCATATCTGCTGCTTTAAGCAAAAACACATTTGTTCCAGTGTCAATGGGTCAACATGTCAACACATAGTGGTTTGAACTGAGCCTGTATATATATTTGTATAAGGCTATCATACCCCTCTGTAATGCAGTTTTTTGCCTTTTTTTTATAACTCATCTTTTCCTTGCTCTTATTAATTTTGTAGCTCGCCTTTGCAGTAGTTCTGCAACATGCTACTTTAAAAGCTGTGCTCAAAATAGCACTGCATATTCAAAGTGGTATCTTTCCTTTGATTTAAACATAGGCAAAATTATATGTGATTGGGATGAATTTTGTCCATGCAAATGATTCAGGAAATTCATTCAGATAACCCCTTAAGACCGCAGGGCGTTCTATGCCGTCCCCATTTTGGTGGCTCTAAACGCCGCAGGGCGGCATAGAACGCCCTGCGATCTTTTCTACTTACCCGTCGCCGGCAATCCCACGCCGGCGATCACGGTATGGGGAACTTACCTGGGAGCCCAGGGAGTCGCCCTCCGTCCTCTTCGGCCCCCCAGGGCCATGTGATCGCGAGGTCCTTGCAAGGACCCCGTGATCACATGGCCCTGGGGGGCCGAAGAGGATGGAGGGGGAGTGCCTGTAATGACAGGTACTCCCCCTGCTGTGTGAAAAAAATAAATAAAATGTTAAAACAGTGTAAAAATAAGATTATATATACTTAGATCATATATATTTATTATATATATGATCTAAGTATGTAGATACACATATACACACATACACATAAATATACATACACTGTCTATGTGTATTTTAATATTAATATATACATAATTATATATTAATATCAAAATACACGTACAATGATATTGATTAAATATATATATCATTTTCATTATATATATATTTATATATAATAAAAAATAAATAAATATATAAATACGTTAAAAATACAATTTAAAAATAAATAAATAAATAGATAAAAAATATATAAACATGCGTAATTTCGTTCTAACTGTACTTTAAAATTAATATATATATATATATTGATATCAAAATACATGTAGAACAAAATAATATTTATATCTATATACATAAGTATATACGTATATATCACTATATATACCTATATATAAATAAAAATAATAAAAAAAATGATATACATATATATATACACATATATATATATATATATATATATATATATACACACACATATATATATAATAATTCTACGTATATATTTATGTAATAATTTTACATAATTAGGTAATTTATTTAATTACAATTTGCAGGACCTGCCTGACAACCCAGGCCGAAAGTTCAGGGAATTTAATTTGCTAGCACTATATTTAACCCTGTAACTTTCCAAGACACCATAAAACCTGTACATGGGGGGTACTGTTCTACTCGGAAGACTTCGCTGAACACAAATATTAGTGTTTCAAAACAGTAAAATATATTACAACAACGATATCGTCAGTGACAGTGAAATTTTTTGCATTTTTCAAACACAAATGGCACTTACACTGACGATATAATTGTTGTGATACGTTTTACTGTTTTGAAACACTAATATGTGTGTTCAGCGAAGTCTCCTAAGTATAACAGTACCCCTCATGTACAGGTTTTTTTGGTGTTTTCAAAAGTTACAGAGTCAAATATAAGGTTTGCGTTTCAGTTTTTTCACATTAAAATTCGCCAGGTTGCCTTTGAGACCGTATGGTAGCCCAGGAATGAAAATTATCCCCATGATGGCATACCATTTGCAATAGTAGACAACCCAGGGTATTGCAAATAGGGTATGTTAAGTTTTTTTAGTAGCCATTTAGTCACAAACACTGGCCAAAATTTGCGTTCAAATTAGTTTTTTGCATTTTCAAATATTAACACTAACTTTGGCCAGTGTTTGTGACCAAGTGGCTACTAAAAAAGACTGAACATACTCCATTTGCAATACCTTGGGTTGTCTACTTTTGCAAATGGTATGCTATCATGGGGTAATTCTTATTCCTGGGCTACCATATGGTCTCAAAGGCAACGTAACCAATCTGGCGAATTTCAATGTGAAAAAACTGAAATATGTATCACGCTATATTTGACCCTGTAACTTCCCAAAACACCATAAAACCTGTACATAGGGGGTACTGTTTTACACGTGAGACATCGCTGAATACAAATATGTGTATTGTATTGCAGTAAAAGCAAACAGTATTTTGACATGCACAGTTAAAATGTCACGTAGAACTAAAACAATTTAAAAAAAATCTTATTTTCTCCCATTTTTTTATATTTTTTTCATATTAAATTATGTTCAATACATACATATTTGATGTTAAACGAAAGCCCTGTTTCCCCTGAATAAAATGATATATAATAAGTGTAGGCGCATTTAATATGAAAGAGGTGAATTACGGTTGGACAGACATATAGCGCAAATGCCAGGTTTTGTTTACGTTTTTTTTTGGATCACAACTTGTACATTTGGCTGCGGTCTTAAGGGGATAAATCCAAAGGACACAAAAAGATTATGTTTATAATTTGCACTACACTGAGGTGTGTTTTTGTACTATTTGGTGACAGAGCTAGTGAGAAGAAGTAACCAAAAGAGGGAAAAAGAGAAGGAACAATAAAAACTCAATATTTATATATACTTGAAATAGTATAAATATATATTATATTAAGATTTGTTTCTTCTTTGGTCACCTTTCACTTGATTTGTAAAAAAAAATAAAAAAAAAATCAACATTTAATGTTTGTTTCATAGCCATCTAACATCTTTTTTTTGGTTTCATAGATGGAACTATGAATCATGAAATAAATGAAGTGTCTCATCCATTGTCCATTTTATGATTCATCCATATGCCTAAATACAAATAAATCATGATCCAGGAGAAACCTCATGCACACATCTAGTTTAAGCCAAAATGCATACACGTAGAGTGTCATAAAAACTTCATACCTACAGGGGTTATTATACCTTCCAAATTGTCAAAAAGACAATGAGAGACACTTTAATTTATAGGGTGTTAGCAGTGGTGTGGCCAGGGGTGGGGGAGTATTTTAGGTGACTTACTAATAATTATTTATGCAACTAAAATGAAATTTAGAACAAGAACAATATGTAATTTACTAGACTTATGCAAGGGGGAACATTTTGTTTTATCAGAATTTTGGCGCCAAAATCAATTTTGAAATCCTGTTTTAGCTGCTTAAATACCAGCAGAAATTATGCCTACGAGTGTGCTGACATACCAAAATGGATACAATATTGCTTGGCCTAACAGATGCATAATATCAGCCATTTTTAAAAAGACAACTCCGAGTTGACAAAATTTGATTATATATCTGTATTGAAGAAAAGACATAGGAAGTAAGGATGATAAATGATGATAAATGATGATAATGATGATAAAGGTGATGTAGATTGTGGTGTTATTTGTGGTGGTTCTGGTAGTGATGGTAATGGTAATATTGCAACTGATGTTCCAACTGTCTCAGCTGAATGAGGTAATTCTATAGCAGGTACAGATGGACTTAGAGATGCAGAAGGTTAGTGCACACTAGCTGCATGAGAAAATACTGGGATGCTGCCCGTCCTCTCTGCACTCTCTGATTCTAATTTTCCTGGCTTATCATATTTGGAGATAAAAGTGCTATCTCTGCAGTGGTCCAGGAAATTCTCTTTACTGGATTAATTACCGCTACCAACAATAACACCTGACATCGCGGACACTTCTTTGCCTCTCTGCAGTTATATCTCACTAAGTGTGGCTCTGGTGACCCCTGTAAAGTAGACTCTTCTGTGCTTTCACTTGGTTGCTTTTTGAGGTGCACGAAGAAGGTGCACAAATAATGCTTATACTAGCAGTGGTAGAAAGAGCTGCAGTGCCAGTGGCAGCACAATTAGCTGCAGCATGAAAGGTAGAAGAAAAACTTAATTGCCTCCTGCTGTATTAGATAAACAATTTTTATTAATATTTTATTATTTATATTGTGTCAGCAAATTCCATAGTGCTGTACAAACATGCTGATAATCCCTTTATTCCAAGGCTGCATAGTACTTCTGATGGTGGAGTTGGCGATTGTGGTGCTCTGGGTAGCACTGGAGGTGGTGACAGCAGTCCTTGTGACTGAAGTGTTCCAACTCTGAGAAGCCACAGCACCACTGCTGATGGTGGATTGGGGAACAGTACCCTTTCCTATTCCTTGGCATTAATATGTGACAATGTTGATGGTGGATTTGTATTTCTATTACAATAAATTATGCATATAAATGCTTGTGTATTATGTAAACAAACAACTTGATTCAGCAAAAATAGGTGTCTGAGTTGCACAATGGGTTGGTGCTTGATAACATTATTGGGTTTGAAGTTGAGACACAGTGTTCAGGCACTGTCACTGCACACACTTGTTTGAAAACTCAGGACAAAAAATAATAATAATATTTAACATCTGAATGATGAGGGCCTGATCTTACACTAGGAAGAATAACAAAATGTCAGCCTCCTACTCAAAATAGTTTAAAGTGCCCCTGGAAGTAGCTGAAAGTGGAGGCTAATCTCACACTAGCACCAATGAGCCATGCTATTCCCCATTCCTATAGAGGCAGCAAGGGTGAAACAAACTGCATCACTGCTGGTCTATCTCTCTCATTAGCTGCAGTCAATGTGTCTGGAATAAACATGCTTGGAAGTATGGATTGTTTTACTGTTCGTCCTTTTTTCCTCTATAGGTCAGTTGTTACTTGATTTATGAATAAAATTTACATTTAGTGGTTGTCCCCTAATCTTCAATCATCTTTTTTTCTACCTCTTAGGACAAGTGACCCAGCCTACATTATTGGGCATTATTACCAAAATACATACAATTCTCCATTCATTTCTTCCCCCTTTTATTCTTGTGCTGGTAAAGGCAATGCAAATGGAGAACTGAACTGAGCATGTTCAGGCTTATGTGAGTTGGTTCTGCTTAGATTCTGACACATGGCAGGTCAGAAATCTGAATTTTAGCTGATCATCAAATTTATTCTGCCTGAAACAACTCTCCAAGTCTATTATTTTTTTTTCAGACTGATTTATAAACACATTTGTTGTAGTTTAAGGACAAATTACAGTGTGGTACTTTTATAAAAGAGTGACATTAATATAGAAAAGAGATAGAAGCATTTGAGCCCAATACTAAATATGGACAATACTAAATATGGACACTAGCGAGATATGTATACCAATTGGCAACATCTTAACCCCAAATTTGGTCCCTTTGTGTCCAATATGGTAACCCCTAAGCTTCCGTTCACTGTCACCATAGAATGAGAATTTTTTTTGCTGGGCAACCAGTTATAAAATAAAAACATCTGCCATTGTCTTCCCATTGAGATAAACAGTTTGTAGTATGTATTATTGTTGATTGATATACTCACTGGTCCTACCAAAATATTATAGAAATTGTTCTATTTCCATTAACTAAATCTGGGGTACTGCTAGCTTTGTCATATAAATACATGGATGTTTGTGAGATAGTAACTTTCAAATCCTCCATGCTAATTAAAAACATTACATATTGTTTAAACCTGTGGTTGCCAACATAGATTCCATTTGCAAGAAGCAAGTAAATTCATTTTTCAAATACTAATATTATTATATCATCCATTCTTTTCATTTACTTTACTTTCAAGGTCACCTTTTTCTTTAGGTATAAGATTCCATGATATTACATAAATGTTATAGTAGGAGCCTGTGGGCACAATTTCAGTTAAACTAGGTGTCTAAATCAAATCTGTCCCGCTCCTATCATGTTTACATTTATCACCACTATAAACAGCAAGTTCGATTACACATTTATGCTTAACCTAGTCATGCTTTTCATTTTAAAGAAAAGTGACACGATTAAATATTTATCAGTAAAATAAAAATTGAGAGAGAAACTTTTGTGAACTTTATCCATCTTTAGAAGTAGGCAAATTAAACTTTATAAAAACATACACAAAAGTCAAAATAAACTTTAACGTAACTCATTTATTACCAAACGTGCATATATACACACACACACAGATCTCTCTCTCTCTCTCTCTCTCTCTATATATATATATATATATATATATACACATACATACATACATACATATAGACACATACACATACGCTGTTTCCAGTTGTTTCCAGCTAAGCAAAGACTGAGCAGATACACCAGAGAAGAGGCTAACACAAGGCAGAACAATACTGGTCATAAAGGACTCTCACAAAGAAACAGCACCATCCAACTACCAACTAATAACATGCCTCCCCACAACATGAAATCTCTGGTCAGGCATCGTAGCCTCCAAGATCCAAGGGCATATGAGTCAATATATGAGCAATACTCAGAAGGTGATTTGAAACAACACCAGATGATCAAAACACCAACTACAAGTAGACCAATCAGTCCAATCTGTGCACAGCCTGGATTGACTACAAGAACGCCAATGACACAATGCCACACACATGGATATTGGAATGCTTGGCTATCTACAAGAAACTTGATGGGCATTTGGAATCCACTCTAGAAGCCAATTCCAGTACAATAACTCAAGTGAACATAAAGATGCACTATCCCCAGTGCTGTTCTGCATAGACCTCAACCTCCTTAGCCAGATCATCAAGAAGTGTGGATACGGATACAGGTTCAAGAGTGGAGCTACTATCAGCCACCTACTCTACATAGATGACATCAAGCTGTATGCCAAGAATGAGCGGGACATTGACTCACTGATCCCCCTAACTAGGATATACAGCAAGGACATCGGAATGCCGTGCGCACTACAGAAGTGCAGGCGGATGGTAGCAAAAAGAAGGAAGATGATCAGGACAGAAAGAGCTAAAGTTCCAGAAGGCCAAATAGAAGATGTAGAGAAAAGTTTCAAGTACCTGGAGGTACCACAAGTGCATGGCAACCATAAGGAAGA
This sequence comes from Pelobates fuscus, assembly GCF_036172605.1. Taxonomy (NCBI): domain Eukaryota; kingdom Metazoa; phylum Chordata; class Amphibia; order Anura; family Pelobatidae; genus Pelobates; species Pelobates fuscus. The sequence goes on from NC_086317.1 coordinate 362,489,230, forward strand.
GGCAAAGAGGATAGCAACATCCAAGTACCTCCAAAGAGTCAGACAGGTCCTGAAGTCCCAGCTTAAAGTCAAGAACAAGATCCAAGCCATCAACACATATGCCCTACTTGTCAACAGATACCCAGCTGGGATAATAACATGGCCAAGAGAAGAACCGGTCCCCATGGATGTCAAGACCAGAAAACTACTCACTATGAATGGAGGATTCCACCCAAAATCCAGCTCCCAAAGACTGTACACCTACCGGAAGGAAGGAGGTCGGGTCCTGATGAGTGTCAAGGCCACAGTCCAGGATGAAACACAGAGCATCCACAAGATGGCTCCCAAAGATTAATTACTAAGGGAATGCCTGAGACTTCAACAGAGAGAGTGCAGAAAAAGAGGAGGTTCCTTGGCAAGACAAATCTCTCCATGGGGTGTACCACTGGCAGATAATAGATGTGGCTCACATGACAAAATCCTACCATTGGTTGGCAAAGGTACAACTAAAAGACAGCACTGAGGCTAGCAGTCCAGTAGTTGGATTCAAGATGTTAGCTGGAACAGCATACACAGAGAGACACAACCAAGTTGCTGGGATTGTGTACCGAAAAATCTGCGCAGAATATGGATTGGACCTGACTAAGTCCAGATGAGAGATGCCACAAAGGGTAGTCGAGAATGACAGGGCTAAGATCCTGTGGGACTTCAAGATCCAGACAGGCAAGCAAGTGCTGGAAACCAACCCGGCATTGTGGTGGTAGACAAGGAATGGAAGACTGCAGTCGTGGTGGATTTCACAATACCCAGTGACTATAACATCAGGAAGAAGGAGAAATACCAAGGACTAAACGAAGAACTAGAAAGGATGTGGAAAGTGAAGGCAGTAGTAGTCCCAATTGTGATAGGAGCACTTGGGGCTGTGACTCCTAAGTTGGGGGAGTGACTTCAAAAGATTCCATGTGGGACATCTGAGATCGCTGTCCAGAAGAGTGAAGTTCTAGGAACAGCTAAGATACTGCACAGAACCCTCAAACCCACAAGAAGAGGACCTGAGAATGAGGAATAAAACATAGCACCAAGGAAGGGTGAGAAAATCTGTTTTTTTATTTATATACATAAAAATTAAATCAACAGGGCTGCACTCACCTGAAAATGCATACTGGATTTGGTGTGTTGTATGAATTGGCCCCAGCAGCACCCTTACAGGTATGTATGTTCAAGAGAGTGCAGCCCTCTTTGTTTCATTTATATATTTAGGAGTCCAAGCCAACTCTTTGGTCTTGCACCCCTCCATGTCAAAGTTGCCTCATTCCAGGGCCCTAGAACGTTAGCTAATTAACTAGAAAACGTCCTTCTGCACTGACCATGTTCCCCAACTCTGAAGATTGTTATTTTCTAGCTCCACACAGCCTGGCTAATCAAGGTGTGGATAGAGGACCATCAGATCAGCACCTTGTCTTGACCAACACAAAAAACATAAACCCCACTGAAAACCTCTGGGATGTGATCAAGAGGAAGAAGAATGGTCACAAGCCATCAAACTAATTTTGTGCCATGAGTAATATAAAGTCACCCAACAAGACAAAACAAAAAAAGATAATGACTACTTGTCATGTGATAGTAATGTATGGTTAAATGCCTAAAAATATAAAAATAGCTGATTTTTATCCAGTGGAGCAAATATGCTACTAGATCAACACACTTGGACATACTAGAATAATAAAAACAAATACAATTCATACTCAATTGAGGTGTATAACATCTTTTCATGCCTTGCTAATATCTCTGAACATGGAATGTTGAGTCCTGGGTATTGAGTTGAGTATTTTATTCAATATGAAGAACACATCAAAAGCTAACATTTTCAATCAAGTCATAAATAATAATGCAAAGCTATGAGAAGAAAGATAGAAGAAAGTTACATTGTTTTTACAAAATTTATGTCGGACTTCTAATATCAAAGAAGATAGTAATTGTTAAAAGAAATTCTGTGAAATTAGTCCAATTGAAACTTTCTTCTTCCCTCACACATTAGTAAGACTTGAATAATATAACTATAACTAAAGCATAAAAACAAACATGCGTACACATTATCCTGAAACAATCACAGAGTTATATTTCCTGACAATTAAAGAGGAGTGAAGTAGTGCATTAAATATATTTGCTTAATTGCGTGTAAGAAAAAGTCTCTCAGTTTGGTTTAAAGAGTTTGCTAATTTAAATTAGTGTATTTCAATTTATTTTGTGTATCAAACAGAAAAGGTTGCACTTTTCTAATGTATATAATTTTTTTGTTTTTAACTTGTGTAGAGGATTAGATTTTAGTAGATATGAATAATAATAAGAAAAAGAATGGAAATAATAAGAAGATACATGTAAAGAAAAATATAGAAAGGTTATGATTCCTGAAGTGGTGGTTTTATATTGGATCTGATTAGTTAGCTACTTGCTATTGATTGCTGTTTAATTAGCTATTGTTTGCAAATAAGCAGAGGCCTACCCAGGTGTTAAGCATTCCTAGTGGGTGGTAATTTTAGGAGTATATAAGGGTTGTTGTCATTAGCTTGGCTAATATAGCTTGGTTGCTTCATCTAAGTGCTGCTTCTAAGTGTGTGGTTGGAGATATCCTGGAGAGTGCTTCTTCTAAGTGTTTGATTGGAGATATTCTGGAGAGTGCTTTATCTAAGTGTGTGATTGGAGATATTCTGGAGAGTGCTTCTTCTAAGTGTTTGATTGGAGATATTCTGGAGAGTGCTTTATCTAAGTGTGTGATTGGAGATATTCTGGAGATAAACTGGAGGTAATCTGAGGTATTCAGGAAGATAAATAAAAAGTTAAGATTCATTAAGATTCGTTTGATTTAAATTATTCACCTCATTGGAATGGCAGACTTAGTTAAGTGTAGTTGCTATGCATTTGTTTCATGTTCCTATTTTTGGAGGTTTGGTTGTTGTTTAAATTTGTAAATTATCTGGTAAATAAACTCAGGCTGGAACTGCTGCAAAGCCACTGCTGCAGAGACATACTAGGAATGGCAGATGGATTACTGTACAATCTGATAGACTTAGAGTTGTAAATAAAAGGCATATTGCACAGTCTGTTGCTTTACATAATTCATTTTCTGCACTTTCAAATGTTCTCAGCGAGCAGTTCAGAGGTTTTGCTAGGATGTATTTAAACTAGGAGGGGGGGGGGGGGCAAAAGGGTGATAAAACATCAATCCAATCGTCCCCCAAAATGTGAATTGGAAAACAAAAATAGCTGCTTTTGCCAGGAGCACATATATTCTAAACTCCCTAGTGGGATTGTCTCTAAAACAAGTTGTTGAGGAGCCAACTCGTAAAGAGGCCATTCTAGATTTAGTGTTAACAAATTGAGATTTGGTATCAGATATTACTGTACTTGAAAGTTTAGGATCAAGTTATCATCAGTCAGTGTGGTTTAATATAAGAACAGCAGTGACTGAGTCACACCACACAAAAACAAAAGTTTTAGACTTTAGAAAAACAGACTTTTCTAAAATTAGAATATGTGTAAAGGAGTCATTATCAGACTGGAGCAATTTAAATGGAGTACAAGAAAAATGGGATTATTTAAAAGTTGCACTACTGAAGGCAACAGAAAATTGCATTAAGCTTGTCAGTAAAAGCAAAAAATCAAGAAACCACTGTGGTACTCCGCAGATGTGGCCAAAATAGTAAAAAACAAAAAGTTAGCATTTAGTAATTATTAAAAAAAAACAGAGTGAGGAAGACAGAATGATCTATAAGATTAGGCAGAAAGAGGCTAAGCAAGTAATAAGAGCTTCCAAATCACACACAGAAGAGAAAATAGCATAGTCAGTATAAAAGAGGGACAACACAGAGAAAAGAAGAGTAAAACAAGGATTAGTTGGATTAAAAACAAAAGAAGGAAGGTATGTAGAAGAGGATAAAGGTCTAGCTGACTGCCTCAATTAATATTTTTGTTCGGTATTTACAGATGAAAATGAAGGAAAGGGACCTCAGTTAAGAAAAAGGATAAATTAGTCATTTATTACACGTGAGTTTACAGAGGAAGAGGTTCTATTTCAAATGTCAAAAGTAAAGACAAATAAGTCAATAGGACCTGGTGGAATACACCCAAAGCTATTAAAAGAGCTTAGTGGTGTCCTAGCAAAACCATTAACAGATTTATTTAACCAATCATTGTTAACAGGAGTAGTCCCAGAAGATTGGAAGTTAGCGAATGTTGTGCCCATTCACAAGAAAGGTAATAGGGAGGAGTCGGGAAACTATAGGCCAGTAAGCCTTACATCAGTAGTGGGGAAAGTGATGGAAACCATGTTAAAGGATAGGATTGTTGAACATCTAAAAACACATGGATTTCAAGATCAGAGACAACATGGGTTTACTTCAGGGAGATCATGCCAAACTAATCTTATTGATTTTTTTGATTGGGTAACTAAAATTGTAGATCAGGGTGGTGCAGTAGACATTGCTTACCTAGATTTCAGTAAGGCTTTTGACACTGTTGCACATAGAAGGCTAATCAATAAACTGCAATCTTTAAGTTTGGATTCCAATATTGTTGAATGGGTAAGGCAGTGGCTGAGTGACAGGCAACCGAGGGTTGTAGTCAATGGAGTATTTTCGAAGCTTGGGCTTGTCACCAGTGGGGTACTCAGGGATACTTGGACCCATTCTCTTTAATATTTTTATTAGTGATATTGCAGAAGGTCTTGATGGTAAGGTATGTCTTTTTGCTGATGATACTAAGATATGTAACAGGGTTGATGTTCCAGGAGGGATAAGCCAAATGGCAAATGATTTCGGTAAAACTAGAAAAATGGTTAGAGTTGTGGCACCTGACATTAAATGTGGATAAGTGCAAGGTAATGCATCTTGGACGTAAAAACCCAAGGGCAGAGTACAGAATATTTGATAGAGTCCTAACCTCAACATCTGAGGAAAGGGATTTAGGAGTGATTATTTCTGATGACTTAAATGTAGGCAGACAATGTAATAGAGCAGCAGGAAATGCTAGCAGATGCTTGGTTGTATAGAGAGAGGTATTAGCAGTAGAAAGGGGGAAGTGCTCATGCCATTGTACAGAACACTGGTGAGACCTAACTTGGAGTATTGTACGCTGTACTGGAGACCGTATCTTCAGAAGGATATTAATACTTTAGAGAGAGTTCAGAGAAGGGCTACTAAACTGGTTCATGGATTGCAGGATAAAACTTACCAGGAAAGGTTAAAGGATCTTAACATGTATAGATTGGAGGAAAGAAGAGACAGGGGGATATGATAGAAACATTTAAATACATAAAAGGAATCAACACAGTAAAGGAGGAGACTATATTTAAAAAAGGAAAAACTACCACAACAAGAGGACATAGTCTTAAATTAGAGGGACAGAGGTTTTAAATAATATCAGGAAGTATTACTTAACTGAGAGGGTAGTGGATGCATGGAATAGCCTTCCAGCTGAAGTGGTAGAGTTTAACACAGTAAAGGAGTTTAAGCATGTGTGGGATAGGCATTAGGCTATCCTAACTATAAGATAAGGCCAGGGACTAATGAAAGTATTTAGAAAATTGGGCAGACTAGATGGGTCGAATGGTTCTTATCTGCGTCACACTCTATGTTTCTATTTTTCTATGTTTCTATGATTTGCTAAAATTCTAGGCAGGTGTAATGCAGAGAAGATTTTTTTTTTTAAATCTTTATTTTGGTGTGCAACAAAGGAATAACATACAGGCTTGCATAGACACGATAGCATCAACAAGCTTAATGTGGTCAAACATTTGCATACAGTGTCATGACATGAGGTATAATTGCACTTTTTTATGGGTTAAGGAAACTGGAAATCTTGAAAAATTACAGGCTAGAGAAATAGGTCACAGGTTAGGTAGGTAATTATGTTGAGTAAGGTAGTTAGCAAGGTTAACATGTCAAGATATAAATCAGGCTTAACATAAGATTCTATTCTACCCTGTGTGCTAGATGGTAAACATATACAGTATTTAGTGGTTATCAGGCTTAAACATGACTTAGATTTTGATACATATATATACAGAGTGAAAGATCTGCCGGGTTTAGAGATTAGGCTTTGGTGCGTACCGCTTCGCTTTTACATGTAAGAGCCATCAGGCAGACAGATGGGTAAGGGAAAACAGTGGATTAAATAGTGCGCTGGATGGGTATCTCATACATGCAAAGCTTATCTAGTTTCTCTATGACTATAGTGCCTGGGTAGTAGTGAAGGCGCTTTTTGAGGGTATGAATTAAAGGCTTTACAGTGCTATGTTAAGATACATGCAGCGAGTAAAGTCACCAGGTCTGAGCAGGTTGTTGGGTACAGTGCGTGTCTCTGTGCAGGTCTAGACGAGAGCGTTGGTGTTGTCTTCAACCCACTCCGCATGGTGGGATAGCGTGGTGGTCTTGGGAGGCCAGGTCATCAGGCTGCGGTTGGAGGCCCTGTCCGTTCCACTCACGAGTAGGGTTCAACCGTGCTTTTCTAACTAGATCTTCCTTGGCAGGAGGTCTTTTGGCAGGCCTGGGCGTGGGTTGTATCCAGCTGCCCATGCGCTTGCGGAGTCTGCGTGCCACCTGTCTTCGGCCTGAGGCCTTGAAGGGAACTCGCGCCGTTGTGCCATCGATCCCGTTTTGAGGGTCGTGGGCCCAGGGTGCTTCCGGTTCTCCGGTGTCTCCCCGGGTGTATGGCTGGCGTTGGAGAGGTACCTCCATGTGAATACCCAGCCCAGAAGAAGGGCATGTGGCGGAGACTGCAGCGTCGTCCATGTGCATAGCTGGGCTTGTGAGTTCAGTGGAGCTGGTCGCTGATAAAGCTTCCATCTGGAGCTGTGCGGTGTGGGTGATAAGTGGCTGCGTTTGATCTGCCCGGTCTGCAATCCGGCTCCAGAACGCTGCACATATCTCGTCAAAGGCAGCCTTAAACTTGGTTTCCCATGTCGGTTTAGTGTACTCCCCTACTCTGTCGGTCATGTTGGTTGCGGCCCTTGAGCGGGAAGCGGCGGCATACGTTGATGGGAAGCTCTCGGTTGTATTTTCCCCAGCAGGGACCGGGATTACCCCCACCGGTCCAGAGGGGGGTAACGGGTCGCTTGCATTTGCCCCATGGTCCCAGGTTGGAGGAACGGCCCTTTCCTCCCCCCCGTGGTTCCCTCCATGTGAGTAGGCCTCAAATGTGGTGTTTGGCTTCAGAACGGCGGGCGAGTCTCCGGAGTCGGTTAATAGTGCTCCCCAGCGGTTATTTACAGTGTGCAATCTCGTTTGTCACTGTTTTAGGGGTAGCATCTCGGTTTGTGCCCGTCTTAGCTTAGTTTGTGTGAGGAGCTCATCACACACACATCTGTCAGCCATGCTGGTCCTGCAGAGAAGATTTTATACAAGATGCCACCTAAATGCACAGGTAATTGATTGGTATTTCTTTGCTGATCTACAAGTCAGTGTCAAATTGTGACATTATTAGCTGAAATGCTTCCAGTTATTGTAAACCAATACCTCTTAGAGTAGATGAATGGCTAAACAGAGGTTCCCTGGAGTGAATTATTTTGCTAGCAACACTGTGGAATAAAGAGCAAAGCATGATACTTTATATTGCAACAAAAATAGATTCTAGTTTGATTTTAAAATGAATGAAGTGCTTTGTATATCAATGAATATCAGGTTTGATAAGAATATAATTTTAATAAACTGGTAAAGATTAACCACTCGACTTGGAGATTAATTTTTGGCTGAAATTTGCATCGATTTGATAATGTTTGGTGATTTCCAAGCTGCCCGTGCTAGAATCTCTCAGAATTTCACAAGTCCCTTTCCTGGGATCAAAAAAAGGGAAAGGAGTGGAGAATAGGCTGTTTTTTAGTGGAGAAATATGCAGCTTAGTCTGTCATAATGAGCATATCAAGAGGTGTTTTGTAACCCGATAAGGAATGAGCCTAATGTATAGATTGTGATCAAAACAAAACGCAAATAAAATCTGGAATTACTATATGTCTGTTCAACCGTAATTCGACTCTTTTTCATATATAATTTTGTTGAGGGGAAAAAGGGCTTCCATTTAACATCAAATATTTAGGTATTAAACATAATTTAATATGAATAAAATAAAAAATGGGAGAAAATAATCTTTTTTATTTTTTTTAGTTCTACGTGACATTTTATGAATGTCATAATATTGTTTGCTTTTACTGCAATAAAATACACATATTTGTAATCGAGGTCTGTAAAACAGCACCCCCTCTGTAAAGGTTTTATGGTGTTTTGGGAAGTTACAGGGTCCAATATAGCATGTTAATTTTTTTTTTTTTTCACTTTGAAATACGCCAGATTGGTTACGTTGCCTTTGAGACTGTACGGTAGCCCAAGAATGAGAATTACCCCCATTATGGCACACCATTTGCAATAGTAGACAACCCAAGGTATTGCAAATAGGATATGTCCAGTCGTTTTTAGTAGCCACTTAGTCACAAACACTGGGCAAAGTTAGTGTTAATATTTGTTTGTGCGTGAAAAATTCAAAAAACTACTTTGAATGCCAATTTTACCTTGGGTCTTCTTCTATTGAAAATGCAAGCCTTATATGTGACTCTGTAACTTTTGAAAACACCATAAAACATGTACATGAGGGGTACTGTTATATTAGGGGACTTCGCTGAACACAAATATTAGTGTTTCAAAACAGTGAAACGTATCACAACAATTACATCAGTGTAAGTGTCAAAAATGCAACAAATCTCACTTTCACTGTCGACATCATTGTAATACATTTTACTGTTTTGAATCACTGATATTTGTGTTCAGCAAAGTCTTCTGAGTAAAACAGTACCCCTCATGCACAGGTTTTATGGTGTCTTGGAAAGTTACAGGGTTAAATATAGTGCTTGCGAATTAAATTCTCTGCACTTTCTGCCTAGGTTGTCAGGCATTTCAGTCAAATTTTAATTAATAAAATCACATAATTATGCTAGAAGATTACTTAAATATACACATAGAATTTTAATATATATATACATATATGTATTTAAATTCATTGTGTATACTTATGTAATCATTAATGTAATTGTATACATTTTTTATATACCGTATATACTCGAGTATAAGCCGAGTTTTTCAGCACATTTTTTTGTGCTGAAAAACCCCAACTCGGCTTATACTCGAGTCAGTGTCTGTATTATGGCAATTTAAATTGCCATAATACAGACAGGGGGCTGTGGGGGCTGCAGAGCGTTTACTTACCTCGCCTGCAGCTCCTGTCAGCTCCGTTCTCCTCTGCGCTGGTCCGTTCAGCATCTCGGTCCCAGTGTAAGTCTCGCGAGAGCTGCGGGGTCATAGTGCGGCTCTCGCGAGACTTACTCTGTGAGCTGACAGAGGAGCTGCACGGACCGGCGCGGAGGAGGAGGGAGCTGACAGGAGCTGCAGGAGAGGTAAGTAAACTCTCAGCCAGACCCCCTCCTCCCCCCACTGAACTACCAATGCCACTGGACACCCAGGGAGTGAGAGCCCTCCCCCTGCCATGTATCAAGCAGAGAGGGGGGGTGGAAAAAATAAATACATAATAATGATAAAATATTAAAAATAATAATAATTAAAAAGAATAACAATATAACAAAACAAATTAAAATAATAATTAATAAAATAAATAATAATATAACAAAAAATGATTAAAATAATAATTAATAAAATAACAATAATCAAAATGCCCACCCCCCACCAACACATACACAAACACACACTGCATCACACACACTCACACTGCATTCATATACACACACTGCATTCATATACACACACTGCACTCATACACACACTGCACTCATACACACACTGAATTCATACACACACACTGCATTCATACACACACTGCATTCATACACACACACACTGCATTCACACACACACACACTGCATTCACACACACACTGCACTCATAAAATTTAATAACAGAGAAACTGCTATGTTTATAACTGGGTTAATCCAGCCTCTAGTGGTTGTCTCATTGACAGCTGCTAGAGACGCTTCTCACTGTGATTTTCACAGTGAGAAGACGCCAGCATCCATAGGAAAGCATTGATAATGCTTTCCTATGGACTGGCTGAATGCGCGCGCAGCTCCTGCCGCGCATGCGCATTCAGACGATGGCGTCGCTATGGAGGAGGAGAGGAGGAGGAGAGTCCCCTCCCGGCACTGGAGAAAGAGGTAAGCTTAACCCCTTCCTCCCCCTAGAGCCCGGCGGGAGAGGGACCCTGAGGGTGGGGGCGAGTATGTTTTCCTGGTACTATAGTGGTCCTTTAACTGTGTGGAGAAAGAAAAGCTCACTTTTTTTTTCTAAAATGTATTTAAGCATGTGCCTGCAGTACAAGTACATGTGTGAGCATTGTCCAGTGTTTCTTAATATTAAACACAATAACAGTTCAGTAGTAAATCCACCAAATACCAATAAATTTTGCAAAACATACCTATTTTTTTATTTTTTTGAATAAAGTTGAGTTTGCTTACACAATAAACAATCATTCATATTCCAAATGTATTGGAGAGACACATTGTAGCCAGGAAGAAATAACTATTTCCCATCATCTGGTGTTGGTGTTGGTGTTGTTGGTAGTGATGAATCGTATCATGAAAATTCTGTTTCCTGCACTACTACAAACATAGCACTTAAACCTCAGGCCCAGGACCTACCGTGTGTATGATGATGACCTAAAGGAATTTAAAGAGGAGGGTGTAAAGCGAATAGACAGAAAACATTTTCTAATGCAACTAGTGTGCACTCACCTCCTGCATCTTTGTCACCACCTCCAAGTTCATCTCTTTCTTCATCCAGCAGAGGCCGTTTTGACATCAGATGCACCTGACATCACTGGCACAAGTATCTCACCCATTTTCAATGTTACCATCGCCAACTCCACCACTATCAATACCATCTCCATCAACATCACCTGTACCAGCACCATCAACATTAACATTAGATTAATCAGGCTACTGTTGAAATAGCTTCTACATACAAATATTCAGAAGACACAAGGCAACAAGTTGGGGTCAATGTATTAAGCCAATGAAGCAAAATTTATGATGATTTTCAGTGTCTCTAAGAAGGCCGACTTGCAAATTGCGCAGTAAAAAAAGATGAAGTGGTAGTAAACAACCATAAAATACAACCTGAACGTTGAAGGATGGCAAAATGTTATCTACAAAATATAAATGCATAACATAACATAGTGTATACTGTATAATACAAATAAACACTGAATAAAGATGGACTACCACTCACATTTGACGGAGCCGTACCAGGCTCTGTATAGCAGGCTCAAGGGTGCCAATTCAGGCTGACAAAATTCCAAACAGTAAATGGAAAAAATTCCGTGGTAAAAAATATATATATTTATTTAAAGATAAAATAATCAACAAACTCCTGGTTATAAGGGAGTGGAACCCAATAGTAAATAATATAAAAAGGTATCATAACCAAAGGAGTAATATAAAACAAGAGTAAAAAATACAATCAAATAGTAGATAGTATTTTTTACTCTTGTTTTATATTACTCCTTTGGAATTTCGTCAGCCTGAATTGGCACCCTTGAGCCTGCTATACAGAGCCTGGTACGGCTCTGTCAAATGTGAGTGGTAGTCCATCTTTATTCAGTGTTTATTTGTATTATACAGTATACACTATGTTATGTTATGCATTTATATTTTGTAGATAACATTTTGCCATCCTTCAACGTTCAGGTTGTATTTTATGGTTGTTTACTACCACTTCACCTTTTTGGGGGCTATCCCTTTTCATCTGGTTTTGATATACACTTTTTTATCTACACTTACTTTTATTTAGTGTCTGGGAAACACTGCTTTATCAGCCACTGCATTATATTCATTAGATCTCCATTCTGTGAAGCGCCTACACACTATTTTCTATTTTTGTTTTTAAATTGCGCAGTAAGTAAGAGAGTAGGGAGTGAGTTAAGTGGTATGAAGCAACATCTGCAAATGCACCACAAGTCTGTATTACAGAGGAAAGAATCTTAACAAGAAAGTATTAGGGCAGGCATCAGGTTCACTAGTGCTGTATCTGATTCTTTGTAATTGTCTCCACCTATCACCAGTGCTTCTCCATTGATACAACCACCAACCTTGGGAAAAGCATGCATATGGTCTACTGGTTCACACATAAATAAATAAATAAGAAATTCTTATGGTCTCCCCCTTTTATCAGATACCTTCCATTGTAGAGGTGTTGCTCTGCTTTTCCCCACCGTAGAGAGGAATTGGATTTATACTTACACAAGCTGATAGACTTGGCTTATAAATACGGAGGCTACACATTCTACGATTACCACAAGTCCATCTCAGAAAGATCTGCTGCATCGCTGGCCCAATTAGACACAGTTGTTTTGCAGACATTTTGCGGGTCTTAAAACCCCATATTGTGCAGTTCACATACTGTTAATCACTAGCAATGCCAACCCAGAGTTTCAACCTAATGTGGCTCAAAGAGAATTGAAAGATAAGTTAGGCAGGCCTATCATTTTGCTCGGGAAAGCTCTAGTGTGTAGTTACAGTGCTTGCAAACTTCTTCACGTGTGCTCACTTTGTTTCAGAGCACATGCCAAAATAATGTGTCCTAACAAATTGTTCCCCACAAAAATCATAAACCCCAATAAACGTACCTAATTTGCAACGTTGCCTGACTGATTATCCTTCTTCAAATCTTGTAGACTTTCACCTCTGGTTTCTCCAACGTGTTTTACACTGGCTTTGTTGCACTCCCCACAGGTATTTTAGAATGCCCCAACCTACAATCCACACTCACAGACCCAACTAGTCTGCATGAACTCCTCAAAAAAGAAATTTAGAATGGTTTCATGATAGCGCCTTCACTACCCCACCATTCACTTATTGGAGAACAAACCCTCTAGGCATAGCTACAGGGAAATTTAACAATAAAAAAGAGACTCATAAATGATTTTTCAGCACTTCACTCTTCAACTACTCCTAGTTTAAATGCACTAATACCATCTGAGGATTTCTCGTTACAGTATGCAAAAATAGACAATGCCATACAAGCTATTATTAACTCCGGCAAGGCAGCTTGATTAAGCAAAACAGACATCACAAATGCTTTTAAATTGTTACCAATTCATTAATCACTCTGGCATCTGCATGGCGTTAAGTGGGAAAATAAATACTATTTTTCGAGTAGATTGACTCCAAAAGTAGCCCAAAAATCTTCAATATTTTCTCAGAAACTTGGCTCTTACTTAACAAAAGCAGATGTCCAGTAGTGATTCACTATCTTGATGATTTTCTCTCCATTGAACCACACTACTACATACCATGCAGTCTACAACACATGCTATCTTTATTTAAAGATATTTAAAGATCTGGGATCTGGGAGATCTGGGAAAGTTCCAGTAGCCCCAGACAAAACAGAGGGTCCCAGCAACAAAATAACTTTCCTGGGTATCATTCTAAATTCAGTATCCATGCAAGCTAGCCTGCCTCGGGAAGAGGTAGACAGGATTTTAACCTATGTAGGAGTCTGCACCACTCATGGGTCTTGCACCAGGAATTAAAGTCACTTTTAGGTTCACTCAACTTCGCTATGAAGATTATTCCTCAAGGAAGTTCTTTCATCTCTAGAATACTTTCTCTTCCACACGGTCTCCCTGACGATGACTCTATAACTAGTTTAGACGAACCAGCCAGGGCCGACCTAAGAATGTGGCATCTCTTTTTATCCTCTTGGAATGACGATTCCCCTGTAATATAGACTGACGCTGCAGGAGCTATAGGTTACGCTGCTTTTTTCGGCAATGACTGAGTATATGATATTTGGCCACCAGAAACCTCCATCCTAGAGAATTTTAACAAGACCTCAGCACTGTTTGAAATCTTCCAAATAGTAGCTGCAGCACGCATATGGGGCAACTTAGCGGCATGTAACATTATTAACAAAGGATCGCTCTCAATCCCTTACAATAATGAATCTAGTAAGGAAACTTACCTGGTTAGATGCAACTCTACAGTTCTGTGTATGTTGTATCCACGTACCAGGCATTCTGAAAAACGCAGCTGATGCTCTGTCACGTTCTTATTTACAGGAGTTTTTCAGAATACATCCTACAGCGAACGTTCAGCCCAAAGAACCTCCACAGTTCACAGACCTAATTATGCTTTGAATACACTGTTAAAACACAGTAGATCACTTGCACAAGCTGGTTTGCCAATTAATACTAAAAAAAAGCTTACGCCAGAGCGTATGATCTATTTAAAATGTTTGTGCGTGACTTTAATGTAATAAATGTTTTTTTCTGTAGAAACTATGATTGCATTCACAACTGTTTGCCACATCTCTTTGAGACTAGCATACAATACAATTAAACTATACTTGACAGGCATACAACATTACATGTTAACTATATACCCAAACAAAACTCCAATCTTATCTTCATATCCAGTCGAAAGTATCCTGAGAAGTATCCAGAGACTAAAACATCAGAATCCCCTTAAAAGACTTCCCATAGACAGTAACATATTTAGGAAGATCTCTGAATTATTAGATAACAACCCTTTCGACAATCTCACTAAAACGGTAATCAAGTCAGCAGCCTATTTCGCATTTTACGGTTTCTTGAGTCCCAAAGAATTTTCTTAAGAAAAAACACTTAGCAAAAGTGAACGACCATTATATTCGGTCAATCCCTCATACCAAAACTAACCAGACAAGCCCACCAGTAGAAATTAAGTATTATCCTACCTTTTCCAAATGGTGTCCAATATTAGTATTGGATAACTTAATTAAGAATCAGTTCACAACAAACCCCAATTACCCACTATTATCCCTTCAAGGGAAACTTCTTACCACCAAACAATTCATGCTACACAAACGCACACTATTACTCAGGCTAGGCCACAATCCACATTCCTTCTCCGGTCATTCATTCCGTAATGGGGCAGCCACAGCAGCATCCAGTAATCACGTTCTGACACATATAATTAAGAATATGGGATGCTGGAAATCCTCTGCATACAACGGGGACATTCCAAACCCAAAAAAAGGAAATAAGACTTGCTTTCCATGAAATGTCTAAATAATGTTTTGTGAAATAAATAAAATGGATACTTTTTGCCCTCTTTTTAACAGGTCTAACCTCACATCGGTTTCGGCACACGTCAACCGACTTTGTTCTTATCAAATTAGATTCAGTTACAACCATACGTTCCACTATTATCCGTACACAAATATATATATATATATATATATATATATATATATATATATATATAAAAGGTGAGAATCAGGAGCACTCGCTTGGATTTTTCAAAAGTGAATAAAGTGTTTAATCACAACTTCAGCATCAACGTTTCGACCCTTCAGGGTCTTTATCAAGATAGTGATAATGCCCATAAAATACAAATATATACAAAATAGTAGTAGATTAACTTACCCCACCTGTGTGAAGTGATTCCGGAAGTAAAACTAGCCGGACGGAGTGTGTGTATAGAAATGAGAACGTCCGCATCATGACGTTCATACGTGCGTGCGTGATGACGTGCATGCGTGCGTGATGACGTGCGTGCGGTAAAATGTGCCCCCCCGCGTGATTACATCACCACGGGTAATGTACAACGTAACCATGGTAACCACACGATCCCCGTGTAGCTAACCATTTCAAGGAGGAACAAACTATTGAAAACCTATACATAGTTAGTGAGGGAGAGAGATATAGAAGCATGTAAGAGCCACAACATAAACTGAAGCCAGATATTGTACCTGAGGCATGCAAACCGAAAAGAGTGTGGACATAGAGTGAATGTGTGCGATGTATTAAGCACAATATATGGAGAGTAAGTCCTCAGATAATGAGACATATATATATATGTTTGTATATATTTGCTTCCATATGTACCTGCTTGTATGTGCTGTGTATTTGTGTGTGGGAATTTGAATTATTGTGTGGTATTGTATATCTGTTTGCATATATGTGTGACAGTGTGTCTATGTGAGTGGTACTTTGTATCTGTGCTTTTAATATGTGTTTGTAATTGTGGATCTGTGAGTGTTTCTGTATGAGTGAGTGTGAGAACATGAACATTTATGAAGGGGGATGTGTGAGTGCAGTGTTTGCATGAGTGTCCATGACTCTAAGATGGGGTCCCAATCTGGCATGCAGTTTAGGGCCTGGCCAATCTTAATTTGTCTCTGCTACACAGGTATCCTGCACCCAAAGGAAAGAGTTCACAAGTATCTATTTGAAATGGTGATATCAGAGACAAGAAGAAGATGAAAACTTACAGAAGTATGGAAGGAGAGATAAAGGAGAAAGAATAGAGAAAAAGATAGGGTGGAGGAGAGAAGGAAGGAATGAGGCAGGAGAACCTATCCCCGACCTCCACTTTCTGCACACCCCAGAGGCTGTGATCACCTGCCAGATAACACCATGCCAGCACAACCAACGCAACAGTAATCCAGCTACTTTCATGTGCTCAAGTAAAATACCCATGTCCTCCAAATTTTTTGTGCTTTTCCAGCCTCACTCCTATACCCTCCTTGAATTTCCTCATCTCTATGGAGCCAGTCCTGGAACCACAGTGGTTGTTTCTACCGCTAAAACACCAGGATCAATGACTTAGCTGCAATGAGTAGATGCCTATAGACTGTTTTCTTATACGTCAACACTGGTAATGCATACCTGTTAGGAAGAATGTCAGCCACCCCCTCATCAGCCACCTCTACGAGAGCTTAATGGTCCTTATCTAGTAAGGTGCAAAGAGAGGACACTCCCAGAAGATATGAAGGAGAGACCCCACGCCTGCCTTGCACAGACAACAAATTTCATACAATTCCAGTGTGTTTTTGGATTTTCTGCTGCATGTCAGGTTCTACAAGTTATTGATTCATAAAATGTACCTATTTTTTCACACATGGCTTGTCCATTTTCATTACACAGTGTAATGTAGCATGTGTTGTTGCTCATCTGAGGTTGTACTTGCCTAATTATAAGACCTGCTAAGGAACATATGATTGTTATTATGTCCTGATATGTAAAACAATTGCAATTAAAGAGGGTGTACTTTCTTTTTCTCATGACTATTTTACTATTTAAACACACATAAAATATGTTTGCAAACTTACTAGAAGTGCTAACAGCACATTTAAAAAAAAACAATAGTTATTGAAAAGATAACATCTTTATCTATTTTTCAATTGTAATGGTAGGGAAGCAAGCACGAGGAGAAAACAGAAACCACTGGCCAAAACATGGCTGCAGCTTCCTGCAGGATCACTGAGCCAGGCAAGCAAACACTGCATATGAATGGCTTAATGGGAGGGATCTGCCATTTTCCCAGCATTCCCCTCTGTTCCCAGGATTTGAATTGCATCCAATGGGCTCCCTGTGTAGCGCTGATTTTAGAGAAAGAAAAAAATACTTGGGCAGAACCTGAATGGAACCACAAAAATGCTTTCTGACACAAACACTTTATTTTTTTGATGCCTCATATGAGGACTGGGGGTGGCAATTACAAAGCGTGAAAATCATACCCAGAGCTTTTTAAAGGGGTGGAACAGGAGGACCATGTAGACATAAAAAAAATTCTAAGGTGCCAACGCTTAGACCATATTCAAAGAATGTTGAATCAGTATTCCAAGCTAACCATTATCAGCTATAATGGTTGGATTAGTCATCCCTCAGCTTACAATCTTGATTTAAGCATCTACTTCCATTGTCTTCAACAAATTCAGAACTTCCAATTCAGAACCTCCAATTTCACACAAAACCATAGTACTTGTTTTACTATCAACCACATCATGGTTAACATCTTGAGTGGTCTTAGGGCCAAATCTAACATACACGCTCTCAAAGATGATCTATGTGTTTTATTTCTTCTGAAAGCAAAATATATGCATTTTTGATATAAAAGGGAAAATGTTTTGTGCTTGTATACATTATTGGTATTGGTAGTGAAGGGCCTTATGACCTCACAGTTTTAAATTTACAAATATATATTTTTATCACACTTGATGTAAGTCTTGGAAAGTGGAAACACCAACCTTGTAAAACATTAAACAAAGAAGAAAGTAAAGATTCAGTTTTAAAGATTCAGTTTTGTTAATTCATAATCAAACGCTAAACTACATCTTGCATTATTTAAATATTGATGTGAAAGTACTATAGTGAGAACATCTGATGGGCGATTCACCCACTATATATGTCATTTTCAATATCTTTCTACATGCATTCACTGTATATCATCTTTGGCAACTATATTCAAGAGTGCTATCTTTGAGTTGTAACGGTTGATATAAAATGAAGCAAAAAATAGCAGATATGGCTATACAAGCGATATAAGCTAAAGAGGAGGGATAGGACATCAATAGAGGATACAACCTTAAAACAGGACGTGATCTTGGACGGATCTAAAACATAATAATAATAATATATGGTGAAGTATGAATGGACAAGAAGGTGAATATCCAGGAGGTAGAGAACTTACAAAAGATATAGATGCTCTGCGCTTATCTCCCTTTAAGGGTGTCTGTAGCGGATCAATGTGTTGAATAAAAGACAAAATTCCTCCAAATGTAAGATCCTCAAAATGGGCAAAAAAGAAAGATATACATAGAGTAGTACTGTATAAAAATATCAAAAATGTATTACACTGATTGCACTTACATTCAGGTAACAATCAGCAAGGATGTCTCCACTAACAAGTGGACCAAGATGGCAAGATGGATCGATGATGCAGATGGTATATCAGCTGATCGTACCATATAAAGTGCTAGAAAATATATGGCAAATAAAATACAGATACAATAATAAAACAAAGTAAAATGGTATAAATACTCAGTCCAACGCGTTTCGTCTGTAGAGACTTCTTCAGGGATGTGAGTACTGTCCCAAAACGTTCCTTTTTTATGTCTGTGAATCCAGGTGATTTTCGTTAAGTTTCTCAAAAAAGCCACGGAGACGGGAACTTCCGGGTTCCAACATACACTCTTCCTCATTGGGCAACTTCAGGAGGACGTCATGCGTCCTTGCGAGCGTGCATGAACTTCCGTGTTCCAGCAGTGGAACGCATATCGTCATTCTTATCTTTGCGTTCCAACCGTGGAACGCATATCACAAAGAAGTAAAAGATCGAGACGGCAGTAGGTGGAGAGAACAACCCACTGACAGCTCGAGCTTATGAACCAAATACACAGATCAAAAACCCAAAAGGTTGATATAAAATATGTAATTTTAAAATGATCAGTTTTATGTTAGTGCTAATAAAAGGTACAGAGGCAAAGAGCAAAACATGGTTTGGTTCCCCTGAAAACATTCACATCTTTTCACTAAGGGCTAAATTAATTGTATTTCAATCAAATGCAAATGTATCATTTTTCATAAATATCGACTGACATGGAAACTGGGTAAAACAGAAAATATTGACTAATATTCCCTTAAGGAATATCTAGGTTGCAAGGCACCTGGCCTGAACAATAAAACCAAATGTTTGGGCCTCCTTCTGCATCACCCGTGACCTCCTTTTTGTTCGAAGAAATTACATACATATACTGAGATTCATATAGGTATAGCAAATTAGATATTTCTTGTATCAGCCACAATATAAATAACTACATGTAACTGCAAGTACAACATATTAAAGTAGTAAACTATAGATAATAATTGTAGCATTATTATAGTAAATTATTTCATTATATAATGAATGAATAAATGAATGAGAGCACTTGCTGGATTTTTCAAAAGTGTATGGAAGCAAAATAAAAGATCAACGTTTCAACCAACCGGCCTTTATCAAGATCTTAGTTTATGCATTATATATCCAGCATTGATCAGCACTGTGGTATTTAATACATCTTTTTGATCAAATATTTAGGCAGAGTTCCAGACTTTATATATATATACCGTATATACTTGAGTATAAGCCGACCCGAATATAAGCCGAGGCCCCTAATTCTACCCCAAAAAACTGGGAAAACTTATTGACTCGAGTATAAGACTAGGGTGGGAAATGCAGCAGCTACTGGTACATTTTTAAATAAAATTAGATCCTAAAAAGATTATATTAATTGAATATTTATTTACAGTGTGTGTATATAATGAATGCAGTGTGTGTATGAATGCAGTGTGTGTGTATGAGTGCAGTGTGTGTATGAATGCAGCATGTGTGTATGAGTACAGCGTGTGTGTATGAGGGCAGCGTGTGTGTATGAATTCAGCGTGTGTGTGTGTATATGAATGCAGCGTGTGTGTATGAATGCAGCGTGTGTGTGTGTATGCAGTGTGTGTATGAATGCAGTGTGTGTATGAATGCAGCGTGTGTGTATGAATGCAGTGTGTGTATGAATACAGCATGTGTATGAGTGCAGCGTGTGTATGAGTGCAGTGTGTGTGTGTGTATGTATGAGTGCAGTGTGTGTGTGTGTGTATGTGTGTATGAGTATGTGTGCAGTGTGTATGAATGCAGTGTGTGTGTGTGTGTGTGTGTGTGTGTTGCAGAGCCTTGGTTGGGAGTGGGCAATTTTTTATTTTTTTTTTATTATTTTAATATTTTTTTATGATTAATTTGTATTATTTTATTTAATTTAATTATTATTATTTTTTTATATTTATTTTTTTATTATTTTATTTGTAATATTTTTTTTTCCATCCCCCCTCCCTGCTTTATACATAGCAGGGAGGGGGGCTCCTTCCCTGGTGGTCCAGTGGCATTGGTAGTTCAGTGGGGGGGGGAAGGGGGCTGTCAGAGAGTTTACTTACCTCTCCTGCAGCTCCTGTCAGCTTCCTCCTCCTCTGCGCCGGTCCGGTCAGCTCCTCTATCAGCTCACACTGTAAGTCTCGCGAGAGCCTCGGAGCTGACCGAGGTGCACTGGGAGCTGACCGAGGTGCTGAACGGACGGCGCGGAGGAGGAGAGCGCTGACAGGAGCTGCAGGAGAGGTAAGTAAACTCTCTGCCAGCCCCCACAGCCCCAGTCTGTATTATGGCAATGCAAATTGCCATAATACAGACTATTGACTCGAGTATAAGCCGAGTTGGGGGTTTTCAGCACAAAAAATGTGCTGAAAAACTCGGCTTATACGGTATATCATATATTTATCTATATCATAAAATATGGTAGCACTTACAGTGTTTTTCCAGTTAAAGATATTTATTTATTATCCAGTTAGGTTCATCACAAAACTTTGTGGTAAAATAAGTCAGTTCAACATTTCAGTCCCTATCCAACTTTCCCCAGGACCTCCCAATAAAAATCTTTTTGAATAAACTTTTCAAAATATATTATATTTTGGGGTATTTTAATATTTTCAAAGCAGAAAAATACAAATACAAAAAACTAAGAAATGTATGTGCGCTCCTAACAATGATAGAAAATAGTACACTGAATGTCATAAAAGAGAAAATAATCAGCCGGAACTGAAGAGCCCAGTTGTAAAAAAAAATATTATTTATTATGTATAAATGCATCTTAAAAAGCTCAATTGTATCTAATAAAAGCAACACTGAATCTGGATATGTTCAAAACTCCTGGCCACAGTTGGAGAGCTGATGCATACACTCTCCCAAGAAGGATTGCCACAGTATCAATAAAATATGAAGCAGCAAATGGAAATTCAACCAAGGAAATGCAGCCGAAAGGAACCACTCCAAGATGAAAAAAACAAACTCACCACACAAAAGGTCAGTGACTCACATGTGAGCTCCAAATACCACTCTCCAACCTGTCAAGTCACAAAAAAACAGAGACACACCATAATAATGAAAAATAAAATGCATAAAAATGCCAGGCACAGAAAAACCCTAATATCCCAACAGAAAAATATCCGCAAAGAGTACCTGGCCATGTAGAGAGAATTTAGCTTAAATTTCTTAGATTGGTCATCCTGAAATGCTAGTACAATGTATGGGCTTTAGTGTAACGGGCAGTGGGATTGGGCAGTATGTATCTATTGTTGATTTGATTATCGGTCAATTGATTATTTTAAAAATTTAATACCAAGATCTTAATAAAGCTTGCACAAAACAAAGAAATAAGCAATAAATAAACGTAATAACTTCTGTGTTTTACTTGTGAGTAAATATAAGAGAGACTGGATGTTAATCTGCATATTTATCCGTAAACAAATTAGTGTTTTCATTGCTATGAGAATGACTGTAGTAGTTTAGTTATTCAGTTATAGTGCAAATCATATGATTGGGATAGCAGACTGAAAGGCAAATGCTTGCACTCAACCTTTATCTTTATCCTCCGTACATAGCTTACAGCTATTATGTCAAACATGATGAAGACACCTGTCTACAACAAAATGGAAAGACTTTAAACTACTAATGGCCTGCAACAGATTTGAATTGATACCCCAGAGCTTTATTTTAATGAAAATGTCTCTCTATTATATAAAAATTTCAAAATATATCATTATGCTGTCACAATATAGTTACTGTGTTCAGAGATAGAACAAATGCAATACTAAGTTTTATAGTCAATCTTTCTTTATTAAGAAGTTTTCAAGGGGTACAGAACAAAAGAAAAAGGAGGAGGGGGGAATACAAGAAATTTCACGTTTTAAATTATGCTTGTTCAAATTCTACATAGTGAACAGGTAATTATGCAATCTCAATATACAACATGTTACTCTGTATGCAACTATGATAATAATACTTTTGTACAGCCGTCATTCGTATCCTTTTCTATCACCGCTCGACATTACTAGCTGGAGTTGGGACATCCCCACAAGAAAAGTCATACATCAATCCCCTAAGGTTCCAGTTTACCGGGCCCACTTCCCGTGTCCGTTCTCCCTCTCTGGGATAAGGTGTACATTCAGAGTATGTATCGTGATTCCCTGTCTTCGGTCAGTGGGCGTATCTACCTTTTGTGAGCTTGTTTCTATGTCTTATGTGTGTGCTGGAATGAGCCCATTACCCCCCAGTGTGGTATGGACCCTGTATACTACTGCTAGATTATGGTGTGAGCATGGGGAGTGAGCCCTTTATCGTGGTGTACTGGAACATAGCAATCATTCGGCAAACTACTCTAGTCCGTATTGGTGCTAATACCTCCACACATTTCTATATTGAAAAAGAGGATCCATTACTCATGGGTTTGGAGAGTACCTTTTCTACAAACAGTGAAGTTGTTCTGGATAAGTCAGGTCCTGCCACCTCGCCTTCAGTCTCTGTACTCTATCCACGGGGTGGGGATTTTGTTCCCGGGGTATGGGAGTCTATTTCAGTGCGTCACAAGGGGTCTTATTTGTCAGGTGTTAGTATCTGTGGGTGTAGTCCTGCTTCTGATGGGTCACTGTCTATGTCTCGGGCGTCTAGTGCCCATTTGGTGCGGCACAAATATTGGTTTACCAAATTTCTGCGGACCTAGGGGTCTAAGAACTCGACATGCCTCTCCGTTTCAGCCTGTGCGCCCTCGTCCATCTGTGTGCGGTTTCCTGGCGCCTGAGATATTTGCGCATCCTTAGTCATATGCATTGTGGACTATGTTGTGCGTGGAACTCAGCTATGCATACAATTGTTGGTTACCATAGGTCTCGTTAACCGTGGTGTATGTGGGTTTCTATGTACATAAGTAAGGGTGGGAAATGAAAGAAAGGGGGGGGTGGTTGGGAAAGGGGGGGGTTCTCCACTCGGGGTGATGGCGGTCGGGGCTACATCCCCAGTTCTCCCCGTCCAGTCAGCCAAGCGAGCCCGGGTTTCCCATTCCGTTCGGAGGAGCTTAATATCTCCTATTGTCGCTCAACCTATCTACACTGTTCGCCGTAGGGTGGCATTTACCCCGGCTACCTTCCAGATATGTACATTAGCCATGGTGTCCAGGTTTGAAGATAGCGTTCTGTGGTTCCGTGTAGTGATGCTGTCAGCTGTTCCATCCCGCGGATCTCCTCCACTTTGGCCATCCATTCCTGTGCAGAAGGCACCGTCACTGTCTTCCATTTCATAGGGATGAGAGATTTGGCGGCGTTCAACAGATGTTTAGTCAGCGATTTTTTGTACTTCGATACGGATACCGGCGTGTGGTGCAGGAGTATCGGTAGTGGTTGGAACGGTAGATCCGGGTCTATGATGTCTGTGATCCGCTGGTGTATCTGTTGCCAGTACGGGGCTACGCTTCTGCAGGACCACCAGATGTGTAGGTCCGTGCCGTCTTCTCCACCGCAACGCCAGCAGGTTGCAGGAACCGATGGTATCATCCTGTGGATCCTTGCAGGAGTTCTGTACCAGTTGGTCAGTAGTTTAAAATTGAGCTCCTGCTGTTTGGAGCAGAGGGAGCTCTGGTGCGTTAGGACGTGGATTTTAGTCCATTGGGGGTCCGACAACTGTACACCCGTGCTCTCCTCCCAGCGCGTCACATGAGTGAGGCGTATCGGCTGTTGTGGTGACAGAAGCATTGCATAGAGGATCGAGGTTCCTCTACATAGATGTGCACATTTCTTACATATTTGTTCAAATTCCGTGAGGGCTCTATGGAATAGTCGCCTCCCCTGTTGGGCTAGGTAGTATGTTTTGGTTTGGAAGTACCTGAACCTGTCTAGTCCCGTAGGGGTACGTTCCGGCATCAGATCCTGGAGTTGTTTCATCCCGTCCTCTCCACACCATTGTCGCATATACGTCCACTCCGAGAGGCCGAAGGTCGCGATGTCCTGTGGTGATAGGCCGCCCGCCAGTTCTGGATTATGCGTTATCGGCGTTAGTGGGCCTGGTGTGGTGGTAAGCGTGAGGGTGATCCTGATGCGATACCAGGTTCGTAGGGTCGCCCCAATGAGCGGGTGGCCACGTAGGTGTACGCTCCTTAGGGGGTCCCCAAGCCAAACCGCAGCC
This sequence comes from Pelobates fuscus, assembly GCF_036172605.1. Lineage (NCBI taxonomy): Eukaryota > Metazoa > Chordata > Amphibia > Anura > Pelobatidae > Pelobates > Pelobates fuscus. Next base: position 362,514,054 of record NC_086317.1, read on the forward strand.
GGTAGCGTTCCAGCCATCTGAGTCTTCTCCATTTGTATCCATCTCTTATCGGATTTGGGTACGTGCCAATCCACTATGCGTTGGAGGTGGGTTGCCCTGTAGTAGTCTAAGAGTGAGGGGAGCCCCACTCCCCCTTGGGCCTTGGGTAGGCGCAGGTGTTGCTTTTTCAGTCTGGGGGTCCTAGATTGCCACACAAACTTGGTAATGGCTGTGTCCATAGATTTGAAGAAAGTCTGAGGTATGCCTATGGGGATGGCCTGGAACAGGTACAATAGTCGTGGCAGGAGATTCATTTTTATTGCGTTCATCCTGCCAAACCAGGAGACACATAGACCCGACCAGTGCATCATGTCCGACCGTAGTCTGTGGATCATGGGTTCGAAGTTGTGGGCATACATCCGAGTTAGGTCGGTGGACAGCCAGATCCCCAGATACTTGATTTTAACGGGGCACCACTTGAATGCATATTGGGTCTTGAGATGAGTTGACATCTCCTCTCCAGTTGTAACGGGTAGGGCTTCCGATTTATCAGTGTTCAACTTCATATTGGAGACCTGCCCGTATTCATCGAAGGCCCTCAGGAGGTTCGGTAGAGTGGCCAGGGGTTCGCTGACGAAGAATAACATATCATCTGCATATGCGGCCACCTTATGCTCCTGGCCTCCCAGGGTAAACCCCCTGATACCCCCATCCCGTCTGACCGCCCCCAGGAACGGCTCCAGGGAGAGGGCAAACAGGAGGGGGGACAGTGGGCATCCCTGTCTCGTACCGTTGTGGATCCGCACTGGGTCCGACAGAGATCCATTAACTCGGATCCTAGCGGAAGGAATCGTATATAGCGACGCTATCCACGTTATGAGGTGGGGTCCAAAACCCATCGCACGGAGAGTTGCCAACATGAATCGCCAATCCACCCGATCAAAGGCCTTCTCCGCGTCTGTGGAAAGGAGGAGGACCCTCAGCCTGGAGCTCCGTGCCGCATGGATGACATTTAGGGCCCTTGTGGTGTTGTCTCTCGCCTCCCGACCTGGAATGAACCCCACCTGGTCCGGGTGGACCAAAGCAGGCACCACTCCTTTCATTCGAGTCGCCAGGATTTTCGTGAATAGTTTTAAATCAGCATTCAGGAGCGAGATTGGCCGGTAACTTGCGCAATTAGTGGGGTCCTTACCCTCCTTGTGGATTATCGCAATTGTTGCCGTAAGGGCATCTCTGGGTAGGGTTGCGCCGTCTAATATGGAATTGAGGCCAATGAGAAGCTTGGGTAAGAGCACTTCTCCAAATTCTTTGAAGTAACGGAGCGGTAGACCGTCCGGCCCAGGAGCCTTATTCAGTTTAGAGCCCTTCAATGCCGCCTGAAGTTCCTCGAGAGTGATCGGGGCTTCCAGACTGTCTGCCACCTCCTCGCTTAAGGTTTCCATGACGTGGCGTTGTAGGTAGCTACTTATTCGTTCCTCTTGCCGATGGTGGTCTCTATCTCCGTCCTTAGGTGGTAAGTTATACAGGTCACTGTAGAAGCTATGGAATGCTTCTGTGATCCTATCTGGGAGCTGAGTTACCCCATGGGTTCTATGCTGTATTTTCGTAATTTGGTACTTACGACGTTGCTTTTGCAGCATCCTGGCCAGGAGTCGATCGCATTTATTTGAGTATTCATAAAAAAAGCGCTGCGATTTGCGTATCGTAAATTGGAGTTTCTGTTGTAGGATGTCCCTCAGTGCACCTCTGGCGTCTAGTAGTGCCTTATAGTTTTCCTCTGATTGGGTGTTTTTGTGTGCAGTTTCCAGGGCCGCGATCCGGGACGTTAGGTCCTCGATTCGCATTCGCTGTTGTTTCTGTCTATGAGTACATATTCTGATCAGCTCTCCTCGGATCACACATTTATGAGATTCCCATATTGTCAGTGCTGGGATTTCCGGGGTTTCATTCTCCTCGAAGAATCTTGTCAGTGTCGAACGGAGTTCGGCTGTAACCAGATCATCAGTAAGGATGGACTCGTTCATCCGCCACTGTCGCTCTCTGGGTCGAAATAGAGGGGACTTGATTGTCGCCGTTATTGGGGAGTGGTCCGACCATCCCATGGGCCGGATCTCAGCCGTTAGCAGCAGAGGCAGTAGTTCTCTGGCAACGCAGATGTAGTCCAGTCTGCTATACGACTTATGGGCCATCGAGTAATAGGTGAAATCCCTCTCGTCCGGGTGTAGGACCCTCCAGCTGTCCATGAGTCCCGAGTCCTGGAGCGCTCTACGGATCTCGTGGAGGTCCCGAGACGGGAGGGAGCTCGTTCCCTTTGAGGTATCTATTCTCGGTTCCAGGGCGGCATTCAGATCACCTGCTACAATAAGGAAACCTTCCCTGAACAGTTCAAGTTTGCGCAACGTTTTGCGGAGGAAACCAGATTGTCGGGCGTTTGGTGCATAAAGGCTAGCGAAGGTGTAGGTGTTGTCCGCAATTTTGCCCTTTATGAAGAGATATCTCCCCATTTCGTCCGCTTTGGTCGCTGTGCATTCAAACGGAATCGTACTAGCAAACAGGATCGCTACCCCAGCCTTCTTGGCAGTGTGGTGATTAGCGAAGAATCCCACCGGGTATCTCGCGTCCTTCAGGCTTGGTCCATCTGTGCCTCGAAAGTGGGTCTCTTGGAGGAACGCCACAGACACCCGTTCTGTCCATAGGGAGCGTAGGAGATGAGACCTCCTTTCCGGGATGTTCAGGCCCCGGGCATTGTTCGACCAGACACGGAGGGGAGCGGGAGCGAACCCCGTCCCCACCATTCCCGGGGTGGGGTTGGGGGGGGAGGGAGGTCAGGGAGGGGAAGAGAGGGAAGGAGTGTGAGCTGCTCGAAGCAGGTTCACAAAGACTTGGCACCTGTGGTGGTGGTGTCGTGCGGGGTCTCTATGTGGGTAGAGTCCGGCTTGCACCCACCAGTGGTAGGGGGTGCCCGTCAGTGGGGTACGTAGCCCTTTAGGCTCTGGTACAGTGTTCAGTATACGAGTATGGTATGTGTTTGCAGAGATCTCTTAGGTGTGGTTATGATACCTGTCTGCGGACTAAGAAATCCTACTACAGGGTATTAAGCCCTTTCTATCAGGGTGCAATTATCACTAGTGTCGTGTCCCTAGGGGAAGTGATCAATGTTCCTCCCCCCTGGCCGAGGGAGCGTAAGTGACACGGGAGGCATGTGGTCCGTATAGACATTTTATAGTCGGATTTGTCGGGTGATGGTGGGCGACTAACAGTGTCCCAGGGGTCGGGTCCATCCACCAGGTTGTCGTTTGGCTGGGGGGGAGTGCCCTCCGCCTGGAGTCGGCGAGGGGGACGGTCAGTGTATCTATTACTTGCTTTAGCAAACCCTGTCAGCCTGCCCTCACAGTGTGGCCCGTCTCCCTTATTAGTATGTCCCCTGGCGGGGGTGGGGTGCATTTCCAAGTTGTCGCCTGGGGGGGGGGTGTCAGGGGCAGCCATCGTCCGGGGGTCTCACGGGGGCAACTTCCGGGGTATCCCTAGTTGACAGGGCCTGGTTCGGTAACACCTTCCCTCATCCTACGTCACCTCCTCTCCATAACCGTCCATGTGTGGTAGGGGGTCCTATAGACATCCAAAGACTGCTTAAGCGGGGGACTGGGCGGTTCTGCACGTTATACCCAAAAAACATTCAAACTAGCAACAACATTAGTAAACTTAGCTCCCCCCGCCCCCACCCCCCAGGGCCCCGTGTCCCACAGCATTACTAAGTTTTATATAGCATTCATGTATGTGTGTGAGAGAAAAGAGAGATTTTATTAAATTTAAAGAAATACTATTGTTTATACTTATGATTATTACTACTAATATACTATTATTAAACTATTACTATTGTTTATTCATTTTTAACTTAATGCATATATTCATTTTGTGTTAAAGGAGCAATCCAGGCAACATAAGAACTTCCTCTTAATGAAGTTCTTATGGTGCCTGGAGCTACTGCATGCCAGCTTATTTTAAGCGATTAAACCATTTGCACTTATGGTTTATGGTTTAACCATAAAGTTGTTGCGACAAAGCCCATCCTCCAGGGTCCTCTCTTGGCCTCCCTTCTTCACTTCAATGAGGAAGCCTCAGACTGGGCACCAGTGATAGACTGAGAGTGCCAGCTGACACTTTCATCAGTTTTATTACTGCCTTCCAAAGAAGAAAACTGCAGGAGGAAAGTACATATGTCTTTATGGTACCTGGAGAGTTTCCTTAACAGGTTTTCTAACCATAATATCAAAAACAGAAGAATATATACAATCAAAAACACCAGATAATAGATACAAAAAAAATCAATAAAGATGCAATTATAATACCTATCAGTTTAACATTATACAGGCATACATGTTAATAATTTAAAATACAAAACAAAAATTTAGATAATGCCCCTTTCAGAGGAACTTTTTGGCCCAATGGATCAGCAGTATGTCTGGAAGAAGAAGATAGCATATGCTGAAAAGAACAATCTACCTACAGTTAATCATGGTGGTGGCTTGGTGATGCTCTGGGGCTGCTTTGCATCCTCAGGCACTGAAAAACTGCAGAGTGTGGAGGGCGAGATGGATTAATTGAAGTATCCAGAAATCCTGGAGAAAACATTATGCTGTCTGTGAAGAAGCTGATGTTTTGGTGTCATTGGACCTTCCAACAAGACAATGATCATAGGATTACTTCCAATTCCACCAAGGCTTGGTTGCAGAAGAAGTCCTGAAAAATATTACAGTGGCCATCACAGTCACTTGAATTGAACCCCATATAAAAGATCTGATGAGATTTGAAGTAGGTGGTTTCAGCATGCAAACCCAATGGTATCACTGAACTGGAGGCCATTACTCATGAGCAATGGGCTTAGATTCCTCAGGAAAACTGTCAGAAGTTGGTGTCTGGCTATGCATCTCATTTGCAGCAGGTCACAACAGAAAAAGGATACTGTACTAAGTACTAAAGGTGCTTGCCACGAAGGAGTTCAATAATTTTGAAACTGGAGAAGTCATATCAAGTTGCATTTGAATTTGGGGAAACCACTTGAAGCATTCATTGTGTTGAGCTATCTCAATTGTTTTTGTTTGATTTGTTCATTACAAACAGCTGAAATGTACAATTAACAATAAACCTGATTTTCAATGGGGGTTGAATAATTTTGATTACAACAGTATGGGGAAAAGAATTATATGGTTTTATATATTAGGCCATAATAACAATCAACTGTTCTTATCAGGTATTAAAATTAGGCAAATACAACCTCAGATGAACAAAAACACATAAGATATAGATATTGTCCTGTTGCATGATCTAATTTAAGGCCAAGCTTGAGCTGTTGGGCTGACGGCAACACAGTTGACTGTAGAATACTTTGGTATACAGAGCAGTTCATGTTCAACTCAATGGCTGCAATGCTCCCATGTCCTGTGGCTAAAAAACAAGCCCTAGTCATCACCCCTTCACCACCATTGTGTTTGGTTTTCACCAAACATGTTCCTGTGCATTATGAATAAACATCTTAATTTTGGTCGTCTGTCCAAAGGACATTGTTCCAAGTCCTATGGTTTGTTCAGATGCAACTTTGCAAACCTAAGCCATGCTGCCCTGTTCTTTTTAGGACAGCCCAGGCAGTTCCTCTCCGGTAAATTACATTGATCACATGACTTGATTGGCTGTTTAAATCACTGTCTGCATGGGGACTGTCTGGGTTGTCAGGCAGCTTCCCAAAGTTAAAAAAAAAAAAAAAAATATATATATATATATATATATATATATATATATATATATATATATATATATATTTTAAATTAAATTTTGTCTGAACACACTAAGAAAGATATATATTTATACATACATACATATATGATATATTTTTATATATTATATTTTATATATTTATCATATATACACACACACACACACACACACACACACACACATATATATATATATATATATATATATATATATATATATATATATATATAGTTCATTTCTCAATTACTTTTTCCTTTCATGTTGTGTAAAATCCCTTTTTTTATACTTAAAATGATTCTGGCTGCTGATCACCTCATTAACATTAACAAGAAAAGTAGTAGGGAGGAGTTGGGCAACTGTAGTAGTGGGGAAAGTAAGTGAAACCATGTGAAAGGATAGGATTGTTGAACATCTAAAATCACATGGATTTCAAGATCAGAGACAACCTGGGTTTACTTCAGGGGGATCATGCCAAACTAATCTTATTGATTTTTTGATTGGGTAACTAAAATAATAGATCAGGGTGGTGCAGTAGACATTGCTTACCTAGATTTCAGTAAGGCTTTTGACACTGTTGCACATAGAAGGCTTATGAAACAATTGAAATCTTTAAGTTTAGATTCCAATATTGTTGAATGGGTAAGGCAGTGGCTGAGTGACAGGAAACAGAGGGTTGTAGTCACTGGAGTATATTCGAAGCATGGTCTTGTCACCAGGTGGGTACCTCAGGTATCTGTACTTGGACCCATTCTCTTTAATATTTTTATTGGTGATATTGCAGAATGTCTTACTGGTACGGTATGTATATTTGCTGATGATACTAAGATATGTAACATATGTAACGTATGTAAACTAGAAAAATGGTCAGAGTTGTGGCAACTGACATTTAATGTGGATAAGTGCAAGATAATGCATCTTGGACGTAAAAACCCAAGGGCAGAGTACAGAATATTTGATAAAGTCCTAACCTCAACATCTGAGGAAAGGAATTTGGGGGTAATTATTTCTGACGACTTAAAGGTAGGCAGACAATGTAATAGAGCAGCAATAAATGCTAGCAGAATGCTTGGTTGTTGTTAACACAGTAAAGGAGTTTAAGCATGCGTGGGATAGGCATAAGGCTATCATAACTATAAAGATGAGGCCAGGGACTAATGAAAGTATTTAGAAAATTAGGCAGACTAGATGGCCTGAATGATTCTTATCTGCCATCACTTTCTATGTTTCTATGTTTCTAATATATTGAAAAGGAAAAACAATCATTACGAAAATAATTTTTCACTTATTTTTTTTGCAATAAGATATAGAAAGATAAATTTCAAAAATTAGAATTGATATAAGAAAATGACTCATATTACCGAGACATTCCATAGCTATTAGGCTAGGTCAGTGGTTTCCTATCCAGTCCTCACACTTACCCCCCCCCCCCCCATTCCTGTCCAGTATTTAGGGATTACCCGGATGTTTTCTTTTTCATTTGTTTTTTTATAAATCATAAATTCCTGGACTGGTGGGAGGGAGGAGGGGAGGGTGAGGACTGGTTTGGGAACCACTGGGCTAGGCAATATTAGGCATTTTCACATTGCAGTAGGCACCTGCTCTTTTGTTCATCTAAAGCAATGTCCTGATTTGTTTCCTTAAATTAAATTATTTTCACTAAACATCTAAGATAAATTCTGAAAATCCAGACTGAATTATTTTTGAAATATCAATTGATTTGTATGAACAGTATTTATTTTGGTGTTCAGAAGTCTAGAAAGCACTATACAAATATATACAAGGTTAGTACAAACTGGTATCTGGTAATCTGTAGCAGAAAAATGCAGCAGACAAGAGGTCATCCACTGAGACTAGATGAAAAGAATTTTCCTTTACAGAAGAAAAAATGCTTCTGTAAAGTAAGAACATTACAAATGTAGAATTATCTGCCCAATGAGGTTGTCTTTATTTATTTTTTAAAAAAATGCCTAGATGAATTTTCTGAAGAAAATAATATTCAAGGATATAATTATTATATACATATATATAAACAGGTTGCTGATGGCAACATTGGCCATTACTTCAAATTAGTATATTTGCCTTTTTTAAAGATATAGCATAAAAAGATGTGTTTAAAGATTGAACTCAATGGACTTTTTTTTTTTTTTAAGCCTGGATATTAGGTAACAACATACACAATGTCACTGCAGCAGAGTACCCTGTAGTCCAGCTGGGTACTTCTGCCAAGGACCATTTCCTAGCTGGAACAGGGGACAGACAACCTCAGCGCTTCTGCCCCAGTCACTTTGGCTTGACTGGGGTCCTCCTGGAGCTTCTCCATCCTGGAACAGTATAGGGGACTAGCTTTATTCACTCCCAGGGACTGGAAACACAAATTCCTGGGGGCTGTGGTCCTTATAAGGACTTTCCCCACCAAATCTTCCACGAGCTAGAACAAGGTGCTGAGCAGTGATTATACCTCTTCCCCTCCCAGTAACTAGACAACACATAGTTCTGGGAGTACAACTGATTTTTATTGAGCCAAACTCTGCCTTTTATGAAGAGGTCTCCATTGTATCAGCACAAGCCTCTCCCAGGAATCTCTGGGCCTGGGAGATAATTGCATCAAAGACCTGTAAGTTAATTATCTCCCAGGAACAAAGAGCCAAACACAAAAATATTAAAACATAAAAGAAACCCCAAAACATAATAAAAACATAAAATAACCCCACAAATAATACATTCCCAAATAGCTGTGACCTGAGCACCCAAGTTCTCCAAATAGAGCTCAGATAAATGCAGTGTAGGGGAAACACCACCATATTAAAGTTCAAACTGGATGCACACTTGGTCCTATGCCCAAAATAGTTCCAGGGCATTACAGGGTGTTACGTCTGGCTCTTAGGTAGCGTTTGTTCCCCTTAGTCTCACGAAAACAGTTCCATAACATTAACGGGTAAGTCCCGCTGAGGTGACCAGGAACCCACAAGGTCCTCATGTCAAAATTAGTTCCATAGCGGTCACAACCAAGTACCGCTCGGACTATTCATGGGTTTGGTTCATGCGAACGGTCACCAGAGAGCTAGCATTCAGTTCCATTCGCATGAAGGGAAAGTGCCGAATCACGGGCACTCAGGCAAAACTACTAATGATGGCTGGGCAGGGTAGCTCCCAAACGGTGTTCCAAAATATTTGGTGGAACGGAGACCAGCTTCAACACTCCTCCAGGGGTCCATGGCAAACGTACGTGGGAATGAGCATTTGTCACAGTCACTATGTCACTATCTCCTGCTGAGGCTAATCACAAGTTGAAGTTCATATGTTCAGGCTGACCAAGTTAATTTTCTCAGGGTGCCTCCTCTATGGTTAAGGGGGTATGTCCCACTGCCAGTGGTGGTTCCAATCTAGATGCCAGGAAAATCGCCAACTCCAAATGGTATTGAAGTATAAAATATTTATTGGCATAAAATTAATTGAAAAGTAATTTTGGATGCTCAGCTTCCATCCAGTTACCTCCCAATATGGTAACCACATACAAGATAGTATAAAATACAAACAAATAGGGATACAGCTGGTATCACTGAAACAGAGTAATAAAACAAAATATAGTGTAATACTGTTATAGCCTCTTAATCACAAAACACTTATTGGTTTCACTCACAAATTTTTGATTTAACACACAAAATCAGGATGCCAGGAAAATCACCAACTCCAAATGGTATTGAAGTATAAAATATTTATTGGCATAATATAAATTAAAAAGTAATGAATAAATCGGTCCTACGCGTTTCGTTCTTCATGGAGAACTTCCTCAGGGACCTGTATTAAAATAGATACAATAAGATCAAATTTGCACAATCAAGCATTATACCTCCCTCCCCGGATTCCCTTTAAATATGGTCAGTCCTGGAAGTCTATTGGTGGTGTGGTGGGCGTTTTTACATGCTATCTTATGATTGGATCCTTGGTACATTTGCAAGCCTGTCCTTCCATGTGGTCTTTTCTCAGCTGTTGGTCTTTACTGGTAACTTGTTTGCAGCAAAAAGGGACACTTCCTTGTAGCCCTTCCGTCTGTTCCATCGCTCGATCCATCCACTATGGCTGTGCGTTCCATTGCGGTCCAACACATATTTATTTTGATCGCCCTCTGTCTTTCGTCAGGGGTGATACAGCATCGTCCATGATTTTCAGCTTAACTGATCATTGACTACGGTTCAACATGTAAGAAGAAACATGGTGGTTGACAATTTACACATATTTATTTAGATGACAAATTATGTTCTTAATTCACTCATCAACATGATTTTTCCTTTTATTACTTGTTATGTGATTTGATACACACTACTGTTTTTTTCTTATATTACATACCATCTTTTACAAATATTACAGTTTGTATATATATATATATATATATATATATATATTTGTAGTCGGGGACAAAAGCCGTATACATGATAAGTTAGATATATGAGCAAGTCGGTTGTGGTGTGCCGAAACCGACGTATCGGGTAGGCCTGTAATAAAAGAGGGCCCACCTGTAATAGTAATATGTATAAGGGGAGAGGTGGGAGGGATGAACCAGGCAGCATCAGCCCTGTGGTGTAGGGGGCCTGAGTTTAAATAGCCGGGTAACCCCTCCCACAACTTCAGGCTACGCCTTCCAATTTGTAGTCGGGGACAAAAGCCGTATACATGATAAGTTAGATATATGAGCAAGTCGGTTGTGGTGTGCCGAAACCGACGTATCGGGTAGGCCTGTAATAAAAGAGGGCAAAAAGTTGAATAAGATACCTTATTAAACATCTTTACGTTGCAAGATTCATAACGGCTTTACCTACTCAACTCTAGCTCTGGTTGTGGTATGTATCTAGTATTATACTGTGGATTTCCAGCGTCCTAATGTTTATGGTGTGAGCAGGGACATTTTCCTGGAAGCAGCTGATGCTGCCCTGATTCTGGAGGAATGTCCCGAAAAGGCATTGGGGTTGAGTCCCCGCCTAGTTAAGAGGGTTCTGAGGTACATTATGAATTTAGCTGTAGTGAGTGGTTTGCCCTGCAGTTAAATAGGGGCATATTGAGATTTTGGTCCTGTGAGTGATAACCTGTAAAGGTCTGACATTTTGACCGGCACCTTATTGCCCGTAGGATTGTCCCTACGTATTACATATGGCAAGAGGATGTGAACTGTTTGGTACTAGGATGGGCACTTAAGACATGGTGTAGCCAGCCAGGTAAGTTTTGTAGTGTTAAGAGAGATTTTATAAATTGTGTGGGCAAAAAGGAGAGGAGTGTCGCAATGGTGACTAGTGAACGAATATTGGTTTTATGGTAATCGATGGTAAACTTGTTGTAAAGGTGAAATCTCTATTGTATGCTTGTGATGTATAATCAGAGAGGGCAGCTCAATCCAGAAATCTGCCAAATGCCATGAGACGAGTTAGTGCAGTATTAAGCCATGGAATGTGGGTATAGCCAGCTGCTTTATTGTCAGAAAATCACTTGACTTCCCCTATCCGATCATGCCTCCCCAGGCCTTGTAGGCGGCCACTATGGGGCAGATTCCAAAGAAATGTTGACGAGGAATAGAAATTCATGTATTTTTTTTTTTTTTTTTTTTTTTTTTTTTTTAAGAGTCTCAACTGGCCAGGCAACTCAGAACCAAAAGTCACCAAATTGGCTGTGAAATCAGTGTGTGCAGACGCATTGGTCCATGTAACTGGGAAATTATGAGAAATGGCGGGAATAACCTGGCCCCCAATCCAATGTGGTATGAACCTGAGCCATATGTGTAGGTCTGCTAACAACTAGTGCCAGAATGCAACTGTCGGTGGGAAGAAGACTCAGCGGTCGGGAAATAAATGTGCAGAATAATGGCAAACCTCAATGTGCCCAGTAGGACTGTAGATCCATTCTCCCCCCACCCTCCCCGCTTGTTCTTCAGAAGGAAAGGTTCCCAGGACTCCGATGCGCTGTACCTTCTCTGTAGGTGGACATGTTCTGTAGCTTATTAGTGTCAAGATGAATGCCTAAGAAGGTCAGTTTGTGAAAGTGGAACCCATAGTGAGGAAAAGTGCCATCGTCTTGTGAATACTAACCAGAGCGGAGTGAGGGCGTTCTATCGTGAGGAAGTTATCTAAGATAACCGGTGACTGCAGGACATTCGCTAATATTGAGTGTTAGTCAACATAGTGTGTTAGCAAATAAGATAAACAGCTTGGGGTTACTCTTTGCTCTAAAAGTTACACGTGTGGGAAATTCATGACAATCCCTCCATAAAATGCCATGAACATGCCCTTGGGATGGCTGAATAGGTAGAAGCTTGGAGGCATAGGAAATGTCTGTCTTGCCCACCCAAGCTCTGGTCAACCCCTTTGGCATAGTGCTGGGAGAATTCCTTAGAGGAAATCAATGAGTTGAGGCTAGGGGTGGGTAATTAATATGGTTGAATAACTTCTTAAGCAACGTGATTGTGTTGCGGGGTCTATTAATGTAGACAGAAGGTTCTGACACTCGTGAATACCGGACAGGAGTGTGACCAGACCTGTGTGGAACCCTTGATGTAGAAGTCGACTGAGTGACAGAAAGGCTGTGCTTAGAGGTAAAACTCCAGGTTGTCGATGCAAACCTTCTCTATGGTGAGGAGAAGTAGAGCCACTTACATCACAAAAGTCTGAAGGCTAGGATGAATTCTGGGATAGTGAGTTTCTGATTGAGTCTGGGATTCTGGTGTATAGAACGACGTACAGATCATCGTAGTAGTAAGACTTGTACTCTAAGACACCGTGGGAGGCAATCAGTAAGGAGACTAAATTAACCTTTCCAGATGTCTTTGCGTATGGTCAGGGACACAAAGTATGAGGGAGTAATAATGTAAACCGATGTGCTAAGGGAGGGATTTGAAAGGATAACCTAACCATGAGAGGGATTTCGGAGTCCTGTGGCTGGGATGTGCATCAGTGCCTGTGGAGATTCCCGTCTCTGTAGTCCATCGTTGATGTTATGTATGGAGGCAAGTAGAGTGGATATCAACGGTTTGACTTCATGTGATTTGGACTAGTGGGCAGGGGCCACTGAAAGGTGTGGCAAGAACGTTGGCCTCTTGGGGACTGTAAAAAGAGTCAATATAAGAGGCCATGCTGGGTGAGGCCCTAACTCGTAACCTGGAGAGGTTGATGTGAGGCGTTAGCTATGTGTTGGGCCGAGGGGCGTGTACCTCCATATGTGGATGAAGATGGGTGTTGGCCTCACGGAACTGATAATGATGAGGCTAGTTACTGGCATAGCTGGGTACCATGCCGATAGCTGACATAGCGGATCCGAGAATGGGACGGGTAATGGGTAGTAGCGAGGTGGGTAAACATACCTTGCTTGGGGTAGAATGTGGTTTCCTTGCCAGAGGAATGAGATATTGGAGAACCTAAAGGGAAATGATGGTGGGAGGCAAGTTGGAACTGGAATTGGGCTTGACTTACTGTGAACAAAATACGCCTGTATAATCGAGGTGGTTGTTCTTGAGGCTGGTCTATGAATAGGTAACCTGAGGACATAGTTGTTAGAATCCTGACCCTACGATGGTGGGTACAAGATTCATAGGACATAAATCAAATATCCCTATAAGTGAGTAGGGTGAGGATCCTAGGCCATTACCAGAGACCATGGGGAGTGTTTAACCAATACTGCGACAATAATGGAGGATAGGCAGAGTCATGAGTGACCGCTAATTGGTCCTGTGACTTCTTTAGCTAAAATACATATAGGGGGATATGGAATACCAAGCTATGATGGCAGTTTTGAGCTATCCCGGTAGGACTTAGAATATTTAATTATGGTCGTGCCAGCATGGGAAGGGGGGTGTATGTGTGGGGAATTAAGGATCCCCGGGCGTGGGCCTGTGTACGGCCTGGCAAAGGAATTGCGTGCCAGCGTTGGCTGATGTAACATAGAACAGTTAGAGTGGAGTTGCTGTAGGTTTAGTGATACAAGGGTCGGTTAGGATGATGAACTTGCTTGAGTAGAATATAGCAGCAATGAGTAAGTAACTTTTAGTGCATAATACGTGATTATTTTGACGTAGAGTCAGGGGGAACATATGATGGTATGGTAAAGCCTGGTACACTAGGGTTTGTCCCAGGGAACATGACGATACATATGAACATCGGAGTGTGGCGTGTTACAAAAAAGGTTTAGCGAATAGGTGATCGTCCTCCAAATAAGTAATATACCTATCGTGGGAGCAAGTATACAGATTGGCCATAACACATGGTAACAAATGTGAACGTGATGACTGCCTCAGAACAGTACCAGGTCCATAAGTGATAGAATAAGACATATGCGATATATGATGGTAATGCTATATATGTAGTGAATATTAAATGCTTACCAGAGCAGAATTAGTAATGGGAAACTGACAATATCCATGCACAATTGTAAATAATAACAAGAAACATAGCAAATATAACAGAACTACAGGGGGCATGTAAGGATAACTAGTAGCAGGCTAAAGAACCTGGACATTTCATGTATCAGGGAACAGTGTAAAACTAACGAATTGGTACTATGATTGTGGTGGCCGTTGATGGAAGCATGGAATGGAAGATGGAAGCATGTAATTGAGATAGACTGGAGACTAGTTCGGTAGAAATTTGACGAAAAGAAACTAGCGAATAGGAATGGACCAAAGAGCAGGCAGGAGTAGGTGAACTGACTTAAGTCCTGAACGGGAAAAAAGTCCAGAATAGACGGTATGTAAAAACATAAACGTGTGAACAATTGTGTGTTCATGGATTTGGCCCGTACAGGCAGACTCACGGTTCGTGGATTTGACTGGTACAGGAAACAAACGAGAGGTCAGCTATGTGGCTGGAAAGTATCCAGACTTGGTGGACACGGAGGTTTGGTCCAGGAAAAGGCCCGATAAGCCGGTAAGGGGTCTCATAGCGCCAGCGGGAACGAACAGCCAGTTCTGGAGAGGAGGTGAGTAGTCTCTGACTGCGTGTGGCTGGAACAGCGTGATGGGAGTTGTTGGAGCAGGGAAAACTTGGTCCGATCAGCGTGGGAGTCAATGACCGCATGTGGCTGGAACAGCATGATGGGAGTTGTTGGAGCTGGGAGAACTTGGTCCGATCGGCGTGGGAGTCTGACCGCATGTGGCTGGAACAGCGTGATGGGAGTTGTTGGACCAGGGAGAACTTGGTCCAATCATCGTGGGAGTCTCTTACTGCATGTGGCTGGAACAGCATGATGGGAGTTGTTGGAGCAGAGAGAACTTGGTCCGATCGTCCTGTGAGTCTCTGACCGCATGCGGCTGGAACAGCGCGATGGGAGTTGTTGGAGCAGGGAGAACTTGGACCAATCAGCGTGGGAGCCACAGTAGGCCCAGACCAGCTTGTTTGGAGTTTTTAGGCAGTCTGTGTTGATGACCTTTGAACCGGAAGTAGTCATGAACCAGGCAGCATCAGCCCTGTGGTGTAGGGGGCCTGAGTTTAAATAGCCGGGTAACCCCTCCCACAACTTCAGGCTACGCCTTCCAATATATATATATATATATATATATATATTTTTTTTTTTATTTTTTTTATTAAAAAAAAAAAAAAATTATATTTAGGTATGGAACTGCATGTTGATATGTGACTTTAAGATGTGTACTCTTCACAGAACACATTCAATTTGTATTTAAAGTGAATAATTGTACTCAAATAAAGTTCTAGCTTGAGTGCTTCCTCTTTAAGCTTTATATTCCTCTCATTGGTTACTCTTTTCTTCCTCTTTAAGAGGTTGAGGCAAACAAAATATAATAAAACATTTTTAGAAAATAATGTAATATAATGAAAAACAAAAATAAAACAAAAACCAAAGAAGTAAAAATGTATATAGTTAAAGTAAAAAAAATGCTACATATATTCATTTTACCCATTATTCTTTGGATTACTATAAATTATTTGGAATTTGAGATTTTATGAATTAGAGAAACATCTAAATTAATGCAGAAAAAACACTAGATCTATATCCACATTTAATCCTATGGGGGTAAGGGTTTGCAGTTTGTGGATCCAAAATGTCCCCCATTGGGCCAATTTCTTTTCCCTATTTCCCACTCTCCAATGCGGTGAAATTCTTTCTATACTGTGATCCTTGTCTGTAGATAGCACGGTCCTCTAGGGCAAACACATGCACAGTCCTTTTATTTTCATATAATTCAGGCAACTTTATTGTAAATCCACACAGGAGACAGCAGTAAATGAAAACATAAATCCCTTTAAACAAAAACCTAGCTCGTCTGAGCACTAACTAATATCAGGTTCCCTATCTCTCAGGGGTTACACTAAACAAAACAATATTGGATTCACCAACCTACAGTCTTTGTCTGCTCTCAGCACTCCAGTGCTCTAAGCCAGCCTTGACTGCTTCTTCTCAGCACTCCTAGTGCTCCAAGCCAGCACTCCCAGTGCCTCAAGCCAGCACTCCCAGTGCCTCAAGCCAGCACTCCCAGTGCCTCAAGCCAGCACTCCCAGTGCCTCAAGCCAGCACTTCCAGTGCCTCAAGCCAGCACTCCCAGTGCCTAGTCTCCTTGATTCTCTTACTGGAGAGAACACCCTCTCTCCTACCTGCTTCCTGAGAGGAAGCCAGCAATCCCCCCTACCTGCCTAGCAGGGAGTGGTTTATTCCCACTGCTACAGCTGATCATCTCCAGCTGAGCAGTGGGCTGGAGACAGTCCAAAAAACCCTGGCCTGGATCTATGTCTCCCATGAAAACCACTAAACTGTGGAGTGGAGCATTGGACCACCCTTCTCTCCAAATGCTCCACCCCAGGGGCCCATAACTAAACAAAGCTTTGTGTTGTGCAAAACACAAACTACATATACTCCCCCTGGGGTTAAATGGCTTCTCTGCCTTCACTTTATCACATATCCTCCTCCCCAGCTCAGACCCATCGGGTCGAGCGGCCTTAGAACACCAACCGTGAACATTCATGTCACCTAGGGCTTTACCAGCCCTGACTTGCTCCTCAGTTACAGGCCGTGGCCTATTGCAGATGGCTGCTACCTTGCTCCCTTGTAGTTTAAGGAACCTCCACCCAAGTGGATAACCAAAATAGTTAGCTACCTCAAATCCCAGATAACGCTTAGCAGTGTTAGCGGTCAAACCGTCAGCCCTTACATTACTCACAACTAACTGGACCTTCATCAGGTGTGCTACCCAGTCCACCACGTGAATCACCACATCACCAAGGTGGGCAGCTGCATACTCTCTGTGGTGCCAAAGTATCCTTTTCACCATATGCAGAAATAGGGCCGGTGCACCACGCAACCTGAATGGCCATACTTTATGTTGTAATAATCCCTCGGTAGTAGAAAGCGCTGTCCTTACCTTTGCTTTCTCTGTCAGGGGAACCTGCCAATACCTTATGACCAGGTCCAAGGTACTCAGATACCTGGCCTTACTTATACGCTCTTGCGTTTGAGCTGAATGTACTACAGGGCATTTAACATTTACAACCTCAGTGACAAACTCTACCTCTGCCTTGGGGTATGTGCGGGAGTCACCATGTGTACATACAATATTAAACATTTGTCTTATATCACATTTCTCTGGCTGAAGCAGAACACTTTTCAAAGTAGCCTCGCTCCCTGAATCAATTAGTGCTTGTGCACAATTCCCTTCCACCATCACCACTTTTAACTGTGCTGTAACATCACCACCAGTCACCATACACATCTTTAAGCAGGTCAATACAATCCTATGCAGAGCCCTTAATACTATGTCACATTGTATTGTCTCTTCACTCTCAGGACTGTTATATGTAATATGTCCTTGCAGGTGGCAGTTGAAGCATCTGAGCTTTTTCTCAGTCTGGTCTCGTAGCCATAATGGGACTTTTGGGTACACTCTACCATCATATTTATATTGTCCCAGGCTCAGTATCAGGTTTTCTCCTTTCTTTCCAGTTTCCCCGCTAATATGGTTGTTAGCGGATCTAGGCTGAAGTTCAATACGGTGTGGCTCCTTAGCAGCCAAGTTCCGCTCAATCATCATCATCTGCTTCCACATCCGCAGCTTCTGATTTGATAATCTCTCAACGTCGGAGTAACTTTCAAGCGCAAACTTTACAAAGGCTTGGTGTGTAATTAGCCTCTTTCTATCAGCTAAAGGCTTGTCAGGGTCTGCAGATATTTGGTCATATTGGTAAGCCTGCATCTTCTGGAAATGGCGGATAAGACTCTGCTTTCGAATCTTCAGCTGGGTCCACTTTTCATCCCACTGCCACACAAGCCACAAGTCATTAATGTTAAGTTCTGGTTCCACATATTCTTTTCTGTAGAATGCAATAAAGGGGACCCCAAAATGCTGATTCCTCATGAAATTTAAGGCCTCTCTGATCTTCTGTATAGTGCTTGGACCCTTCCTGCTGAAGGTGGCTCCAACTTGTCCACGTTCCAGGTAGTCCGTGCTTTTCTGTTGAGATATTGTTGGTGTTGCAAAAGTATTTCTATATATCCAGTCAGCTTCTTCTTCAAGCTCATCATCTTCATCGCCTGCCTCATCAGGTGATTGTTGGAAAGAGACTTCTACATCGTATGGATTTTCCAACATTCTCAATACCCGCTGTACCTCGCTGAAATCTCCCTTCTCAGCTGCATCAATTGCGTTTTGAGCAATATAATTTCTGAGCACAAATGCCGGATTGTTAGAGTCCATTATTTTCACACGTTCAGCCACAAATGTATCATTATCCCCAGTAGTTGCTTGGTCTTTTGACAACCGAGTGCTGTACTTGTGAAGCCATTCTTCCCAGAGTGCACGGTTATTACTCAGTAGCTGGTCTTCACTGGACTCTTGCAGTTTATTGTAGCGTTCGATACGATTAAGCTCCTTATATATGTTGGCTTTTGTTCCATTCAAAGCAAATAACTGAGGGTTACTCTGCGCTAACATCAGCATCACCGACAGTTGTCTTGGATCCATTTTGGGTTTGAACACCACCTTTAACTCGTCCAAGTTACTTTCAAAAGCTGAATTTTCCAGGTGCTCAACCTCTTCTGTCACCAGCTCAGGTACAGTGTTTTTTTATTCGATTAGCAGGTCTGACAAAATAAAAGTCCTCAAGCAGACTACCAGATGACTGGCACACCCACAGACCCTCAATGTGCTACTGTGCCCGCATTCTCCACCATATTGTGATCCTTGTCTGTAGATAGCACGGTCCTCTAGGGCAAACACATGCACAGTCCTTTTATTTTCATATAATTCAGGCAACTTTATTGTAAATCCACACAGGAGACAGCAGTAAATGAAAACATAAATCCCTTTAAACAAAAACCTAGCTCGTCTGAGCACTAACTAATATCAGGTTCCCTATCTCTCAGGGGTTACACTAAACAAAACAATATTGGATTCACCAACCTACAGTCTTTGTCTGCTCTCAGCACTCCAGTGCTCTAAGCCAGCCTTGACTGCTTCTTCTCAGCACTCCTAGTGCTCCAAGCCAGCACTCCCAGTGCCTCAAGCCAGCACTCCCAGTGCCTAGTCTCCTTGATTCTCTTACTGGAGAGAACACCCTCTCTCCTACCTGCTTCCTGAGAGGAAGCCAGCAATCCCCCCCTACCTGCCTAGCAGGGAGTGGTTTATTCCCACTGCTACAGCTGATCATCTCCAGCTGAGCAGTGGGCTGGAGACAGTCCAAAAAACCCTGGCCTGGATCTATGTCTCCCATGAAAACCACTAAACTGTGGAGTGGAGCATTGGCCCACCCTTCTCTCCAAATGCTCCACCCCAGGGGCCCATAACTAAACAAAGCTTTGTGTTGTGCAAAACACAAACTACATATACTCCCCCTGGGGTTAAATGGCTTCTCTGCCTTCACTTTATCACAATACCTACACAGGTAAGGTTCTTGAATGTGAAAGCTGGACAGGAATTACAATGGACTGGTACAGAATGGGCCATCAGTCCCTTTTTGATGTTGTTAATATGTTCCATTGTTCTTATTTTGAAGGCTCTCTTAGTGCGGCCCACTTTTTGACACTGCAGTAGATACACCCCATAGTCCGTAAGGCAACCAATACTGGCCTTGAGAGGAAAACTTTCACCCGTTGCTTCACAGGTGAAGTGGGAAGTCTTACCCAAACTTGCTGTTGAGCATGCTTTACACCTTTTGCACCCTTTAAAAGCTTTTTCTCTTTTATTAGATGTTTGCTTTTGTTTAATGACATAGCTGGGGGCCTGAAAATTCTTGACATTTTTATTATAAATTAGTGTTGGTTGATTAGGCAGTGTTTTTCCCAATATTGGATCCTCCAATAAAATTGGCCAGTATTTTTGTAAACTTTTTTTGATCTTCCAATGACCTGTGTTAAATTGTATGACAAATGCACATCGGAATTGATCGCCTGATTTTTTTTTTGTAGTTTGATTATGCATTAGTAGTTCATTCCTATCTGTAACGGACCACCTGGCACCGCGGCTGTGCACCTCCATCAACAGATGCTTCGTAGTGGACGCCGAGGACTATAAGCACTGCACCGGACACCATCAGCACTGCACACTTCACAACCGCCATAGCTTAAGTGGAATCTCGCTATCTTCCCCCAGCCTTGGACCAACCACTGACATCCAGGACCATGTGGGAAATATCTCTCCTCCAGGAGAGCGTAAGAGATACAGCTCTTACAAGAGCTAGTGATTATCCAAGGGTGTATAATGAGTACAGCAATCCCTGGTAGTGATAGCAGCTCCCTATAATAAGAGACAGAACTCAGTATTGAGGTGGAAGAGGTTTTAGGTGAACAAATAGATGAACCAGCAAGGAATGGAAGGGGTTTTTAGGTGAACAAACAGACGAACCAGAGGATAGATTTATAACCCAGAGACAGAGGATCTGTCACACTGTCTAGCCTTGACATAATTCTAATTTCCCTTTTTTTCCCGTTTCCACCACTAATTTATAAGAAAAAAATAAATTTAAAGAGTAACCACTATACAAAAAGAATATAAGACTACCACTCAACCTAGCATTTTGAGGACAACTATTCACTTTAAATACACATGTGTTGTGTGAAGAGGACACATCTTAAATTTACATATCAACATGCAGTTCCATCATCTAAATCTATAAAAAAAACTAAAACATATATATATATATATATATATATATAACGTGTAGAGAAAAGCCAGCACTCAAGGACTTAGAATCAAAAAGAAAAAAACCTTTATTCCAGTTTTTCTGAGGGTCGACGTTTCAGTCCACCGCTGTGGACTTTCCTGATGAAAGTCCACAGCGGTGGACTGAAACGTCGACCCTCAGAAAAACTGGAATAAAGGTTTTTTTCTTTTTGATTCTAAGTCCTTGAGTGCTGGCTTTTCTCTACACGTTATACATTTGTGCAGCCGAGCACCGGGCAGACACTTGAGGAAGGCTGGAGTGCAACTCCCATCAATCTGTATATATATATATATATATATATATATATATATATATATATATATATATATATATATATATATATATATATATAGAAATGAAGGTAGATAGCACTCCACGGACTCAATCTCCAAAGATCTTTGAAGATTGAGTCCGTGGAGTGCTATCTACCTTCATTTCTATACCTTCGCCAGATAAGCACCCGGCAGTGAACATCTTTTACAGTGAGTGCAACACTGCTTGTAATTTTTATATATATATATAACTATAATCATAACTATAACTATAATCATATTTGTAAAAGATGGTGTGTAATAAAGGAAAATCATCAGTATAAGTATTGTGTATAACAAGGAATAAAAGGAAAAAGCTTGTTGAAGCTAAGAACCTAATTTGTAATCTAAATAAATATGTGCAAATTGTCAACCACCATGTTTCTTCTTACATGTTAAACCGGAGTCAATGATCAGTTAAGTTGAAAATCAAGGACGATGCTGTATCACCCCTGGTGAAAGACCGCTGGGTGTTGGACCGCAATGAAACGTACAGTCATATTGGATGGACTGAGCGATGGAGCGCACGGAACTGCGTCATTACAAGGAAGTGTTCGTTTTTGCTGCAAACTAGTTACCAGTAAAGACCAACAGCTGAGAGAAGACCACATGGAAGTACAGGCTTGCAAATGTACCAAGGATCCAATCATAAGATAGCATGGAAGAACGCCCACCACACCACCAATAAACTTCGAGAACTGACCATATTTAAAGGGAATCCGGGGAGGGAGGTATAATGCTTGATTGTGCAAATTTGATCTTATTGTATCTATTTTAATACAGGTCCCTGAGGAAGTTCTCCATGAAGAACGAAACGCGTAGGACCGATTTATTCATTACTTTTTAAAAAAAAATTTTTTTTTTTATTCTTTATTTTATGGTGCATAAGCGTATAACAGTTGCTTGAGAGGTACCCCAAAGGCAATTCTCTAGCACATTACGAACAGTATAACATGGAGGTACAAAGTAGAACAAGCACTTTTTTATGTAAGGATATAAACATTAGTGCTGTACTTTGTTTAGGTATTGGTATAACAGAGCAAAGAGTGACATCGCTTAACTTCCTAAACAAGAGATTATTTTGCTGCGTCAAGAGCTAATCAGGCTATAAGTAGGTGACCGCTGGGGTCTGACTCGAGCAAAAATGACTCCACATGAAAGTCCCGGTGTGTGACAACGTAAGCTTCGTGGGATATGCCAATGGGATCGTCATCTGGGTGTTTGGTGCGTGTGGTGGCTAGGTGTGTGTCAGGTAAGGCAAAAGATAGTCAGCATTAACCCCTTCAGACCTGTGCGAGCGTGAGTGCTGTATAGGCTGGTCAAATAGAGCTTCACCCATAGTGGTAAGGTATTGCTCTAGTGAGGCTATGCTGTGGATATGTCACCCTAAGCCCCTCATTGGGAAGTCCCGGTCATTGCCTTGGTGAGTTTCTCTTTCGGAGCCCCTGGACGTGGTGTCTCTATGACGGGTTTCAGCTCCAGTGGTACCTTTGGGGGTGTGCAGCCACACGTATCCTTGTGTTGTAGTGATCTGTAGTGACGGGAGCTGGTTCGTGTTGCGCTGGCCATCAATAGTCCGGTCTGGTGAGTGACCTGTTTGAGTAGCTTGTGTGGTTGTCCCGGGTTTGTGTGTCAGTAAGTGGGAGCGTGCGTGCGAGAGACCTGGTGCTTTGTCCCTCTTTAAGGCTTGCTGGAACCTGTGTAGCCAGACAGCCGCTCTGGAGGCTCGAGGTATGCGCCTGTAGTGACTGCGCCGTGCCGCCGGTCAGATCCAAGAGGCTACTATTGTTTCTGCCTTGTGGTAGGTTATTCCTCTGCTGTGTAGCACGTCCCAGAGCCTTGTGCAGAGCCAGTCAAGGTTTTCTTGTTGAGGAGTAGATAGCTTGAATTGGGCGATCCGCTGCTGGGGCCCGTGCTGGGTGGCCATTTTGACAGGGACTTGGTAGTCTGTTGCCCCTGCGTACCGTGGGGCTAGCTTGTCAGCTTTCCACGTAGATCGAGTCATCCAGCGGGGACCGGGATATCCCCCACCGGTCCATGGGGGGGGGTAGGTTGCATTAGTGTTGCTTGTAGGCTCTGTCGCCGAGGAGAGCGTCCGTCTCTTGAGGGTCGTTGCACCATATAGATGCCGCTTTTCCCCGTTTTTATGGCCCATCCTGCAGGAGCTCATGGCAGATGCGTCTTCACAGCTCGGCATCCAGGCTCTGCCCCCACTTTTTAATTTATTTTATGCCAATAAATATTTTATACTTCAATACCATTTGGAGTTGGTAATTTTCCTGGCATCCAGATTTTGTGTGTTAAATCAACAAATTTGTGAGTGAAACCAATATGTGTTTTGCTATTAAGAGGCAGTATTACACTATGTTTTGTTTCATTGCTCTGTTTCAGTGATACCAGCTGGATCCCTATTTGTTTGTATTTTATACTATCTTGTATGTGGTTACCATATTGGGAGGTAACTGGAGGGAAGCTGAGCAAAATGTAAGTTGATTTTATTTCCACAGGTGAAAAGGTGGAAGTTTGTATACTTGCCAAGTTCACTGGCAAGGTAGGGTTACTATGATGACAGCTTACACAGCATGTGTTTCTGTCCTTTACTAGTAAATTACTAATTTGTTTATTATCTTAGGAGTGATTAGCAGATGATTTTGACGGTCTCGATAAAAATAGCATGAAGGTTGAAAAACTGTTGGTAAGTAGCTGCTTCTAGCTCCCAAGTTTGGAAACAAGCTCAAATTCCATTATATTACAGGGAGTGCAGAATTATTAGGCAAATTAGTATTTTGACCACATCATCCTCTTTATGCATGTTGTCTTACTCCAAGCTGTATAGGCTCGAAAGCCTACTACCAATTAAGCATATTAGGTGATGTGCATCTCTGTAATGAGAAGGGATGTGGTCTAATGACATCAACACCCTATATCAGGTGTGCATAATTATTAGGCAACTTCCTTTCCTTTGGCAAAATGGGTCAAAAGAAGGACTTGACAGGCTCAGAAAAGTCAAAAATAGTGAGATATTTTGCAGAGGGATGCAGCACTCTTAAAATTGCAAAGCTTCTGAAGCGTGATCATCGAACAATCAAGCGTTTCATTCAAAATAGTCAACAGGCTCGCAAGAAGCGTGTGGAGAAACCAAGGCGCAAAATAACTTCCCATGAACTGAGAAAAGTCAAGCGTGCAGCTGCCAAGATGCCACTTGCCACCAGTTTGGCCATATTTCAGAGCTGCAACATCACTGGAGTGCCCAAAAGCACAAGGTGTGCAATACTCAGAGACATGGCCAAGGTAAGAAAGGCTGAAAGACGACCACCACTGAACAGGACACACAAGCTGAAATGTCAAGACTGGGCCAAGAAATATCTCAAGACTGATTTTTCTAAGGTTTTATGGACTGATGAAATGAGAGTGAGTCTTGATGGGCCAGATGGATGGGCCCGTGGCTGGATTGGTAAAGGGCAGAGAGCTCCAGTCCGACTCAGACGCCAGCAAGGTGGAGGTGGAGTACTGGTTTGGGCTGGTATCATCAAAGATGAGCTTGTGGGGCCTTTTCGGGTTGAGGATGGAGTCAAGCTCAACTCCCAGTCCTACTGCCAGTTTCTGGAAGACACCTTCTTCAAGCAGTGGTACAGGAAGAAGTCTGCATCCTTCAAGAAAAACATGATTTTCATGCAGGACAATGCTCCATCACACGCGTCCAAGTAATCCGCAGCGTGGCTCGCAAGAAAGGGTATAAAAGAAGAAAATCTAATGACATGGCCTCCTTGTTCACCTGATCTGAACCCCATTGAGAACCTGTGGTCCATCATCAAATGTGAGATTTACAAGGAGGGAAAACAGTACACCTCTCTGAACAGTGTCTGGGAGGCTGTGGTTGCTGCTGCACGCAATGTTGATGGTGAACAGATCAAAACACTGACAGAATCCATGGATGGCAGGCTTTTGAGTGTCCTTGCAAAGAAAGGTGGCTATATTGTCACTGATTTGTTTTTGTTATGTTTTTGAATGTCAGAAATGTATATTTGTGAATGTTGAGATGTTATATTGGTTTCACTGTTAAAAATAAATAATTGAAATGGGTATATATTTGTTTTTTGTTAAGTTGCCTAATAATTATGCACAGTAATAGTCACCTGCACACACAGATATCCCCCTAATATAGCTATAACTAAAAACAAACTAAAAACTACTTCCAAAAATATTCAGCTTTGATATTAATGAGTTTTTTGGGTTCATTGAGAACATGCTTGTTGTTCAATAATAAAATGAATCCTCAAAAATACAACTTGCCTAATAATTCTGCACTCCCTGTATTAGGCACTGAGTACAAGAAGAAAGTCCCTAAGTCTTGAGATCATTTCTATCATATTAATTGTAATTAGGCATATTGGGGCATATGGGTTGTAAGTGAAATGGTTAATAATACATAGATACATTTCTGCAATTTTTACAGTTGCCTCAAATTAAATATGTGGATTTATGTACAATGGATGCTTTTGTACCTGAATTGCCATTAGTATATATATATATATATATATATATATATATATATATATATATATATATATATATATATATATATATTTCCCATCCGGCTCTGCTATCGTATCTGAATTGTGTTGATTAAGCAATATTTTCAGGAATGTAAGTAAATTGTCAAATTGGATGACATACCTTTGTAGAATTTCTAAAATTAAACCTAAAATAAAAGTGCTACGTTTGCAATTGCCTGAAATTAATATACCAATAAATAATAATGGTGAAAATGCCACTTGAAATGTTGAATTATGTTGCTTTCATGCATTCAACTGTATTAGCCAGTTATTGGTTTTCTGAGGGCACTTTACTGTGCTAGTATCTTTAGACAGATGATAAACATTGTGCATCTATTTAAATAAATTCCATATAGTCACCATAACTAATACAATTTTTGATACTATTGACAAGAATTAGGGCTCCCCCTGCAACCAAAGCTTGACCCCCTACTTTCACAAGACATTTCAGTTTTACTTTATCAATTAATATCATTGGAAAAAAAGATCTCACTCACCATAATGTACCAATATATGAATGAAGTGCTAAAGAATCTCACTCCAGTTTTTCACACTAGAACAAAAAATTAAACAATAAAAACCACAGTGCAGATTTATAAAGGTGAAAATGGAAACCAACACTTTCCACTTAAACAGCACCTATTTCGGCCTGATCTCATATAGATTTGGTAACTGATTTATCCTGAGGATCGGTTGCATTAAACAGTAGCAAAATCTAATTGGAGTCCAATAGAGTTGCTGTATTTCCATATCGTTATATGGAGTTTAAATAAATATATACTTTTTTTATATATGGGGTTTGAAATTTTGTTTATAGAGGTGACCATATAGACCCAACAGGCATTAGAGTTTGAGATCTATTTCAAAGTGTACTAGTTATGTGGAATAGCCATTCACTGCAAATCATTTCTAACAAGAATATTCTAAAAAGGATATTCAATATGCATAAAGCTATCCCAAATAATAAATGAGTAAATGTAATTTAGAATTTTAGAGTAATTTATTCACTACAAGATTATACACTTGTATTTTAGAATAATTTATTTCCAGAGCTTTCCCTGGAGCTCCAATATGAAATTACCTGTTATTCAAATGGTTTACGTGTAGAACAAAAATAAGGTAAGAGTCAGTTTCAGTGTCCCATATTATTTTATCTTTGACAGCATAATATTTTAGAATCCCAAATTCTAGTGGCATTTCAAAGTCTACTGTCTTTTCTGTGAAAAAGAACATCAAAAAACACAATTTGCATAACGATTGCAAGGTTGTGAATGGTTAAATGGGTGAATTACATGATTGCTAAGGATTGCCAAGATCAATGTATGTATTATTGGATTTCAGTGTAAGTCAGTGAGGACAAGAGCAAAGTCTTTTTTTTAATATCATATTAAAGGGACTCTCCAGCCAAGCAGTTTTACTCACCTGGTTCCAGCGCCGGGAGCCTCGTGAAGCCGCGCCCCCTATTTCATCAAAATGACAAAATAGGCGGGCGCGAGCAGGGAGCAATCAGACGCTTCCATTTGGAAGCGTCATTGCTCCCTTGTGCGCATGCGCGGCTTCGCCACACATGCGCACATACTTCAGAGGGTGGCATTCATGCCGCTCTCTGAAGTCCTGAGCGCACTACCGCGCATGCGCACGGTGTGCGCGGCCGCGAGCTGAGCTGACTGACAGCTCAGCTCGCGGCCTTTGCCCGCCCCCTCTCCTCTCTGACAGGCTAGAGAGAGAAGGCGCGCACACAGTGCCATCTCTCTCCTGCACACGTCAGACGTATTTTCAAACGTCTGACGTGTACAGGGTCTTTTTAGGGCCCTGCATGATAGGAAGTCCCTCTGGTGGCCGTCTGAGTGACGGACACTGGAGGTATTCCTATCAATCAATGTAAACACTGTATTTTCTCTGAAAATACAGTGTTTACATTAGATTGCCTGCAGGGAGCTATAGATCTCACCTGAACAACTACATTAAGCTGTAGTTGTTCAGGTGACTATAGTGTCCCTTTAATGGTAATTAGGCAAATTGTCAGACCTATGTATCAAGCTGAATTTTTTATGAGGTTAACAGGAAGAATAAGCAGGGCCATGTGACAGCTTAATTGGGGTCAGGTAATAATAGACCCATAGTCAGGACAAATGCAAAGAAAATAATATTATAATATAATAATGATATTATAATTTTATGGTTAGAGCTAGTGTAAGCATTGGGTAAAGGGTAGTTGGTATAGGGTTAGCGTTTACTATCAAAAATATATTTAGATCCTAAACATAATAGGTATTAACAATGAGGACTAGTATATGAATCTTGTTAAAATAAAATAATTGCGGGGGGGGGCAGAGCCAGATCTGTGCCGGCGGATCGATAAACCCGACTTTCCCCGGTCCAAAATATCAGGTAAAAGCGCCCCACCTGCATGCTGTGATGTCCCATCACAAGGGCAAACGGCAGGAAGACAAATCCTCCTTCTTTGCAGCCCAGTCGCAGGCCAAACTACAACCCTCACAGGAGGGCCTCCAAGATGGCAACTGTGATTCCAGCGATAGCCACAACTCCAGCCCACAGAAAGGGGACCCATCTTAAGGTCCATTAACCCCTGCAGTCCTACAACAAATGCTAAACTCACAGTCAGCCAAACTGATAGCACAATTCCAAGCCTCTATTAAGGTGATGCAGGACGATATCAACTACCCACCTTGAATCCAAGATGGACGACTATGTGGTGGTACACAACTCTGTGGCTGAGTCGCTGCAAAACATGGCAGAGAGACTGGAAAAGCATGAGGCCAAGCTTGTAAGGATCCCGCGGGCGGCTGCGAGGGGAGGCTGCAGTCCGCTCGCGGCACTCACCCTCCAGCCGTCCGCGGTCCCCTTCCTGCCATGTGTTCGGCGGGCGGCATCCTCCCAGCCACGGATGCCGCCCGCGTCTTCCTTCAAGTCCCCCAGCGGCAGCATGCATGATGCTGCACGCTGGGAGACCGCCCAATTTGTTACACGCCGGGGTCAGTCACCTGACCCGGCGTTAAAGGCACAGTGCCTCAATCACAGTGGGAGGTTTAGATATTGGATATCAAAATATCCAATCAGAATTAACCTTCTGGTTTAAATACTTACCTTTCCTGTTCCTCCCTGCCCTGTTGTGGTCTTTGCTTTATAGTATTGATTCTGAACGTGTGCTTTCTGGTTACGTACTCTCTGGCTTGTTATACTGACTTTGTGACTTTCTCCTACCCTTTGACCTCGGCTTGTTTCTCGTTATTCTGTTTTCTGGTTCCCCTTACTCGGCCTGTCTCCTGACTATTCTGTGTGTGCTCAACCCAGCCACTCTAAGGACCGGTACTGCACACTTTCTGTGTGTGTGTCTGTGTGTGTGTGTTAGCGTGTTGGGTTCCCCGAATCGTGACAAAGCTCACAGATCTGGAGGACTGCTCCCGCAGAAACAACCTGCGCTTGAGAGGTATTATTATGCCCAGACATCCCCACAGATATGTTCCTACTAGACAGGATACACAGAGTGGCGCAAGCTAAGACGGCTCCCGCATCAGCACCTAGAGACGTAGTTTTAAGGGCTCACTACCACCACATAAAGAAGGAAATCCTGAAAGAGGGTAGAAACCCTACCAGGCGACTACTCCTCCATTCAGATATTTGCAGACATCTCCCCAGCTATATTGGCTATGAGGTGCAGTTTTAGTCCAATGACCACAGCCCTTAGAAAAGAGCAGACACCCTACAGATGGGGCTTCCACAAACATTTATTGGTGGTCCGCAATGGTCAAATTGCCCCTATTTCTAATCTGGAAGAGGGACAGAACCTGCTCAGGAGGTGGGACATCCAGTGTGCAGAAACCAATTCAAGCACCACCGCGCTTAGACCTCTTGCACCTGAATGAAAAAGGGCAAGGAAATAATGTGGCACCCTACCAATCTCCATATGGAGACCACTGCAGTTTTCTCTGTCTAACACTTGATCAGAGACTTAAAACAATTTAACACGGGAGCGTTTTATGGTCTATTTCTGGCACGGAAGGAGTGCAATTTTTCTGGTGCCTCGAGGGCCAAGATTTGGGGCTCTGCTGTGGCCCAATGTGAGACGGCTCATTTGGAGCATACCCCGCTTCCCCATGTTATGTCCTAGACTGATGCAACTTCCGGATGTGTCACATTTTCACATCAAGTGAGTGACTGCCTACTGGGGTAAATTTGCTACAATCTACCTGGGTACAAGAATGGCAAACCCAGCTTGAATTATTTTGCACTAACAGCACTGGAGTAGTGACATTTTTTCAGATTTCTCCCGAAAGGAACTCCGACCTCAGAGAAGTGCTCCAGAAGATACCCACGATCCCAAGCCAGCGGGCATGATGACGTAAGAATGTCATATTTCTCTCCGACAGGGCATATGTTAAATGTTTATGAGATTTTCTACCCCGAGCGGGCTTAGATACCTACTGTAAATCCTGAATTTCTACTTCTGGAGGGAATGGGGGGAGATCGTGGGAAGGATAATTACAAGGGGTATTAAGGATGTCCCGGGATTCAGGTGGGGAGCATTGGTGACCCAGAATAGCTCAGTAATATTACTATAGGCAACACTTGGATACAGATGAGAGGGAAAAGGGCTCAGGGGGCAAGAGGTTGATGTCTCAGAGTCTGGGCCTCCAGGGGCTGGGGAAAGGGTATTGAAGGGTGAAATGTTTTCAGTTTTGTTCATTTTTTTCTTCTGTTATATAAGAGTTCATGCAATAAGTACCATTGACACCTGTGCACCGGGTGAAAATTATGAAATGGTCATTAAATTGTTGGATCCGCTTGCGTGGGATGAAGCCTCGTGGTAGCCATGGCTGGTGGAAGGGTATGCGCACACTCCCAGGGGCGCTGGGTGGTTTCACTCAGCACAACCGAATCCCAAGCAGGATCGCCGAAGGGTGACCAAAACTGGTTCTACGAGGACTAGTCCTCTATTGTACTTTTATACTGTGTTTTCTTTCTTTTTCTTCTTTCTTACTTGTCTAACTTTTTCTCAAGCAGAGGGGAGGGAGGGAATATCTTTGCGGCTGGCAGGTACACTGGGGTGGCCCCTTGGAGACGTTACATCACACCAAAAAATAAACCACATGTGAATAATATCCCATAATGTCAAGGAGCTAAACACTCAATTTAAATGACACGCCCTCTACAGGGAACTTAGGACACTGCAAGGTGACATTGTGTGTCTCTGTCATGCCTTAACTATAATATCCCCTTACTTCCTGGTTCCACGGAGCTTAGCCACACCCCTTCATGACCCGGTCTCCCTATTTAATCTGACCGCACCAGCTGATCGAGGCTGGATTAATGAACTACGTTCTGTACTCACGAACCGGCTGCAACTTAGTTGTGAAAACCTGCTGTTACCGGACCGGAATAGAAGACTTCAAGTTCCCTTCGCCTCTCCTCATCCACGGCTAAAGCTGAACTCTATCCATGCAGGATAATCTGCCTCTGAGGAATCTCGGGAACCAGTGTTCTATAAGCCGGAAGCTAAGTAAAACTTCTCTGATAAACGTTGCATCTAAAGCTGTTATTTCCTGTCTCCAAAGTCCTTCGTTAAAGCCAACCGTTACAGCTAACTTCAACACATACTTGTCTCAGTTAGCTGCATCTATCTTTCTTCAGTTAAAGTCTATGGAACAGCTATTGTAACTTCTTATCATCTAATTAATTAATACTACTAAAGGACTCTTGCTGCTTCAGTTCCGTTTACTCCTTAAAGCTACAGTGCATATAACTGTGGACTTCATTTATCGTTTAATACTTAATGCTACAGTACCTGTATATTGGAATTAAAGTCAATACCAATTACTCCTAATAAATATTCGAACTATAAGAAATCTGCAGTTGTGTTCCTTCATATGAAATGTTTAAACGTGACAGTCTCCAGGAGACCCACTTCTGAAGACTAGACCCGTTTAGGTTTCAGATCAAACAGTTTCCCTAACAGTATCATGCCACTTCAGAGTCCAAAGCGAAGGGAGAGTCTATAATGATTGGTAACCAACTAGCATTTTCGCTCATAAAAAAGTGACAGACCCCCAGGGCAGATACCTAATCATAGTAGCTAACAATGGTTCTATGTACTCTATTGCTAACATATACGCACTGAATGGCCATCAAAAAGGATTCCTAAACACGGTGCTTGTGTGGAGACTTTAACAGCACTCTATCACCACACCTTGACACGTCATCAGTAAAGATTGTCCCTAGGGCTAAGAGCTTGATGAATATGGCTAAACAAATAGGCACAGTGTTTGACTCTTACAATCTATACGACACGTGGAGGGCACTTCATCCAGAAAGCTGAAAAAAAAAAAAAAAATTCTCATGTCCACAACTGCTACATGAGGATTGACAGGTGCTATGTCCAGGGCCCACATTTACCCCAGCTTGAGGAATGCAACATAGGGACTATGGACTGGTCAGACCACGCACCAGTGGTACTGATGTTTTCTGACCGTTTTTCCTTTAAAGGCAAACCACCTTAATGAATCACTACTCCAAAACCCTGACTATGTAAATACCATGAGGGAGCACCTGACAATATTTTTCTATCAATGACACAACCGGAGTTTCTAGGGAGTCCACATGGCAGGCACACAAGGCAGTGGCAAGGGGATTATTTATTAAACAAGCCTTGATAGTGAGGAATTTTCTCTGTCAGGCATTTTCCCCATGCCATGGTCTTTTGTATCAGTTTGCAACTCTCTGTATTTCTCCTTGTCACCAAACCAGCTGACGAGTAGCCCCAATGAACGATACAAGACAAGGTTCAAAGTGACTTCTGAGCGTTTAATGAGCTGTGTAACAGTTTATGTTTAAGAGGAAACAGGGGTGGTCCTACAAGCATTATCCAATCCTAACAAAATCATCTATCTTATCTTAACAACTTGACCTATAGCAAGCTTGCAGGTGCATCTTCATGTTCGGACCTTGCACAAAGCTAAATTTCACTATAACCACGCACTCCAAAGTAATATGCATGCGCACTAAGAATTAAAGATATTTACTACTCAGTTCTAAATTACACATTACTATGCAGTTATGATAAATGGAACAAAAACAGGAAATAAGGCCGACACACAGAAACATACAGGATCTAACACCTGTTAATTGTTACACGATGTTCTACAGCACTTGTCTAGGGATATATTCACTAAGCATTGGATATAGATAAAGTATATTATTTCAAATAGCTGACATGTTAACCAATTTTAAACAGACTGGACATTCTGTCATCTGCAGCTTGAGCCTTGGGTCAGCATAGGCAAAGTGTATTATTCCCAACAAAAAACGAGCCCTGAGCCAAATGGCGGATTGGACCGCACAGCTAAAGGCGTTACACAATGCCAACCAGCTGAACCCTACTAGTCAACATAGAGCAGACATCCTAAAATTACAAGGGATGGTAGCGGAGGCCAATTTAACCCCTTAAGGACCAAACTTCTGGAATAAAAGGGAATCATGACATGTCACACATGTCATGTGTCCTTAAGGGGTTAAAATGAACAAGCTTTTATCTGAAAAAAATTGAAAGCATCCCATTATTTACAGGGGAATGGGGTGGGGAAAATTCTGGCAGCCAAACTTAAAGACCAACAAGCGCGTACCAGAATATAATATATCACCTCAAGCAGGAAAGAGAGATTGATCACCCCTTCTGCAATTAGCAATGAGTTTGCAACATTTTATGGGGAACTCTATAATTTAACCAAGAATAACACTCTATTCCATGCCACTCCGGCAGAATCAGCAGAATACCTAGCTTCAATTGAGACACCCATCTTGTCACAGTCCCAAAGAGATGATATGGAGGCCCCTATCTCACTCAAGGAAGTAAAATCGGCTATTGACAGCCTACCTCTAAACAAAGCACCTGGTCCAGGTGGCCTGTCAAACATACTATAAAAAGTTTAAGGAGGAGCTGGCCCCACGGCTACATCTCCTGTTTACTGAGGACAACCCTGACCTCTAAGCTGCCTTGGGAGATGCTAGCAGCCACAGTGGTGACCCTCCCCAAACCAGAAAATCCCCTACTTGCTGTAAAAACTTTAGGCCTACATCTTTACTCAACTTGGACACAAAATTGTTTGCAAAAATTTTAGCCAGTCAAATGAAATTAGTGCTACCCATGCTCATTCACCTCGATCAATCAGGCTTTGTGAAGGGTAGGCAGGGGACAGACAACAAAAGGAGAGTTCTAGACATTGTGGAATCAATGACCAAAGAGGGGACTGTACGCAGAGAAAGCTTTTGACCGCCTAAGCTGGAACTTCTTGGAGGTGACCTAAGGAGGTTCTGCTTCCCAGATGTTTTGCTGGATTCAGTTAGAGCACTGTACAATACGCCCATGGCGAGAGTGACATATGGGGCTTCCAGTCGGAACCCTTTGCCATCACAAATGGTAGACGTCAGGGGTGTCCATTATTACCCCTCCTATACGTATTAGCCTTGAAGCCGCTCGCTATTCAGATTAGAAGCAATACGGCTATTTCGGGAGTTAAGATATGGTCCTCAATCCCCAAATTGAGCATGTTTGCGGATGAGGTCCTTTTGAAAATCAAAGACCCAGCTACATCTCTACCAGCTTTAACTGTTACTTTACAGGAGTATAGTAGGTTTTCCTATTGAAGGCTTAATGAATCTAAGATGCAGGCGATGCCTGTGGGGTTGAATATGGGAGCAGTCCAAGAGTTAAAAAGTTCCAGTATGATTGGAGGAAAGAGTTTATTGTATACCTAGGAATTAGTATTACCAAAAACTTACCGGATTTACTAAAGGCCAACTACGTCAGACTAGCCAAAGAGATTTGTACTACTATAACAGGATGGAAAGGCAATTTCCTGACATGGTTTGGTCGCATAGCAGCGACAAAAATGATACTGCTCCCGAGGTTGCAGTTCCTTTTCCGCTCCCTACCAATACAACTCCCACCCACCTTCTTGATAAAGGCACAAAGGGACTTGGATAGGTTAATTTCAGAAGGAGGCAAAATGCGTATCCCCAAAGCCACCACAGTGAGGAAGGTAGCAGAGGGATGAGTGGGCAGCCCAGACCTCCAGAAATACTACCACCCTATACTGATAGCTCAGGCGGTTAGCGAACATGACACCCATAACCTGCCCCAATGGGCAACTATTGAGTCACACTGGTCAGTCCCGGAAGGCTTAGAGAAACTGCTATGGTTGCCTAAAGCCATTAGACAAAAAACACCCAACATGCTATCTATTGCAATAGCAATGATCAAATTGTGGGACAAATATATGGACAAATTTTCAACATGGTCCTCGATTTCGCTAGCTACCCCTATGGTATGTTTTAAGTGCCTAACCCCCACATTTGACAGTAGAGGATGGGAGGGCAAGGGAATCACCAACCTTCACCAGCTGTGGCTGGGAGACCACCTGGCTATGTTCCCACAACTACCGGCAAAGCTTGAACTGCCGCCCTCTATGTTCTGGTCGTATTTACAGATTAGATCGGTAGTACAGGGTCTGCAACATGCTAAAGCCCCAGGTGCCCTGTCTAAGGGAATGACCATTGTTGAGAAAATGTGTACCAACATACTACCGAAACAAAAAGTTATTTTGGTGTGCTACGACACTATAATATATAACATCGATAACAGGTTGCCGACATACACAAAGGAATGGGAAAAGAGCTGGGCTGAGAGAATCCCCAGGAACGATGGGATATAGCATTTAGGGTCTATAAGATAAACACTCATTGCGTATTGTACTTGGAACTCATTCGAATTCTGACCAGGTGGTATCTGGTGCCCACATGACTGGCCTGTATGTTTAGCTCAACAACAGACAGGTGTTGGAGGTGCGGGGTGCGGAGAGGCTCAATGTTCCACATTTGTTTGGAATGTGCCGTGGTCAAAGCTAACTGGGACATGGTGGCTTGGGTGATCTCGGGGGTGTTGAACACACCAGCTCAAGCAAAGGTTGAGTTCTTCCTGTTGTTTATGCTCCCGGACGTACCCAACAAAGTTCAAAGGATGCTCATATTCCAGGTATTAATAGTAGCCAATTAATTGGCAGGTACGAAAAGATGGCTTATCTAAGCTCAAATAGACACCACAAATCAATTGAAGCATGGGGGCAATGGGATGCGAAGTTTGAACAACATGAGTGAAGGCAGGTGACAAACCCGTATGGCCCTTGGGGTCAGAGACTAATTTTTACAATAGTTAAAAAAAAAAAAACACACCTCATAATGCACCCTCTCAGTATTTATGATTATTCCCTCCCTCAGTATCCGGGAGCAACGCCTTTAATCCTCCATGTGAATCTGGTCCCTTGGTGTCCAGAGGGAGCAGGCTAACACCAGCCAAACATCAGTTGATAGTGGGGTGTGGGTGAGCGAACGGGTGGGCCAGCTAGGTTGTCGTTGGGTTTAAACACGATCTCCTCTACTCTTCCCCTTTTGCTACTATTTCACTCCTTTCTTTCTCTATTTTCTCTTAATCTCCCATCTTTGGAGGAAAACTCCTGAAATGGATGTGTAGGCATTCCTTAAGACTACCAGTAGGAAAGGCGTATGGGACAGGAAGTCAGCAAGTGACAGGAATACAGTGTACCTTGAGTAATATTAGTTGTTAATGTATAATTCTAACATGTGAGATGTTGGGTGCACAGTTGTGTCACCGGTGTGTATTGATTTGTTATGTAAACCACGAAGCGGAAACACGAAGCGGGGACTGTCCGCCGAGTGTCAAGGCATCACCGCTGTCTTGGTAATGTGTGATATGCTTGTTACAACTGCACATCTAATAAAAGAAATAAAGAATTAAAAAAAAATCCTAATTCATGGATAAAGGAAATGTAGAAAAAATAAAGTAAAATAAAATAATTGCACTGGATGTGTAAAAATTGTTATATGCAAAAAGTTGAAAAATAATTTCTTTTAAATATATATATAAGACTTAATCCAAATACGTAGGAGAATCACAGAATTGGAGACGCGACAGACGATACTATTGTCTTCAGTGGAAGCAGCACCTACTCTCCTTAAGCTAGAGGAGAACGTAAAACAGTACAAGGGTGACCTGGTACGGTTTAAAAGGGAGAAACAACAGAAAGTAGATTCAGACTACAAGGAACACACTGTATATAGGTGGCTCAGTGGCCACGAAGACCGCCCAAGATTTGCCAGGAAACGGAGATTCATCCGGAAACCAAGGCAGTTTACGATTGACAAAACGTCAGGGGAGTCAAACTCAGAATCTGACACAAACTCAGCTAGAAACTCAAGAACTGGGCCTTTTTTAGAGGGGACACAGACGGAGTACCCTGGGATACAAACAAGGAACCAACACAGGAACCAGGCGTCAGAAAGAGGTTTACCACGAGACGGGGCCAGAAGGGGAGAACCTTTTGGGGCAAGAGGGAAACCTCCACGGTCCCAACAATAAGACCAGTATTTAACATATCATCTAGACAACTTCTCCCGGATGAGTTTAAGTTGCTGAGTATGGGATTGTCTTTTGTTCCAACTTCGGGTCCTAATCAGCTACAGTGGGAAACTGAACTTTTTAAATTTGGACGCACAATGCGGCTGAAGGACTTTTTCAAAAACCATCCAGCGATAGAAGCAGACAAAAATATGAAATTTAAACCTCCTAGTTCGTTTGATCCACTACCGAATCAGGCCACAATTAAAACATTCCTCCGATCAGTAGAAAAGGAAACTAAGATGATCTTCAAGACACAACGGAAGACACACTCCAACTGCACGACGAGAGACAGAGATATAATCAGATCACTATCTAATGATGACAAAATAGTGATAAGGCCTGCTGATAAGGGTGGAGGCATAGTGGTGATGGACTATATACAATACAGAGAGGAGATACTGCACCAACTATCAGATCAGCATACTTATGTACAGATTCGAAAGACCCGACGGCACAA
Organism: Pelobates fuscus; assembly: GCF_036172605.1. Classification (NCBI taxonomy): domain Eukaryota; kingdom Metazoa; phylum Chordata; class Amphibia; order Anura; family Pelobatidae; genus Pelobates; species Pelobates fuscus. The sequence continues at coordinate 362,551,760 of NC_086317.1, forward strand.
CTGCAGAACCATCTTGAAAAAATACTGAAAAGAGGCTTGGAAGCCAACTTTTTGTCCAACGAACTCTATGAGTTTATGATACAACGGAATCCGAGAACCCCCGTTTTATACACCTTACCCAAGGTACATAAAAACATCGAGAAACCACCGGGAAGACCCATAGTGTCGGCGAAAAAAGGAATACTTGAACCGATCGCTCAATGGCTGGATTTCCAGATGAAAGAGACAGTTGTCAATTTACCTACATGCCTGAAGGACACGCCTACATTCTTAAAACGTATCTCGAGCATCGAGCTTCCTCTCGAACCCATCATGTTACTTACTTGTGACGTTAAGAGTCTATATACCGTTATTCCACATCAGGAAGGTATAACGGCAACAAGACTGGTATTGGCCGAATCAACATACTATCAAGGACCTCCTATTGAGTTTACAATAGAACTTCTTGAAGCAGTGTTAACTTGTAACTACTTCCGCTTCGAGCAAAATTGGTACCGCCAGCTTGCAGGGACATCGATGGGGGCGGCGATGGCCCCCATGTACGCAAATTGTTACATGTATAGGTTCGAAATGGAACATATAATGACACCATTCAAGTCCAAGATACTGATGTATGGGAGATACATCGATGACCTGTTTTTCATCATCAAGGGTGACCTAGAGACAGCTACAGAGATGGTGGCAACGATTAACAGGGCGAGTCCTAACATTGAGCTGACTATGACAGCTAGTCCCACGTCTGTGGACTTCCTTGATGTAAGAGTGAGTATTGGAGAGAACAACAAAATAGCATACACCTTATTCACCAAATCTACAGATCGGAATACACTCCTCCATGCCAGGAGTTTTCACCCTAACCCGCTAAAGGCATCATTGCCATATTCGCAATTTCTGAGGGTATATAGAAACAACTCTGATACAAATAGAGCTCAAGAGCAGATTAAGACGATGTGGAATAAGTTCCTGGAACGTGGTTATAAAGTAACGACCTTAAACAGTGCTCTGCAGAGATGCAACCAGACGGAGACCATACCTGATATTAAAAGCCAACGCTTGGTTTTTCCAACTGTTTACAATACAGCATCCCCGGCACTGAGGAGATCAGTGAATGCCAACTGGCGGGCAATTAGAAATGATATCACACTTCCGAACATCTTCTCAGCCCCACCGATGATGAGCTATAGGAGAAATAAGAGCCTTAGGGATCTACTGGTTAGAACGGATCCCCGCCACTGCTATGAGACTAAAACAATGACCAGCAATGCAGGTTGTTATCGCTGCTTGGGATGTGTCACTTGTGGACACATGGTCCCCGGTCGATCGTTTTCACACCCTTTAACGGGGAGACAATACACCATCAGACATCGCCTTACATGTACCAGCGACTACGTTATCTACAAATTGACATGCCCATGTGGATTGGCCTATGTGGGCAAGACGGATCTGCCTTTGAGGGAACGAATTAGAAACCACCGCTCAAGTATCAGGGTAGCGTATCGGGACAATGGTTCCGAACTGCCCGTGGCTAAACATTTCTTGGAAGCTGGACATGCCCTCACGACACTGAAACTGATGGCAATTGACCAAATACCACCACCAATACGAGGAGGCGACAGGAAGAAAATGCTCCTGCAAAGAGAAATTTATTGGATTAGGACTTTGGAAACAACCGCACCTAAAGGTCTTAATGAGAAATACTCACTAGCGGTCTTTCTCTAACTACCTTGGCGGTGTCCACACGCCTCTGGATTTTGATGGTTTTGCATTGACTCCTGATAGGGGGTTATCACACCCGTAGGCCCACCCTTGGGGACAGGCCGACGGACTGAATACCCTAATGATGGATGAGTAAAACATTTGCCGGGTAATTAATGTGGAGTGTCCCACTAGCTATCGATGAAGGACCCATTGACCATGCATGGTAAAGGTTGATGGTCTGGTTGGGTGATCTGAGAATGACACACAGGGGACCCACATAAGTATGTACTCTCAAATATGAATAGTTTCCCTTACGGGGATATGACATGTAGTAGGCATATGTCCGTGTAAAGAAATTGAATTTGGAACACAAGGATTGATACTGGGTTAGAGCGAGAGGTTCTAGGATTCCCCGTCTAGACAGAAAGGCGTGTTGGGCCTAGGGTTTCTGGTCATAGGACGATTCTAAGCAGATTTTATCTATTGAGTATTCTGTACTCTGGTGTCCGGATCCTTACCAAACGAGTAGCCTCATGGAGGCTGGTCTATAGGCTCCGTCTGACATATCCACGAGGATTGATGTTCAGGATACGGAAGGGAGATCCCTGTAGATTAATATAAGAAGCAACACTAGCTGGATAATTGGTGGTAATACTGGGTGTGACACATGGAAATCTACAGACCTGTAAATATGTAAATATATGTTATACTTTGGCTGGAAAGGGGAACAGGACTTGCAACATAGATAGGTTGTTTTGGTGGACCCTACAAAGGAGCAGGTTGGCCTGGATCAACTGACTATGACAGCTCTGTTCATATGTGCTGTTTGTTTATGCTACGTTCAAATGCTGTTCAATATATGCTGTTCAAGAGATTCTGGTGAATAGACATAGGTTGTTACTGTCCCTTTAAGTAAATCCGTTATCAGCTCGGTAGTCTTGGACTGTTTAACCTCCGGTCATGAGTGCAAAGTAGCAATGTTGTTTTTAATATGTATGCAGTTAGTACTGTGAATATGGTGTGTTAAAAGTAAAGCAGTATTTTGAATTTGGGTTGGAAAGTATAGTTCCAGCCGTTTTGGCGATTGGTCCCCATGGTAACCAAGTGTAAACGAAGGGCCCCAGCTATGACACACGCGCAGTAACGCGGACGTCATGACGCATGCGTAATGACGCACGATGACGTCATCAGGAAGCGACCGGCATTTTCGGCGCGAAAACGATCCGAGAAGCTTGGAGGGGAGGTCCAGACACAGGAGGGGTGAGTGTATTGATTGTTTAGAGTGGGTATATAGGAGAGAGTTATATGAATGTGGAATATGTCCTGATGAAAGTCTAGAATCGCTAGACTGAAACGTTGATATTTTATTTGGAATAATAAAAGTTACTTTTTAAGAAGAAGTCCTTGGAGTGCTGTCAATTCTACTTTCTATAATTTTGCCGATCAAGCACCGGGCATTCTATTGGAGCAAACAGTGAGTGCAGCACCTTTCGAATTTTTTTTTTTTTTTTTTTTATATATATATATATATATCATGCAATGTATGATCATATAATGTAACTAAATCCCCATTATTTTTTGCCTAGATAAGGTGTTTTTAAACAAAACCTTTTAAAAACTAATAAAATCTGTCAACATTGAAGTTGCTGTTTAGTAGACAGGAGAGTGCGCTGGATCTTGTGTATTGTATATATATATATATATATATATATATATATATATATATATATATATATAATCATCTAATTGTATAGGAGCTCTCAGGAAAACACTTTTTCAGTTTAATTGTTTTTTTTTTCTTTGTCTGTGTGGGAAGGGTTTGATTATTTTTTTTCCTTGGGATGTTTCCTTTGATGTTGGTATACTGCATACATTTTATAATACATTTCTAGGCACTGGCGTACCTCAAGGTAGGACTGTTTTAGCTAAAATGAAAAAAAAAAATACAACATTATTGACCATCATAGTAAGTAGTTTTAGCAGAAAATTATTACTCCCATACATATCAGTTGCTTGCATTTTCACATTCACATTTATCAAGAAAACGAAGCGTAATCTGTCCTAATGAGATTACTGATGTAGTAAAATTGACACATATAAAATATAACATTTAATAGGTATAGTTAAAAAGGTAAAAAAAAAACTATAAACACAGGAAAACAAGAGAGGGTGAAATGAGTACAAAAGATTTTGCTATATGTTGTAAGTATATTTACTAGAGATATTCTCAATAGTGTTTATTTATATATTTCTAGAATTTATCTTTAGTTAATTTCTTTTCTATTTAACACTATTGAGAATCTCTCTAGTAAATATATTTCAACATATAGCAACATCTTTTGTACTGATTTCACCCTCTCTTGTTTTCCCATGTTTATAGCTTTTTTTTTTACCTTTTTAACCATACCTATTAAATGTTATATTTTGTATGTGTCAATTTTACTATATCAGTGATCTCATTAGGACAGATTACGCTTTTTCCGTTTTCTTGTTTAAACTTTTCAAAAGGGTTATCCCCTACAATCTGTCCTAGACATTTTCTACGTATATATCAGTAGCTTCCTACAGTTTTTCTTTTTTTCACATTTATCAATTTGCATATCAATGTCACTAATATTTACAAATACCGATTTTCACTCTATAACTTTGTGAATTATGTGAAATATGTTAAAGAATATTAACAGACTCCAAATAGTTCCAGTTTGTTTTTATCTGGCTTTCAATTTTCCAATATGAAGATAATGGATATACTGAAAAGTACTTCTTAAAAGAATATTTTGTCATGCTTAAGATCCATCCCAGGTGCCTCTGTCATTTTGGTAACATTTGCATGCTTTAATGTGCCTCTGGGAAAATATCCAGCATCATCATTGCTGCTATATGCCTCTTGCACAGAGTACCCACCATCCATCATTTGTCCTAGGACTGCTGATTGTTTGGAAACTGATAAGTACACACTTGCCAGTTTTGCTGTAATAATATATTGAGCTAGTCACCGGTTCCTTAATTTATTAATTCAGCAGTTATTTGTACAATTAATTAAATATAATATAAAATGTATTTATAGTTTACAATTACACAAGTATATACATTATAGAATACAGCATTTATTAAAAATATATACGATTATTATTTGATAAGTTAATTACAATGAAAACTACTTGCACAGCTGGGTGTGCACAATAGCATATTTATATCAATCCACACTGAACAAAATCATAAATGCAACACTTGTTTTTGCCCCCATTTTTCATGAGCTGAACTCAACAATCTAATACTTTTTCTATGCATGCAAAAGGACTATTTCTCTCAAATATTGTTTACAAATTTGTCTAAATCTGTGTTAGTGAGCACTTCACCTTTGCCGAGAAAATCCATCCACCTCACAGGTGTAGCATATCAAGATGCTGATTAGACAGCATGATTATTGCACAAGTGTGCCTTAGGTTGGCCACAATAAAAGGCCACTCTAAAATGTTCTCAAAGAAGAAGTGCTCACTAACACAGATTTAGACAGATTTGTGAACAAAATGAGAAGTAGGCCTCTTGTGTACATAGAAAATGTCTAAGATCTTTGAGTTCAGCTCATGAAAAATGGGGGCAAAAACAAAAGTGTTGCCTTTATAATTTTGTTTAGTGTATATATTTGAAAAAACATCCCCAGAATCCAAACATTTTAGGTGTCAAGAAAAGTATTTTGTATTTTTAAATGCATTTTTCATTTCAGTCAGTGCATTATTTAACCCCTTAAGGACTGAGCCAAATGTACACGTTGTGAACAAAACAAAACGTAAACAAAACCTGGCATTTGCGCTATATGTCTGTCCACTTATTATATATCATTTTATTCAGGGGAAACAGGGCTTTCATTTAATATAAAATATTTAGCTATGAAACATAATTTAATATGAAACAAATGGGAGAAAATTAGAATTGTTTTGATTTTTTTAGTTCTACATGACATTTTAACTGTCAATGTCATAATACTGTTTGCTTTTACTGCAATAAAATAGACATATTTGTATTCAGCAAAGTCTCACGTGTAAAACAGTACCCCCTATGTACAGGTTTTATGGTGTTTTGGGAAGTTACAGGGTCAAATATAGCACGTTACATTTGAAATTGAAATTCGCCAGATTGGTTATGTTGCCTTTGAGACTGTATAGTAGCCCAGGAATTAAATGTACACCCTTAATGGCATACCATTTGCAATAGTAGACAAAGGTATTTCAAATGGGGTATATCCAGTCTTTTTAAGTAGCCATTTGGTCACAAACACTGGCCAAAGTTAGCGTTAGTATTTGTTTGTGTGTGAAAAATGCAAAAAAATGCCAATTTTGGCCAGTGTATGTGAATAAGTGGCTACTAAAAAAGACTGGACATAACCCATTTGCAATACCTTGGGTTGTCTACTATTGCAAATGGTATGCCATCATAGGGGTAATTTTCATTCTTGGGCTACCACAGGGTCTCAAAGGCAACGTAACCAATCTGGCGAATTTTAATGTGAAAAAGAATGAAACACAAGCCTTATATTTGACGCTGTAACTTTTGAAAACACCATAAAACCTGTACATGAGGGATACTGTTGCACTCAGGAGACTTCGCTGAACACAAATATTTGTGTTTCAAAACAGTAAATAGTATCACAGCAATAATATTGTCCGTGTAAGTGTTGTTTGTGCACGAAAAATGCAAAAAACGTCACTTTTACTGGCGATATCATCGTTGTAATACATTTTACAATTTTGAAACACTAATATTTGTGTTCAGCGAAGTCTCCCAAGTAAAACAGTACCCCCCATTTACAGGTTTTATGGTGTCTTGGAAAGTTATAAGGTTAAATATAGTGCTAGCAAATTAAATTCCCTATACTTTCGGCATGGGTTGTCAGCCAGGTCCCGCTAATTGTAATTAATTAAGATTCCTAATTATGTAAACATATTACATAAATATATATGTAGAATTAATATATGTATATATGTATATATATATATATATATATATATATATGTATATAATTATTTTTAAATATTTTTATATATATATATATATATATATATATATATAGTGATATATACGTATATATTTATGTATATAAATATATATATATATTATTTTGTTCTACATGTATTTTGATATAAATATATATATATATATATATATATATATATCACAATACAGTTAGAACAAAATAACACACATCTATATATTTTTTAATTATTTATTTTTAATTATTTTTTTAATTTTATTTTTTAACGTATTTACTTTTTTATATTATATATAAATATATATATAACAATAATTATATACATATATTTAATAAATCAGTATCAGTCTACGTGTAATTTGATATTAATATATACATATATATATATATATATATATATTAATAGTAAAATACACCTAGACAGTGTATGTGTGTGTGTATATGTGAATATATATACTTAGATCATATATATATAAATATATAATATATATATATGAACTAAGTATATAATTTTTTTTACACTTATTTAACTTTATTTTATTTTATTTCCAGCCAGCAGGGGGACTACCTGTCATTACAGGCAGTCCCCCTGCTGGCAATGTAGCCGGCAGCTAACTCGGCCATGTGATTGTGAGGTCCTCGCAAGGACCTCACTCTCACATGGCCGGGGGGGCTGCAGGAGGACGGATGTGCTGTGGGGGGCTCCCTGGGAGTCCCCCCAACCGCGATCGCTAGCGTGGGATTGCCGGAGACCGTGTAAGTAAAAAAAAAACCGGAGGGCGTACTATTAGAGCCGCTTAGAATAGGGTGTAATAGTACGCCCTCCGGTTTTAAGGGGTTAATGGAAACAAAAACATTGTCTCAACAAAAAAAAGTTCAAGAAATCAGTGACCAATTAATGAGGTTACAGATAGGAAAAAAAGAATTGTTAATATAATCCTCTCACCTATACATTGTACAATATGCTCTCAGTTCTCATTTTGTGTATGTGTGTATATGTATATATGTACTAGTCTAATACGGCTACAATCTCTACTATATATATGTATAGTAGAGATTGTAGATGTTAAAAACAGATACAATTTGTATCTTGTAATACCCTTTTTATTGGATTAACATAATTTTTTTAATGATAAGCTTTTGGGAAAACCTCCCTTTCTCAAGTCTACAGCATTTCTGAGCAAGACGACACATAGAATTCAAAGGTGAGTTGTGATACAGGGGTTAAAGCGACATGTGCATTAAGACACAGGTTTCATAGAAAATAGACACCATTCTCACAGTGGGTTGTAAATATCTATTGTGAAGATCACAGAGTGAAGGAGGAGAGAGAGAGAAAAAACAACAAGCAAACAGTGCAGAAGATGGTGCTAGAAGGGGAGAATAAAAAAAAAATAATTACTTATATTAAGAATGCATGAATTCCCATCCAAGAGTTACAGGATTTGCATGAAGGCCTATATCCAGCATATACAGATACACACATACGTGCATATATGTATACACAAGTAGTGTATATGTCCAAGTATACACAAGCACATATACAATATTCATAAGTACATACATAAATATACATATAAATACCACTGACTGCAAAAATATATGTACATGCACACCTATACATACATCCATACATAAGCACCAATACATGTACAAATGTGCTTACACATACATATACCCATATATATGTATATGTATACATGCACCTATTCACATATACACACACTTTACACACACTTTACACACACACACACACACACACACACAGATATAGACATATGTATACGCATACACATACATACATGCACATGAACTCATATACACAAATATAAATGCACAGTCATATATATAAGCACACATGCATAAGAGTATGGGAAAGTATAGGTCTATACATAGTACTTTGTATATTGATAGGATAACCACATCATTGGAATGCATTTTAAAATGTTGATACATATAACAGAACAGTAAGATAATGCTGGGGGAGTGTTCATGTAAAATGTTGGTAGTGGGACAGGAAACCCAAATCAATATTTAGTCCTCTATACTTGATGTTAAACAATTGGATCATTCTGGCTTCAAAAGTTTTTCTTTCTTGGGTATTTTTAAAACCCCCTTTTCAGTACTTTGATTTTTAGGTCCTTGATTGGAGTAGTAAAGCTTGTCATTAAAAAAAAATTATGTTAGTCCAATAAAAAAGGTATTACCAGATACAAACTGTATTTGTTTTTTTTATACACACACACACACACATATACATATACATATACATATATATATATATATATATATAATGCATTGTTAAACACAGATCTGTACACACCAGTCAAGCAACAAGACTTGCTTTTCCCCCAGAAATCTCACATTTTGAAACATAGAATGAGACGGCAGATAAGTACCATTTGGCCCACCTAATCTGCCCAATTTTCAAAATACTTTTGATTAGTCTCTTATCTTAATTGTAGAATAGCCTTATGCCTATCCCACGCATGCTTAATCTCCCTCACTGTGTTAACCTCTACCACTTCAGATGGAAGGCTATTCCATGCGTCCACTACCCTCTCTGTAAAGTAATACTTCCTGATATTATTTTTAAACCTTTGCCCCTATAATATAAGACTATGTCCTCTTGTTGTGGTAGTTTTTCTTCTTTTAAATATAGTCTCCTCCTTTACTGTGTTGATTCCCTTTATTTATTTAAATGTTTCTGTAATATCCCCCTTGTCTCGTCTTTCCTCCAAGCTATACATGTTAAGATCCTTTAACGTTTTCTGGTAAGCTTTATCCTACAATCCATGAACCAGTTTAGTAGCCCTTCTCTGAACTCTTGCCAAAGTATTAATATCCTTCTGAAGATATGGTCTCCAGTACTGCGTACAATACTTCAAGTGAGGTCTCACCAGTGTTCTGTACAATAGCATGAGCACTTCTCTCTTTCTACTACGAATGTATCTCCCTATTAGAGATGTCACAAACATACAATTTTCCATTCGCGAACGGCGAACACGAACTTCCGCAAATGTTCACGAACGGGCGAACCGGGCGAACCGCCATAGACTTCAATAGCCAGGCGAGTTTTAAAACCCACAGGGACTCTTTCTGGCCACAATAGTGATGGAAAAGTTGTTTCAAGGGGACTAACACCTAGACTGCGGCATGCCGGAGGGGGATCCATGTCAAAACTCCCATGGAAAATTACATAGTTGATGCAGAGTCTGGTTTTAATCCATAAAGGGCATAAATCACCTAACATTCCTAAATTGTTTGGAATAACATGCTTTAAAACATCAGGTATGATGTTGTATCAATCAGGTAGTGTAAGGGTTACGCCCGCTTCACAGTGACAGACCAAACTCCCCGTTTAACGCACCGCAAACAGTCCATTTACACAACCGCAAACTCCCCATTTGCACAAGGTTGGATACCGAGCTAGCCATGTCCCGTTCCTTGTCCTCACTGATGACAACATCATCATTATCAAACCGTACGTCCATGTGTGTAATGCTGCCTGACTGAGACATATCCCTATTATCTACATCCTCTGGCAATAATGGTTGTGCATCACTCATTTATTCCAACTGATGTGTAAATAACTCCTCTGACAGATTAAGTGAAGTGGCTGTGGTGCTAGTGTTGGTGGTGGCGGCAGGCGGGCGAGTGGTAACTTGAGAGGTGCCCGAAGCTAAGCTGGAGGAGGATGGTGCATCAAGGTTCCGAACGGAAGCTGTAGAAGATTTGGTGTCCTGTGTTAGCCAGTCAACTATGTCCTCAGAACTTTTCGAGTTCAGGGTACGTGGCCTCTGAACACTGGGCATTATTCTAGGGCCAAAGGGAATCACAGCACCACGACCACGATGGCCCCTGTGGGGTGGCCTGCCTCTGCCTGTCATTTTTTTTTCGATTAGTGGTACTATGCGTGCAAGCTACTGTGACAACAGATATGAGTGGCACTGTGCACTGGCAGAAGTTGGCAGAGTAGACGCTGTAGGCCTGACACACACGCTTGCAGACAACTAATTGCTATTTAATCTATTAAAGTCAATTTTTTTTTTTTTTTTTAAATGTACACTACAGTTACACCAGATTTCAGTTGCACTGGTGTGACACTGTGCCCTGGCAGGCCCTGAAACGCACACGTGTGAAGGAAACTGACTGCTATTATATTACAGTCAAAAAAGTTTTTTGTTTTTTTTTAAATGCAAGCTATTGTGACACCAGATATGAGTGGTGGCACTGGGCAAGTGGGCACAGTATACGCTGTGAGCCTGACACACACGCTGGCAGGCAGGCAACTGCAATTAGATTATACAAAAAAAAAAGCAGACTGATGTTCTAGCCCTAAAAAGGGCTTTTTGGGGTGCTGTCCTTACAGCAGAGATCAGATGAGTCCTTCAGGACTGTAGTGGACACTAGCCTAGCTATCGATTTCCCTATTAAATCATCAGCAGCTACACTGTCCCTCCTCTCACTAAGAATGCAGCTTCCGGGGGGTGGGGCCTAGCTGTCATGGAGGAAAGACGCACTTCGTGTGAGCTCCCTCAATATCTCACTTTAGGCAGCTATCAACAAGCGAATTTCACCCCAAAAGGGGATTACCCAGCAATTTTGCTCCTACCTGACCGACCCGACATGCTTAATAGCAGTCAGCAACTCGACAGAGTCTTACTTACCTCGGCGTGGCAAGTGTGGCCTGGTGCTCACCAGGCGGGAGAGGCGGCCGATCTCCCCATCCTAGGATGCCCAGGAGCAGCTACTTCCCGGCAGGAGCTCCGTTATCCCCCCCCCCTCGGACCTGTGGGGGTTATCCCGGTCCACCCCTGAGAGGCTGTCTGGAGCTAATGGACGCACAGAGCACAGCCGCCCAGGATGACATACTCATCTGCGACTCTCCCGATATGGCGGCTGCCGCGTGTCCTCCTGGTACCAGCAAAGCATGGCAGGATATTGAGTCTAAGCTGGACAGACTTTAATCAATTTTGGAAGCAAATAACAAGCAGGAAGCCCCAACAAGCTCCACCACATCCCCAACAAGCTCCACCACAGCTAAGCAAAGCAGTCCCCATTAAAATCCACCAACGCAAAAGGCATTGAAGACGGGACCGGAGGCACAAACAGAAATGCAGAGCCTGCCCCACGTCAAGCACTCGCCTCCACCTTAAGCCACCACAATCCCGCACCGGACGTGAAGCACCACCGGGACAGATCCGACCACCCGACAAAACAAGCTTCCACCACCTCAAGACGCGAACCCGGCACTCAGCCAGAGACTTGCCTTTGTTGTTCCAGGTATCAGGGACTCCCAGGGTCTGCACCTGGCGTCCAGAAGGGATCGGATGAGCACAAGCAATAAACAGCAGCCTGCCAAGCATGTCCCACTATAGCCGATCCTCCACACCATGCCTTTGATCACATGAACTGCTCTCTGCACATTAACTAATCGTAAAGTAGCAAGCGTTTAAACATGTCATTATTTCACCTCCTAAAGAGTTAATTGTCGTAGTTCCTTACATGCCTTTACCTTAACCGTTCATGTATTATGTTATTCACTAGTCTCATCTCATGGGGCGACTCACACTTGATTTATAACTAGTGGTGGAGCTGCTGATATAAATACACAGTTGATAACGTGCAAGCTACACCCAAAACATGACAGCCATCTTTCACAACAATGTACTGCTATATACTCATACCCTCAGTGCAACTAGCCATGATATATGCACGTTCAGCCTAGCATGCTCAAATATAACACACTTCTGTCTAAAAACTCCCCTAGGGGACCAGATGGAAGACTGTAACAACGGACAGACAAGTACCAATTACAGACATACAGCAGTAAAACATCCCCACAATGCATCCTGGCTTCCTCCCCTCTGCCCTGGAGAAGTAATTCAATTATCTCCCAGGACAAAGGCAAAACTCCATTACACACGTGGGGACACAAAGACAGACTATCACTTTAAAATACATAAAGACACATTTTATACATAAAACACAGACATGTAACATATCCCCAGATAGCTCAGGTCTGAGTGCACATTATTAGGTGAATGGCACTCAGACCATACAAATACAGTTTAATTGCCATGGAGCCAGAGTCTTTAATTACACTAATATGCTCCATGGCATAGCTATCTGGGTTAAAACATTCCTCCAACACAAAATACCGAATTTCTATGCATTCGTTTAATCCATACGAATTAGAACCAGGGGCTGGAGGTTCAGCGGTGCCTGCACGTAAAAGTGTCCGGGTTTGGTGCATGAAAGCCGGGCAGAAAAGCGCTGGCTACCCGGGGAGCTCCAGAACACTGCCACCTAGCGGCCGCTAAGTGTAACAGCGGCCACCCAGTAACAATCAATTAAGCTGCGGTTAACCGCAGCTTCAGGGAGGTAAATTGGCAGCACACTCCAGCTCCTGGGTGGCCAATTAACGGCGCCGGCCGGCTTCCCACGGCTCTGGGGAGACTGAAAAACGGCTGTTTGTTCGGTAGATAGAATCTATCGAACGGCTGTGCAGAAAGGGAAAAATAAATCCTTCTGCACAGTAAAATTAACCCTTTAGCTGCCGGTCCATAATCCAAAGGCAGCAGGCGGGCGACCATGCTCCTCCAATGCAATGTGGCGAGATTGGTCTCGTCACATCTTTCCCAACAGACTAACAGGGTACCTGGGTAGAATATACCTAGACATATAAAAAGAAAAGAAAGAATACGCTCATAGGGGATTAACGTAAGAACACAGGTATCCCTTATGTTTATGTCACACTCACAAGATATATGTGGTTTTCAGGCACATCAATTTTATGAATTTTCTCAAATCCCTCAGGGTTAGAATAGTAGATTGGACATGTAAAAAATAAAAATTGACATCGTATAGCGTTGTTATGAAATAAAATAACAGCTTTAATGGTTGCACTTACAGTGTAACAATTGTAAAAAGGCCCATCAGAACAAATCTGTTTCTCCCATCGAAATGGAGCCAAACGTCCTTGTAGAAATGTCAGGCAGGCATAACAAATACACAATGGTAAAATAATAAAAAAATAGCAATCACTGTCAGTCTCTACGCGTTTCGTCCGGATCACCAGACTTCCTCAGGAGTAGTGGAGTGCTTCAATCCTTCTGGGGGCTTCAAATTCCCTTTTTAAATCTTCCCGCCGGCATTTGAACATGCGCACATGCGTTCCATTTCGTCCGGTTATCGGCAGTATTGAAAAGTCCCCCATATGAAGAGTCAAAATGAAATAAAATAGAATAAGATCGTATTAGATTCATAGCCCATTTATACAAGCATATAAAATTAAGTAATCAAAACATCTAATATAAAGTAAGATATAGAGTATAAATATAAAACGGGGTCAGAGTTATTAATCCCCATCAAACTTATAGGTCTACCAGGACCTTCATATCTCTTACCAACACATTACTATGTATTACAAACTAAAAACCAAAATAGAAAGACACAAGTACACACATATTTATCTGTGCACCAAAAGTTATACCACATCTTTAATATTATACAGTACAAATTTATATATATATATATGGATGAACCTTCATAGAAGACAGGGGGTTGACAGGAAAAGAAGGATGTGTGGAGAAAAATTGAACTTTATGACAGCATGGGAAACGGAAATGGAATGTATCATACCCAAGGAGACATGGCCGAGAGTATTACGAGCACACAAACACCTTACACTCAATACAGCACACATCGAAACCTGCAGGAAACTGCTCTATCGATGGTACATGGTGCCCTCCAGACTTCATAAAATTGATCAAACCAAACCAGGGGTGTGTTGGAGATGCCTCCAAGAAACAGGGACAATGCTCCACATATGGTGGACTTGCCCCCTAATCCAAAAATTTTGGGGGGAAATTGCGTCCATGATCACGGCATTAATAGGGAGAGTACATCCACACTCACCCGAAACATTCTTACTACTAACAATGCCACTTACTTACAACAAAATGGAGCAATACCTAGTGTACCATGTGATTGTCGCCGCTCTGATGGCCATTAGCAAAAGGTGGTTAAACATACAGCCTCCAGACCTCTCGCAATGCATACGTACAATACAAACAACCAGAAGTTACGAAATAGAAGCCAGGAAGCTAAGACCCCCGCAACAATACTGGGTGATGGCATGGCAAATATGGGACGAATGGTATACACAACATGTCTTAACACATTATAGCTAACACTGACAACTAGCCTTCAGGTAGAACTGCAACGAAGGGACAGACAAGACTGACCTCTAATCCCCCTAGTTCCCCCCCCCTTACTCCCACCCTAGCTCCCACCCAGTTATTTTATTACCCCTTCCCCCTTATGTTACATCATCCACATATGGCATCTCAACTAGTGGGACGACAGGATAGCAACAGGGAGAAGTCGAATAGGAAACAGATCCACTGTACGACAAAAGACGACATGGGGCACCACCTCCATACTAAACTACTGAAGTATGAGGGGAGCAAAAATAGACAACCCATTATAAAAATGAGCTAGTGATAGCACTATACCTTTACTGTTGAAAATAGTATATTGTGGTAATATTAGTCTAACAACATAAGCATGTGTACATGGAAGAAACTATATCTCGAGCTATACCTAGCGTATCGAATTGTACTGTAAATCGTAATGCACATGTAACACCAATTGCATAAATTTACCTCATGGATTGTGTAACATTTGCTCTGCTAACCTGTCTCCGATGTATCTCCAATGTATATAATGTGTGCTATATCATATGTACTATCGATAAAAAACCCAATAAACTATGTGCAGGGTATAATCAAACATAATGCAACTTTGCACAGTTGAGTTGATTTTGATGGCGGGTTACATAATTTTTTTTTCTGGCAAAAACAAAACAAAACTTCTATAACTAGAAAAACCAGAGCAGCACAACGATCAGCTTTCAGTGTCTTATCAGGGCTGGATTGACCCTCCTTGTTGCCCCAATGCCAGTTTCCTCATTGCAACCCACCCCACAGTATAAATATGTGTTAGTTTGGGATATGATTGAACTAGGTGGGAGGTTGGATGATAAGTGCTGGGAGAGGGTGTGTGTGTATGTGTATAAGTGTGTAGAGGCTGCTTATGGTGTTGCGTTGCTTGGAGGAAGATGCTTGAGATGTTGCATGTCTGTGGGGATGCTGCTGGGGGTGTTGCATGTTTACAGGGATGCTGCTGGTGGGGGATGCATCTATGGGTGTGGCTGCTTAAAGTGTTGCATTTGTGAGGTGTTCCTTGTTTCAGGAGGTGCAGCATGTGGAGTTGTGTACATGTGTGCATGTGCTGTTTGTAGGGTTGTGTATGTGGGGGGAGGCTGCTTGTGTGTTTGCGGGTGTGGAGGGAATCATGCTTGCAGGGTTGCATGTGTGGGAAGGAGGCTGTTGTGTGGTTGTGAGTGTAACGTTCACTAGGGAACCCTAACACGCAGACAGGAGAGAGAAGAGAGAATTGCAATATCGATCCTTAGAATGGTTGGATTATGCAAAAAGGATAGTCAAAACACGAGCCGAGATCAAGGGAAACAGAGAGATGGAATAACGAGAGACAAAGCCAAATATCAGTAACAAGGAAATACAAATAACAAGTGCAACACTCAATGGTAAACCACACAGGGCCCTGAGGCAAGGTAGAGGTTAGCTTATATACACACAGGGTGTGTCTGATTGGCTAACCTCCAATTAGTGTTAACCACAACATGTGGGAGGAGTTTCTTCCCTCCCTTGTGGTCTCTGAGGTCATCACTGTGTGACGGGTCACATGACCGGGTGCAGCACACATATAAGGAAGCTGCTCGGGAGCGTGCAGCGTAAGACACACTGCCATTCAGGAGACAGGGACCAGATGACGCTCGCTGTGATAAGGTAAGCAAGGTCACCGCGAGTGGTGCAGGGGCAGGGGACCTGACAGTGAGTGTTTGAAGATCTGTGTGTGCGCATGTAAATAGGGGCTGTATGTAGATAGGCGCTATGGTGTGTGTTTAGGCTGCAGGCTTAGGGCTGCAGTGTATGTGTAAGGAGGAATAAGGGCTGTAGTGTATATTTGCATGGCATGGGGGTTGTAGTGTGCGTTTCGGGGTGCTATGAGCTGCTGTGTATGTGTTGAGAGGGAAAAGGGTGCTGCATTGTGGGTAATATGGGGCTGTAGTTGGTGGGATAGGGTCTATACTGTGGGGATAGGAGCTATTGTGGGTGGATATGGGTTATTGTGGGAGGGATTTGGGCTATAGTAGAGGGATAAGGACTGTATTAGGGGATAGAGGCTGTAAATGTGGATAGTGGTTGTAGTGTCATATACCATTTATAGTTGGGAGATGGTGGCTGTGGTGGTTGTATAGGGGCTTTAGTGGGGGATAGTAAGCTATGGTAGGGACATATCACTATCCATCACCCACTCCAGCTGTTAACAGTGGATTGTGAAAGTGGCTATAGTGGATGCAGTATAGTATCTACAGTGGGTGGGGGGTAGTGACTACAGCAGGGTTTAGTGGTAATAGTAAAAATAAAAGGATTTGTTCTGTAAAATTTGAATTCAGTCAAAAGGCCATAGTTATGGACCGAGAAGGCCACATGTTGCCTTAAGGCTGCAGGTTCCCCACACCTGTACTGACCCATCAAGTAATACGAAAGCAACATTGTTGAACACTGAGGATAAATGGATCATCTTCCAACAAATATTAGAAAGGTACATTTCTCAGTATGTACCATTGGGAAATAAGTATAAAAGAAACAAATTAAAACCAATGTGGCTTAGTAGAGAAGTAAAACAAGAGATTAAAAATAAGAAAAGGGCATTTAAAGCATTTAAATCAGACAAATCAGATGCATCTTATAAAAGATATAAGAAAGCAAATAATGCGTGCAAAAAGGCAATTAAACTTGCTAAACTTCAAAATGAAAAAATGATAGCTAAAGAGAGCAAAACAAACCCCAAAGCATTTTTTAAGTACATAAATTCCAAAAAACCCAAAAATGAAAGTATAGGTACACTTAAAACTGAAACGGGGGTGTTAGTTAATGAAGACCAAGAAAAGGCAGGAATTCTAAATAACTATTTCTCCTCCGTATATATTAAAGAAGAACCCATGGCAATAGATGTGCAAATGATTGCTACTAAAAACTTGCAGAATAATTGTAATTGGTTAACTCAAGACAATGTGCTGCAGCAACTAAAGAAAGTTAATATAAACAAAGCTCCAGGGCCTGACGGTATCCATCCACGTGTACTTAAGGAACTAAGTGTAGAAATAAGTGAACCTCTGTTTTTAATCTTTCAAGATTCTTTTCTTTCAGGAAGTGTTCCGGAGGATTGGAGGAAGGCAGATGTGGTTCCTATATTCAAAAAGGGTTCAAAATCCTTGCCTGGAAATTATAGACCTGTGAGCTTAACTTCTGTGGCTGGTAAAATATTTGAAAGGTTATTAAGGGATAATATTCAAGAATTCCTTGAGAAGAATATGGTTATCAGCAAAAATCAGCATGGTTTTATGAAGCACAGGTCATGTCAAACTAACTTGATTGCGTTCTACGAAGAAGTAAGTAGAAGTATAGATCAGGGTGTTGCAGTGGATGTGATCTATTTGGATTTTGCCAAGGCATTTGATACAGTTCCACACAAAAGATTAGTGTTCAAACTCAAGGAAATCGGTCTCGATGAAAATGCTTGTTCTTGGGTAGAACATTGGCTTAAAAACAGAATACAAAGAGTTGTCGTTAATGGTAAATTTTCAAGCTGGACAGAGGTGGCAAGTGGTGTCCCTCAGGGGTCTGTTCTGGGACCCCTTCTATTTAACATTTTTATAAATGATCTTGAAGACAGCATTGAAAGTCATGTTTCAGTGTTTGCAGATGACACAAAACTTTGTAAAATAATACAATGTGAGCAAGATATTACTTTGCTGCAGAAGGATTTAGATAGACTGGAGGACTGGGCACTCAAATGGCAGATGAAATTTAATGTTGAAAAATGCAAAGTTATGCACTTCGGCGTAAAGAATACACAAGCAACGTATACCCTTAATGGAAGTGAATTAGGGATAACAACACACGAAAAGGACTTGGGAATTGTTATAGACAACAAACTATGCAACAATGTGCAATGTCAATCAGCAGTGGCCAAGGCCAGTAAGGTATTGTCATGCATGAAAAAGGGCCGAGAATATCATTTTGCCTCTCTATAAATCACTGGTAAGACCACATATTGAATATGCTGTGCAATTTTGGTCACCTGTTCTAAAGAAGGACATCATGGCACTAGAAAAAGTGCAGAGGCGGGCTACAAAATTAATAAAAGGAATGGAACATATCAGCTATGAAGAAAGGTTAACAAATTTAAACCTATTTAGTTTAGAAAAACGTCGCCTGAGAGGGGATATGATAACATTATACAAATATATTCGGGGCCAATACAAACCATTGTGTGGAAATCTATTCACAAACCGGACTTTACATAGGACACGAGGCCATGCGTTTAGACTGGAAGAAAGAAGATTTCGTCTAAGGCAAAGGAAAGGTTTTTTTACTGTAAGAACAATCAGGATGTGGAATTCTCTGTCTGAAGAAGTGGTTTTATCAGAGTCCATACAGATGTTCAGACAGCTACTAGATGCATACTTGCAAAGACAGAATATTCAAGAATATAATCTTTCAATGTAGGGTAATAACTGCTTGATTCAAGGATAAATCTGACTGCCATTCTGGGGTCAAGAAGGAATTTTTTGTCCTAGCTTGTTGCAAAATTGTGCTTCAAACTGGGTTTTTTTTTTTTTTTTTTTTTGCCTTTTGGATCAACAGCAAAAAACAGGTGTGAGGAAGGCTCAACTTGATGGACGCAAGTCTCTTTTCAGCTATCTAACTATGTAACTATGTAACATTGTGTGCAATAAAAAAAGT
Source organism: Pelobates fuscus (assembly GCF_036172605.1). Taxonomy (NCBI): domain Eukaryota; kingdom Metazoa; phylum Chordata; class Amphibia; order Anura; family Pelobatidae; genus Pelobates; species Pelobates fuscus. Next base: position 362,571,353 of record NC_086317.1, read on the forward strand.
TTGTGTAAGCAACACTATGAACATTAAAAGTCTAATTCTTATCATACATTTTATTAGGGCACATTGCTTTCGCGTGTGCCCTGAAACAGTGTGAGCATACAGGCAACAGGCAACAGACAGCAAGCACTATAAGCACAAGCCCCAGCATTAAAGTTGTTACATATTTGTGACTTGCCTAGATACACAATTGGATGGGCAAGTTTATCCCTGCCTTGCTTTTCTACCCTTGAGGTGCTTTGGATGGCAGTGGTTGGGGTAGAGTCCAGTGTAACAGGGCAGAGGTTTGTGGAATGTGTGGTTGCCGCACATATTGCACAAGCTGTGGACCTTAGCCCAGCAAAGTGTTTAAGGAGCAGCTCTGTATCCAGTTGGCTCCAGTCCATCCTTGCGTTGTACTGGGCCAGAGCTGTTGACGCCTTTGTTGCAAATGAACGTGGTAGTCGTAGAAAGACGAACCACCGTATTTGTTGCCCAGGTCCACCAGCTTGTGCATATACAGGTCTAGTTCCTCTCTTCTATGTGGGTACACCGAACAAAGCACATCCCTGTAAATCCTGAAGGCAATAACAAAGTCAGGGGTGGATCATTTTTTGCTCAGTCTTGGGCCTTTAGGACCACTGAGATTTCGCAGTATGAGTAGGAGCGATTCTCTACAACATCCTGGGAGGCAATGAGAAGCGGGACAAGATTAATGTATTTGGCCTCCAGGATGTCTTTCTTGAGGTTCGCCGGTACCATATGGGTCGGGTAATGACCTGAGACCCCAAGCTGGTGGGAGTATTATTACTGGGTTGGTACTGAGAGGATCCCATAATTTCAGTTGTGGGAGGCTCTGTGGTTACAACTGGAAAGCTGAGGGCTTCCAGTCTTTCCAGCCTATCTGCCTCATTAATCTGCCTCATGGAGGACACTTGTGAAGCAATCATGGTATGAATGTCGGCGTTGCTCGTGTCACTCGTGCCTTCCCCCACGTCTGTGTTGGCAGTATTAGCTTGCATCAACCTAAACAATTCTGCTTTCCTGACAGTAGCTGGAAAGGGGATGCTGCGCCTGCGTAGTTCATCCGTGATGTGGGGGATAGTCCATGATCTTATTGAAGATGGGCTACCGGTATCCCCCTTTTGTGTGGGGGTGGCGGTCCTGGCTGGAGTACTGGCGATTGAAATATCATCTCCATCTTATGGTACCTGGGACATACTGAAATATATAGGAAGCATGACCTTTAGCCTAAGGACGTGTACTGGTATTTAGCTAGTGCCAGAGCGGTAAAAAATGTGTTAGATTGGTGACAAGTGAGTCCCTACTAGTTTCCAAGTGGCTTGAGAAACTCTACCTATGGTTGGCGCGAGGGGTAACCTGCGAGTTGTTGGCCTTTCAGGGAATGTATCAATTAACTGGGGAGAGGTTGTGACAAGTGAGTCCCTTACTATGCAACAAGCGAGGCGGCTAGCTATGTTTTGGCCCATGGGGCATATTACCTCTTTCGTGGAGGATGGGTGTTGGCCTCGCGGGACCTCTATATCTACGACAGAGAGTGCCTGGGAGAAATACCTATGTGGCCATACCCAATCGTGTCTGGTTGTTCACTATACCTTTTACCCTTGAGTAAGGAAGTGGGAGCTACATACCGGTTGAACAATGTATGCTTGGCTCTGCCCAGCGGTAGTCTGAGATCCTGCTAAGGAGGGAGGCCTAAACCAAGCTGGTAGATAACAGAATAGAAGGAAGGGGGTAAGTATGTAAGTTTGTATGACACTCAAACCTGCTGAATATCCCCCATAAACCGTAGTTTTTAACTCCCTTATGATCTACCCACCTATGACCTTTAGGTGACGTGTCAGGTTCGTAAATGGCTGCTCAGTACCATTGTACCTTGCGTACATCTATGCTCCTGCTCAATGAGTAACAGTACTATGTCTGAGTAACGAAAAGTATGATTGTTACATATAATGCACATACCAATTGGTGGGAACACAACACTCTTGACCTCTGTCTAAGTCTCTAAATCACAAAAGCAGATCTAGAGATCAAAATGACCCCCCCCGGGAAAACGCCCGTCAGCTATGATTTAAGAAACTTGTAACTGATACCTAATACACGTACCAGTTAGAAAGAAACAAAACACTTCTTGAGCTGTGACTAGGTCTATAAACACGAAAGAATAAATATACAACCAAAATTTAACCTTGAAAACTAATTCTCCATCGTGCCCGAAAGTGCTAACAGTTGTGTTTAAGAAACATGTAAATTAAGATATAGCAATGGAATTCTGGCATACATAGAATAGAGTGATTGCTTATTCGAGGCTATGTGTAACAAGGCCACCAGGTGGCGTTGTGCTGCACTTAAACCTGATCATCCATTGTAAGATAGCTGGACTTTGTAACAAAGATTAGAAAACACAGCAATAAGACATGACACAGAGGATAACCTATATTGACCATAATGTCAATACCATGAGCAATTTATAAGTATGAAAATGTATGTGTTTATATGTGGAAACTTTTGATTTCCCCTTGCCAGGGTAAGTATCACTCACTCTGAGGCCGAGGTCTGGCTGAGAGTGGTGAGCTTTGTACTGCCTATGTTTTCCCGCCCTTCTGCCATTGCTAATGAGACAGGTAGAGCTTGTGCTTGAGCTATTCTGCTTGATGTCAGAATAGACAAACGTCGGCTATGGAGGGAGCGTGCCCGACTGTGAGTGCTGGCCGAACTCCATCTCTGTGAGTAACTACCATGCCAGCTGATGGCCTGACCCCCGGGAAATGCAGGTGAAGCCGGCAGTGAGGCTACCCTCCGTGCCCCTGCTGTTGGGGGGGTTACAGAGCGTTGTGCAGGAGACCCTGGTGGGTTGTGTTCACTATCTGTGATATAGACGGTGTACCGATGTAACCGTTTGTACTCACTGTTTGGCAGCATGTAGTGGTGTGGAGCCAAAGCAGCCCCTGTAGCAGGGAATACCACAGATCCCCGTGACACGTGGTGAGTTCGTGGGGGGCCTGTAGTATATCTGGCATACATGTATAAACGGAGCCGGGGACTACAGCGGTCGGGTTGATTCCCCGGTATGATACAGACAGTGTACAATTGTACTCGTCTGTAAACTTACAGTTAGAGGGGGCAAACGCTGTATCGTGGCCGGTGGTCTGAACTGACAAGCTGTCCGGAACTGACTGTTGTGAAGACGCTACATGCTCGAAACCCAGAAGTAACTGCAGTATGTCTGGAAACAATTAGGTAATGTAGGGAAGAGTCCCTTTTAAAGGTACATAGCCCCTCCCACAACTTCAGGCCCAGCCTTCCAATATGTTATGAAATATGCAGTCTCCAACATTGTTAGATTTCTTGTAATTTCAATATAGTTACTCAATATATTCTATACATTAAAAGTCCAAGCTATGCTTCACAAACATTATTTGCTGAATAATAGTGTTTAAGAATGAGCCAGATGTTTCATGCTTTGATTACTGCAGCTCAAACACTAGAATGGAAAATGCGTAACACACATATATTCCAATAGTGCTGGGAAGACTGTCATTGGGGCTCATAGTCCAGATGTTCATGCTGTCTTAATATCTATTAAATGTATCATTGCAGTTTTTCTGATAAAACAGATTAATGTTGATTTATATTTCAAACTTAGCTACAACAAACATAAAAATACCAGCAGTTCTGAAAAAGGATATATGAACACTTTATTATTCATTCAAATATATAAATGTGTAACTGCACTAATTGGTTTCCAATATCAACAATGTTTATATTCTATTACATTTGAAACAGATTGAAATTTTATCCCTGTGATTGACCTATGACATACAAATTAGTAGTGACTCCAAATCAATCAGTTATTTGGCTGCTAAAGGATGTCTCATCAGCTTTAAAAAATAATTGATTGCTTTCTGCTAATTAATTCTCTTCTGCTCTTTCTCACTTGGATCCGTTAATCCTTTTTATTTTTATTTTATGTGCTTAATCACACACAACTAAATAATTGGTAATAGATTGTCATCAGTAGTTTCTTTGTCTTTGTCTCTTAAAGCAAGCATTTTCATAAAGAGTTTATGAACGTTTACATGCTCAAATACTTTTTGTAGTTAAAACGTTACTACTGCAACTATTTTACTAATATTCCAAGTGAGAGCTTTTAAACAACTCAACTTATTAAAAAACAAAATCAACCTGTCAACTTTATTAAAAGTCAACTTTTAAAAGTCAACAAGGGACACTATAGTCACCAGAACCACTACAGCTTAATTTAGTGGTTCTTTTTAGAAAAAAGACAACACCTCTCATGGCAGTCACAGACAACCACTAGAGGTGCTTCCTCTGTCAGTACTGGTGGGGCCAGTCATAGCAAGACCGGTGCGGCGTAGGAAAAAAGGTAAGCAGAATCTCAAATTTATTACAAAAACTACAGTGTGTATAGGGGCTGTAGTGCATGTGGGTATAGGCAAAGTAGTGTGTGTAAGGGCTGTTTGCATATAGGGAATCTCATGTGTGCATAGGGGATGCAGAGTGTGTGTTGTCAGGGCTGCAGTGTGTGCACTATGATTGTGAGGGGTACATGGTGTGTGTGAGGTATGCAATGTGTGTTTGACGAGTGCAGAGTGTTTGTGTGGTGTACAGTGTGTTTGTGAGCGGTGCAGTGTGTGTGAAAGGTGCAATGTATGTGTGTGTGTGTGAGAGGTGTAGTGTGTTTGTGAGGGGTACAGTGTGTGTGATTATGCATGGGCAAAGTTTGAAAGTGCTGGGAGGTCTAAATTGAGTGTGTGTGTGTAAGAGCAAATATGCTTTTTTTTAAAAAAAAAAAAAAAATACTATTAAATGTTATATCCCCTCCCTTCTTACCTTTGACTCGGGAGAAGAGACATTGCCTGCATGTCCTAGTAGTCTGGTGATGAGTGAACTCTAGCTCGCATCATCTCCAGCTAGAGTTTACTCCTGTGTGGTTTGGCCTCAAAGTGTTGCTGTGGTAACTCCAACCTCGTGAGAGAAAGAACCCCGGTGGAGCTGCTTTCTAGAGCCCTTGAGTCCACCTTCCTTCTACCTCCTAAGCCGGCTGCCACAGCGAAGTGTTAGTGGGCCCACGAGGGAGATCTTTGATCTCCTCACTGGCTTATTCTAGCACACAGCAGGGCCATGCTTGGATTGTGCATGGGCCAGCAGGGGAGATCCTTTGATCTTTGATGGCGCTAAGCCCATGGCCATCACAGCTCACCAGGCATTCATTCAGTTTGCCCAATGGCCAGTTTGACTTGATAATCTTTATAAAGAGCCATAGATATAAGTACCATATAAGATATTTAAAAAATAAAGGGAATATAAAATATTTACCGACCAAGACAGGAATTGGATTCACTCTGTGTGATGGTTTCTCGAGGATTCTAATGCTAATTGATAGCAAAGATAAAATATAACATTTGTTAATCATCAGGTATGTAAAGGGGGAGGCTAAGTTTGAGCACTCAAAGAGGAGAAGATTTAATTTGAATCTATTATTTTATGATCTAATAAATTGAAATTATGAAAAGAGAATATTTTTCATTTTGTTAATGATTTTGCTCCATCTGATACTGTGGAAGACATGAAACATTTTGTAAAATAGTTAAGAACACAATCATTAAAATTTGAAAAACCTCACCACCATAGGAAAAAGATTTTGCCTTGCAAAAAGAATCCAGGAAATACTGATAAAATTTTTTTTTTTTTATTTATGTTATACAAATTAGTGTAACGATATTGAATTCACAAATGAAAGTTCTGATAAAAGCACAATCCTTTTGTCAGGAATATATTGATCCAGCACGCAGAATAGTATCACACCCTAGAACTAAGGGTAACATCTAACCGAAGGTTAGAATGGCTAGACTTAACGTACCCAAGAATAGTAAAAAAAGTTGTCGAGGCCAGGGACACAGAATGAGACACAGTGATAAGGAAAAGCCAAAAGTCAAGGGTACCAGAAATCAGGTTAGTCAAAACAAAGCCAAAATCAAAAACCAGAATAACACGATCAGTAACACACTTTCGGATAACCATCTAAGAGAAACCAAGACAGGGCAATGAGGTAAGGAATAAGTGGGTTTAAATTACCTTCTTGCAGATCTGATTGGCTGTACCTAGCCCTTGACCCCAAAACGTGCGTGTGCGTCTTTTGCGTGACGTCACCTGCACATCAACGTCATCTTTATCGTAGACAGATATGGGGCTATATAATTGCATGGGTCCCCAGCGGCTGGGGTGCACGGACATGCTGTACAAACCAGGCATCATGGCAGAAGACCGCCAAGCAGCACTCCCCTCGATCTTTGGAAGGTAATTATATCCGTTTTTGCCACATGGATACGAAGTATACGTGACAACTTTATAAAACATATCTTCAGTATAATTAAAGAAAATGGAAATAATATTTCCCCACCATTATCTTAATTTATCTCATGTGGGTAAGTCACCTAGACATTCATTTAATCCGGCATGGTTGGACAGATATTTTGTTAGATCTAGTCTATTCATGGTGATATTGATCATTTGTAGGGTTCTTAAAGACAAGTTAGCTCACACTAAAAAATGCTACATTTTTATTGTTATTCAGTTGTTATATACCTAAAAATGCTACATTTTTATTCAGTTTCTTATTTATGTGTTAAATTAAGAATAATCACTTTGTTATTTTTTTTTAAATCTAGCCTTATTAAATGTTAGATCAAGTTAGATCAAGTGTTTGTTTATTTGGATCAACACTAACTTATTTAGAAATACGGTTCTACAATCTAGTTCTAATTACAATCTAGTTAATTGTCTATTAATACTTGAATTAGTCATGTAGCCTGGTTGAAGTTCTTAATATTCTGAAAGAATCTGAAATTAGATATAAATCAAAACCAAAAAGTTTATATAGGCATTTTCAAGGCTTCATTTATTTGTAACACTTTTTGGGTATAACATGTATTTGTACTTTTGTGGTATATATTGGATACATCAATAAAAGTGGGACATTGTTTGAATGCCACAGGTAAACTAATACATATTAATTTATACATTTTTATGCTAACAATATATCTTGCAATGTGCTAATGTCAGACGAGTAACTCTTCATGTCACGGGGCAAAAACTGAATCCATAAACATTCAATAAGCATAATAGCAAATTCAGCTTACCACATTTAGCTTACCACATAACTGCAAGTCCAAATGGTCATCTCTGGGATAAGATCAAATGTAATAATTAGAGAAGAGATTTACTCCTAGGTATTGTGTCACAACTTGGGTATAACTGATCTCAATATTGGCCTGTGTCCCTATAGGATATTTTTAATAGCAAGTACAGTCCATGGTCGATTGAAGAGGAAAGACTGTTTACCTTAATTATTATGTTCAAAAAGTAAATGTGTATGCAGTAAATGTATAATGAAAGGATTAAGCAAATTTACGGAAAAAAAAAGTTTAAAAAAAATGTACACACCATATAAAGATATTGCTAAAGATCCTTTCTGTAAAATAACTGGAGGGTGTAGAATAACTTTTATGAAATACATGTCAACTTTTTATTAGTTTCAGTAATTAGTGTAGCAAACAATCAAACACATCCGTCCAGCATTTTGTAATTTATTCTAAATATCAATACTATCTCCTACTAATTGGAGTGTGCCGTACGTTTGTAAATAGTCAAATTAGAATTTGTTATACTTCCAAAAGAAAACAAGTATCATAGTGCTTCAGTAATTTGGGAACTGTGTTCACCTTCAGGTTCAATGTGTAAAGCATTAATTTAAAAAAAATAAAAAAATAAGCAGTTGTACAGCTATTGCCTTTTACATGTTTAACAAAATTCAGCATTTATAGATTGTGATTTGGACAATAAAAACCAACCTTCTAGGGGCATTACAAGCAGAGATCAAATTAAGTTTAGCTTTATTCTTCAATCTCTATTTTTAATCAGCAGGCAGCAGCGATTATACAAAATAGTCCCCACTCTTCTGAGCACTAAAACAGTTCCAAATAAACGTTGCAGCAAAAGCCTTTTACTCTTCCATTATGAAATATGCAAATAAGCATCTTAGATTCTTATGAAGGACAAAAGGTCTGCCCAATGTGGGCTGGGTCTCTTGTCCAATCAAGAAGTAGCAAAAAAAAGATGATTGATTAGAGGACATATTTATTTCATTCACAGATCAAGTAAAGATACCGATAAAGAGAAAAAAACTGGATGAACAATAAATCACTTACACTTCATAAACTTTACACTTCCAAGATTCTTTTAGACATTTTGACTTCAGCTGTTGAGGAAGATAGACTAGCAGTGATACAGTGTGTTTACACTTTTTGTGCCTGTGTGTGAGATATTCTATGTCAATAACTTTAGTGTTTGCAATAAGTTTTAATTTTATTCTTTATGTAGCAAGTAATAATGGAGCACTAGAGAAAACCTTGAGTGTGGGATAGGAGGATGTCAATTGGGGCACCTCATTAATCATCATCGTGTGAGACTATTTCCCCAATGTACAGTTGTTAGAAGTTATTTTTTGTTAACTGTTTGGAGGAAATAAAACATTTCTTTAGGGATCGTGGTGGCAGGGAAGATATGTCCTTATGTCTACACTGAAAGACATTCACTTATTTTTCTATGAGCACTTAGTGACTTTGTGCCGTGTGAAAAAATACAATGCCCTGTCAGCTTGTACCGGCTGCATAGGTAGCAGGCATTGTCACACTGCAGGATTCAGACAGGACGAAAAAAATACATTGCCATGGAGGATGTTTGAAAAATGGGGAAGCAACTGCAGCAGGTGTAATTTAATTTGAAAAAATGGAAGCAGGGTATCATGAACTCACCCTACTTCAAGAGTGTAAGTGACGTAGTTGTGGTGGTGAAAGAGTTAAAGTTCACTATTTGTCTGCACTAGACCGGAAAACAATATGATAACATCCCCCTTAACACCACCGACACAATATAATAATATAACTACTACTAGTTTAACGCAGCCACCACCAAGACAATTTATTAATGGGTTGCCTTGGTCCCCCAGGTAAATCAATAATAAAAACCCACCAAATACAACTAAGTACAATATTTAAGGAATCGCAAAAATGCTAATCAGTCTCTTCAGGTAATGTGATTCTTAACCAGACAAAGGCAGAACTTAATAAAGGAATATTTATTATGATCAAAAAATAGTCACAGTGCATACAAAACTATAGATGACAAGCAAATTATTTACACCAACAACAGATAAAACCAAAAGGGATAAAATAACAGTAAGTCCTAATCACTTACTCAGCTATTCAAAGTAAATACTCCTTCCCCAGGGGGTCTCTGGTAGGAAAGATGGTGACTCACTTAGAATTAGATCCTGCCCCTCAAGCAAGTACAAGTTCAGAATCATTAGAGATATACCCTGTGGATTACCACACCTCACCTAGAGGTGGAGTCAAGGCGTATCTATAGAGACACTAAGTGACCACCCCTTGTGTCCAGACCCACATCAATCCAAATGGAAACATTTGGTTCTATCTTCTCTTATGTACCTGCTACAGAAATAATAATTGCATCTACAAATTTCTTATTATTTTCCCATTCCATAGATATTGCACACTTCTTACTTGTGACCCAATATAGAAGACATCACAATCCCTTCCACTATGGTCAAGGTATGCCAATCATGTTTGGGCTTGTTTAGAAGATGGTGCTTGTCACATTCCAAATATAACAGAAATGAGGCTTAATTATTATTCTGTTTGTAAATAATATTATTTATTTTTTGGATATGATACTGGAACAGGGCTAATGGCCATTAACATATCAAATAACTCCCTATCTAAGAGGGAACCTAGACATATGGCACATTAGAGAGTTGGTGTATATGTAAACCAGACTCCCAGGCCACTGATGTGTGACTTCTCACACCTTACAGAGCTTTTGATTAATCAAAGGAACAATGCATATGGTAAACCATATGTTCCCTTTCACATTCCTATGCAATTCACACTACCCTTTCTGTCATCTATGCACTTAGTTCCACAGTTCTGTAGAAGTGTCTTTAACAGTGAATACAGAATACAAGGTTTTAAGAACCCTATTAAATTGTCAGAATATTGACAAGGCTTGCCGTTTACCAACAAAGGTACTTCCAATGTTGGTATTCCAATACTTTGCTAGTATACTGAAAGCCATGACGGCTTTCAGTACAGGGAGTGCAGAATTATTAGGCAAATGAGTATTTTGACCACATCATCCTCTTTATGCATGTTGTCTTACTCCAAGCTGTATAGGCTCGAAAGCTTACTACCAATTAAGCATATTAGGTGATGTGCATCTCTGTAATGAGAAGGGGTGTGGTCTAATGACATCAACGCCCTATATCAGGTGTGCATAATTATTAGGCAACATTCTTTCCTTTGGCAAAATGGGTCAAAAGAAGGACTTGAATGGCTCAGAAAAGTCAAAAATAGTGAGATATCTTGCAGAGGGATGCAGCACTCTTAAAATTGCAAAGCTTCTGAAGTGTGATCATCGAACAATCAAGCGTTTCATTAAAAATAGTCAACAGGGTCGCAAGAAGCGTGTGGAAACACCAAGGCGCAACATAACTGCCCATGAACTGAGAAAAGTCAAGCATGCAGCTGCCAAGATGCCACTTGCCACCAGTTTGGCCATATTTCAGAGCTGCAACATCACTGGAGTGCCCAAAAGCACAAGGTGTGCAATACTCAGAGACATGGCCAAGGTAAGAAAGGCTGAAAGACGACCACCACTGAACAAGACACACAAGCTGAAACGTCAAGACTGGGCCAAGAAATATCTCAAGACTGATTTTTCTAAGGTTTTATGGACTGATGAAATGAGAGTGAGTCTTGATGGGCCAGATGGATGGGCCCGTGGCTGGATTGGTAAAGGGCAGAGAGCTCCAGTCCGACTCAGACGCCAGCAAGGTGGAGGTGGAGTACTGGTTTGGGCTGGTATCATCAAAGATGAGCTTGTGGGGCCTTTTCGGGTTGAGGATGGAGTCAAGCTCAACTCCCAGTCCTACTGACAGTTTCTGGAAGACACCTTCTTCAAGCAGTGGTACAGGAAGAAGTCTGCATCCTTGAAGAAAAACATGATTTTCATGCAGGACAATGCTCCATCACACGCGTCCAAGTACTCCACAGCGTGGCTGGCAAGAAAGGGTATAAAAGAAGAAAATCTAATGACATGGCCTCCTTGTTCACCTGATCTGAACCCCATTGAGAACCTGTGGTCCATCATCAAATGTGAGATTTACAAGGAGGGAAAACAGTACACCTCTCTGAGCAGTGTCTGGGAGGCTGTGGTTGCTTCTGCATGCAATGTTGATGGTGAACAGATCAAAACACTGACAGAATCCATGGATGGCAGGCTTTTTAGTGTCCTTGCAAAGAAAGGTGGCTATATTGGTCACTGATTTGTTTTTGTTTTGTCTTTGAATGTCAGAAATGTATATTTGTGAAGGTTGAGATGTTATATTGGTTTCACTGGTAAAAATAAATAATTGAAATGGGTATATATTTGTTTTTTGTTAAGTTGCCTAATAATTATGCACAGTAATAGTCACCTGCACACACAGATATCCCCCTAAAATAGCTAAAACTAAAAACAAACTAAAAACTACTTCCAAAAATATTCAGCTTTGATATTAATGAGTTTTTTGGGTTCATTGAGAACACGGTTGTTGTTCAATAATAAAATTAATCCTCAAAAATACAACTTGCCTAATAATTCTGCACTCCCTGTATACTAGAAAAGTATTAGAATACCAACCAGGCTTTTAGGATACCAGCACATTTTCAGATTACCAGCAAGAATTTTAGGATAACAGAAAGAATTCAGAAAACCAGCAAGGATAATAGCAAATATTACATACACTTTATAGGAAACTGAAAGAGATCTGAAATAAATGTTATATAGTTGTATTGCATCCTACTCACATTTTTATGAGCCTGTTTCCAGACTGGCTCAAGTATATAGGAATAAGTAGGATATGATGACTTCTGAGATTTTAGCAAATATATTCCTCCCAGTTTTCATATAGGGGAGATAACAAGTAGAAAATTAGAATAAAATTAGTACATTTATTATAAACAAATAAAAAAAATATTTACATATAAAACCATAATACGCTGCATCAAATTTCTTTCTTCTTCTGGTTCAGCACAACGCGTTTTGGCAAGATGGAGTCCTACAATTCCCCGGAAGAATTCACCATTCTTACAAGTTGATAGATGGTTCCCATGTATAGAGACTGCCACTGGAAGTGTTCCAATGGCCATTTTGGATGAGGTAAACATTAGAGATAGTCAGGGCAAGTCGGTACATAAAACAAAAGATAGATATCAATCAGTAAAACAGTTGATTACAAATGGAGAATATATGTATATACATAATTCTTATAGTCACATATATTAAAGGTATATTTCCACTATATATTATAATAAACATTGTATAAAAATCTAATTTAAATATAGTTAAAAATCTCAAAATCTACATTCATTCCTGAAGGAGACAAGGTGTCTAATTCAAAAATCCACCTCATCTCAGCTTTATTAAACATCTTAATAAAATCACACCCTCTCCATGTTTTTTTTTTAACTTTTTGAATACCAAGAAAATTGAGACATTTGACGTCACAATTAGGACACTGTGCAAAATGGGCAAATACGGAATGATTCTGTATTTTATTTTTAATAATTCTAATGTGTTAAGAGGTCTAGTGGCTCTGCCTACATATTACAGGTCACAGTCACATGTAAGAAGCTAAATTATATTGTTAATGTTGCAAGTAATAAAAGAATCAATGTCATATTTTTTGTAAGTGACGTTTGACATAAAATTCTAGTTTTTTGTTTTTTTTGATGGTAGTCTCTATGCAGGTATGGCAGTGTAAACAGTTATAAAAACCTTTTAATTTAGAATCAGAAATATTCCTGTCTTCCATTTCTTTTAAAATACAACAATTTGTTAAAGTCTGCCTAAAATTCTTTGCTCCCCTGTATACAATTTTAGGTTTGCTTCTGATAAATTGGCTTAGGTCTTCATTTTTCTCTAGTATATGCCAATGTTTATTTAAAATCTTTCTGAAAAATACACTTTGAGAGTTATAATTGCATATAAAATGAACCTGTTTGCATGGTGACCTATTTACTTTTGTTTTATATAGTAATATCGCTTCTCTAGGTTTATCTAAAATGTCCTTAAATTGTTTTTCTACATTTTTTTTTTTAAATCTGATTGTTCTATAAACTTCATATATAGTATCAATACACTTTTTTTCTTAGCCTTGTAAACTGTCCTTTTGGTATATTAGTCAGCCATGGTGTAAAATGACAACTATCCATGTTAATAACTATTTACATCTACTAATTTTAAAATACGTACTGTTTTTTTTTAAATACCCTCTCTATAAAAATCTTCATTTTAAAAAATGGACTTCTTCATGACTTACTTCCTAAGTTAAAACAATTCCCCATGTATTAGAATTTAGAAAACTTAAAAATAAATCTAAAATGGCACGGTCTCCTTTCCAGACAAAATAAATGTTGTCTATATATCTTTTGTAGAGGACCAAGTTTGCCCAGTTATGCCCTGAATATATGAAATAATCTTCCCAATATGACATAAAAAGGTTGGCATAATTGGGCGCAAACTTTGTCCCCATAGTCATGCCTTTCTTTTCTAAGTAAAAGTCACCTTTGAACCAGAATTTTTTTTTTTAAATAAAATGAATTCCTTCCAAAATAAAATATATCTGGTCCTGATAAACATTATTAGATTGATTTAAAAAGAAATTAACAGCCTCACAGTCCTTTTCATATTTAATGATAGTATGAAGACTACCAACATCATATGTGACTAAAACTATTTCTTCATCCCGCTTAAAATCGTTTAAAAGCTTTTCTTACCCAGGGTAAGAAAAGAAAATACTTAAAGATATGGGACCCCTGGATACAATATTGGTTTAGGGATAATAGGCAGAAGGGATTCCCTTCACTTACTTTTTGCCATGGGGATGAATCAGAGGGATATATTTCGGTTAAGCACAGAGGTAAATAAATATTCTTAAGATTGATGATCATGAGATAAGTTAAGTCCAATGTATTTATTACTATCATAATCTCATATCAAAATCTATCGGGGGCGGAGCCTAGCATCCAGGCTGAGTGGTTGTGCTGAACCTCAGCTCCCGCTTACACATACACATTTCGGGGATAACCCCCCAAAAGAACAGCTCACCTACTTCCTGGAGTGGAGCTATGATGACAGGGACACCGGGGGGAATACTTAGATACCCAGAACGAGCATGTAACCCCCGGGGATCCTTACATCACATCCTGAGGCCTAACGGGAGTCGAATGATGGGGAGACGGCCGCTCCCCACGCTAATGGTCCTGAACATGGATCCCTCGGGGCTCTCATCTCCTATCCCCCCCCTCCGGACCCACGGGGGTCATCTCGGTCTAAAAGAGCGACTGGGGTAACAGATACGAGCGGCACTTACAGCCTGATGACTGGCAACACCAAGGCAGCAGAGCACATGGAGCGTCTAAAATGGCGGCAACAGATGCAACAAGCAACTTAAGATCCCTACCTGAGCTGGAGGGTTCCTGCAACATCCAGCAACGACTAGAAACCACCTCTGGCGCAAGATATGGAGAAGGTTGCGGGCACCTACAGCAAACCTGCAGACCCTGCCATATCAGGGCAAGCCGACCGGAGACCAAAGACAGCTAAGTGGGACTCCACTGCTAGCACACAAGTCTGGGGTTGTGGTCGGGGGGGAAGAGGCACCCTATTCTGGGCAAAACGACATAACCCAAGCCAACCGCACACACACGTGGCCCGCCCAGGCTGAGGGCCATATGGAGAGAGCCTCTGAAGCATCAGCCACCCTGCAGGAAGACTGCCCGCCGCTGGCGGAGACGGAACACCGTCAGCATCCGCTACACCCACAAAGGGTCTGCCTCGAACTCACAGAGCTCTCGAGCCAGTGGTAAGAAGATGCCACCCTCTACACAGGCCTGGGGCTGGAGGGGATCCTCACCCCAAGATTGCCGCTCCGACATCTTGAGCCATCTTGCCCCGGATGACAACCTGCCACGAAACCGGCATGGGCTGACATACTGGTTTGCAGACACACAACCCCCGATCCTCTCATGTTGTATCGTAATTTCTCACTAAAAGGACTCTGTGCTTCTTATGGTATACTCTAATCGCATAGACAGCTTAGCTCGTCAGTTATGTTTAACCTATACCAAAGCTTACAAGCTAATGTTTTTCTATATGTCTGAATAGTATAATTTAAACAATGTGCAGTAATTAAAAATGCCATACTGACGTTATACATATTACAAATGCGCTTGTCCAAGCTGATGTGGCCTCATGAGTTTACAAACTGATGTTTTAATTTGTTTGACCATAACCACTTAAAAAATGTGCAGTAATTATAACTGCCATACAGATGTTAATCCTTTAATAGACCGTTTAGCATCTATGTAGGCTTGCTCCCAGTCACTTAACTCATTTCTGTATCTATACTCAGAAAGACGTGTCGACTTATATGGGCATCTCTAGTGTAGAATGTTTAACACGACAACTAATGTGACAAGGCCTGTAATTTTACAATTAACCAATAAGCCTGTTTAACCTTTCATAAGCACTCGACTTACGTCCACACGCTAGTCCTACGGTAACTTATCCTCTAACCCACGACCGCAACTAGTATATATCTACGTTTATATTATCACTTAAATATAAAAATGTGCTGACTTACTATAGCCATGTAACGGTCATACGTTAATTGTCTATGTTGTGCTTGATACAGCTATCGTGGCATTTCAAGCCTGTTTGTCACTCTTTGCACGTGAAAAATAAAGAATTAAAAAAAAAATCTATCATAACATCTATGCTACAAAAAGATTTATGTAAGCTGTGTGTATGGTAAAGATTCTATTTGTTCTAGTATATCACAGTTACCATACATATATACATGTATTTTTATGTTTGTATACTTCCCCTTTTTTATTTCTGCACCCCTTTATAAAAAGAAAAATCTTAATAAAGATGAAGTTATATATATAAAAAAAGCTGGAGCTTATGCAAACCCTTATACATACCCCTCCTTTCTTTATCCGCGGTGTTTACCTCATCCAAAATGGCCATTGGAACACTTCCGGCGGCAGTCCCTATACATGGGAACTATCTATGAACTTCCAGGGAATTGTAGGCTTCCAAAATGGTCGATATAGAACTTCCGGGTGACTGGGAGTACCTAAACATGGCAAGGAGACACTTCCGGGAGTACAAAGATGGATAGATGAAACCGGAAATGCGTGTATCGCATTGCCGGAAATTACATGATGCCCATAAGAGGGTCATGGAGATAATTTGGTGCCAATTTTTTATTTAAAAAGGGGACAGAAGGATACAAGAAACATTTACCTGATGAAGTCATCTTGCCGAAACGCGTTGTGCTGAACCAGAAGAAGAAAGGACTTTGATGCAGCTTAATTTGATTTTATATGTAAGGATTTTATATATTTGTTATAATATTTGTTTATATTAAATTTACAAATGTTATTCTAAATTGCTACTTGTAATCTCCACTATATGAACACTGATGTCATGGCGCCTGCCGGATCCTCTCCTCTCATAGCTCGGTATGGGACCTGGCGCATCTTTTTGTGGTGGCGGTCCCACAAAGCTATGGTAATGCAGTCAATATACACTTACCTCCTCCCGCGGCACCGACTGGCCTTACTCGGGGCATGGTCTCAGAGCCCCTCCTTTCACACAGCGGCAGGGTCTGAAATCATTAGAGACGCCGGTCACTGCAAGTCAGAACCTTTTAAGGTTCTTAATTAACCCCTTAGTTCCTAACCACTGGGAACATGCATGTGACAATGTCACATGCTCCTCTGCAGTCAATCATAAAACACTGTAAGCTATATAAACCTTATTTTAACCTTGCTCTGTGCCCTATTGTCGTTTCTATTGTGGTTATCCTAGAGCACGTTTATGGTATTGATTCTTGTGTATTTTGACCTTGGCTTTGTTATTGACTATTCTGATTTCTGTATCCTTTGGACTTTGACTTGCTTACTTCCTATGCTGACTTCTTTATACCTTGACCCTTGGCTTGCCTTCCATTTATGTACACTCTGTATTCTTCAGCCTGTCTTGTACTTTCCTTTTTTATATGTTAAATCCAGCCATTCTAAGGTCCGGTAATACGCCTTAGGGTTTTCTTTTATATTTTACTTAAGTTTTGTGTGCTAGGCATATTAGTGTATCCTGACAACTGGGAGGAACATATTTGCTGAAATCTAAGAAGTTGTCACATCCTACCTATTCTTATGTACTTGTGCCAGTCTTGCACAGGCTCATAAAAATGTGAGTAGGATGCAGTAGAACTATATACAATTCTGGGTATTGTACAGGCTGTATTGCTCTATGTGTGAATTTCTCTTTAAGAGTACCATTGGACACAGTTTGGACATAACTGTGTATATAAAGTGTATGTAATATTTTATCATTATATATAAACTGTGCACAAAAGTGATATCCTACTCACATTGGCTTTTAGTGCACTATCCACTTTGCATATTTTCTTATTTTAGGTTTTTCTGTGAAATTGTGTGGTTGGTTTCACTATGGTTTTTAGCTGCACTGCTATTTTTTTGTGTCATAGCGCCATATTATACCACAGAACATTTGTTATTTGTATATTAGCAAATATACAGCAGGCTACCAACTGTGCTGCATACATCCGCAAATATTTAAAGACTCTAGGATTCCCTTAGAGGTCCGGGTTTAGTACCCACACATTAACATGGGCTGGATATTGATTATAATCATAACTGGCAAAACATGAAGAAGACACTCCAAGTCCCATGGCACCAGGCACTCTGCAGTGCAGATAAACTCACAATGTCACTCAGGGCATCTAGCATGTGACCTGCAGAACAGAACTTCAGGGTTCTAGTCCATCCAGAGCAAGAACAACCATGATATCTCCAAGGTATTTTATGGTTCTGGTTGGCCTGAAGGGTTGTTCCTAGACATTAGTGTGACTTTTCCTGGTTGTTAAAATCCCTGGGAGAACACAGTTTCAAAAATTGAACCACAATCAATTAAACCCAATATTTGTGAAGTTTAAACAACTACATTTCCCAGCATTCCAGCAAATAGTAGATGCACAAGTGGTGACAATGTATAGTGTTCTGGGCCAATCATGAGAAATGTCATGAGAAAATAACATTTTGAAATTTGTTATAGTATACCAGTGAAATTGTAGGGAATTTTGAAAATGGCTAGTTTATATATTCAAGTCATCGTTGATATCTATATTAGTATGCTGAACTTTATTTCCAGACATTAAGGTATGAAACATTAAATCCTGCTCAGGGTAAGAAAAAAAAGAAAAAGTGAATACACTTTGACTGTCATTGTTAGCAATAAATGCCCTTAATTAAGTGGCTGTGCACATAAACATATAGAAAATGTGATAAAGTGAAAATGTATTACGTGTGTGAACATTGTAATCTAAAACAGCTAATATCTCTGAATATAGCAAAATACCAGCCTTATGTAAAATTATTTCTTTAGGGCAATAGAAAAAAAACATAAAAAATTGTTGAACATATAAATGTAAGCATTGGTTTATTGTCAGTAATACAGTTTCTATAGAATATAAAATAAACTGCACTAACTGAATCAGTCAGTGTCCTACTCTTGTTGGATAAGAGATTAAAAGCAAAATCTCTACACTTGGAATCATGTATTAAAGATTTATATTTAATGGAAACATTGGAGTTAAAGGGTAACTGAACCACACATTCTATTGGGACTAAATTTTAGTTTCTATTTGAAAGCCTGCAATTATAAGACGTTAAATAAAAGGCAGAAAAAGAACATAAGATGTTCCATAAATTTTTCATAATGATAAACAATGTAAACAAAATGTGCAATAGCTTCTTGGCATACATTGATGCTTATATATTTTAAAAAATATGCAAATAAAGTATTGATATATAATGTATTGCTTCAGCAGCTTTAAATAAAAAAAAAGAATGCACAAACTGCAGAGCAAAAATAACTTAAAATAACAATTGCTGCTTAATTACGCCAAAGTATCATAACATGAAACACAAACTCTGCATTACCCAGTTAAAGTTTCAGGGGTTGGATAAATAAAAGTTGAAGGTATAAGAATTCAAGAATCTTGTGTAAAATCCTCAAGAAGGCTTCATACTTTTTGCTTTCAGTCTGTTTTTTGTACTGTCAAATGAAAAAATGCTCAACACTCCTGATTACTTTTTTGGTTGGTCAGTAGCTGACATAGCAATATTTCAGCCCTTGTTGGTCCTTTGTGAAGCAATAACGGAGTATAAGTGAGCAAAGTAATTAAATAAGTGTGTGTGATCATGTAAAAAAAAAGGGCCTATTCATTAATTTCACATATATTAAAAATTGCCACACAGCTTCAAATTGTATTACAATTTAAGGTGTTCACTCATAAAATAAGATATTTTGAAGACTCGTATGTCGCCGGACACATACAGCAAGAGCTCCATCTGAACTCAGTAATTTCAGCTTGAATCAACATAAAGCAGGCACCGGAACGGCCAAACAACGCCTGGGAGGTACTTACCCACAGGATGGCAAGTAAAATGAAGCACAGAGCACCAGCGCTGCAGATCTCGGCTCTGTCACCGCCAAGCAAGCGCTCACAAGATGCTGCCAGCGAAGCCAGATCAGTCACATCAGGCTCAGAATAGTGCAATCTCACTTCCATATCACAAAAAACTGCGATACCAGCGACGGACACCTTGTTACACACACTGCTGGAAGACCATTTAACTACTGTAAAGTCTGACCTCAAGAAGCTGGCCTCAGATATCAGAGGAGACCTACAAGCCATAGGTGAACATATGGCCCACCTGGAGAACAGGGCCGAAGAAATCATAGAGGCCTATAATACACTGGCCGATGCATATACGGATTTCACAGCAAAATTACACTTCCTAGACACAAAGGTCACAGACCTAGAGGACAGAGCCTGCAGGAACAACATGAGACTGCATGGCATCCCAGAGGATGTAAAACAACCCCAGCTGAGGAAGCTTCATAACCTAGCTATTCAAAACACTGTTTCTTGAAGCCACAGACCAAGAACTACAACTGGACAGAGCACAGAGGCTAATTAAGCCCAGAAATCTTCTAGCAGATGTGCCGCATAACGCTATAGTCAGAGTACACTTTTATACCACCAAAGAAAGCCTCATGCAAGCAGCATGAGACCCAGAGAACCTCATAGGCCTACACCTATTTGCTGACCTGTCACCTACAACACTGGTTAACAGGCGAGCGTTTGGGACTATCACAACAGCATTGCGTACAGCACAAATCCCTTACAAATGGGGGTTCCCCACCCACTTAATAGTCCATAAAAATGGAACGGACAAAATCAGCAGCAGTCCAGAGGAAGGTCGCAAAATACTGCCACAATGGAACATACATCTCCCGCCTGAAACATCCTCATCGAAAGGTCCAACATCACCATCCAGAATCACCAATGAATGGCAAGGGATCGCAAAGACAAAGTGAACATCAGGAGGTGATGAGATTTAACCTGACAACCTGCTCCTAAGATTCATTCATATTAGAATTGCTAGTTATAGTAATACTTGGTTACCGTAAATAAAATTCCTGCCGACTTAAAGTTATGGAAAAGTGAGAATATATATATATATATATATATATATATATATATATATATATATATATATAAATAAATATTTATATATTGGTTCACTTGCTAAATTAACATGTTTCAGCTAACTGTACACCCCACAAACTTTGTAAAATGTCCTACACCCTGAAACGGGTACAAGACAAATAATACCCCCAAAGCGATCTGCCAATATTCATAGATTGTTGAAATGGTACTAGCCCTCACCACTGCCTTACATTACCTAATTATCAAAACTTTTAAGGTACATCCCCATAAGGCTAAACATAGAGCTGATGCAGTGTGAACAGTCACACTGTAATGTTTTTCTTCAGTCCCACTTCAGGCTCCTGTATACCAAGAAGTCTGTCTTTGGGGGACAACTGTATATAGTTTTCTTATGGTTATTTTTGTTTATGTTTATGCTGAACTTTAATTTTAATTTAGATTTCTCTCCCCTACCGGGGATATATTGCACATGAGGTAATGGGGAATGATTTCCTGCATGTAACTATTACTAATGTATTGAATTGTCTATAAACTGCTGTGCAGATGCACAGTACCCGACTGTATGACCAAGACTGCAAACCCTGCTATAGACAGAGAAACATTTTGATATGCAACACTTACAGAAAGGTTTGGGCACTTCACTCTGTGGAGGCTCATATCATACTTATTCACATAAACCATTCTCTCCCAGTTTAAATAATGGTAGTTAATTTTTTTCTCTCTTAACGTCAAGGAGCTGAATTGTCCTCACAAAAGACGCTTAGCATTACAGGAAGCCAAAAGATCCAACGGCAATATAGAATTTTTTTCAAGAAACCCACTTCAGATGGGGTGACAGACCCAAGTTTAACTCTCCCCATTTTCCAATAGAGTTCCACTCGTGTTTCACAAAAAAAAGTGTATCAATCCTTATTAGCAAAAGATACAGCCTTCTCTCTGGTAACGAAATGTACAGAAAAAAGGTAGATACCCAATAATTCAATGCCAAATTAATAATACCCAATACACCTTGCTCAACATATATAGGTCACACATGGATGAGACCAACTTTTTAAAGCATATCTTCCAGCAAATTGACAAAAAACAGTTGGGTGAGGTAATATTAGGAGGGGACACTAACTTAATTTTAGACGATCAGATGGACTCAACCTCATTATCGGACTTAGCGAACACTACTAAACTAACTAGACACATGGTGTCCAATAAACTAAACCAGACTCTCTTAACACAGGGTTATATTGACCATGGCGAGTCGCGCAGCCATTAGAAAAAGATTACACTTTTCACTCCATGGTGCACAATTCGTACTCCAGGATAGAATGTTACCTGCTTTCTCTCTCATCGAGAGAGTAGAGGAGACATGGGTGGGGATCATAACGTGTCACACCACGCCCCGATAACTATGAAACTAAGTGAACAATTCCAAAACAAGGGGAGAGGATCATGGAGGCTGAATGAGCATCTATTGACAGACCCACAAATATTATCAGATGTGCAAAAGAATTACAGACCTATTTCATGCTTAACAAGGTGCCAGATACTGGGATCGAGTCAGTCTGGCTAGCACATAAGGCATTTGTAAGAGGAATCTTGATCAAACATGCTAGTCATGCCAAAGCCATGAGACTTAAAAAGTACTTAGAACTAACTAAATGCCTTACGGAGTTATCAGTAGCTAACAAAACAAATCAAAAATCGACTCTCAGAACTAGAACTAGCCAAAACGAACTTCTTACTACGCAGGCTAAAACAAAAATACTTTGAACAGCAGGAGCAGTAATGGCTTCACAACTTAAAAAGAAAACACTAGCCGCAAAAATAGCTTATCTTACCTCACAAAAAAGTAATAAAATCATGAACCCCAAACACATAGTCCAGGAGTTTGCCAAATATTTCAGTTTGCTCTATAACTTAATAGAAGACCCCTCCACAATTTTTCCAACACCACATTCCATTGCACAATTCCTAGACAAAATTTGACTACCGCAACTTGCAGCCCAAGCAAAAACAGACTTAATTAGACTGATTACGACTGATGAACTGCAAAATCACATACGGGCCCTTCTTCACAGCAAGAGTCCGGGACCGGATGGCTTATCGGCCCTTTACTATAAATCATTTCAAGAGCACCTGACCCCACACCTTACAGACTAACAGCAGTTTCCAAAAGGGAACACTTCCCTTGGAAATGTTATTGGCACACTTAGCCACACTGCTTAAACCCGGTAAAAAAAAAAAAAACATGGTATGTGCCAACTTTAGACCAGTCTGACTCTTAAATGTAGACATAAAACTGTATGCCAAAATTCTAGCATCTAGGCTTGAGCCCTTGCTCCCGTTACTTATTAATAACATTAACTGAATAATGGCAATGTATGATGGACCGAGGGCAAGTGTCGCCAATGAAGGCTTCAAATCTTCTCCATTCCCTATTAGTAATGTAACCGCAGCTGGTTCCCTTATTTGCCACTATAATGACTTAAAGCATAGAACTTAGCAGGGCTAACCATACAGATATCTTAGCCATAATTTTATATAGTTAGTAAGAGATCCTCTATTTACATATATAAATAATTGAGAATACAATATAAAATAAGGATTGTCTTGGAAGCAATAGTTTTGTCTTTTAGATATTTATTATATAAAAAAATATAAATATAGACATATAAAATCCATTATAGCAGAGTTTATAAGATTAAACTAAATGCTTGCAAATATCATTAATAGGTAAACATACCCTTCTGAACATGTCATCATGTCAGCCTCTCTGTCATTTTAAGATGGAGCAATGTCTGTCTCCAAGTCTCTCCTCTGTGTCTTAACATTTTAAAAGTACACCTATTTATACCTTAGGTGTCTTCATTTTAGGGTCACCATAGTTCATATATGAAAAAGTAACACTTCCTTTACTTTATTCATTTTAGGACCTCCCTTACCTTAGCAAAAATACAAGGCCATAACTAAAGGGTGTATACGTCATGTAAATTTTCCTGACTTAGTTCAAGATGGCATCTTAAAGTCTGAACATCCTTATCTATTAAGGTTACCACAGTATATTATGTACTGAAAGAGTCGTAGCATAGCCTTGAAGCTTGTTTATGCATTATTGTTATTGTAATTTGTCTGGGACAAAATGGCGTAAACATAATATGCACTGAGGTTATTGCTTAAAGAAACATCTATGAAAAACAATATGTTCCATTTCTAACACCTTGTCAGTTTGCAATATCTCTTAAAGACAAAGTATACAGTTTAAGAAATACAACATTTCATTCTAAAACTTGTAATATTTGCATTTGCCCATAACAGTAATGGGACTAGGCAGGGATTCCCATTATCCCTTTTTTTTCATCCTATGTCTGGAACCTATGGCCCAACTCATCCGAACATCGCCTAATATACATGGAGTTGATATTGGCGACAGTCATCACAAGTTATCACTATTTGCTGATGATGTAATACCGTCAATCACAAACCCAGAAATCTCTCTCCCACAAATCTTAGCCATGCTGTCCTCATTTGGCACAGTCTCCTATTATAAGCTCAATGTCACTACATACCAAGCATTACCACTAAATATGCCACAGGGTAAAACACAGACTTTGATGGGAACCTTCCAGTTTGATTGGAGAAAAGACTATCTGGTCTATCTTGAGGTACGGATAACTAAAACTATTCCATCATTGTACAAAATTTACCACACAAGTCTGCTAACAGACCTGTGCCAGAAATTGGACGGATGGAGAGATTTTAGGCTTTCTTGGGTGGGATGCATAAACACTGCTTTACATGTTCAGGATGCTTCCTATACCTATGAGCCACTGTGAAAAGATACAAAAATTGCTTATGTCCTTGATCACATTCCCAATCCTTCAAGACAAATATAAACTGCCATTGAGATTCACATTTTTATACATGCAAATTAAAAGTGCCATAATGAATTAAGAGATCAGAGTCAAGTGACATGCACACCAAACGAGATAGAATTAAATAATTTACTTAATACATGTTGGGTTAACCCACTGAGATCTAAACAACTTTCTTGATGCTATAGAATGCAAGTAGATATGCAAAGAACAATTACCCCCTCCTTGCATTGCTCAATGGAAAAGGGAAATGGGACAAAAGATTATGCCAGAGAGATGGACCAAACGATTAAATGCATTAAAAGACATGACCAAATGTTTCTCACATATAGAAGCACACCACAAACTAATCTACTGCTAGTATTTCATGCCAGATAGACTTAGTCACATGTATAAGAACTCCCATGCTACCTGTTGGTGCTGCGGCACTGAAAATGGAACAATGTTCAACATTTGGTGGGAATATGTGGGGAAACAACCACTGTAGGTCACAGTTTGTAAATTCATTGCTAGGCTGGACCTAAAGCTTCCACTATCTCTGGAAAGCTGTCTTTGGTTTGAATTCCCTCCAGTCGTCTTTTTACGAGAAAGCTCTAATATCGCATATAGCATTAGCAGCTAGGGCTCTCATTGCCTTAAACTGAAAAGAATTTCCCTAAACTATGCATGTGAACGAACGCATGTCTATCATATCTACACAACAACAACAAGGGTTAATGTATTGCAAGTTATACACCTGTAAGAGGTTAATGTATTACAAGTATGCTGCACTGACAAGCAAGGGTTAATGTATTGCAAGTTATACACCTGCAAGAGATTGTAGATAAGGAGGAGAGTATATAAGTGAGATAGGCATCAAGCACCACTAGAAAGCCCGCCCAGGGCGAATAATGCGTAAGTCATGTGGTGCCGACATTCCTGGCGTTCAGGGGAGAGGATCAAACAGCGGTATTGATGGACGATCAACTGATTATGATCTTTGCAATTCCCCTACGAACTGTAAGCCAGCTACAATGATTTTGTTTTAAATTTGTTTTATGCAATCAATAAAGCGTGGAAATCCTTTTTACCACTGAAGGCTCATTACTTGCATATACCGTGAGTACACTGTGGGACCAGTTAAAGTCCCTGGACCAGATGTGGACCATAAAGATATCCACCAGGATTGCATATATTAAAAATCTAACTAGGTGAGAGCTCCACTTAGACATTATTATACCATTCCAGTTTCTATTTGTTCTAGGTTATCCCTACAGGGACCCTTTGAGTGTTGGAGTATCAAGAAGAGGCTTATTCCAATGCAATTCGCAAGAACTTTGAACATATAAGAAAGTATATTTATACTGGGACATTGTTTTAATTTAATAAGTTCCAAATATATATTTTTATTCTATTTTATTTTTAATTTTATTTTTATTTTTATCTTTATTTCTATTTTATACATTTGTGTCCTCTCTAATTGGAGAGCTATTACCATTATGTGTGCTAACTCATTGTTGTAAGATCCTTCCCCTACCCTCTTTTAATTGTTTTGTGGGATTAAGATGTAACATTGATGATGGCGGATTTGTTTTCCCTGTTACGCTAAATTTGGGATATGAATGATTATGTACTGTGTATGCACCAAAATATGTGTTTGTATTGTAAAATATGTTGTTGCTTGGTGGAGTTACTACTGTAGCATTATTGTGTTTAACTATAAGAAACACTGCACATAGCACATAGTGCACAAGTGCTTGAACACTTAAACAACACACACTGGATTAAACATACTCAGTATAATAAATAAAAAAAAGGATTTTCTTTCTACAAAATCTTAAAAACTTGTCAAAACTACAAACTATTAACCCCTTAAGGACCAAACTTCTGGAATAAAGGGGAATCATGACATGTCACACATGTCATGTGTCCTTAAGGGGTTATTGGTGTTTCCATGTTGGTGTTTAGTGGCTGAGCAGTGGCTAACATAAGCACAGCACTATCCAAAACCTTGAGTCTCACAGTAGGATGAATGATATAGGATATCTGCCACTCAAAAAAATGTGTGAGTGCCACTGTGGCAGTAGCCAGGCAAGATAAATGTGTTTTTCTTTATGTTTTCTTTAGTTTTTTATTATTTTTACAGAACAACATATACCCTCGACAAAGGATTTTCTTAACAAAAAGACCTGTCAAACTGTAACTTGTGATTCCATGTTAGTGTTGAAGGACAGGAGCTAGCAATGCATAAACAGCAATAATACACCTAGTCTCACACAAGGATGAATGAAACCTGCCTTTCTCCCACACCCACAAAAAGACAGCAATGATAAAACACACACAAGGACTGATGATCTGTCTTATTCAATAGCTACAGTCACAGTGTCTGGATCAATCCTTTTGGAAAGAATAGGTTATTTTACTCTTCTTCCTTGTTTTTGCTCTGTTGGTCAGTATTTCTTGATTCATGAATAATATTAACATTTAGTAGCTGTCCCTAACCATCTTATATCCACCTCTAGATTGACAGGAGATGCAGCCCACATGATTTGGGAAACCTCTTGTCCATCATGGTAAACTTCGCTGCTTATTTGGCCAACTAAAAAAGGCAGTTTCTTCTATATCAGCTATTTTTTGGTACCAGGAATGGTACTCAGAATATCGAATTAAACCAAGAAAATGTGTTCATTGCACACGTTATGTGTTTTTTGATCAGTCTGTGTGGTGGTTCAGAAATCATAAATTCGCTTGATTGGTCCTTGATGCCATTCATAACAAAACAATTCTCCAAGTCTAAAAGAAACAAATTTTCTCTGCCTACACTTGGTGTAAGCTCTGAATGTACCCAGACTGTACTGAATTATGAAGTCAATTGCCAAATCCAAAGATGTATTTAAAAGAAAATGGAGAATTGCATGGGATTTGTTTACACATATTATCAATGAGTTTCAATGTTTTATTGAATGGTGATGTCCAGATAAGTGACAGTTTATAAATTCTTGGAGCATGAGATCAATATCATTTCTCCCAATGACTCATAAAAAAAAAGTCAAATCAGTTATGCATTTTTGAGAATTTGGAAGATAATATGATTATTTACTTAAATGACATTATATTGATGTCAAAACATATGGATACCCTGCATAACATAATCACTGGATTAAAAAATCCAAATGGGAACTTTCAGAAATAAACATGGAACCTTAGATAACTTTGCACATTCTTGATTCAGGGGTACCCCTTGTATCTTTATGTATACTGGCATAAATCAAAACATTGAAGCAATCACCACAAGCTGAATGTCACCTACCTATAATGTATTCTGTGCCATGGATCCTGCTTCTGCATAGTAAACTACTAGGACTACTAGTTACAATTAAACCGTGTAGTTGCTTGGAGATGGAACCTACTAGGATAGCTATTACCAATTGTGTGGATTTATCCAAGATATGCTTTATGGACCAGGGCAATCACTATACAATGGTTACATGGAACTAAGCTAAAGAATTTTTTTGCAAATCCCAAACATTTATTTTTCTATTTAGACTTTTAGTATCTTTGATTTGTTATATGTTTTTATATAACTGTTGCTGAATATCTAAAGAAGGACTGAAGGACAACAGGACACTCCATATATCTTTATAATTCTTGGCACTTCATGTTTAATAGACTTGCACACAGCAAAAGAATTTGGTTTGTCCAAAACGATTTGTCAAAAAGAAATAGTTCAGGTGGCTAAAAAATCGTTTACCGTATATAGCATCTCAGTTCAGATTAATTTTGTCTATTAAAACAATTTAGGATTAAATTAAAATGTGCAAATATGGACCAATTTAAAAGTATGTATATATTTTGCAGTACACTGATAGGTGCATTAATCCAATACTTCTACTGAACTGTATCATCTCTCCCTCTTTCCTAACCCTAATCCCATTATCTCTTAATTTCCTTAACCTAGCCTGATTCTGTTTCTTAACCTTTCACTCAGTTTTCTAACCCTCGCCCTTCTTCTAATATACCACAAAACACTCACACTAACTCTTTTCCCTTTATAATTCCAATAGTAATTACCATCCTTGGTAATTCATACTGATCTCAAACTGTAGAGACCAAACTGACTGCGAACAAACTCAAACTAATAGTTCTATAGCTGTAACTTACTTGTTTATGTCTAAATAGCATAATTAAATTAGATCCTTATTAGGCATGCCCTGTGAAATTAAAGTATTTTTAATTAAATATTTAACCTGCAATTTTAACCTGCAATCATTTCAAGAATATTAATTGATGTTGATGTATTTATCCATAGTTAATTAGCTTGTTCCTTCTGGGGTTTTTTTCAACTGTTCTTTGCACTATTCACAATGTAATCTGGACATATTTATGTGCAATGAAATTATATTTTTAGAGTACTTATAGTATTTTTAGTATGTTTAGCAAAGCAATTGATTGATACAGTTGATTTGCAGCTGCTTTTTTATTTTATTATTATTTATTTGTTTATTCACAGTCCCCATAAGATACAAAAATAGCTTTAAGTAGTGATGATATATGGTAACATCATCGAAAAAAATAGTTCATAAAGAAACTGTGTTACCAATATCACATAAGAGCAGACTGTGGGATTTTTATAAGGCTGTAGTTTTGGTGGTAGATAAAGCTCAACTATGCCTCAGAAAGCTGAAATATAGTATTACAAAAAGAAATGTGCACTTTGCAATAAAGGCACTTATGTAATAATGTAACATCAATTGGTAATATGTAAATTAGCAGCTACAACACACCACACGTGTAAAAACCTTTAACTTAACACACAATCATGCATAAAGAAAAGAGTGAACCAAGTGAAATCAATCCATTGCAAGTAAACCCAGTGGGGAGCTAAAATGAATATACACACTTACCCTTTTAAATAAGGGGAAGGGTGTAGTGATAAAGGGATATTCCTAAAATAAAGAGAGGTAGCATGATATGGTGTAGTATATCAAAACTTATGAGAGGTTTGCATAAATATGAAACACAATCAAAGGTACAGAGCCCTACAAGGATAGGCTCAAATCTCATTAGCAGGGGTATATTGGATAATACCAAACCTCTTCTTGTTTTTGACCCAGAAATTCTCAAGAAGGGGAAAAAGAGAATGGAGCAGAGTCTTCTAGTGTGATACCATTAATAAAAAGTGCAGAATTAGGTGTAAGTGCAAATGACTGCTTACCTTGTAGAGATATGATTCTGCTAGGCTCTCAGTGTAATGATGTGTGTGCCTTTAAGGTAGCACAACCCATAAACAGTAAGTAGTAAGGAGACTTAGTTGCCTGGGTATGGAGTTGGTGGTGGAATAGGCCTATTCTTAGCAGCATGTCAGGCTGGGAATGGATCCGTAGGGTAGCAGAGATATCAAACTCTCTTGCTACATGCTCTAGCAATGGATGAAAAAAAACTTCAGAAAACATATGGTAGGCAATGACAAATGGTAGTAAACACACTATGACAGAATGTCAGCATGCAGTGAAACTCCATTTTAGACACGATGGAAAGAATTTGGAAACAGCAGAGGGCGATATATAGTTTATCATCCAAAAAGAACAAATTATGTGTGTAAAGGCACTTTAAATTCTAAATATGGTGTCCTTTTATTACATTAAATTCAATTGACCTAGTAACTTGCACACTATTAATATATCCTTTATACCATACATAAAAAAAAAAAAAATATATATATAGTGGAGCGCTTGCAAAAATAATGTTTCCATATAATGCATGCTGTGAAATAAATTAGCATGCTTTAGTAATAAGTACAAGAATAATTGGAAATATTGTCATTCTTAAACAATCAAATGTATTATTTTGGAAATAAAAAAGAGAAGTAGATGGCGCTTACACAGTAAAATCAAAACACAGTACTGGAGTGGAAAAAGGTGTTCCCCAACACCCTAGAGTCAAAGTAATAAAATAAGGTGTTGAAAGCAACAAGTGCCAAATACACACACCACTCCCTGTGTCTAAAATAAGAGATAATAATACTTATATATATACAGGTACACAGAGGCGGCTCTCTAATTAGGCGGTTTAGGCGGCCGCCTAAGGCCTCGCGCTGGCTGGGGCCTCGCGGCCGCCTAAACCGCCTGTTGGCAGAGTGTGTCAGGTCCTCGGTCACTGACCGAGGACCTGACACCAGGAGGGGGCCCGGCGGCTTGCCCGGTATGCCGCCGGGTGCGAGGCCCCTCCTGGCTGCCAGGCCGGCCACCGCAGACACTGGTCTGCAGCTCCGCAGTGTGCAGAGCTGCAGACCATGTGACTCGCGAGAATTGGCCAATCAGAGCGTTGCCGCGGGTTACCACGGCAACGCTCTGAAATCTCGCGAGATTACACGGTCTGCAGCTCTGTGGAGCTGCAGACCGGGAGCAGTGGCCACCGGACCACCAGGGAGCCCACTGGACCACCAGGGAAAGGTAGGCTCTCCCTCCCCATCACCCCCCACCACACTCAGGCTCACCCCCCACCACCCTCAGCCTCACCCCCCACCAACACCCTCAGCTTCACCCCCCACCAGCCTCACCCCCACTACCCTCAGCCTCACCCCCACCAGCCTCAGCTTCACCCCCCACCACCATCAACCCCACCACCCTCAGCCTCACCCCCACCACCCTCAGCCTCACCCCCACCACCCTCAGCCTCACCCCCCACCACCATCACCCCACCACCCTCAGCCTCACCCCCACCAACCTCAGCTTCACCCCCCACCACCATCAACCCCACCACCCTCAGCCTCACCCCCACCACCATCACCCCCACCACCCTCAGCATCACCCCCCACCACCCTCAGCCTCACCTCCCACCACCATCACCCCCCACCAACCTCAGCTTCACCACCCACCACCATCACCCCCACCACCCTCAGCCTCACCCCCACCAACCTCAGCTTCACGCCCCACCACCATCAACCCCACCACCCTCAGCCTCACCCCCACCACCATCACCGCCACCACCATCACCCCCACCACCCTCAGCCTCACCCCACCACCATCACCCCACCCTCAGCCTCACCCCCACCACCATCTCCCCACCCTCAGCCTCACCCCCCACCACCCTCAGCCTCACCTTCACCCCCCACCACCATCACCCCCACCACCCCACCCTCAGCTTCACCCCCCACCACCATCACCCCCACCAGCCTCACCCCCACCACCATCACCCCCACCACCATCACCCCCCACCACCCTCAGCCTCACCATCCCCCATAACCCCCCCACCACCCTCAGCCTCACCCCACCCTCAGCTTCACCACCCCTCAGCATTACTCCCCCCACCACCTTCAGCATCACCCTCCTCAGCATCACCCCCCACCCCCCTCAGCATCACCCCCCACCACCCTCAGCATCACCCCTCACCACCCTCAGCATTACCCCCCACCACCCTCAGCATCACCACTCTCAGCATAACCCTCCGTCACCACCCTCAGCTTCCCCCCACTCACCATCACCCCCTCCTTCTCACATCACCCCCTTCTCACTCTCACATTACCCCCTTCTCACTCTCACATTACCCCCTCTCACTCTCACATTAGCCCCCCACTCTCACATTAGCCCCCCCACTCTCACATTACCCCCCCACTCTCACATTACCCCCCCACTCTCACATTACCCCCCCACTCTCACATTACCCCCCCACTCTCACATTACCCCCCCACTCTCACATTACCCCCCTCTCACCCTCATTACCCCCCTCTCACCCTCACATTACCCCCTCTCACCCTCACATTACCCCCTCTCACCCTCACATTACCCCCTCTCACTCTCACATTAACCCCCTCACTCTCACATTAACCCCCTCACTCTCACATTAACCCCCTCACTCTCACATTACCCCCCTCTCACTCTCACATTACCCCCCTCTCACTCTCACATTACCCCCTCTCACATTACCCCCTCTCACTCTCACATTACCCCCCTCTCACTCTCACATTACCCCCCTCTCACTCTCACATTACCCCCCTCTCACTCTCACATTACCCCCCTCTCACTCTCACATTACCCCCCTCACTCTCACATTACCCCCTCTCACTCTCACATTACCCCCCTCACTCTCACATTACCCCCTCTCACTCTCACATTACTCACTCTCACATTACCCCCCTCTCACTCTCACATTACCCCCTCTCACTCTCACATTACCCCCCTCTCACTCTCACATTACCCCCCTCTCACTCTCACATTACCCCCTCTCACTCTCACATTACCCCCTCTCACTCTCACATTACCCCCCCTCACTCTCACATTACCCCCCTCTCACTCTCACATTACCCCCCTCTCACTCTCACATTACCCCCCTCTCACTCTCACATTACCCCCCTCTCACTCTCACATTACCCCCTCTCACTCTCACATTACCCCCCTCTCACTCTCACATTACCCTCACTCTCACATTACCCCCTCTCACTCTCACATTACCCCCTCTCACTCTCACATTACCCCCTCTCACTCTCACATTACCCCCTCTCACTCTCACATTACCCCCTCTCACTCTCACATTACCCCCCTCTCACTGTCACATTACCCCCCTCTCACTCTCACATTAACCCTCTCACTCTCACATTACTCACTCTCACATTACTATCACCCCCTGCTCCCTCTCACATTACCATCAACCCCCCACTCCCTTTCACCATCACCCCCCGCTCCCTTTCACCATCACCCCCCGCTCCCTCTCACCATCAGCTACCCCATACACATAGGGTCTCAGACAAAAACACAAACATGCTCACAGAGACATACATTAGCACACACAAGGATACTCTCTGTCAGACACACTCTCAGGCATATACACAGTTAGACAGTGCGTCAATGTGTATATGTGACACTTTTTTGTTAGTGGGGCCTCATGTTTGCATTTCGCCTAAGGCCTCATAAAGTCTAGAGCCGCCTCTGCAGGTACATATGGAAGATGTTCCATGTAGTCAAGTCCTATAAAGACAAAAAATACATAGTATAGACTGTATATATAAAAAGAAATATATGAAAGTGATTGAATACACTCACGGATTCCAGAGCCGTACCAGGCTCTGTATATAGTGCCCAAGTGTGCCTTAGAAGGCTATATGGAGAATCTTGGATGATGTCCCCCAGAAGCAGGAAAAAGCAGCAAGTGATAATGAAAAAGTATTACATTTATTGTAAATAAAAGTTTAAAAATAACTGTGCAGGTCCCATATGGTGACACACAAAATCACAGTAATGCAGACGCGTTTCAACTCAGTCCGAGTTTTCATCAGTGCATAAAAACATCCAGCTGCTATTCCGTTTTAAGTTCTCCGCTTTTCTGATTGCCGATCACATGGGCGGAAGTTCGGGTGGCCGGCGTCTGACGTCACTTCCGGTATTTTCGGCGCTCGTTTTCTGGCTTCATTCTGTTCAATGCATTTGCCCAATTGAAGCTGGAAACTCCACATTGTGAATGGGCACCTTGTATAGTCCTTAAAGTGCATACATATAAGCAGTAGCTTGTAATAGGGAAAATGACATGGTTATATATACAGATAACGGAGAATAATATAGTAGAGGGACTTAATGACTTAACAACTTATAAGTACATAATGCATAATGTCAATATTAATTTGTTGGTGCATTTGCCCAAATGATGCAAAGGTCTCCATATTAAGAATGGGCATTTTTCATATCTTACAAAATACATTCATATAAACAATGATTAGTAGAAAAAAATAATAACATAGTTGCTTATATAAATAGCAGCAATAAAGCAGAATATATATATGTATTAATAAGCAACATATGGGCACATAATATGTAATGCCTTAAAGGTGTATATCGCCTCCAATTTATATGGATATAGCCCCTATAGAATAAGATTGATGGGGTGGAAGGGCCAAAAATATAAAAATGAATATAGATATAAATGTAAAAAGAGTATATCAAAAAGTATATAAAAAACTATGTAAAAAAACTGTATTTATAAAAAATATATTATAAAAAATGAGCCAACTCAAAATCTAAATTTAAGCCATTGGGGGATAAAGTGTTTAGTTCGAATATCCACCTACTTTCAATTTTGCATAGTTCTTTAAAATTGTCTTCCCCCCTCCAATCTTTTTTCTTTTGGGCAATGGCAATAAAATTAACGTGTGAAGGGTCACTATTATGGCATTGTGAAAAATGTGCAGAGACACTGTGTTTGGCATACCCCCTCTGTATATTGCCCAAGTGTTCCAGTATGCGGGTTTTTAAAGTTCTCGTGGTCATTCCCACATACTGTAATCCACAGGGGCACCAGAGGAGGTATATCACATTGCTTGAGTGGCATGTGAGAATAGAATTAATTTTATATTCCTTTTTGGATATGTTGGAAACAAAATTAGTACGTGTATCTTTTTTAAATTTTGTTCTTTTACAGGCTGTGCACATTTTACATGGATAGAAGCCATGTTTTTGATTAAAGGTATTAATATTAGCAGTATGGGTTTTTATATGATTTTTAACCAATAAAGTTTGGAGATTTTTTGTACCTCTATATACGATTTTGGGTTTATCACCAATGATGTCATTAAGACCTTCATCAGTTTTCAAGATATGCCAGTATTTCTGAACAATAGATTTTATATGTCTAGCATCACCACTATAGTCCAAAATTAATGGAGGTTCCTTTTTCTGCTCGATTATTTGTCTATCTCTATATTCTAATAGGGACTCTCTATTTAATTGTCTAGTTTCCTTGATTTGGTGATCTAAGATAATCGGATCATATTTCTTTTCAACAAAAAAACTTTTTAAACGTCCTGCCTGTTCCTCATATTCCTCAATGTCACTGCAGTTTTTAAAGATACGGTTGAACTGACTTTTGGGTACATTGCGCAACCACGGGTCGTAGTGACAACTTGTGGTGTCAATGTACCCGTTAACATCCACCGGTTTAAAGTACGTCCTAGTGGAAATATGCTTGTTAGAGATATAAATCTCTAAATCTAGAAACTGGACCGACGTTTGGCTGATTTGACTAGTCAGGACAATGTTTCTGCAATTGTCATTGAGGTCTTTCAAAAAGAGATCCAAAGAAATTCTGGACCCCTTCCAAATAAAGAAAATGTCGTCGATATACCTGCGATAGAGGACCAGACCCGCCCCCATAGCCTCCCGACCTGGAAGGAAAGTGCCCTCCCAGTGGGACATGAACAAATTAGCATAGCTGGGAGCGAATCTGGTCCCCATCGCAGTACCGACTAACTGAAGAAAAAATGAGCCATCAAACCAAAAAAAGTTGTTGGTGAGGATTAGATGGATACTATCTATAATAAAATTTATCTGGTTCTCAACAAACTTATTGCTTTGTTGCAGAAAATATTTAATAGCTTCACAGCCCAGCTCATGTGAAATGATAGTATATAAACTGGTCACATCACATGTGACCAGATGGTAGTCTTCCTCCCATTGTATATTTTGTAAGATTTTTAGTAGTTGTGTGGAATCCCTAAGGTAAGTTGGTTGTGATATCACCAAAGGCTGAAGTTGTCTATCTATGTATTCAGATAGCCTGCTTAATAGGGAACCAATCCCGGATACTATGGGCCTTCCGGGAGGTTTCTTTGCATCCTTATGGATTTTTGGGAGGATGTAAAGAACTGGTATACGACATACCGATACATTTAAATATTTATATTCATGTTTATTGAGGATCCCATCTTCCATACCTTTACTCAATAGTGATGTATATTTCTTTCTTATTTCTGGGGTAGGGTCAGCATTGAGTTTGACGTAGGTGGAGGCATCGTTGAGCTGCCTGTATACCTCCTCCATATAGTCCTCAACATTTAGCACAACGATGCCCCCACCCTTGTCTGCCGGCTTAATCACAATACTGTGATCCTGTTGAAGATCTCTAAGGGCTCTGGTTTGAGGGTAATTCAGATTGCTTTTTTTCTTTCTGGATATTTGCCTCACATCATTGGTTACTAGTTTTTCGAAAACTTTCATTTCCCCACTAATGTGATTTTTTGGGAAAAACTGAGATTTATCTTTTAAATTTGTGTGTATAAAGTGATCATTATCAATTTCTCTTAATTCATTAGTAGGAAATTTCTTGAAGTGTTTCTTTAAACAGAGTTTTCGAATAAACTTGTGGAGGTCTATAAAGGTGTTAAAGGGCTTGTTGGTACTAGTAGGTGCGAATTTTAAGCCCTTGTTAAGGACTTCCAATTCTTTGTTAGTTAGTATTTTATTTGAAAGATTGAAAATTCCTAATGATGGTTTTTCCCTCTTTTTTTCAAAGTCCAAAAGTCTTCCTGCTCGGCATCCCCTTCTCCCTGATCCCATGGTCTTTTGGACCTCTGTGGGCAGGGGGGGTCCTGTACTAAAAAAGAAGAATGGGGTGAATGTAGAGAATTTTCGGCATAGGATTTCGCTTTGTTTCTAGCAGAGTGATTTGCATTATCACCTATTGTATTATCCGTTAAGGGTCTATATCTACTTCCATAGTTAGGGGTGCGTTGCTGATTTTGCTTGGAGAACTGTGTTCTATTTGCACCATTGGTTTTAGGAGAGTCTCTAGGGGCTGGTTTATTAAACTCCCTGCGATGGAATTTTGGGTATGAATTTTCATGTTTTTTTGGGTAATCCACATTGTGGTTTCTGCTATATCCGCTAGGTGTTGGTCCAGGGTTGGGCTTCCTGGGGTAATTTCTTTTATACTTAGCAAATGAGCGAACTCTATTATATGCATAATCATGCTTATCCCTGATGTATTTGCTTTTCTTAATAGAGACAACCTCTTCTTCCTGTTTGTCTATATTTTCTTGAATTTTTTTGAAGGAGGTGTTAACCTCTTCAGTACCTAGCATTGGTTGAAGTTTTTCTTTAATCTCATTAATTTCCCTATCTAATTTAACGAGATTACGTTTCCTTTGTTGGACGATGATGGACATCATACGAGCGGAGAAAGATTCTAATGCTGAATTCCAAATCTCCATGAATCCATCATCATCCTGATCAAAGGTAGGTTTCTTAAAGAACCTTAAACCCCTCGGGGTAATGTTCTCTGTAAGGTATTTTTCCATGGTGAAAATTTCCCATTTGATTTTGGTTTCCTTAATCAATAGCTTCTGTAGTGAGTCACAGGTATAATCAAAATCATATTCACGAAACCTAATGGGTTCCGATTCACAGTGAAATTTTCTGGCCAAATTATCCTGCCAGTTATTTCTTTTTTCAAATAGTTCCATCTTTAGATGGACTGGAGCAGCCTACACTTATTGGGGAATAGTACAATGGAAATAAAAAAGAGAAGTAGATGGCGCTTACACAGTAAAATCAAAACACAGTACTGGAGTGGAAAAAGGTGTTCCCCAACACCCTAGAGTCAAAGTAATAAAATAAGGTGTTGAAAGCAACAAGTGCCAAATACACACACCACTCCCTGTGTCTAAAATAAGAGATAATAATACTTATATATATACAGGTACATATGGAAGATGTTCCATGTAGTCAAGTCCTATAAAGACAAAAAATACATAGTATAAACTGTATATATATAAAGAAATATATGAAAGTGATTGAATACACTCACGGATTCCAGAGCCGTACCAGGCTCTGTATATAGTGCCCAAGGGTGCCTTAGAAGGCTATATGGAGAATCTTGGATGATGTCCCCCAGAAGCAGGAAAAAGCAGCAAGTGATAATAAAAAAGTATTACATTTATTGTAAATAAAAGTTTAAAAATAACTGTGCAGGTCCCATATGGTGACACACAAAATCACAGTAATGCAGACGCGTTTCAACTCAGTCCGAGTTTTCATCAGTGCATAAAAACATCCAGCTGCTATTCCGTTTTAAGTTCTCCGCTTTTCTGATTGCCGGTCACATGGGCGGAATCAATCTTATTCTATAGGGGCTATATCCATATAAATTGGAGGCGATATACACCTTTAAGGCATTACATATTATGTGCCCATATGTTGCTTATTAATACATATATATATTCTGCTTTATTGCTGCTATTTATATAAGCAACTATGTTATTATTTTTTTCTACTAATCATTGTTTATATGAATGTATTTTGTAAGATATGAAAAATGCCCATTCTTAATATGGAGACCTTTGCATCATTTGGGCAAATGCACCAACAAATTAATATTGACATTATGCATTATGTACTTATAAGTTGTTAAGTCATTAAGTCCCTCTACTATATTATTCTCCGTTATCTGTATATATAACCATGTCATTTTCCCTATTACAAGCTACTGCTTATATGTATGCACTTTAAGGACTATACAAGGTGCCCATTCACAATGTGGAGTTTCCAGCTTCAATTGGGCAAATGCATTGAACAGAATGAAGCCAGAAAACGAGCGCCGAAAATACCGGAAGTGACGTCAGACGCCGGCCACCCGAACTTCCGCCCATGTGACCGGCAATCAGAAAAGCGGAGAACTTAAAACGGAATAGCAGCTGGATGTTTTTATGCACTGATGAAAACTCGGACTGAGTTGAAACGCGTCTGCATTACTGTGATTTTGTGTGTCACCATATGGGACCTGCACAGTTATTTTTAAACTTTTATTTACAATAAATGTAATACTTTTTTATTATCACTTGCTGCTTTTTCCTGCTTCTGGGGGACATCATCCAAGATTCTCCATATAGCCTTCTAAGGCACCCTTGGGCACTATATACAGAGCCTGGTACGGCTCTGGAATCCGTGAGTGTATTCAATCACTTTCATATATTTCTTTTTATATATACAGTCTATACTATGTATTTTTTGTCTTTATAGGACTTGACTACATGGAACATCTTCCATATGTACCTGTATATATATAAGTATTATTATCTCTTATTTTAGACACAGGGAGTGGTGTGTGTATTTGGCACTTGTTGCTTTCAACACCTTAAATGTATTATTTTGCTGTGAATATGAATGTGCTTTTTTAGTTAACAAAATATAATTATAAACATTGTTATTGCCATAATCTTTAAGGGCTAATATATATATATATATATATATATATATATATATATATATATATATATATATATGTATTCAATCTAGGCTTCATCAGATTAAACACATTTCAAAGAAAATAACTTCAAAGGAGTCCTCTACACAAAACTCCAAAGCTGCTAATGTAGAACCATAATGTAGGCTCTAGTCCATGTGAGTTTGCAATTTAGAGAAATTATAGTGTGTGCTTCTATCTTTGATTAGATTGTCTGCACTATTGTGTGTTTTATTTGTTTCTTTGAGGTGTACAAATATTCTTAAGAAGATTTGCTCCTATTGTGAAGTATTACCATGTGTATTATCAGGTTTTTCTCACTTGGGTACATCAATATATTTACACACTAGTTTTCATTGTGTTTTGAAAACACTTTAATGGTTTGCACCTTAAAGATTACAGCAATAACTGTTTTTATGAGTATATTTTAGTAACTAAAAAAGCACATTCATATTCAAGACACAATAAAAATAGTACATTTGATTGCTTATGCATGGCAATAATTGAATAACATTATAGAGTGTGTTGATTTACATGGGAGAACCAATTTCTATTGTAAGCGTTCTAATATATGTTTTATATTTTTAACATATAACCAGTATATTGGTGTTTCCCCCTACTGAGGTGTGTGGATTGGACAATAACAGGTGAACTAGTATCCGTTCATTCATTTAGGGATGTGACAGAAAATTTGAGCCACAGTGATGCCAGTTTGGGATTGGTAATGCCCTTGTTTACCCACCATAACAAGATGAATGCCTTTCTGGGAAATAGGGAAGTTGTTCTTATCGGATCTCTCCACACAGATGTAGCAACTGTAGTTATAAAGCTAAAGATTTACTCAAAGCACATCGAAGTCAACAAATTGAGAAATTGCCCTAAACTGGTGATAGCTTACCTGTGTGCAGGGCCGGACTGGCCCACCGGGATACTGGGAAATTTCCCGGTGGGCCGCGGCACCTGGGGGCTGCTCTGGCAATGTATGTGCCACCGGGTGGCCGTTCCGGTGGCACATACTCTGAGGGGGCCGCCGGCCGGCGGCCGCATTGCACGCTGGAGCCGCCGGACCAGGTGGCAGCCTCGCCGGTCCGGCGGCACTCCTAATGCTGGGGGCTGAGCCTGAAGGAGAAGGGAGGAGCATGTCTCTGTACCATGCTCCCTCGCGGTTCCCACAATTCACAGCACAGGAACCGCGAGGGAGCATGGTACAGAGACATGCTCCTCCCTCCTCCTTCAGGCTCAGCCCCCAGTATTAGAAGTGCCGCCGGTCCGGCTAGGCTGTATCATGGAACGCGCTGCCCCCCCTGACTCCTCTCAGGTAGGGGGGTGGGGGGACAAGAAAGAGACAGATGGGGGGGGGAGGGGTGTGTGCAAGAAAGAGACAGAAGGGGGGGGAGAATTGGGGGGGCAAGAAAGAGACAGAAGGGGAGGGAGAATTGGGGGGCAAGAAAGAGACAGATGGGGGAGGGGTGTGTGCAAGAAAGAGACAGAAGGGGAGGGAGAATTGGGGGGGGCAAGAAAGAGACAGAAGGGGAGGGAGAATGGGGGGTGCAAGAAAGAGACAGAGGGGGAGGGAGAATGGGGGGGTGCAAGAAAGAGACAGAGGGGGAGGGTGCAAGAAAGAGAGAGGGGGAGAGAGAATGGGTGGGGGGGTGCAAGAAAGAGACAGGGGGGTGCAAGAAAGAGACAGAGGGGGAGAGAGAATGGGTAGGGGGTGCAAGAAAGAGACGGGGGGTGCAAGAAAGAGACAGAGGGTGGGGGTGCAAGAAAGAGACAGAGGGGGAGGGAGAGTGCCACAGGGAAAGGAGGTAGAATAGAGAGACAGAGGGGGGAGAATACAGAGACAGAGGGGGAGGGAGAGTGCCACAGGGAAAGGAGGGAGAAAGAGGCAGAGGGGGGAGAATAGAGAGAGAGGGGAAGAGATATGTGGGGGAGAGAGAGAGACACACATGGAAAGGGGGGAGAGAGACAGAGGGGAAGATATATGTGGGGGAGAGAGACAGATGGGAAGAGATGTGTGGCGGAGAGAGAGAGAGACATGGGAAGGGGGGAGAGAGACAGAGGGGAAGAGATATGTGGGGGAGAGAGGGGGGAAGAGACAGAGGGGAAGAGAGATGTGGGGGAGAGAGACACAGGGAAAGGGAGGAGAAAGAAACAGAGGGGAAGAGAGATGTGGGGGAGAGAGAGACACAGGGAAAGGGGGGGAGACAGAGACAGAGGGGAAGAGAGAGACAGGGAGAAAGGAGAGAGACACACAAGGGGAGGGGGAAGAGAGAGACAGGGAGAAAGGAGAGATACACACAAGGGGAGGGGGAGAAAGGCAGAGGGGGAAGAGAGAGACTGGGAAGGAGAGGGGAGACTCCTCCCCCCCCCCCCACGAGGCTCTCCCCTGGTGGTCGCAGTGTTGAGAGTGAACTCTAGGCCCATAGACACACTACCCCCACACACACACCATACACATGCACACATTGCCCCCCCACACATTCACAGCCCCCCCACACACACATTCACAACCCCCCCATACACACATTTCCCCACACACCCTACGCATTCACACACTACACCCCCCCCACACACACACATACACTGAACCTTTCACACACACACTGCACCCCTCACACATTGCACCACTGCTCCTATACCCTACTACAGCCCCATATCCCAGCAGACCCCAGGTAAGTTGTCAAACTGTTCTTAACCCCTTAACCCCTTACTCTGTGAAGGGGTCCCGGAACTCCTTGCACCATAACCACTACACAGAGCAGTACTGGTTATTGTACATGGATTTTTTCCCCTCCCGGGATCAGGCTCTGGATCCTCCAATGGTATATGACATGTATATTAATGTGTGTATTAGTTATATACATATATATATATATATATATATATATATATATATATATATATATATACATACATACATATATATAAATATAAAAATATGCCTTTTATATTTACAATAACATATTTAAAGTGAAGCGCGCACCCACAGGACTTCAATATAAATAAGATAACGTCAATTTTTTGCAGTTGTGCCGTACATACGTTCACTATTTCAGTCCCATTACCAAGCTTTCCTTAATATGTCAAGGTAGTTGGACCGAAACATTAATTACATGCACGTCTGCTTAAAATAAATCAGCACTTTTGTTTATTTTGAAGCCTATGAGTGCTTTTCTTCACGTTGGAGTAATAGTTTTTAATTTTAAGTTCTCTTTTCTAACTCTGTATCTGCACACTATGCTGGCGCGATGCATTATGGGGCTGGTAAATATTTTTTTCCAGGGCTGCTTTTAATTCCCAGTCCGGCCCTGCCTGTGTGATCCTAGAATTAAGGGAGAACAGCCTGACATACTTGAGGTACAGATTTATTGACAAAGTCCTTGATTGGTCGAGGGAAGTTTGTAGTTTAAAGATAACATGTGATTGCCTTTTACTTACAGCAGCATCATAACCCCAAGTCAGCTGAGGGGAGAATCTGTGGTTTGGGCAGAAGCTTTTGCCAGTTTGGTAGGAGAAAGTCAAGCAGCTGGTATATGACAAAGTGTATTTATCTTATTGATCTGTCAGCAGACATTGTCATGTCCACCGACCAAAGTGAGTGAATGTTTTTTGCTATAGGGAATATTGTGAATATTGTGAATCTGCAAAGCTCACTTGTTCCCACAACTGAAAGAGCAAATTGCCTTCTTCAAGTACAATCTCCCCAAGCTTCAATTGGTCACTTACCTCTCCCATGAAAGTTACTTATTTGTATTAGTATGCTAAAATCTTAATAATATTTATTCAATTAAATTACACCTGCTGCTGCTCCCCCTTTTCTAAAGCGCCTTTCATTGTAGTGGTTTCACCCTGCCTTTCTGAGTCTTACAGTGTTACTATGCATGCTACCTCCACAGAAGAGTTGGTAAGGTATAAACTGACAGGGCACTGTTTTTAAAAAGAAACCGAACACCTAAAGGATGGTTACTTACACTACTGACTGAATGGTTGGGAAAACTTTGTTATTCTCAGAGTGGAAGTTGCCTACTGACTTTCTCCTTTTATTTATTTTTTTATTTTTTTAAATGATTTTTTTTCAGCTGAACATGACTCTTGTTGCTGTTGCTCCCCACTTTTCATTTATATAAGTTTGCAAAAGGAATAATAGTGAATCAGTGTAAAACCTCTCTCTTCTGAAGGTTCTCTTACTTGGCATTTGGCTACTTGGCTACTCAGAATTGGCATTTCAAAAACGCCTTATATTGTCTGGCTATTAAGTTAGGCAATGTTCTAGCATTTTTTTTTTGTACGTTCTTTACTGTCCTTACTCCACCCTCCAATTGTTCCACTAAATATATTGCCTTGATGGTAATTGCCACATGAACATTTTTTTGGGGGGACAAAGTGGTTCAGGTGAACTGATCCTTTCCTCCATGCAAAAGCATACTCAGCAG
Organism: Pelobates fuscus; assembly: GCF_036172605.1. Classification (NCBI taxonomy): domain Eukaryota; kingdom Metazoa; phylum Chordata; class Amphibia; order Anura; family Pelobatidae; genus Pelobates; species Pelobates fuscus. The sequence continues at coordinate 362,615,389 of NC_086317.1, forward strand.
CTGCCTCAGATCAATGTGTTTTGTCTGAGGGGTTGGGGTTATACAAACACAGAGTCCAACCAGTAAAACACACCAGCATTTACAATGCAAGTATTTTTTGCAATACACTGGCCAGACAATCTAAAATACCAGTAATGCCAATAAAATATCAGCCAGATGGATCCCCTATTTCTAGTGCTTCTGCTGCTGCCACCAAATCATAGTTCCTGGGGCCTATATGCTGTATTTTTGAGATATAATGTTCATCTATTTGCATAATAAAAATAATTATTGCACAAAAAGCTATTTTTTTTAAAACTAATTTATATCAAGATCCATTTTTTTTTTTTTTTTTTACAAGTATGCTCAATTTTTTCTAACGTCTGCAAAACATTGAGCTTGAGAAAACTCAAGAAACAGAAGTAGGAAACAAAGAAATGTTACTAATATTCAGCCATGTTTAAAATAAAGCTTCATTAAAATATGCAGCAAAAGAAATAAACAAGGAATATTTGTCAGAACTTGCTAAATTATAGTGTAATAAATATCCTTTAAATTTATGCAATCCAGATCGCAACTTTAATATAATTTACAACAATGTGATTTACAGAAAAAGAAATGCACATATCACTTTCTACATATTACTGAAATACAAGACAATCCTATTTGCTACAAATGCTCTATATATAAAATTATCTACTGTGCATAAAATATTCACAGCTTTTCTCTCAATTAATGTCACTATTAATTGAAGCAAATGTTCATAGAAAATAGAGCTAAGCAGTTATAGGAAAAGTGTTACTTTAAACAGCAAAAATAATTCAGTGCTTCATTAATCTTTAAAAAGTTTTAAATAAAATTCAAAGTAGGAAATTGGACCATATATTTCTCAAGCACATTAGTAGTAACTTAATTCTGCCTTCTTGGTGAGCCATTTATCAGAGGTGGAATATTTATTCCCGCTAGCTTTTATGATCTCAAATTTTAGATAATAGATAAATGATCTAGTCTTAAATTAGAGCTGATCTTGACTCACTTTGCTGTAAACTTAATGACTTTTAAAGACATGTAAAGGTTTTAATTCTATAAATCAGATGTATATTTAAACTGTCTGTTGCATATTTTTTGTCAGTGTAACTTAAGACAATTTTCTGATATATCTAAATTTGTCATAAAATGTATTATGTGCGTTTTCTGGTAATGTATTGCAGCAATTTAATTAAGTTTTTTGATTACAAAATGGGCATTGTCCCACAAATATGTACATTTAAAAAATAAAAAGAGGGTGAATAAAAAGAGTGATCATTGTGCTAGGTTTGTACAACCAATGTGGTTTTCCTGACATTTAAAGGAAAACTCCAGTGCCAGGAAAACGATCAGTTTTCCTGGCACTGGAGGGTCCCTCTCCCTCCCACCCTCCAATCCCCAGTTGCTGAAGGGGTGAAAACCCCTTCAGTGACTTACCAGAGGCAGCGACATGTCCCACGTCGCTGCTTCCTCCTCCCCCGCCGCTCCTCCTTCTGCTTACGTCGGCCGGTGGGCGAGACTGATCTCGCCCGCCGGCCGAGGAGACCTAATGCGCATGCGCGGCAATGCCACGCATGCGCATTAGCGCACCCCATAGGAAAGCATTGAAAATGAATTTCAATGCTTCCCTATGGGGAATAGAGCGACGCTGGAGGTCCTCACACAGCGTGAGGACGTCCAGCGACGCTCTAGCACAGAAAACCTGTGCTATAGAGCAGGAAGTTCCCTCTAGTTGCTGTCTAATAGACAGCCACTAGGGGAGGACTTAACCCTGCAAGGGTAAAAAAAACTGCAATAATTACACTTGCAGGGTTAAGGGTAGTGGGAGTTGGCACCCAGACCACTCCAATGAGCAGAAGTGGTCTGGGTGCCTGGAGTGTCCCTTTAAGTTTGTGTAGCCATTGTTGACCTATTACTTAGGGTAAAATGAGCTAAATCAGGTGAAACCGCCACACGTGTATCAATAATCTGTTATTGAATCAAAAGAAAAGGAACATGATATGGCTTGGTTAAAATGAAACTAGGCAGAAGAAACCTATACTGGGGAACTATGGGTAAATATATGCAATTCTATGAGACAAAAGTAGGGTAGTTTAACATTTAGCCTAGTGCATTGACTAAGAGGCTGACAACATGCAGAGATAATCTATTGTTAAAAACAAAGATTCTTTAGTTCCTTAAAGATAATTGAAAATGTTCTGTTTAAAACTGAAGTTATTTTTCAATATTCTTGCATGACACGTAAAGAGTTTACCCGTCAGAAAAATATGTTGATCTCACAAGGTTATTCACTAGTGTTGTTGCGAACCCGAAATTTTCGGTTCGCGAACAGCGAACGCGAACTTCCGCAAATGTTCGCGAACCGGCGAACCGCGCGAACCGCCATTGACTTCAATGGGCAGGCGAATTTTAAAACCAACAGGGACTCTTTCTGGCCACAATAGTGATGGAAAAGTTGTTTCAAGAGGACTAACACCTGGACTGTGGCATGCCAGAGGGGGATCCATGGCAAAACTCCCATGGAAAATTGCACAGTTGATGCAGAGTCTGCTTTTAATCCATAAAGGGCAGAAATCACCTAACATTGACACCTGTCCTCAAAGCCCAGCCCTGATACACACTGACACAGAGCAGAATAGAGACTGTTCCTCCTACATAGGGTCACTTGGCAGATATGGATTGACACCTGTCCTCAAAACCCCTGATACACACTGACACAGAGCAGAATAGGGACTGTTCCCCCTACATAGGGTCACTTGGCAGATATGGATTGACACCTGTCCTCAAAACCCCTGATACACACTGACACAGAGCAGAATAGGGACTGTTCCCCCTACATAGGGTCACTTGGCAGATATGGATTGACACCTATCCTAATGATCCCTGATCCCTAATGATCCCACACTGACACAGAGCAGAATAGAGACTGTTCCCTGTCCACAGAGACCATGATACACACTGACACAGAGCAGAATAGAGACTGTTCACCGTCCACAGAGACCATGATACACACTGACACAGAACAGAATAGGGACTGTTCCCCCTACATAGGGTCACTTGGCAGATATGGATTGACACCTGTCCTCAAAACCCCTGATACACACTGACACAGAGCAGAATAGAGACTGTTCCCTGTCCACAGAGACCATGATACACACTGACACAGAGCAGAATAGAGACTGTTCACCGTCCACAGAGACCATGATACACACTGACACAGAGCAGAATAGAGACTGTTCCCTGTCCACAGACACCATGATACACACTGACACAGAGTGTCCGCGTGAAATAGGGCCGTGAGTAATGACGTCACGGGTAGCCTGCCCATAGTATCGCATAGGGTGGAAGAGCTGATAGGACATCTGAAACGTATTGGGATGGAGATGCTTAATTGTTCTCCAAAATGCTTGACACCACCCCATAGTGAATCTCTGCAAACTTTAATACCATCAGAGGAGGAAGAATGTGGCAGCCCACTGAGATTATTCGAAAAATTTCAAATTGATGATTTTCCAGACCCTGGGGTTGACATTAGTCCAGATTTACATCTTGTGACCCATGAGGATGTTCCAGGCACTACTTGTGAAATAAAGACAGATAATAAAGTGAATGATCCTTCTCCTTGGGACTTGCACCCTGTCGTTGAAGGTGGAGTAGGCAATGGCAAGGGCATGCTGTGGGTAGGCAGTGCAAACACTCTCTTCCCGGTGAATAATGAGGAGACTAACTATGATGACGTTATTTGCGTTGAAAGTAATGATGCCAGAGATCTTTTGAAACCATATGGAAGGAACGAATTGGTTAAAAGAAAGGCAAGAGACCACCTGCATATAGACAAGAATACGCATAAGAGAAAGAAGAGAACAGGTGAAAAAGAGAAGCTGCAGACTGCCTATCTGCAAATAGTTGAGTTATGTCCTGAAGATGTCCGTGTTACCACAGTGCAGACTCTGTTTGATACACTACTGAGGAGAGTCAGAGAAACCCCAGATCTTCATGTATTGGATGAGTCGGTGCGTGGAGTTGCAGAGAACGTAGAACAAGAAATATTTAAACTTTTCCTGTGTACTGACAGCAGATATACATAGGGTCACTTGGCAGATATGGATTGACACCTGTCCTCAAAACCCCTGATACACACTGACACAGAGCAGAATAGAGACTGTTCCCTGTCCACAGAGACCATGATACACACTGACACAGAGCCGAATAGGGACTGTTACCCCTACATAGGGTCACTTGGCAGATATGGATTGACAAATCCCTGACAAACAGCTATCACATGCAAGGAAGGCAGCAGGGGCGCAAATGACCCACTCCCGACGCGGGAAGGTAGTGACGACAAATAACAATACAGGACTCTTTAGAGGCCCTGTAATTGTAATCAGTCCACTTGAAATCCTTTAACTTTGATCAATTGGAGGGAAGTCTGGTGCAGAGCCACTGACCCATGCGCAGGGCCAGCCTTAGGCCTTTGGGCGCCCTGTGCAAGAAATCTTCACCCTGTCACACCCATGTGCAAGAAATCTTCACCCTGTCATAGGGTCACTTGGCAGATATGGATTGACAAATCCCTGACAAACAGCTACCACATGCAAGGAAGGCAGCAGGGGCGCAAATGACCCACTCCCAACGCGGGAAGGTAGTGACGACAAATAACAATACAGGACTCTTTAGAGGCCCTGTAATTGTAATCAGTCCACTTGAAATCCTTTAACTTTGATCAATTGGAGGGAAGTCTGGTGCAGAGCCACTGACCCATGCGCAGGGCCAGCCTTAGGCCTTTGGGCGCCCTGTGCAAGAAATCTTCACCCTGTCACACCCATGTGCAAGAAATCTTCACCCTGTCACACACACACACACACACACAGGCAGACAGCCATACACACGCACACACACAACTGCGACTGACTAGGTTTGTCACCTCCTCAAAAGGACGCATGAGCCTACAGGCATTGCGCATGAGCGTCCAGTAACGTGGCAAAAAAATTCCCAGCTCCCCAGAGGCTGTCCTAGCACCCCGGTCATACAAATATTCATTAACAGCTTTTTCTTGTTGGAGCAGGCGGTCGAACATTAGGAGTGTTGAATTCCAACGTGTAGGGCTGTCGCAAATCAAGCGCCTCACTGGCATGTTGTTTCGCCGCTGGATATCGGCAAAGTGAGCCATGGCTGTGTAGGAACGCCTGAAATGGTCACACACCTTCCTGGCCTGCTTCAGGACGTCCTGTAAGCCTGTGTACTTATGCACAAAGCGTTGTACGATCAGATTACACACATGTGCCATGCACGGCACATGTGTCAACTTGCCCAACTTCAATGCCGCTATCAAATTTTTTCCGTTGTCACACACCACTTTGCCGATATCCAGTTGCTGCGGAGTCAGCCACTTTTCCACCTGTGCGTTCAGGGCGGACAGGAGTGCTTGTCCGGTGTGACTCTCTGCTTTCAAGCAAGTCAAACCCAAGACGGCGTGACACTGCCGTATCCGGGATGTGGAATAGTACCTGGGGAGCTGGGGGGGTGCCGTTGATGTGGAGCAAGAAGCAGCGGCACAAGAGGACTCAGCCAAAGAGGTTATGGAAGAGGATGGAGTAGGAGGAGTAGAGGAGGTGGCAGCAGGACTGCCTGCAATTCGTGGCGGTGTCACCAACTCCTCTGCAATGCCACGCATTCCTTGCTTGTCAGCCGTCAGCAGGTTTACCCAATGCGCAGTGTAGGTGATATACCTGCCCTGACCATGCTTTGCAGACCAGGTATCAGTGGTCAGATGGACCCTTGCATCAACACTGTGTGCCAGACATGCCATGACTTCCTTTTGCACAATCGAGTACAAGTTGGGGATTGCCTTTTGTGAAAAGAAATTCCGGCCGGGTACCTTCCACTGCGGTGTCCCAATAGCTACAAATTTTTTGAACGCCTCAGACTCAACCAGATTGTATGGTAAAAGCTGTCGGGCTAATAGTTCGGACAAGCCAGCTGTCAGACGCTGGGCAAGGGGGTGACTTGGTGACATTGGCTTCTTACGCTCAATCATGTCCTTGACAGACACATGACTGGGCAGATGAGCGGGAACTGCTCAAGGCGGGAGACGGAGTGGCGGATGGTTGAGAGGGGGCAAGAAGGACAGCAGTGGTTGACGTGGCTGAAGATGCTGGACCAGGAGGAGGATGGCGGCTTAGAGTAGGCGTGCTGCTTGTACTCATGTGTTGATCCCATAGGCGTTTGTGATGTGAGATCATGTGCCTACGCAAAGCAGTTGTACCTAGGTGGGTGTTGGACCTCCCACGACTCAGTTTCCTTTGGCTCAGGTTGCAAATGGCATCGCTGTTGTCAGAGGCAGAAACACAAAAAAAATGCCACACTGCTGAGCTCTGCAATGACGGCATTCTGGTGGTGGACACAGCATGCGTTGATTGGCGTGCTGTCGGGCTGACCCCGGGTGCCGATGCATGCTGTCTGACTGTGCCACTAGCTCCTTGCGACGACCCCCCCCTGCTTCCAACTCGTCTCCTCCTCCTCCTCTCTGTCTCCCCATCTGAACTTTTGCCCTGTTCTTCTTCTTGCCGAGCGGGCACCCACGTGACATCCATGGACGCATCGTCATCATCAACCGCTTCGCTTGTATCTGACAACTCAGAAAAGGAAGCAGCAGCGGGTACAACATCATCATCACACCGTACCTCCATGTGTTTAATGCTGCCTGCCTGAGACATATCCCTGTTATCTACATCCTCTAGCAATAATGGTTGCGCATCACTCATTTCTTCAAACGGGTGTGTGAATAACTCCTCTGACATACCAAGTAAAGCGGCTGTGGTGCTAGTTTTGGTGGTGGCGGCAGGCGGGTGAGTGCTATCTTGAGAGGTGCCTGAAGCTAAGCTGGAGGAGGATGGTGCGTCAAGGTTCCGAGCGGAGGCTGTACAAGATTGGGTGTCCTGTGTTAGCCAGTCAACTAAGTCCTCAGAACTTTTCAAGTTCAGGGTACGTGGCTTCTGAAAACTGGGCATTATTCTAGGGCAAAAGGGAATCACAGCACCACGACCACGACGGCCCCTGCGGGGTGGCCTGCCTCTGCCTGTCATTTTTTTGGGGATTAGTGGTACTATGCGTGCAAGCTACTGTGAGACCAGATATGATTGGCAATGTGCACTGGAACAGTTCTGCAGAGCACACGCTGAAGGAAGGACTGACAGAGCCGCTTGAAGACAAGTAACTGCTATTCAATCTATAACAGTGAAAAACAAATTTTGGTTTTAAAAGCACGCTATAGAGACACCAGATATGATTGGCAATGTGCACTGGAACAGTTCTGCAGAGCACACACTGTAGGCCTGAGACACCCGCTTGAAGACAAGTAACTGCTATTCAATCTATAACAGTGAAAAACACATTTTGGTTTTAAAAGCATGCTATAGAGACACCAAATATGATTGGCAACTGTCAAAGCACGCTGGAACAGGTCTACAGAGCACACGCTGAAGTAGGCCTGACACCCAGACGCTTGCAGACAACTAACTGATCTTCTATTACAGTGAAAAAAAATGATTTCTTTAAAATCTAAAGCTTAACCAATTGTTAAAACAGATATGAGTGGTGGCACTGAGCAAGTAGGCACAGTATCCAATGTGAACCTCACACAGAAGCTGGCAGGCAGGCAACTGCACTTCTATTACAGTGGAAAAAAATTATTTATTTTAAATCTAAAGCTTAACCAATTGTTAAAACAGATATGAGTGGTGGCACTGGGCTAGTGGGCACAGTATCCAATGTGAACCTCACACAGAAGCTGGCAGGCAGGCAACTGCTCTTCTATTACAGTGGAAACAAAATTTTGGTTGTAAAAGCACGCTATAGAGACACAAGATATGAGTGGCAACTGTCAAAGCACGCTGGCAGGGTTGTGCAGGGCACACGCTGAAGGAAGGCCTGACAGAGCCGCTTGAAGGACACTGACTGTCTGCGATTAGCTTACACTGGAAACCTTTTTTCTTTGTAAAAGCACGCTAAAGAGACACCAGATATGATTGGCAACTGTCAAAGCACGCTGGCACAGGTCTGCAGAGCACATGCTGAAGTAGGCCTGACACCCAGACGCTTGCAGACAACTAACTGCTCTTCTATTACAGTGAAAAAAAATGATTTATTTTAAATGTAAAGCTTAACCAATTGTTAAAACAGATATGAGTGGTGGCACTGGGCAAGTAGGCACAGTATCCAATGTGAACCTCACACAGAAGCTGGCAGGCAGGCAACTGCTCTTCTATTACAGTGAATTTTTTTTATTTATTTTAAATCTAAAGCTTAACCAATTGTTAAAACAGATATGAGTGGTGGCACTGGGCTAGTGGGCACAGTATCCAATGTGAACCTCACACAGAAGCTGGCAGGCAGGCAACTGCTCTTCTATTACAGTGAAAAAAATGATTTATTTAAAATCTAAAGCTTAACCTATTGTTAAAACAGATATGAGTGGTGGCACTGACTGTGCAAATGGGCAAGGCATCCAACCTGACACAGAAGCTGGCAGGCAGGCAACTGCTCTTCTATTACAGTGAAAAAAAATGATTTATTTTAAATCTAAAGCTTAACCAATTGTTAAAACAGATATGAGTGGTGGCACTGACTGTGCAAATGGGCAAGGCATCCAACCTGACACAGAAGCTGGCAGGCAGGCAACTGCTCTTCTATTACAGTGAAAAAAAATATTTATTTTAAATGTAAAGCTTAACCTATTGTTAAAACAGATATGAGTGGTGGCACTGGGCAAGTAGGCACAGTATCCAATGTGAACCTCACACAGAAGCTGGCAGGCAGGCACCTGCAATTACATTACACAGGAAAAAAAAAAAGCAGTCTGATGTTCTAGCCCTAAAAAGGGCTTTTTGGGGTACTGTCCTTACAGCAGAGATCAGATGAGTCCTTCAGGATTGTAGTGGACACTGAATACCCTAGCCTAGCTATCAATTTCCCTATCTAATCAGCAGCAGCTAAACTTTCCCTCCTCTCACTAAGCATGCATCTTCCGAATGAATCGAAAATGGATGCTGGGAGGTAGGTTGGAGGGTGTGGAAGGGAGGGAGTGCTGCTGATTGGCTGGAATGTGTCTGCTGACCGAGAGGCACAGGGTCAAAGTTTGCCCAATGATGACGAATAGGGGGCGGATCTAACTGCGCATGTGTCCGCCCGCCGCGGCGAACGCGAACACGCTAAGTTCGCCGGGAACTGTTCGCCGGCGGACAGTTCGGTACATCACTATTATTCACTAAAGTGAGATTTCAAAGTGAGTTCAAAGTATACTTCAAATTTAAGGTAAAAATAGCTAGATTTGAAACATTTTTGGGTCAGCTTTGCTTTCAGTACAACTACTCTGACCTTAAATTTGAAATTTACTTTCATTTCACTTTGAATGTTCACTTTAGTAAATTAGCCTGTCATTGTTTAATTAGCAAAATCTTTTAAAATATTTCACTTTAAACAACTGTGATGATTATTATGTAGCTTATTTAAGAGTTATACGAAGACTTTTACAAACTTATGGGAAGACTCTTAATATTATATATATATATATATATATATAGATATATATATATATATATATATATAGATATATATAGATATATATATATATATATATATATATATATACATACATATATATATACATACATATATACATACATACATACATACATATATATATACATACATATATATATACATACATACATATATATATATATATATAAAAGCTAAAAATAATCAGCACTCCCAGGATTTGTTAAAAGAAAACTTCTCTTACTCCAATCGGCAATGTTTCAGTTCCACTTGCGAATTTTCTTTAGGACAGCTGTTGTGACCAAGTGGCTACTAAAAATTACTGGACATATCCTATTTGCAATACCTTGTGTTTGGCTTCTATTGCAAATGGTATGCCATCGTAGGGGTAATTCTCATTCCTGGGCTACCATACGGTCTCAAAGGCAACGTAACCAATCTGGCGAATTTCATTGTGAAAAAAATGAAAAATGTCACATGTTATATTTGTCCCTGTAACTTCCCAAAACACCATAAAACCTGTACATAGGGGATACTGTTTTACACATGAGACATCGCTGAATACAAATATGTGTGTTTTATTGCAGTAAAATCAAACAGTATTATGGCATTCACAGTTAAAATGTCATGTAGAACTAAAGAAATTAAAACAATTCTTATTTTCTCCCATTTTATAATATTTTATTCATATTAAATTATGTTTCATGCCTAAATATTCGATGTTAAATGAAAGCCCTGTTTCTCCTGAATAAAATTATATATAATAAGTGTGGGTGCACTGTCACGAACGCACCCTACTCCAAGAGTGTGCGTGACGTAGTTGTGGTGGTGAAAGGGTTAAAGTACACTATTTGTCTGCACTAGACCGGAAATAATGACAAAATCCCCCTTTTAACACCACCCACACTTAAACATAATAATATAACTATTACTATCTTAACGCTGCCACCACCAAGACAATTTATAAATGGGGTGCCTTGGTCCCCCAGGTAAATCAATAATAAAACCCACCAAATATTACTTAGCACAATATCTATGTAATTACGAAAATACTAACTAGTCTCTTCAGGTAACGTGATTCTTAACCAGACAAAGGCAGAACTTAATAAATGCATGTTTATTATGAGCAGAAATGGTCACAGTGCATATAAAAATATATGGTAAACAAATTATTTACACCAACAACAGATAAAAACAAAAAGGATAAAATACAGAAGTCCTAATTACTCACTTAGGTTTTTCAAAGTACAACTTCTGTCCAGGGGGTCTCTGGCAAGGAAGGATGATGGTGACTCACTCAAAATTAGATCTTGGCCCCAAGCAAGTACAAACCACCCTTCAGGTTCACAGGAGATATACCCTGTGGAATTATCACACCCCACCCAGGGGCGTACCTATAGTGATTCCAAGTGACCACCTCCTTTGTTCCAGAAACAGCAAGCCAAATATAAACTTTTTGGTTTTATCTCCTCTACTGTACCTGCCACAGAAATAATAATTGCCTCTATGAATTTGTTATTGTTTTCCCATTCCATAGACATGTTGCACGCCCCACCTGCGATCCAATAGGACAGACATCACAATTCCTGTCACACGGTTTAAGTTGTGCAACTCATGTTTAGGCTTAATTAAAAGACTGGGCTTGTCCCATTCCAAATATAATAAAAATTAGGCTTTATTATTATTCTGTGGGGTAAATATTAATGTTTTTGTCCTTCCTTTGGGTATGATACTGGAGCAAAGCTAAAATGGTATTTACATTTCAAAGAGTTTTACTCAGCACTTAATGGTACAGGCCAAATGGATGAAGAGACATTCAGACTTTTCCCAAGTGTAGAACCTCACACCTTGCAGAGCCTTGATTACTTCACATCCATATTAGTAAAACCCTTTGAACCTTGCCATGCCATCCACACTTCCCCTTCTGTCATCCAACCTCTGTGGGGGTCCCAGCTTCAAAAGATGTAACCCCTGTTGACCTCAGCAATAGCATCCTTTTGTGCCATTTACTACACAAATGGCATTAAAGGATTATATTTCATAATGTAATGCTAAATTATGCACCCTTGCCGTGACATGCACATAATATGAAAGAGGTGAATAACGCCTGAATAGACATATAGCGCAAATTCAAGTTTTTGTTTACATTTTGTTTTGATCACAACATTTGGCTCAGTCCATAGGGGGTCAATATAAAGTAGTTTTGGTGTTTTAAAGGTTCCTTTATTCCTCATAGTGAGCACTCAGTACTATGTAATTAACAAATATTTTGGTCTTTACAACTTTATTTTATTGTCATATATCTTATGGAGTCTTAAGGACTTCTAATGATGTACACATGACACGCATCCTCTAATTTAAATCAGTATATTTTTGTAATAAATATAAAGGAATGGCAACCTTAGCTAGTATGTTTCATTTAAGGGCAAATCTAAAGAAAAAAATAAAAAAATATTGTGTTTCTAGATTCTAAACACATTAACCAATGACTCTGAACGTATAATAATTAACTTAGATTGAACGCACACGGGCAGGGCCCTCTACCTGTTTTATCGATCTGTTCTTATTGTGTTGTCTTTCCCAATTGTACAGCGCTGTGGAATATGTTGGCGATTTATAAATGCCAGTAATAAATAAATAAATAACACAAATAAAATTCATACAAGTTATTGCATTAATTCAAATAGCATACATCTTTGAAATAAATGACATAATAAGAGAAAAGGGATTTTGTTAAAATGTATCTAGATACATTTATAATTTAAATAATCTGATATTTAGCTCACCTACAATGTTTCTTACCTAAATTTATCTATGTGATGCCATTTATTTAAGCCCGACTAAATTCATGAGTGCCATTGGATTTCACTGTATAACTTTAATGAATATTATTAAAATGAAAAGGCTAAAGACATCATTCAGTTTAATGGGATGCTGTTCTTCCCTATTACTCGAGGTATGGAGATCTGTTCATTTCAAGCTTCAAACAATTCCGAACTCAGAGCATAAAGATTTGATATTTAATTTTAATTTATGCTAAAAAAATAATAAATAAAAAAAAATAGATTGGTTGCTTTCTGTCCTTTCAATAATGCATGAATCTAATAAATTAAAAGTGTTAGGAAATATTGGAATCATTAGTGCAAGGATTATAGTGGGCTGCTTTGGCTGATTCTTTCAAATTTGGAGTTTAACTATTTAAAGGTATTTTCGATTTCCAGTGGTTCAGGTTATGTGCTTCATCTTCCCTGTTTAAAAAATAGATTCACATTTCATGTTAATCATTTATAATAACTGAACAATAATGATAAGAAATTTATTTTCAGCTGATTTTTATTTTTGTAAATGTAATGATCATTAAAAAATTTTTAATATGGGTAAAAGGTACAGAAAAGAAGAGAGGAAGAAAATAATATGGTAAAATATGTCCATTACAAAATAATTAAAACAAATCATATATATATATATTATAGTAGCATGGTATATACAATCCCAGATATTAATTCAAGTTAAAAACTAGAGTAAAGCAATCTACATAACCGAGCTCTGCCCTGGAGGAACCATTAAAATGTATCTACAACCAAAAAAAACAGAATTTTATTTTGTTAAATACACTGGTTTTGGTTGCACTGACCCTTGTTGACATTGACCTGCTAATAATAAATAAATAAATAAATAAAAACAGAAAGCCAGAAATTTCAAGATACACTCCACCTTTTATCCCATGTCGAGGCTAACTTCCCCCTAAACACTGAGCCTCCTCCAGTGACGTCACTCCCTTCACTATAATGAGACAAATATGGTAAGAATTGGGCTGCGCGGAGGGGAAACAATGCCACTACTAATCGTCTGTGGCCAGCACACTATGTATACTGATGAAAGACCAGCAATATGCAAAACTTTGTATGTTCAGCATTAATAGTGTAACATTGCACATGTTGCAGATTGCACATTGCACATTGCACATGTAGACTCAAAGCACTACTTCAAATCACTGAAATGGTCATGCTGCTTACATATGTGAAAAGGTCGTCTTCTTTGGGTAACGATCTTGGGAGTCTGCATTGTAAATTTTCAAGTTAAGTATTTGTACACTTTTCACTATGGTTATTAACCATAGTAGTGTTGTTATTGTATTGTGCCATCTGCTTACATATATACCTACTTGTTTGGAAAATAGTCATGTGATACATAATGGAATACAATTAACTGGGAATATATTAACATATGCAGGCATTACCAGTTAAAGATTGTAATGCCCATGGTAACTATTATATGATTTAACAGATTATCACACTTTTTGTTAATTATTCTGTATTGGCCAAAATTCTTCTTCATGTGATGTCTATTGTTCAATATCAAACTATGCTTAGTCTCAGTTGTTTTATTGTATTACATTTATATTTATTGTATATTAGTGGTTTCATTTTGATTATTGTTTTATGTGTCACGTGATTCTCTGCCACATGATTGTGTATCACATGATTGTTTAAATAGAAATATATGTTGAAGTGAATATAATTTTATTTTACAAAGCCAAACAGTGCAAAAGCACAACAGAAACAACACGCCTTATTAGGACACACCAAAAACATGCTCTGTGTTGCTTTTCAGGATGCCTCCAAATTAGATCAAATTGTATCAAAAACTGTAATTTTCTCTCCTATATTTTGAAACATTTGCTTCCGCATTTGATTGAATTGAATGGATCAGACATAAAATTACCATTTCCAGTCAGTGTTATCCAACCCACTCCTCATGGACTACCAACAGTCCTGTTTTATTCCAATGGAGATACTGACAAAACATGGACTGTTGGTGGTCCATGAGGACTGGGTTGGAGAACACTGTTCTAGAGATCTCTATTGTATAATGACAGTTATGAATGAGAAAAGTTAGAATTCCTCGTTATATTGAAGGAATAGTCATGGCCATTCCCAAGGCATCTTCCTGAAATTAACTTTCTCAGCCCTCACGTGGGTGGAGAGAATGGAGGTCATTCACAGTTTCTCCAGGTTATTTTGAGTTTAGGGAACACTACATCAAGTTTATTTTTTAATCTGGAGTGGCTGGGAGAGTCCCTCTGCTTATTCAGGTTTTATGCAAGATGTCTCTTCAGTCCTATAAATGCATTTCTGTCTAGGCACTCACTTAAAAAAAAAAAATAATCACAACTGATCTTACACCCACCTATTCAAACGGGAATGTAATGGCCACTCGTTTTATTGAGCCCTGGGTTACCTAGGACTCACAGTTTCTTTTATCTCCTTTTTTTTTTTTTTTTTTTTTCCTTTTGTCTATAAGATATGCTTTGGTACTTTGGTTACAACCATGTGCAAAAAAGGACCTATTTTACCTAGGTTTATTTGGAAAAATGCTCTTAATAAACAAAAATGTACCAAAAAAATAAAACTGATCTTACATACAAAAGTGCTAGTTAATTTAATAGATTTTTCACTTGACTTTTTATGAGTTACACTGGTTTTAGCAGCAACTAGCAATTTTTTTGGCAAGTGAGTTAAAATGGAAGGAAAATCCTTGTTAAATTTCAACAAACATATTACTTTTGATTAACGAGTGGTCATTCATTCATGACTAACTTTATCAATGTCTATGAAGACTTACATATTAAGCGTTAACAAAATACTACTGACAATTTAAAAAAAGAAAATCTAAAATAAACGAGAAACTTTATTTAAGTAATATATTTCAAGACTTTTACTAAAAGAAAACAAAATGAGAAATGTCTGACAGACATTGTTAGACTACTTTTTCAAAATATGTTTGGCTGTCTTCTTGCTCATAGCATCAAACTGGAAAACAGATCAATTGAGTTTCTCAGCTGCAGTGGAATTAATTCAGTTTGTACCAATGAGAAACTAACAGCTATAATTATTGATTCCTGTGAGAATTTCTGTCAAATAAGAAATCTGTAGTTGCAGCACACATTGGCTCTTGCTGAAGGGCAAAATTCTTTAGTGTTTCACCCTAAATATGGAGACTGCATTTCAAAATTGCAAATCCCAACATTTAGTTAAAAAGAAATGCAAAATCAAATGATTTGCATGGATAGAAAACCAAGTATGTTGTTGAATTTGCCCCATAGCTATAGGTGATATTTTTATTCATAACTCCCATATGTTTTAAAAAAAAGTATTATTCAAAAAAGTAATTATGGAAGGTTACTAAAAATTAGCTAAGCAACAGATGAGAAATGTGGTATTTGGTCTTAAAGAGACACAATCTGGCCATTGTTTAGCATTATTCTAATTATAATGTTATAAAGTTTATATGATAAATATAATTTAAAATTTCCACCTACTCATAGCAAGAGAAAAGCAGATTGGCACTCTGACGGCCCTAGCAGTGAAGCCCCTGACAGCAGCATGAAACATGGTCACAACAATGAGCATTGCTTTCCACAATCTGTTTGCATCATAGTGTGACATCACATCTAGTGCCGGCAAGGTATGTATAGTACCATATCCATAAATAAATGTTTCAGTACCCTCTGGGACTTTCATCAGGATCAGAACATAAGACACAACTAAAAACATTAGCAGAATATATAGCAAAAGGATAAGTAGATATGTTACTTACCCCAGGTGAACTAGATTAATTCCAGCGCCCCTATGTGTGAACTGAGCATGCTGCATTTAGCCCCGCCTCCACCGGGATGACTTCATACGTGCATATTGACGACACACATAATCGTCGTCATGACAATGCGGCACACGTCTCCATAGTGATTGTGGGTGCAATTGTGCTGTATAAACATTATTTTCACCTTCACCCTGCATGCATTATAAGAATTTGGGAATAAATCACAATGTGATATCGTGGAATGAAAGGATGTATTCTGTAAAGCATCTGTGAGATAGATTCAAATAGGTGTAAAACAGTGTAAAAATATGTTTCACAATGCCCAGTGTTACTATATCTAAGTAACCAGGCTAAAATGCTTCCTTATACTAAAGTGCATATCATTTTACAGAGTACATTCTATTCTTAAAGTGTACCTAATTTGTAAAGGGATTTCCATTATATAAAGTGCATATTACTTTTTAAAGTACATATAGTGATCAAAGTGCACTGATTTTTAAAGTGCACAATATTTAAAGTGACATCGTGCTTATAAACAAGTTCTGACATGCTAATAAAAATAACACTGTTGTGAAGTGGATGAAAAGTGAAAAAAACATGCTGTGCTATCCTTCATAACTGTACTATATACATATGCTACATTTAAAATATTAGGCATGTATGTCATAAATTGTACTTTCTATATGCTTAGAAATCAACATAGAAAATAGAACTTGGAAAGGAAGCCATATTTCTATGTTGATGGAAACAACAGCCATATAGAAAGTACAATTGCTGCATAGTATGTGTCTCTGTAGTACATGGAGTGTGTGCAGTGGCGTACACATAATCCATGGGGCCCGGTGCAAAAACCGCAAAACATGGAGGCTGGTACAAGGTCGCAGGGGTCCGCAGGGCAGCTGGGCCCCCTGGAGTGACAGGCCTGGTCACAGCTGTGACCCCTGCATCCTTTATATGTACGCCAGTGAGTGTGTGTCTGTGAGCTGTACAGCTGTATAGCACATATCTGTGTAGTACGTTGAGTGTGTCTGTGTTCTCAGGGGCTGAGGGACCCATCGAGTGCTCCATGTACATAGGGCCACCAGGTGGGCATGTATCATCAGTGGATTTGCACTGCAACTCTTTAACAGTACGACCGGACCTCTCTTCTACCAGTGTCAGTGTGTATATCCATGTGTCTGTGTATCTGTATTTATACCAATGTATCTGTGTATCTGCATGTGTGTCAAAGTGTGCATCTGTCTATCTGTATGTGTGTCTGTGTGTATCTGTGTAAGAAAGAATGAAGGAGCCGAAATACTATGTTAATCAAATTAAGATTTATGCCACTAAATTATGGACCCAGCAACATTTCAACACACACGATGTCTTTGTCAAGCTTGACATAGAAACTGTATGTGTTTTTTAATGTTGCTGGATCCACTTTTTGGTGCAATAATTCTTAATTTTATTAACTTAGTGTTAGAGCTCCATCATGTGTATCATATGTGGTGTGTGTTTATGAGCTGTACATAGAGTATGTTTGTGTACTGCATAGTATCTGTCTGTGTAGTCTGTGTATGCCTTTGGACTGAATAGTCCACAGGCATACACAGACTACACAGACAGATACTACTGGAGTATGTCTGAACTACATAGTATGTGTTGGTGTACTACAAAAGGGGCATTCGTAAACTATATGGAGAGTGTCTATGAACTGCATGGAGAGTGTCTGTGCACTACATGGAGTGTTAGTCTGTGAACTGCAAAGCATGAGTCTATGTACTGTATAGAGTGTACCTGTGTATTGCATAGAATATATCTGTGTAGAAAATGTCTATGCACTGTGTGGAATGTGTATGTTAACTGCATGGTGTGTGAGTGTGTCTAAACTTAATTTGTGTGTGTCGGTGTCACTGATAAGTGTTCACTTGATCCACCAGTTGGACCTTTTCAGCCAGGGCTAGTAGAGGTCTGCAAGACAGTGAGGATGGAAATATGCCAACCACCAGCACTGTATGAGTCAGGATAGGGCCGTTCTGTAGTGTGTGTATTGCAAAGAGAATGAGAAAAATATTTTTGGGGGAAATAAAAAGTTTGTTGGAAGAGGAATGTGGCCACCAATTTGGGTGAGGAAATGTGTTTTCAGGAGAATTTGGCAATCTAAATAGGGGAGGGTGATGGGTAGTTGGCAGGCAATTTTGGAATAGAAAGTGTACATATACATCCACTAAATCCCTGTGGTTTCTTCTCCAATAAGTTGTCTTCTGCTGAATGAAACCATGACATTGGTAATCATAAATTATTAGCCATCATTCTAGTTTTGAAGGAATGAAGACACCTTTTTAGAGGGATACACAATACCTGTTATAATCATAACCGACCATGAGAATCTGGCATACATCAGTGAGGCCAAACTGTTATCCTCCAGATAAGCACTTTAGTCTTTAGTCTTTAAGTCTTTATTGATGTATAGATTAAATTATATGATAATTTATAGACCAGGTACCAGGGATATAAAGGTTGATACCTTGTCCATGCAATTTGATACAGATGATTACAGTGAATAGACATTTAATGTGGATAAGTGCAAGATAATGCATCTTGGATGTAAAAACCCAAGGGCAGAGTACAGAATATTTGATAGAGTCATAACCTCAACATCTGAGGAAAAGGATTTAGGGGTGATAATTTCAGATGACTTAAAGGTAGGCAGACAATGTAATAGAGCAGCAGGAAATGCTAGCAGAATGCTTGGTTGTATAGGGAGAGGTATTAGCAGTAGAAAGAGGAAAGTGCTCATGCCATTGAACAGAACACTGGTGAGACCTCACTTGAAGAATTGTATGCAGTACTGGAGACCGTATCTCCAGAAGGATATTGATACTTTAGAGAGAGTTCAGAGAAGGGCTACTAAACTGGTTCATGGATTGCAGGATTAATCTTACCAGGAAAGGTTAAAGGATCTTAACATCTATAGCTTGGAGGAAAGACGAGAAAGGGTGGATATGAAAGAAACATTTAAATACATAAAGGGACTCAACACAGTAAAGGAGGAGACTATATTTAAAAGAAGAAAAACTACCACAACAAGAGGAAATAGTCTTAAATTAGAGGGGCAAAGGTTTAAAAATAATATCAGGAAGTATTACTTTACTGAGATGGTAGTGGATGCATGGAATAGCCTTCCAGTTGAAGTGGTAGAGGTTAACACAGTAAAGGAGTTTAAGCATGTGTGGGATAGGCATAAGGCTATCCTAACTATAAGATAAGGCCAGGGGCTAATGAAAGTATTTTAAAAATTGGGCAGACTAGATGGGCCGAATGGTTCTTATCTGCCGTCACATTCTATGTTTCTATGTTTAAAAGGTAATATCTTCTATTATTCCCTCAGAGCAAGCACCATTCTATCCTTGTCATCTTGTTTGTTAAAAAAGATACAGACCGGACCGGCATTAGCTCCTCCCGAAAAACCACCAGATGTCTTGATGGTACCAGATTTAGTAAGACCTAGTATATTTTCTTAATTTCATGATAACATTACTGTAGGTCACCCTGGCATCCATAAAACAATATCTTCTATCTCTAGACAGTTTTGGTGGCCTGATACTCAAGTGTTTATTGCTGCCTGCATGACCGGTGCTAAATTAGCAAAACAAATAGAAGTCTGCCTTGCAGATTATTACAGCCTTTATCTTTCCCAGATGTACCTTTGTCACATTTAGCTATGGATTTTATTGTTGACCTTCCTAAGTGCAAAGGTCATACTACTATATTGATGGTTCTCGATCGATTTTCAAAAATGGTGCATTCCTCTTACCAAATGCATCCCTTTCACCTAATCCCTCTCACCAAATTACCAACCTCTTCTGAATTGGCTTTTATTTTTGCCAAAGAGGTATTCTATTTGCATGGGCTCCCTCCAGTGATAGTTTCTGATAGATAGAGTTAATTCATTTCTAGATTTTGGAAGAACTTTTCTAGTGAGTTGGGTATCAAGATGTCTTATTTATCTGCTTGCAACCAACAGTCCAATGGTGCTGCTGAAAGGACTAACCAGTCTCTTGAGAATTATTTAAGATGCTTTATTTCCCATAACCAAGACAATTGGTCTGATCTCCCTCCCTGGTTAGAGTTTGCATGCAATAACTCAAGAATCCTCTCGTTATAGTCCATTCTCCATCAATCATGGACGTCATCCTATTGTCCTTCCTACTTCATTATCCAAATTAGGAATTGCTGTTTTGGATCAGCATCTAGATTCTCTAAATAAGCTTTTTTTGGACAAATGCAGTAGTGTTGGTCCTAACTACATTGTGCGTGACAAAGTCTGACTATACACAGAATCTTCGACTATAGGTTCCTTCCATTAACTTGGCCCAAGGTCTGTGTGGCCTTCCGCATCTTACAGAAGATAAATCCTTTATCTTATGCCTTGGAACTACCTCATGCTTTGCACGTTCCCAAAGTTTTTCATGTTTCCTTGCTCAAACATTTAGTATGTAACTGTTATACTAAGGCCTCCCTCCCCTATACCTCCCTCCCCTGTTACTGTGGAGAGGCAGGAAGAATAAGAAGTTAATTCCATTAAGTATTCCTGTGGTTCCTTACAATATTTGATTCACTGGAAGGGTTATGGTACTGAGGAAAGGTCTTGGATTCCTGATTTCGATGTGCATGCTGCACGTCTGATCTGATCCTTCAATGCCAGGTTTCCTTCCAAACCAGTCTTTGTCCTGTCTACCCAGGATTCTGCGGGATATTGTCACGCCACCGTCCTGACACGACCACCTTTCCATACCTATAATAAAGAATTACTTACCTCATGTCAGGTCTCCCTCTTCTCTCCACGTTACACAGCCACTGGTCACGCTGGCATTCCAACATACACCGTCCACTTCCACAGGTCGTAATTTATAGGCACCTCCTGTTTTTTTGACGCTGGTGGTGCAGATGTGCTTGCATCATCATGTCATCGATGTGCACACATGTTTTGGTGCCATCAGGTCCAATCAACCAATAAGAACCTTCCTAGGGCTATTTAAACTCTATTGTCCTTTTGTTTGATGCCCTGTCTTGGTTTTTCATTAGTTTGGTTTATGTGAGAGTGTGTATCTTTATCTAGTATCTTCTGACTTATTGACTTTGGTATTTCCCTGTCTACTCTACCTCTGTTTGTCCTTGACTTTTGGCTATTCTAACATTTATTCTGATTTCTGTTTTCCTGACCTCGGCTTATCTTGTACTATTCTATTTAGCTCTTAGTGGGCCATCACTTCTCAGGCACCTGCCCCTAGTGGAAGATCCACAGCCATCTGGAGTAAATGAAGGAGGGAGAAACTGTATCAAAGCATTGCTTTACTATGGCAATGCACTGATACTTTCACCAGCAGCGGCCAGAAGGAGCTGACAAAGCAGCACATCTCCCATGAACCACCAGGGAACAGGATTCCCTCTTCTAGGCAAAAGGTAAGCCTCAAGGTGGGGGAAATATACTTTGAATTATGTATTTCCCCTATCCTCATCACAATGTTAATCCACCAACTGCTGCCCCTACCCCCATCACAGCCTCTATCCCCCCATCATAGCCCCCAATCCATCACATCACAGCCCATATCCCCTTATCACATCCCCTATCCCCCCACATTACTCTTACACCCCCACTACTCCACTATTTTCCATAACAGGCCCTATCTCTCACATTACTGCTCGTATTCACCTTATCATAGCCCCATACCACCCTTATCCTTTCCCCACTGCTGCATCTACACCCATTGCAGCCCCTATTATAGCCCCATACCCTAATCACAGCCTCTATCCCTAATCACAGCTCATATCTACCCCATCACTGCTCATATCCCCTTATCACAACCTCTATTTCCCACAACACCCCTTCCCCCACACCATTTCTGCATCAAAGACCATCCCACCCACCACTGTACTATTTCCACATCATAGCCTTTATCCACCCACATTACTGCACTTACCCCCCATTACATTGCCTTTGCCCCAAGTAAATTATCTCTACAGTGCCTAACCTCCACTACTGCCCCTATCCCTATCACAGTCCCTATCCTCCCATTACAACCAATATCCCCCATCACAGCCCCTATTCTCCCACATTAGTCAAAACACCCCACACAATGCAGCCTGTTACACTGTGCTAAAAACAAAAACCCAAACACTAGACTAGACCCTATCCCCCCAAATAACCCTTATTTACTTACCACAGCCCCTAACCCACAGACACTAAGAAATGCTACAAGCTCTCTCCACACACACTACACCACTAAAAGGCCTCACCACACACACTACACTACAAGTTCACAGACACATCATCTTACAATCACCCTCTCTCTACATGCAAACCCATACACACAGCTCCACAGGCATAATCCCCACATGCAGTTACTTTTCCACAAACAAAATAATTGAGGCAGACACAGCACCACAACTAATCTACCACACACACACACACACACATACCCCTGGAGGGGAATAAAACTTCCCACTTTGGAAAATGTTCATGTAATTGATGATGACTCAACACACACCCCTCTGTCCTCACCCCCTCCCAAATTAGGCTGCTCTGCTTTTAAATTCACAGACCAGATTTTGTTCCAGTCTGGCACCGGCCAGTACCTCTGTCCAGCCCAGACTCCTACTCTGATGCATGCCTGTGCTCTTTGTGTGGCAACCTATGTGCCTAGCACCTAGAGATATGGCTTGGCTGCTGAATGATATGGACACGTCAGAGCCAGACAGCATACTCCCCAGAGACCTGATTGCACAGGGATGAGATGTAAGTATGTAATTGTGATTGCACATATGACTACTGGTATATGTATTTCTTTGTATTTCTTTTGACATATGTATGTTTCTGCATGACTGTTTCTGTATGTCTGAGTCTATATGAATCATGTGATACCTGGCCATTGCTTACTAACCAGCCTCCACATTACAAAACTGATTAAAATCAACACAAAAATAAAAAAAAACCTAAGTGGATCCTATACCCATAAGTATTGGGTGGAGGCTTAAGAGTTAAGAGGTGAACCCCCTGCCCCACCTATGGCTAGTAGGTAATTAATATAATGAGTAATGGCAAGGGGCCTAATAAAATAATCTAAAAATGGTTGTCAACCCCTCCCCCACAAAAAAATGTGACTAGTCTCCAACAACACCTCTATGTCCCCAGGACCTATTTTTGATAGTACTTTACACTGAAATGCATAACTGTTTTGGCAAATTTGAGACTGTTGGCACCTATGTATTACCTCTATTACAAAAGACAAGAAGTCACCCATTCCTTTTACCATCAAAGACTTATCCCATTATGCTAAGTTATCTAAATGCATTTTCTGAAATACAGCCTACTTCAAGATGTGCTGGACAGATATATTTGAAAACATGAATCGTGTTTCTACATGTCCAACTGCTACATCTGGCAAGACACTGCTTTTATTTAATTATGCCAACCAGGAGCACCATTTGTGGGAGCTAAGCATGATTACCATATTCCTCTTCCCAATACAGAATGTTTGAGTGGGACATGTTTGGAGCCCTAGTTAAAAGTTTTTTTTCTCTGCCAAGAATGTTTACTGTTAGAGTTCCAGGGTGCAGCCTATGTTGTGAGCGAACAACATAATTTCTGAGCTACAGTTTCAGTCAGCTATAAATCAAATACTGTGACAGGTTTTTTTTGTTTTTTTATGCTTTTGTGTCATTCTAAACCCATGATGGCCTGAGGATATCAGATAATATGGAACTCTATAGAATTGATGGCCAAATAAAGCACCATTGAAATTCTCAAGGAGTTTTTAAGGAAATCTAGAAGAGGAACATCATCCAAGAGGGCTTTCACTTTAATTAAGGAAAGAAGAAGTTGTAAGAAATGTATGCTACAAGAAAATTATTTTGCCAAATATATGCTTCAAATAAGCCTAAAACAATGCAGTCTTTGTGTATTTTTCTTAATTAAAGGTTCTGATTGGAGGCTGTATTAATGTGTAGCATATAGTTTCTTGTAGTGCTAGATAACTGCACATAAAAAGCAGTTACAAATAAATATTGTCACACCTATATAATACTTTTTTTTTTTTAAATGACAACTACAGATAAATGAGCGTTATTTAAAATATTCAACTGCAATTAAAGCAATAATATTAAGGACAGAAACCCAAAACCATGAACACTTACCTGAGTACCTGAGAGCACTGGCATATATGCAGACATATATTGAAAAGCTTTGATGAATGTTTATTATGATAAATACTTTTAATAGCAGTTTTCTATTAAATAAGCCAAAACCTTAAGCTCCATTGTAAATGCAATT
The DNA here is from genome assembly GCF_036172605.1 of Pelobates fuscus. NCBI lineage: Eukaryota > Metazoa > Chordata > Amphibia > Anura > Pelobatidae > Pelobates > Pelobates fuscus. Next base: position 362,639,870 of record NC_086317.1, read on the forward strand.
AAAATATATTTTTGGATAAACTTTCAAAATAGTTTAATAGATTTATAACCATTGTATTTTTTTTATTTATCTTAATATTTGTATGTGTGATATATTTTTGATATTTTACTATTTTGAAAAAAATATTTTAAAAGGTTATCCAAAAATATTAAATCATGGCATATGTCATGGAGTAGAGGTGGTATAATTACCTTACTAGTACTTACTATTACTTGTATTTACTAGTACACATTTTATTGCCAAGTTGATCCTGCAATGAATAGAATGTGTGTTTAAATAGGTTCTATAGATAATGTAGCTATATACCAGCTTTCGTTCATGCCAGCTAAAAAATTATTGTGGTATGGCATACAGGCACTCCTGTGTTAATGTTTATTAACAAATATAAAATGCGTGTTTTTTCCTTTTTTAAACTTTATAGGCAAAATGTATCTGTGAAATTTCAAGTGAGATGAATACTTGATCCCATGTTGTTCTGTGGTTCTCAATTATCAAAAAAGTGCTTATTTAGATATGGTATGTTTCAATTTAATAGAGCAGCCACACAATGTGGAAAATATCACCTGATATGCAATAAACAGAATAATCAAAACTACTTTGCCAGGACAAACCTTTATGTGATCTATGAAAGAGATACAAATAATTTCCCCTTCTAAGATTTATATTGGATGAAAATAAATAGCTATACACTATGACAAATGTTATGGTAGCATTTACATGTTTACTCAGTTGCTCATTACATTATTCTATACATGTTCTGTGTTATACCTATGCATGTAGTGGATCTTAAAGTTATACATTTAAACCACTACTATGGCTCACCTGTAAGTCTTTACATTTACTGTACTAAACGTGAATATGCCTTGCATACACATTGGTATTTATTTCATTAGTTCATGCATATGTCATATAAAACTACTGTTGTAGTGCTTAATGCACTTCTCAGGAAATGTATGTATAAGGTTTAATAGAATTGAGTTATTATTTATTACAGGGTAGAATGTGTTGATCCTATAGTGTTAAAAACACAATCTTGCCTCCCTGGCTTCCCTCCACTTAAATATAGTAAAATCTTAGTCTGCTACTGGATCTGCCGGCTTGGCTGACACCATCAGAAGTGATGATCTGAGACAATCACAATGCTTTCCTATAGAAAAGCAATGGATTGGGTGAGCTTGTCAAGAAGGCAGATCAGGGACAGAGCCAGCACAAGTCAAACAGAGCCCTAACCAATCAGCATCTCATCATAGAGATTAATTGAATAAATGCATCTCTATGAGGAAAGTTCAGTGTCTCCATGCAAAGGGTGTGCAGCACTACCCCAGGAAGCACCTCTATCAGCCATGTGAGGAGTGGCCAGTGGAGGTATCCTTAAGCTGTAATGTTAACACTGCATTTTCTCTGACAAAAACACATACAATAAGCTGTAGTTGTTCTGGTGCCTATAGTGTCCCTTTAATAATATCAAAATAGAAACTGAACCATTTCCTATATCTTTCCTGGAATAGTTAGATAGTAGAAAAGAAAATATGTCAAAGCAGAAGACAAACCCAATGATTGAATCAAAACCTCCAATAATAAAAAGCAATAAAGAATAGCTGGAAACTATCTGTCTAAACTAAGGGCATGTCTTGCTAGCTGAGAGTGATTTGCTGATGGACTGCATGACTTAGCTTAATAGAGCTAACAGAAGCACATGCTTAGGAATTTCCAACTCTACATCTGAAGTTGTGGAAGAGGGTTCAAAAACAGATTCTTAATGGTTTGACTTAGTTTTTTCTTTTTTGCATAATTCCTTAAGACCCTTATGTAGTGGCTACATCCAGAGTTTACACCTAATGTAACCAGCAAATGTTTTTCACTTTACTGTGTAGAATATTGAAATTTTGAAAAAAAAAATAAGTTTCAGTTTTAGAATGAATGAGACAAAACCTCTCTATCTAAGCATCATTGTGATACTGTAGTGAAGTGTGTGTGCATCATAAATATAATAAGATTATTTTAGTGTCTATTATTGAATTTAATAATTTTGTTTAGTACAAGTTCTAAATGTTATAATTATCTAGATTTAAATTGTTGTGCATTGTTTCCAAGCATTTCTATGGTGTGTACCACATTTTTAATTTTATTACTTAAGAAAACGTATTTGGCTTCCTAACAGAGAAGGAAATGATTTGGAATTCATTATCATCTTAAGTAGCTAAATATTGGGTTACAAATTAACCTGTGTCACCACTCCCTGCTGTTACACTAAAATATATTATAAATCCTTTCACAGATGGGGGAAAAAGTCTTCTTAGCAATGTCAAGCTGTCAGAACATTGCTGTCAAAATGAACAAGGCTGCATGATCACACTGGTTGCACAAGTACTATTGTAGAACATAAAGCATTTCTTGGTCCCTGAAATATTTGGTTTCAGCACTGAGCATGATGTGCCAGCCTGCAAATTGTTAAAATCAGTACAACAGGGTAACTCACAAAATGTACATCATATATTATATATGTTCAACTCACTTTGGAAGAATAAATATATAACGCATATCTAAGCACCTGGCCATCATTCAGTATTTGATTTTGTATTTTTCTTTTGTACCTGACTGTACAACTTAAGCAGCTTTGTCTCTATATTTCAGTTGTCCTTTTTTATAGTTCTTAAAAGAACACTATAGGGTCAGGAACACAAACCACTATCTAGCGCCTCTTGCCCTCTTTTGCCTCCATAAATATAGTAAAACCATACTTGCATTCAAGTCTGCAGTTTCTGGCTCTGCCTCTGACCTGCTTCCTGTCTGCTGACATCATCAGAAGTGGTGGTCTGAGTCAATCACAATGCTTCCCCATAGATTTGAGGACATCTGAGGACTTATCCCTAGACTGTAATGTAAATACAGTTTTTTGTTTTTTTTTTACAGAAAAAAGCCTAAAGGGAATAATTATACTCACCTGAACAAATGCAATAAACTGTAGTTGTTCTGGTGACTATAGTGTCCCCTCCCTCCCCATACCACTTTTATTAAGTGTTCTTGCATTGCAAGACCACTTAATGTTATCTCACATATATATTATTAAGTGTTCTTGCATAGCAAGAGCACTTACTGTTATCTCACATATATATTATTATTCTTATTATAGCCAAATTTACCACCCTAACTCCTCCCACAATTTCTGACACTGCATAGTCAGACACAGTTTTTACACTACATAGACAGTAATATACCAAAACGTGCAGATTGTTCCCGATTGGATTGCTATTACTTTGTGGAACGTTTCGCCGAATGGTTCACGGAATATCGTCGTTCTTGTGGCAAAATTGGTCCCATAGGAATGAATGGCAAAATGTTCAAAATTACAGTGGTAGCTGGCAAAAGCTGAAAAATCAGGACATGATTTCTAAACTGCCACCACTCCCTCATTTTCAAGCCCACCTACACAAATCTTATATCAAAACATTCAGCTATCCCTGCTGCCACTAGAAATGTCCACGGCTAAGCCATAGTCCTGATAGTTTTCACAATATGACCATTTGTTTGCAACTCATGCCGTCCATTAATGTTCATTGAAACTTCACTCTAGCCAGCTCAAACTTGAAGGGCAATTTCTAAACTGCGGCTGTGCCTTCATTTTTAATACTTCAGAGACATACTATGCATCAAAATGTAGGTCTGGGTCTTGTGATTCTCACAATATAAAGCTCTTCTATAATTTTTAAAATACGACCGTTTGAAGATGGCAACTGCCAAAATACTCTGACCTGTTCCAGGCTGGAGCAGCAAGTGATGTCATAGACAGGGCCTTTTGTACACCTGCTAAAGGTTTTATAAATGTATGTTTTAATGTAACTGTGAAGTATTTTGGGCAGCAACGTTGCAATTAAATGTGCTATATAAATAAATAATAACAGTTACTCCGCCCACTCCAGTTGTAGACTACTGGTGGAGGCAAGAACACTTCACACAATTTCCCCAGAAATTGTAGCTTTTCTAGTTTATTATCTCTTTTCCTTGTGGCACATTTCAAAATCTGGGCACATCAATTGTGTTCTCCTCTGCCCATGATGTCTGCTATTTTATCTTCTTGCACCCCAGGTAACTTGTGCAGTGGGGGAATTGAGTAGCCTTGTGGGCCAGTGAGGTAGGTCAAAGACTGCAGGAGTTGCCAGAGGCCTTCTGGTATGCACCTCCACATGCACAGATAATTTAGATTCAAACCATGCGCTATGGCATCATTAAAACTATCCAATCATTGCCATGGTGATCTTTGTGCCAAAAGTCAAGACAGGAACATGCAAGGTCTGCATCTGGTCCCCACTCTCTCGCCAAAGGTAACAAGAAGTAGGGGAAATAAACATAATTAAAATTTTAAATATTGGAAAAAAAAATGATAAAGCTGCACCTTTCTTCAAAATGCTACCCCCACCTTCAAAACAGCCATATCCCACCTCCCACTACATCACCTACATACACACACACGTGCTACATATACAGGTATATGGATCACCTTGTTCCTTACAAAATCAAGCAATCCACATGCTTCATCGATTGACACTCCAAGATCTGTGCATCAATTTTCTCTGTTTCCTTAAATCCTCCCCTGAGATTCCCTATATTTTTAAGTGATGTTTTATCTCAGCCTTTACTTATTAAGTATGCATGCTCAACTGAGTACATCCCTATGGATCAGCCACAAACCACTGAGAGTTGAAGTTAATAACATTGATTGTATTGTTACAGTCGCACATGTCAAGAGGTGGAATATAATAGGCAACAAGTGAACAGTCAGTTCTTGAATTTCATGTTTTGGAACCAGGAAAAATGGGCAAGTGAAAAAGATTTGAGTGCCTTTGACAAAGAACAAATAGTGATAAGTCTTGTGGGTCAAGTCTTTGCAAAAATGGCATACCTTGTGGGGTGTTCCCAGTATGCAGTTGTTAGTACCTACCAAAAGTTTTGCAAAGAAGGACAACCGGTGAACTGGCATCATAGTCATGGATGCCAAAGGCTAATTGATGCTCATGGTGAGCAAAGGCCATCCCTCCTGCTCTGATCACAAAGAAGAGCTACTGTAGCTTAAATCACTTACAGAACACATGCAGTGCATTACAGTTTTCTGCATATGGGGCTGCATAGCAGTAGTCCAGTGAGAGTGTCCTTGATGATCCCTGTCCACTGCTGAAAGCTTTTACAATGGGGACATAAGCATCAAAACTAGACCATTGATTAATGAAAGAAGTTTGCCTGGTCTCATGAATCATGTATTCACCCGCTTATAAAAATGTGGTTAATGACATTTACTGTCCACACAGGAAAAGTTGTGCCGAACAGCAACCTAATTCACAGAATTGTTAATGATGAGCAGCAATTATGCAAATGGGCCGGTTACAGACTATCAGATCTAGAGGAGGGGTATTTAGGCCCAGTTCTCATCCTGCTCAGTGCCCTGTCATGGTTTCCCTTGTGGTTGTCCGTGAGCGTGTTATTGATTCTGGTAATTCTGGTTATTTGACTTTGGCATTGTTTTTGACTTCCCTGTTTTCTTGCATCCCTGACTCCTGGCTTTTTCTTATTGTTGTGTCTCTTTCTGTTTCCCTTGACCTCGACTATTCCTGACTATTCTTTGGTACATTAGTCCGGCCATTCTAAGGTCGGGTATACGTTACCTACAGTCCTCCGTGTTACACAATTCTACGTGCTGGATCATTCTGTAATCCTGACAGTCTTATTTTAGATCAGGTGGATGTCCAGGTGCATGTGCATTGTTTACCTAAGGAAGAGATGGCCGCAGGTTATGAAAAAGGTAGACCAGTGGAGGCAGTGTCATGTTCTGATAAACCTTGGGTCCTTGCATTCATGTACATGTTACTTTGACATATACCACCTACATAGTGAGTAGTGCAGAACACATAACTTTCATGACAGGTGTTCTTTGATGGCAGTGGCCTTTGCAGTAGGAAAATGCACCCTGCATATTGTAAAAATGTTGCCTTGGCCTCCAGATTTCCCAGATTTCAATCTGATTGAGCATCTGTGGTATGTGCTGCAACAACAAAGCTGATCTATGGATGCCCCTTGCAACTTGCAGGACTTAAAGGATCTGCTGCTAATGTCTTGGAGCCAGATACCACAGGGCACATTCAGAGGTTTTGTGGAGCCAATGACTCAATGCATCAGAGCCGTTCTGGCAGTACGAGGGGAACCTACACAATATTAGGCAGGTGGTTTTAATGTCGTGGCTGATCAGTGTATGTATATACACACAAATACGCACATACAATTTCTTGCTTCTTGTTCTTTGTGCCAAATTTTTTGTGTATCAAGTGCATTCCAGGATTAACTTCACCGATAGTAAAGGACTGTGCACAAATCAGGAATATGGTCCAAGACAATGATTAAAACAATGACAAGATTTAAGCTCCTAATAGAGCCTTCAATAGGCTGACATTTGCAACAAAATTAAGAATATATATAGCTGCTCTGTTAAAATAAGAGGGTGCATATCTCCCAACATATGACCTCAGGAAATTGGGGGCCGCTGAGGGACATTACCAATGAAGCGACCAGCGTCACTAGCGACACTCATAGTGGACAAACCTGCCCAGAAACGTGTCAGTCCCACCCACTGACAGTCTTCTGGCCAGCATTTTAGAACCATGCAGAGAGCACTGCTGACATGTTCCTTGCATGATCTCAGTGCATGTCAGGATTACAAGTTGATCCAGCACGGAGAACTGTGTCACACCTAGGGCTATGGATAACGTATAATCGTTCCTTAGAATTGCCGGTCTTAACGTATCCAAGAATAGTCAAAATACTAGCCGAGGTCAGGAACACAGAATCAGACACAATGATGAGGGAAAACCAAAATTCAAGGATACCAGAATTCAGGGAAGTCAAAACTAAGCCAAAGTCAAAATACCAGAAAAACACATTCTCGGATTACCATTAGGATGAAACCACGATAGGGCTATGAGCAAAAGGAGAATTGGGTATAAATACCCCTCCTGCACATTCGATTGGCTGTAACCGGCCTTTGACCCCAAAAGCAGTTACCAGGTTTCCATGTGCATGATTGCTGCTCAGCACAAACCCTCCTGTGGATCTGATTGAAGTTTTTTTTTAAAACACCTAATCTAGGCAAAAAAATGGGGATTTAGTTACATTATATGATCATACATTGCATAAGCCTGCCACAACGTCAACAAAGATGGGGTACATTGACGTTGTGGCAGGCTTATGCAATGTATGATCATATAATGTAACTAAATCCCCATTTTTTTGCCTAGATTAGGTGTTTTTAAAAAAAACTTTTACAAACTAATAAAATCTGTCAACATTGAAGTTGCTGTTTAGTGGATAGGAGAGTGCGCTGGATCTTGTGTATTGTTTATTGTATAATATGGCCCCCAGCAGCACCTCATTTAAGCATGTTTAGGTGAGTGCAACCATCCCCCCCATGTTTCCTATATATATTTGGGAGTCTAGCCAACTCCTTGGTTTTGCACCCCTCCCTGTTACAGGTGCCTCATCTCAGGTCCCTATTTAGCCTTGTACTGCAGAGAGCCTCAGATGGAATTTTTTCCCAAGTAAGTGGTTAATCTCATAAGAGCAGACATTAGACTGTGAGAGTAGGACCTGCCAAAGATGGGGTACATTGACGTTGTGGCAGGCTTATGCAATGTATGATCATATAATGTAACTAAATCCCCATTTTTTTGCCTAGATTAGGTGTTTTTAAAAAAAACTTTTACAAACTAATAAAATCTGTCAACATTGAAGTTGCTGTTTAGTGGATAGGAGAGTGCGCTGGATCTTGTGTATTGTGTACTACCAAGATCAAGCCTAACACAGAGGAGACCATCCTGCACAGACTGACCACCATTACAGACTGCCCCAGGATTATGCCAACTGACAACACTGTGAAGCTCAAGGTACAGGCTACCATCAGTAAGCAGAGAAAAATGGGGCAGAAAAAGAGCGGGACCCCCCTGGACACTCTTTATAACGTGGACTCACTGCTATACTTGGAGGGCCTGTTCAGCCTGCAGTCCACCGGGGAGGAGAACCTGGAACAGAGGCTCTCGATTCGGAGGAGCCATCACACCCGGATATCTTACAGCCCCCAACCAGGGGAGACCTCTACCTCATACGTGTGGGTACAACTCGTGAATTCCAGGTGCGGGACTTCACAACAACCAGAGGCTATAACGATGAATCACCTGAACTCTGCTTCCCGCGGATGAGTAACTGTTTCAGCATGCTACCAAGTCGGGGTATCGGATGAGCTGAGACCTGCAACCAAGCGCAACATGATGGACTATCCCACCGAGCCCTCAGATACCTACCTGCACACACAGACCCACCGACGCAACACAACACAGAACAGGCACACACCGAGCACACACAGGCATCCACACACTGGCATAAATAGTCATACCTAAATCATTAGCACCTCAAGACATGACAGTCAGGGAGAGTAACTGCTGACCTCACACACAGCACGACATGACACCTGTGGTTTTCTAAACATCTGGTCCAAACAAACACCCTAAACAAACATAAAGCAATTAAGCACTGACACTGATGGGTCAAACTGTTTAGCATATACAGGTACCTCCTGACAGGCATCACAGATATCTGGCATAACGCAAATAACACATGTAGACCTGCATATTCTCCTTTAAGTTGTACTGAATAACCTAACATATCTTGACGTGCAAAATTAATGTTTTACCTTCTCTGTGTTCTGACTACTCAAGCCTGTCGTTATCGCACAAAAATGTATGTCCCTCACTTATTCATATTTAAGCATAATCACATCCATGCCTAGATATTTATGCAATGACACTCTGCATAATAAGCAGGATTTAAACATGTCCCCTAAGCATACCTAATTGTAACGTTACAAACCGCAGAGACATATGGGTTTTTCGTGTAACCATGCTTTTCCCTTCCTAATATAATATGTGCACTGTTCATGTCACACAATTGTTACAATCTATTCGATGTTATGCATGCACCAGCTGCTGTGGCAGTGCAATCTTGTTTATCTAACCTATGCACGAATAAAATATTTAAAGAGGAATTTAAAATAAAAAATATACAGAAAAATACATATTTATACAGTATCAGTATGTCACATTAAATGTTTAAACAGTACACTAATACAGCTTTTAATATAAATTTCTCATCTAATCATGTGACTGCAATAACACAAAACAATACTATTAGTATTCATTGAATATTGAATTAAACATTTAAAAAAAAAAAAAAAGATGATTCTAAAAAGAATACAATTGAAAAATAAGTCTGCAAAGTATCTAGATAAAAAGGGAAGATAAAAGTGATTTTAAAAAGTGCATATGTGGTCAGTGCAAAGTATTATGTGGTGAAATACACTAAAAGTGCATAATAAAGTGCATATAATCCAAATAATTTGATTTAACCAAGAAAGTGTATCATAAAGGCAGGTGAAATTTTAAGTAGAAAAATGCAAAGTTATGCACTTTGGGGTAAAGAAAGCAACTTATATCCTAAATAGTAGTGAATAAGAGATAACAACACACAATGAAGAATTTGGTCACCTAAAGAAGGATATTATGGCACTAGAAAAAGTGAAGAGGCAGGCTACAAAATTCATGAAAGGAATAGAACATTTTACATATGAAGAAACAGTCATCTGAGGTCTCCAATTAGATTTATTTTGTTGTTCTGCTGCTAGGAAGGTAACTGGAATTTGCCACTCATGAAGGAGGGGACTGCCATCTTCAGGGTTATGAAGTGAATGTAATCTCTGCCGCTCCATGCCATTGCGCTTCACTATAAGATGTGTCGGGTAGCCCCATTTGTACATCACTCCTGCCTCTCATAATGCCTTTATAATAGGTGCAAACCCTTTGTGCTTTTGCAATGTTGCTGAAGGTAAATCCACAAATATTTTAACTCCTGCAAATTTTCCAGGTAAGTTTTCCATTTTCCTTGAAGCTTGCATTATTCGCTCTTTGGCTATCAATAGTGTAATTTTATGACAATATCTCTTGAAAAGAGCGATGTCAGACAGTCCCCCTGCTGGTAGGAGGTGTTAAAAAAAATTAGACATGTTTTAAAATAAATTAAATGTATATATATATATATATATATATATATATATATATATATGATATATATACATATTATATATATGTAACGTCATACAAAGTGTATTTTAATATTAATATAAGTATATATATATATTAGTATTAAAATATACTTAGAATGAGGTTACATATATATAATATGTATATATATATATATCATATATAATAGATATATACACATATATTATATATATATGCGTATAATTACAATAATAAATAAATAAAATAATCAAATAAATAAATAAAATATATTTTTTTAATTAAAATAAATTATATATACAAATGTAATTTCATTCTAACTGTATTTTGTTATTAGCATATATATAGTGGTAACAAAATACACTTAGAATGATATTCTATATATATCTATCTATATATAAAATACAAATAACCGCAAATATATATATATATATATATATATATATATATATATATATATATATATATATATATATATATATATATATATATATATATATATATAAATAAATACATATAATTACAAAAAAGATTACATTAGTATACCGGTAGAATTTAAATACCTATAAATTCATATATATTAAAATTCTACATGTATATTTAAGTAATCTTTTAACATAATTATGTGATTTGATTAATTAAAACGTGATTTACATGCCTGACAACACATGGAGAAAGTGCAGAGAATTTAATTTGCAAGCACTATATTTGACCCTGTAACTCTCCAAGACACCATAAAACCTGTACATAGGGGGTACTGTTTTACTCGGGAGCCTTCTCTGAACTCAAATATTAGTGTTTCAAACTGGTAAATTGTATTACAACGATGATATTTTAAGTAAAATTTACGTTTTTTGCATTTTTTACAAACGAACAGCACTTTTATGGACTATACCATTGTTGTAATATGTTTTACGGTTTTAAAACACTAATATTTGTATTTAGTGAAGTATCCCGAGAAGAACAGTACCCCCCATTTACAGGTTTCATGGTGTTTAGGAAAGTTAGAGAGTCACATATAAGGCTTGCATTTCATTTCTTTGAAATACCTATAAATTCATATATATTAAAATTCTACATGTATATTTAAGTAATCTTTTAACATAATTATGTGATTTGATTAATTAAAACGTGATTTACATGCCTGACAACACATGGAGAAAGTGCAGAGAATTTAATTTGCAAGCACTATATTTGACCCTGTAACTCTCCAAGACACCATAAAACCTGTACATAGGGGGTACTGTTTTACTCGGGAGCCTTCTCTGAACTCAAATATTAGTGTTTCAAACTGGTAAATTGTATTACAACGATGATATTTTAAGTAAAATTTACGTTTTTTGCATTTTTTACAAACGAACAGCACTTTTATGGACTATACCATTGTTGTAATATGTTTTACGGTTTTAAAACACTAATATTTGTATTTAGTGAAGTATCCCGAGAAGAACAGTACCCCCCATTTACAGGTTTCATGGTGTTTAGGAAAGTTAGAGAGTCACATATAAGGCTTGCATTTCATTTCTTTGAGATTGAAATTTGCCAGATTGTTTATGTTGTCTTTTAGAGCGTATGGTAGCCCAGGAATGAGAATTACCCCCATGATGGCATACCATTTGCAAAAGTAGACAACCCAAGGTATTGCAAGTGGGGTATGTACAGTCTTTCTTATTAGCCACTTAGTCACAAACACTGGCCAAATATTAGTTTTTTGCTTTTTTCACACAAAAACAAATATGAACGCTAACTTTGGCCAGTGTTTGTGACTAAGTGGCTACTAAAAAAGACTAAACATATCCCACTTTCAATACCTTGGGTTGTCTACATTTTCAAATGGTATGCCATTATGGGGGTAATTCTCATTCCTGGGCTACCACACCGTCTCAAAGGTAACGTTACTAATCTGGCAAATTTCTATGTGAAAATGGAACTTTCTATATTTGACCCTTGTTACTTTCCAAAACACCATAAAACCTGTTAATGGGGGGTACTGTTGTACTTGTGAGACATCGCTGATTACAAATATGTGCATTTTTTTATACTTTTTAACAGTATTATGACACAGCTAAAATGGAAATACAACTAAAAAAATTCTCACATTTTTTTAAATTTTATTCATAATAAATTATGTTCCATGTATAAATAGTTAATGATACATTTAAGCCCTGTTTCTCCTGAACAAAATGATATATAATAAGTGTGGGTGCACTTAATGTGACAGCGGTGAATTACGGTTGAACAGACATATAGCACAAATTCCAGTTTTTGTTTACGTTTTGTTTTGATCAGAACGTGCACTATTGACTCCGTCCTGAAGGGGTTAATAGATCATGTTCTGTTAGCTCAGGAACCAAGGTTTGGAATAATGCCAAAATATAAGTTTGCAATTCTTGTGGTTTAATTTTTTCTGTAACGCATGGTAGGCGTATATTATTTTGATGTTCCCGATCTTCATGATCTGCTACTTTATATGTAAGTGCTGCCAGCTTATTTTCCAGCTCTCTGTGGGATTCTGTTAAGAAGTTATGCACCTCAAAAAGCCCCTCTACTTTCTTCTGCAGTCGGCAGTATGATCACCTATCTCCTGGATGTCAGCATTCATATCCCCAGCCATCTTGGCAAAGTCTATATGGAGAGAGGTTCTGAGTTCTTGTAGCATTTTTTTGTATTGAGTTATCTGTTGATGGTTTTGTAATGGGTGTTGGAGCTTGAGCCAGCAATGAGATCGGTGTACACTTAGTCTTATCTGAGACCATTGAAGCCAGTGAAACAGATGACACAGGTGATTCAGGCTGCTCTGAACTAATTCCTGTATCTGCTTCCGCATTTACCTGATTCTGTGAGTGCAGCATTGCTAGCACTGACATCTATGGAGCAATCGTCTGCTTAGTCTTTTTGGAAGATTTGCTCGGCATTGTGGCAACGCCGTGTGCACCGACGATCGTTGCTTACCCGGCTTCCCAGCTTTTTCCCAGTTTTTTTCCTGCTTTTCTATGCTTTTTGGAGTTGATGTTTGAGCTCAATATGCTTAGCTGTTTGCTGCTCCTACACCTCTCCCGGAGCTTCTGGCTCACGCATTCATCGCCATGAGCGTCTTAACCCCGCCCCCCCACCATTTTTCAAATGCCGTGGTTTTATCCTTCCTGGCTTAGTCTTACAGTGCCTGCTACCTTCGCAGACACACTTGGGAGAAGATGATAAGGCATTTTTTTCCCCACATAAAGAAAAAGTCACTGTCAGGGGTCTGGTCAGGAAAGGGTACTGAGCAGTGCAGCAACCTCTACAGGGTGGAACCCAGTATGGAAAGAAACCAATATACACACAAATCAAGGCTAAAAATAAGTATTGATATTTACAAGAAAGACAGTAAAATAAAATACAAACACAGAAAACTGAATGTAGGAGAAGGGCATCTGGAGAGAGGGAACTCAGGAAAGGCCTCTGGATACAGGGAACTGTTTGTCTTAGGATTGATGGTTTTCATCATGATCACATAATTTTGTGTTGCAATGATGTCTTCAATCATTATGTAATTATTATTATTATTATTTTTATAGCGCCATCAGATTCCGTTGCGCTACAGACATGTAATTTTAACAAGACAACTGGACGTACAGGAACAAAGAGGTGATGGGACCTGCTCAATGAACTTACATTCTAGAGGGAGTGGGGTATAGTGACACAAAGGGACATACTTGTGTATTATGGAGGATAGGTAGGTTGGAGCAGCATTATGTAGGGACTTGTAAGTAAGCACCAGAATTTTAAATTGAGCCCTATATCTAACTGGAAGTCAATGCAGGGACTGACAGAGTGGGGAGGCATAATGCTGCCGCATTCATTATAGTTTGCAGCGTTGCAATCTGGGAACACATAAGACTACTGAGAAGGGGATTGCAGTACTCAAGGCAAGAGAGAACAAAAGCATGGACCAGTAGCTTAGCCGCATAATGCGTTAAATAGGGGCACATGCGCGCTATGTTTTTGAGATGGAAGCGACAGGATTTGGCGATTGATTGGACATGTGGGGTGAAGGAGAGGTTGGAGTCAAAAAGAACACCCAGGCAGTAAGCCTGCGAGGTAGAGGTGATGGTAGCGCCGTTGACTCGGAGGGAGACAGACATGGGAGTAGAAACACTTGAGGGAGGAAAGACCAGAAGTTCTGTTTTGGACCGGTTGAGTTTAAGGAAGTGAGCAGCCATCCAGTTGGAAATCGCAGAGACAGGTAGATTTGTGTGTCATCTGCATAGAAATGATAGCGGTAGCCAAAGGAGCTGATGAGTTTACCAAGGGAGGCGGTATAGATAGAGAAAAGAGAGTAGTTGGGGGAAAGAGGCAAAGTAAGAGAAAAAAACACTGAAACACTGGGAGCACCAGGAGAGAGCAGTATCACGTAGACCAAAATTATGGAGAATGCGGAGAAGCTGTTGATGATCAACAGTGTCAAAGGCGGCAGAAAGTTCAAGAAGAATTAGGAAAGAGTAATGGCCATGAGATTTAGCAGCAATTAAATCGTTGGATACTTTGGTCACAGCCGTTTTGACAGAATGACCAGTGCAGAATCCTGACTGAAGGGGGTCAAGCAGAGAGTTGGATTCGAGAAAGTCAGTCAGTCTGGTGTACCCAACTCTCTCGAGGATCTTGGAGGCAAATGGCAGTAGCAAGATAGGGCGGTAGTTGAATGGGGAGTTGGGGTCAAGGCTGAGCTTTTTAATAATTGGGGTTACAGTTGCATGTTTGAAGGGAAATGTGCCAGAGGAAAGGGAGAGATTAAAAATTTTAGTGAGAGGAAGAGCAAGAGAGGGAGACAAAGTGCAGATGAGATATGAGGTAATAGGATCGCGGGAGCAGGTGGTGGGGCTGGAGGACCGTAGCAGAGCAGAAACCTCTTCGGCTGTAGCAGGTGTGAATGAGTATAGAATGGTAGAGGGAGTGGGGTTGGGTGATATATTTGTAGGGGAAGGAGATACATTTGAGATCTCTTCTCTGATTGTAGAGATCTTCTCAGTGAAGTGGGATGCAAAGTTTGTGGCGGACAAGGTGGTAGAAGGAGGGGGAGTAAAAGGGCAAAGAAGAGCATCAAAAGTGTGAAATAGGTGTTTGGGTTGATGGGACAGTGTATTTATGAGGGTGTTAAAGTAATTTATTTTTGTAGCGGAAAGAGACAAGCTGTAGGAGTGCAGCATGAATTTATAGTGGAGAAAGTCAGATGCAAACTTAGACTTTCTCCAGCAGCGTTCAGCAGTTCTAGAACATTTTTGGATAGTAACGGGTCAGCTTCGTGTGCCATGGTTGTAATTGGGGGTGCTTGCTGCGTTTAATTGTAGGAGGTGCCATGATGTCGAGTTGAGAGGAGAGAGTTGAGTTGTGGAGTGAGTTTGCAGAGTTAGGGCAAGTTAGATTTGAGATGGGTAAAAGGAGAGTTTGGAGTTTGGTGGAGAAATGCTGGAGATCAAGGCAGTGGAGGTTTCTGCGAGATTGGAGAATTGAGGGTGTTGGGATTTGGTTGCGGGGTATGCTGATGTCAAATGTTAGCAGATGGCAGTCAGACAAAGGGAATGGAACAGTGGAGAGATTAGAGGTGGTGCAGAGATTGGTGAAGATGAGGTCAAGAGTGTTTCCTGCTGTATGGTTTGCCGAAGTAGAGAACTGCGTGAGGACAAAGGAGGAGGTTACATAGAGCAGATGGGAGGCATCAGGGCAGTTGAGGTTGTTGATTGGGATGTTAAAGTCCCCAAGTATGCGGGAGGGAGTGCTAGAGGAGAGAAAGTAGGGTAGCCAGGAAGAAAAGTGTTCAATGAATAGCCTGGGATGACCAAGGGGGGACGGGGGATGGTAGATGACGGCAATTCTTAAAGGAGTGGGCTTAAAAAGGCAGATAGTGTGAATTTCAAAGGAAGTAAAGGAAATGGCAGAGGCAGTGTTCTGATCTGCAGTAGGGAACTTTTAAAACTCAGAATGTGGAAGACAGAGAGGATAGGGTCAAAAAAGGCCTGCAATAAAACTATGGAATGGAGATGCACAGAGGAGGTGAGGATTGGTCAAGCAAGACCATTTGGGTGGATAACAATAAAATAAGGGGGTGTGGGGGAGAGCAGAAATAACAGAGAAACCGAGATAAGCAGATAGTTGAATAACATTTAAGTTAACAAACCAACAATGATGAGTAGGGTAGGGAAGATTATACCTTAATGAGCTTGTTTTTAAGTTATATCCCTTTTTTTGTGTAATGTAATCATTGATTACATTACACATTGTTGTGTAATGTAATCAATGGACTATATAATAAAGCATACTTTTTTTAATTGCTTTATTCTACAGTCCATTGATTACACAACAATGTTATTATACACAAATTGATATTAAAAAAAACGACTTTTCTATTTATTAGCACATTGTTGAATTATTAGGTGTCTCTTACTGATACTGTATATATAATATGTATGGTTCTGTATATTTAGTTGTAGATTGTACTGATAACAAATGGCCTAATACTTTACCCACATCTCTAACTATTTTTGCTCACAGCACTTAGATTGGTAGTTCACATTCCCTTATTTTACCACAACCTATAAATACAGATCAGTCCAGTGGCTGTGCTGCCTGGAGACTCTGGGCACTGTCTACCAGTTTTATGTGAAACGGTTTAGAAGTGATTTGACAAAAATCACGGCTCTCAATGTCACTTGGAAACCTCATCTCTTCAGCTGTATTAGTAACATGTAAATTATTGTTATGTTTTATCAGTGGTTATTTTATCCAATATTAGTGGAAGTGCCTGGGAGCAAGTGTTATTACTAAAAATTCCCAAACAAAAGAAAACATTCAAATATATGAGAATAAGAATTTCAGCGTAAATGAATGTAATATAATTTGAGTCACAAAGAAAAAACAATATTAATAAAACAAATAATGGGTGCAAGAAAAATAAAGAAGAATTGTAGGGTAGCAGGGGTTAAAATGCCACACAGAAGTCTGAAAGGTAAAGAAACAGTGTAAATCAACAGCATTTCTGGAGACAAATTATACAAAGCCCTTACCAACCAGCCAAATAATACCTTTTAACCTCGCAATACATTTTCTCTGTGTTAGTGATTGCCACTTTACAAAATGCTTTGGTGTGAATAGTTATTTTGAGAGGGGTGGTAAAACAATATCTTGTAGAAAATTAAAAAAGTGAGATCAGTGTCTGACATCAGCAATAAAAATGTCAGTGAAGGTGAAGAAATTACATTTCTGATCTTTGCTGGATGCGGTTGACAACAACATATAATTTACTGAAGCAGAATCTAACAAATGCATCAATCTCCTGGTAGACCGGTATCACTACTTGAGGACTGCATGTCATGTCATGCATCCCAGTTACAATTTAATAAGGCGCAGAGAAGATGATGTTTGCTAGGATGCATAGCAATTTTAACAAAAAAGGGAAAGTAATTTTGAAACAAATCTGACAAAGAAATTGCAAAATTGTTAAATATCAAATTTATTTAAAAACATACTTTTTTTAAAAATATTGTTTTATTAATATCACAGTGATGCTTTTGCAGAAATACTCGCAGATGAAGTAAAAATAAAATAAAATCAATGTAGCTATTTAAGCTCACATATTTAAATTAGCATAAGAGATATATCAATGTAGTTTGCTCTACATTCTGGTTAATAGAAGGTTATAAGCAGTTACCAGTGTCACCACGCATTTTATACTTTTTACTTAATTAGTCACAGAACAGTTGCAAGAAAATCTTCTGTATTTTTTTTTTCCAGTGAATTTATTCAGTGTGTTGGCATATTAGATTTCTCAGTGCACAACACTTATCACTAGAAAAAGTGCAGAGGCGGGCTACAAAATTATTAAAAGGAATGGAACATATCAGCTATGAAGAAAGGTTAACAAATTTAAACCTATTTAATTTAGAAAAACTTTGCCTGAGAGGGGATATGATAACATTATACAAATATATTCGGGGCCAATACAAACCATTGTGTGGAAATCTCAAACCGGACTTTACATAGGACACGAGGCCATGCGTTTAGACTGGAAGAAAGAAGATTTCGTCTAAAGCAAAGGAAAGGTTTTTTTACTGTAAGATAGGGCCGGACTGGGAAAAATTTAAGAAGAGGGCGGAACCAGAGAGGGTGTGTTTTGTCATCACTAATGACAAGCACGCCCCCTCTCAAAGTGAGCATGTTGGTTCAATGTGCAGAGCCCCGCTGAAGAGCTCTGGCATTAAAAAAAGGCCCTGAATTTGTTCTGCGCAGCGCAAGCAAATTTAATAACATGTTTGTGCTGTGTTTGCTTTTAAATTGTCTCTGGTGTCTCCACAAGTGGGATACCAGAGGACAAAAGGGCCAGGAAAGCGTATGGTGCATGTGTTTGGAGCCTGCTTGTGGGATTGCATGTGTGTAGGGTGTGGTGTGGTATTGTGTAAATAGGTCAATTTAATTTGTGTTTGTGGTGTAATATGTGTGGCTAGGGGCTGTAGAGAGTGTGTGTATAGGAGCAATAGTGTTATAGGGGATGTAGCGAGTGTGTGCATACGGGCTGTAGTGTGTGTGTATAGGTGACGTAGTGTGTGTAGGGGTTGTAGAGAGGGCGTGTTTAGAGAATGTTGTATGTGATTGCTGACAAGGAATGTAGTGAGTGTGTGTGTGTAGGAGATCTAGTGTGTAAAGGACCCAGAGTGTGTATAGGAGATTGTGTGTGTGTGTAGAGGATTAAGAGTGCATATAGGGTAAGGGATCTAGCGTTTATCTGGAGCATAATGTGTGTAGTGGTGCAGTGTGAGGGGTGCTGTAGTGTGTGTGTATATATATATATATATATATATATATATATATATATATATTTGGACATATTGTATGTGTGAGGGGCGCAGTGTGTGTGTGTATATATAAGAGGGGTGCTGTGTGTGAGGACGTTTTTAACTGCCGTCACATTCTAGGTTTCTAATTTTCTTTGTTAACTCACTGAGGGTTATTTTATATATCATATATATATATATATATATATATATATATATATATTCCACTGGTACCCTGCACGAACACTTTCAGATATTAACAAAATGCCGGGTGCATACAGCCATAGCCAAAAAAAATTGTAGAATATACAGAAACAAGGCTTGCACTCGGCACAGACACAGTCTGTCTCATGGTAAAAATTCCTCTTTATTCCAGTATTCTTAAAACATGATTCAATTCATCAACGTTTCAGCCATCTATTGTGGCTTTCATCAGGATCACTTTAGCACAAAGTGCATTTAACAAACATTGCATTGATATAGCAAAACAGGCTAATTGTTAAATCATTAAAAACACTCACCACCTGTAGAGTTATTCGCCCGGCGTCTCTCACACTGCTGTGCGCATGTGTGGACATGCCGTAACCCGGAAGTGGCGTGTACACGTAACTATCCGTTGCCTGGGATACCCGGTAATAGTGGAAATATGCTTTTACGGAGAGAGACGTTTTGGATCCATGAACTGGACACAGTTGCACCACGGGGACTAAATGAAATTTTATCATATTCCCCGTTTATATGAGTTATTTTGTTATCAATTGGAGCCTTCGTGAGTAGTGAAATATTTTAACAGTATTGATATCTACAGTGACAGCATGATTAAATGTATCCATCTTAATTATAAATATAATTAAATTGGTAATCCCCTAATACAAATAAAAACCAACTAGCATGTTTAAATGTTTAAGGATACATGTTAGTATATATGTCTTTAAACAGTGAACTTTATGATATGAGAATGGTAATTAAAGCCATGAACAGCTCTAGTTAATTTAGTGGGGACCTCTACGGTTTGGAATGTGCCTTTAGGTAAAACTATAATGGACCTTTACATGGTAATTTAGGCATAGCATTGCTTCAGTACCATAGTTATAGCTATTAATATAATAGGAGAAATTTTTCGTATTTGTAATCTATTTTATTTTGTTATATATAATGATTATATTGGTATTTCTTATATGTAGTACTATTTAGGGGTACATAATGGCACATGTTCACCTTTGTATATATAGTAGCACCATTGTCACTTTTAATGAATATCACTTTTGGATGATGAGCATGTATATATTCTGGTATATATATCAGGGCATATACACATATCACTTTAATGTATATATTATTATCACTAGTAGATCTCATTGGCACTTTAATGTTCAGAATTTAACACCAGTTCACTTTAGAGTACATATTTGCACTTCGTCACTTTAATGTATATAATAGCAATAAATATCACTTTAAGGATATATGAAGCAATTTAATGTATATATGCTCATATGAGTTCACTTTATTATAGTTCTGGCACTTCTACAATTTATGACACTTCAATATAATTAAGGCTCTGCTCCTTTAAGAATCAGGCTTACTTATGATGTCACTTTATCCTATATGCCTGTTGTGCAACAGTTTAGTTTTATACAGCTGTTAGGAGGCTGGACTGTGTAACTGCTATAGCTCTTGGGAATTGAAGCGGTATGATAGCAGTGTATAAATGCGATCAGGATCCATTTGTATGCCATGCTGTCAATTTTGTAGATGGATCATACTTAATGTAATGTTGATTTTATTTTTACTTTGTTTGATCACCCTGTATTCGCTCGGGCGCTCATGAGCGTCACCTCGTTGCCTGGGAGCTTGTAAACATACCGGGTATCCCAGGCAACGATGGTTACGTGTACACGCCACTTCCGGGTTACGGCATGTCCACACATGCGCACAGCAGTGTGAGAGACGCCGGGCGAATAACTCTACAGGTGGTGAGTGTTTTTAATGATTTAACAATTAGCCTGTTTTGCTATATAAATGCAATGTTTGTTAAATGTACTTTGTGCTAAACTGATCCTGATGAAAGCCACAATAGATGGCTGAAACGTTGATGAATTGAATCATGTTTTAAGAATACTGGAATAAAGAGGAATTTTTACCATGAGACAGGCCGTGAGTGCAAGCCTTTTTTCTGTATATTATATATATATATATATATATATATATATATATATATATATATATATATATATATATATATATATATATATATATATATATATATAATGTGTGTGTGTGTGTGCTGTGTATGTGTGGGTGTGTGCTGTGTATGTGTGGGAGTGTGCTGTGTGTGTGAGCGAGGGTGCTGTCTGTCTGAGGGTGCTGTGTGTGAGTGAGGGGGCTGTGTGTGTCTGAAGGTGCTGTGTGCTGTGTGTCTGAGGGTGCTGTGTGTGTCTGGGAGTGCGCTGTGTGTGTCTGGGTGCGCTGTGTGTCGGGGTGCTGTGTGTGTCTGGGGGTGCGCTGTGTGTGTCTGGGGGTGCGCTGCGTGTGTCTGGGGGTGCGCTGTGTGTGTCTGGGTGCGCTGTGTGTGTCTGGGTGCGCTGTGTGTGTCTGGGTGCGCTGTGTGTGTCTGGGTGCGCTGTGTGTGTCTGGGTGTGCTGTGTATGTCTGGGTGCGCTGTGTGTGTCTGGGTGCGCTGTGTGTGTCTGGGTGCGCTGTGTGTGTCTGGCTGCGCTGTGTGTGTCTGGCTGCGCTGTGTGTCTGGGGGTGTGCTGTGTGTCTGGGTGCGCAGTGTGTCTGGGTGCGCAGTGTGTCTGGGTGCGCAGTGTGTCTGGGAGTGCTGTGTGTGTCTGGGTGCTGTGTGTTTCTGGGTGCTGTGTGTGTGTGTCTGGGAGTGCTGTGTGTGTGTCTGGGAGTGCTGTGTGTGTCTGGGAGTGCTGTGTGTGTCTGGGAGTGCTGTGTGTGTCTGGGAGTGCTGTGTGTGTCAGGGTGCTGTGTGTGTCTGGGAGTGCTTTGTGTGTCTGGGAGCCCGCCTCGGCCCCACGGCCATCGCAGCACACCAGGGATTTGCCCGGTATGCCCGATGGCATGTCTGGGCCTGCTGTAAGAACAATCAGGATGTAGAATTCTCTGCCTGAAGAAGTGGTTTAATCAGAGTCCATACAGATGTTCAAACAGCTACTAGATGCATACTTGCAAAGACAGAATATTCAAGGATATAATCTTTCAATGTAGGGTAATAACTGCTTGATCCAAGGATAAATCTGACAGCCATTCTGGGGTCAAGAAGGATTTTTTTTTCCTAGCTTGTTGCAAAATTGTGCTTCAAACTGGGTTTTTTAGCCTTCTTTTGGATCAACAGCAAAAAACAAATGTGAGGAAGGCTGAACTTGATGGACGCAAGTCTCTTTTCAGCTATGTAACTATGTAACTATGTAACTTATGTTCACATTATCCAGATTCTTCTACTCATTCTAAAACAATCTGATTGCTGTGGATTTAAAAAAAAAAAAGATCTAAACCATTTGCCCTTACGCTGCACGAACAGCCAATGGGTAACTAGTTTAAAAATCCTTGGAGGCGTAATGGTTAATTATGTGGCAGCTGGACACATAAATTAGTAAATAAAAATCAAATGACCCCAATATTAATATACTGGAGGTATTTTACCTCACATGGCACCAACTTGCAGTGCGTAAGGTGGAAGCATATCTACTAAGCCACTAAGTGTTTAAAACTTGCAACTGGGAAGCCATTGCTGCCCATTTGCTAGCAAAGGCTGCAAAATAACAGAGGACATAGTCCACCCTATTCCCCCACCTGCGGAATTCAAGTGTATGCATGCATGTTTTCATTGGAAGTATATCTACTAAAAAGTATAGATTCAATAGCAAATCCCTGCACACTAGCTTCAAGTCCATTAACATTGTTTATTTTAATACTGAGGAAAGTCCCATAGGAGGGCTAAAACATTGATCTTTAAATCTCATTTCACTAAAGCATGGGATTTTTACTAAGATCGGAGTGCACACGTCTATCTGGATTTTTATACTAAACATTTTATACTATTATAGGGTGCAATGGGGAGTCCCTTTGATTTTTGTGAGTTTGTAATTGATTTGGTATTACACAGTCATGCTACAATGCTGCCATTGCATAGTTATATAGGCTGAAAAGAGACATGTGTGTCCCGTATTCATCTGCACATAAAAATGTGATTAATGGCATTTACTGTTCTGACAGGAAAAGTTGTGCCAAGCAGCATTACTGTCCTGACAGGAAAAGTTGTGCTGAGCAGCAATATATCCACCGGAGGGTTTGTGCTGAGCAGCAGTCATGCAAATTGGTACCTGGTAACTGCCTTTGGGGTCAAAGGCCAGTTACAACCAATCAGATCCACAGGCGGGGTATTTAGGCCCAGTTCTCCTCTTGCTCAGTGCCCTGTCGTGGTCTCCCTTGTGGTTTTCCGAGAGCGCGTTATTGATTCTGGTAATTCTAGTTTTTTTACTTTGGCATTGTTTTTGACTTCCCTGTTTTCTGGCATCCCTGACCCCTGGCTTTTCCTTATTGTTGTGTCTCTTTCTGTATCCCTTGACCTCAGCTATTCCTGGCTATTCTTTGGTACGTTAGTCCGGCTATTCTAAGGTCCGGTATACGTTACCTATCAGTCCTCTGTGTTACACAATTCTACGTGCTGGATCATACAGTAATTATGACAATGTGTCCATCAAGTTCAGCCTTCCTCACATTTGTTTTTTGCTGTTGATCCAAAAGAAGCCAAAAAAAAAAAACGTTTGAAGCACTTCCAATTTTGCAACAAACTAGGACAAAAATTCCTCTTGACCCCAGAATGGCAGTCAGATTAATCCTTGGATCAAAAAGCATTTACCCTACATTAAGAAAATTATTACCTTGAATATTCTGTTTTTGCAAGTATGCATCTACTTCTTCAGGCAGAGAATTCCATATCCGTATTGTTCTTACGGTAAAAAAAAACCCTTCCTTTGCCTAAGACTAAATGTTCTTTCTTCCAATTTAAATGCACGACCTTGTGTCCTATGTAAAGTCCTGTTTGCGAATAGATTTCCACACAATGGTTTGTATTAGCCACAAATATATTTGTATAATTGTTATGGATAAAAATTATTGTTAGTAAAATGTCTATTTATGTATGTGCCTGTGTTCACTATTTACTCAAAATGGCTGCTAGAGCACCCCCTCCCATTGACCAAAGAATGTAAAGAATGTCATGTATTAAGATGGCGTCTCCCTCCTGAGCTGCACCCAGGATGATGGTGACATCACACTTTGGAGGAAGTGCATTAGATAAGACACTTAACACTTGACCAATTAAAGATGTATTCTCTCTGTTATCTTGCTTTCTGCATATGATGTATTTCTGCCTTTATAAGGGACTTGCTGGCCCCCTAATTAAGTTTTAACCTGAAACCTGTGTCTCAGGGTGATTTACTTCAGCATGCATGCATTCTATTGTAAGCAATCTGGAGGGGGTAGATACTCGAGCAAACACTTGGTTTGATCTAAAAAATAATGTTATCATATCCCCTCTGAGGCGACGCTTTTCTAAACTAAAGAGGTTTAAATTTATTAATGCAAAAAAAGGGATGAGTTTGGTGCTCGCTATGTGGAGAATAGGCTGCAGTGACCAATACAAGGAACCCCAACCTTGTAAGAAAGTGACGTGAACAAAAAAGGAGAGAAGAAACCGCGCCTTAAATATAGAGAAATATATAAATATACAGAATGTATACGTACACAATGGTAGGAGTAATGGTCTCTAATACAGTTTGACCTCGAAAAGAAAAAAGCATACAAAATAATAGTGCAGTATGTCAAATATAATAAATATGTGGATGATTAATGGAGATAATTTTCACTCACATTTCCCAGAGCTAATTAAGAGCTCTGCTGTTAGTACACGTGGACGGAACAATCGTGGAGCAATAGATGTCTTGACCATCTCAAATGGAGTAATATGTGGAGAGACAGAGGAATCCAAAAATAGTGCAATATATACTGATAAAATATGTGAATAAAATAATATGAATTCAGTACTCACATTTACTAGAGCAGAACTTGCTCTAGTTTCTATAGCATAGGTGGTATAGTCCCCACCAAGGAGCAGGAGCAGGATGGTAACCAGGAGGTAAAAAATAAATTCCAAATGTATATAAAAAAGGGTAGAATCTGATCTATACTTCTATACTATACTATACTACCTGATCTATACTTCTACTTACTTCTTTGCAGAATGCAATCATGTTAGTTTGTCATGACCTGTGCTTCATAAAACCATGCTAATTTTTGCTGATAACCATGATCTTCTCAAGGAAATCTTTAATATTATCCTTTAATAACCTTTCAAATACTTTCCCAGCCACAGACGTTAAGCTCACAGGTCTATAATTTCCAGGCAAGGATTTCAAAACCTTTTTGAATATTGAAACCACATCTGTTTTCCTCCAATCCTCCCGAACACTCCTCCTGCTGAAAGAAAATAAGCTTGAAAGATTAAAAACAGAGGTTCAATCATTTAAACAAAGGTTCACTTATTTCACCCCATGTGTATCCTATTAAGGGTTTATAAGTATGTAGGGATTATAAAAACATCCATTAATATCTCATCAGAGATTTTGCCTTTCAGCTGAAAGCAGCAGGGTGAGGCTTTAGTGTAGAGCTCACCTAAGAGGTTTGTTGATGGGGTAAGTGAGGTTGCATTTTAATGGCTATTGGAGTGATATGAAAAACCTTCTGTTATTTAAATTTGCACAGGGATTTGGGATATGGCACAGGTCATTTTTTATTTATTTTGTACTTTGGCCTACTGAAAAATTTAGCCATCGCTGCCACCCAGGAGTAGAGGGAATTGAGTGTTCATTTTTGTGTGATTTTATACATATATTATATGTATACAATAGAATTATAAATTAATAATGAGCCAATTAGTGCAATTTCTTTATTGAAGATTTTTCAGATAACAATGCAAACATTTATACAATAAGATACAATAATAATAATAATAATAATAATAATTAATATAGAAAATATATAAAATAATAATAAAACAGGGGATAAACTCTATAAGTACAATCATCCAGTGGGATACGAGTAATAACTTACCAGTTTATATACACTATCTTATTATATACAATCAAATATATACAACATATTAGCAATCATCCGGTCAGGAGTAAACTACAAAATACAATTATAATTGATTCTGATGTTTTCTGATGTTGGTAAGCAGAAAACTAGTTCGCAACGTCTATTTTCAAATATGTATTGTATGACCTCATTTATGTGTGGTGATTTAAAAGCTTCCCAGTGTCGAGTGGTAATTCCGTATGGAATAACCTGCCTACCACCATCAGACTTTCCCCTAGTCTTCAATCTTTTAAGAAGTGCCTTAAAATATCTCTCTTCAGGAAAGTTAATGGCATCACAGAGTAACCTCTAACTCACATACCTGTCCCTTGCTCTCTCCTAAAGGGCAGCACTCTACTCTCTCCTCCAACTCTGCTTCACTTCCACCCTTTTTCATTGCTATCTCCTGTCCTGTTGTGGTTTTTACCCTACAAGACTGTAAGCTCGTTTGAGCAGGGTCCTCTTCAACCTATCATTCCTGTAAGATTTTTGTAATTGTCTTATTTATTGTTAAATCTCTCTCTTTTATAATATTGTAAAGTGCTACGGAATCTGTTGGCGCTATATAAATGTCAATAATAATGCTACTAATTGCCGTTGCAGAAATTAGAATATGGCCTTGTATAATTTTATTATAATTTGGTAATTTTATGGGCATTTGCTTGAAGAGACAAGGCTCTGGTGTCAAATTATCAATTGAATTGTAAACAGTTTTAATTAATGTATGCATTGAATTCCAATAAGGTCTAATTTTAGGGCACGACCACAGTATGTGACGCAAAGATCACCTTTCCCCACATCCCCTCCTGCATGTATTTGTATGTGATGAATTCAATTTGTGTAATCTATAAATAAAGTAAGGTAAAAGTGTAATTTCTTTTTGATTGAATTAAGATAGATGTAGATTATTTTAAGGGGCCTCTGATTAGTGTCAGATTTGGAATTCTCTGATAGATTATTCAATGTATGAGAAGCAGAATAGGAGAAAGTTGCTCGACCAACCTTCTTTTTAAGGTGAGTAATGGAGGTAAGGAGCAGGTAATAGAATAGAAGACATAAGGATAGTAGAAGCAAGAGTGAGCATACTGTTCAGGAGGTATGGAAGAGGTGATCATGGACCAGACGAGGAAGGTGTAGAGTGTGTTGTGTAGATAGTGATGAGTGTTGTAGTTACTATGGAAAACAATTTGATATAAATTATAGTATTGAGTTTAGTCACATGTGTTTGCACTGTAGCTGCACACACTTCATTCCTATAATCTATTATCAGAGAATTAAAATTAAATGTATACTGTAAGTCACAGATGTTACTCCATTTTGTAACACAATGTAACAAGACACAGGCACATTTTATTTCTTTCTGAGTGTGTGTGTATATATATATATATATATATATACACACACACACATTAACTATATAATTATCTTTAATTACATATAAATAGTACCTACGTTAATATTTTGAATATATTTATAGCTAAAATACTAATGAATAGATATTATTATTAAAACTAATATTAGCTGAATTAGCTGAATTCATATATCTATCATATGTTATCACATATTACTAATACAGATGCACTTAGCTCCATACAATGAGACAGTGTAAAATGGAAAAATGGAAAGTTCAGACACAGATAAGAATTATCAAGAATATATACCAGTAATTAATTTGACTTTGAAAGAAGTCTATTTCAAAACCCCGTTGTAAGACGTGATGCATCAAAAAGATAATTTATAGTTTATTTTAATGTGTGACAGTCAGCCATGATGAATTAGCTATAAAGATTTCTAAGTCATTTTCATCATAGATATCAATTAACCTCTTATTCAAAGTTGTACTTGGAATTAGTAATGAATATGATTGCGAATCAATTATGCCATCTTCTGGTTATAACCTGTACATTTGGTCATTAGAATAAGGTACACCCATCTAATTCTATTGGTCACTTTATAAGATCCTGTGAAAGAAATACAGATAACAAGTTCTTTAAAAGTGAGAACACAACACTTTTCAAAGGAGGAGATCATCAGAGGACCATCAAATAATCAGATCATCAACAACAGAAGGAACACACTTCTGGACACATCCTTACATACATTTCTGAGAATACTACTCTCCTCTTCCTATCTGAATTCTGGGAAATTAGAAATTTCTTTGTTAGCCAGATCACCTCTGGACTTAGACATTTTACAGAACTGCTCTTGCTATCCTCCTACTAATTTCTCTATCTTTAAACACTCTTACTTGCATTCACCATCCATTGGATTATATCTCTTATTTATTATTCACTTGCACTATGGACTAATTGCACGTTTTTGTTCACTCTTAGGTTTTGGGTTATTATTTAAGTGAGGATGGAAAAGGGGGCTAGGTGAGGATATACTTAATGATATCAAGATGATAGAAAGCCACTTTTGAGCTTAGAATTTAGAGATTTGAAGATGTAGTACCCACGAAGGTGAAGGAAGGGGTATAAGTACTATGAAGGTGCAGGAGGGAACATCAGCTTAAGTGGATAAGTGGATAAATTGATTTACTTGTTTCTAGCTCAGAGTTACTGGAGAGCTAGAGATTTATTGGAAGGAAAACAGCAGGCAGATTCCCTTTGATAATAACAACAAAGAAAAAATGGCTGTGCCACAAAAGTACAGGAATGACAATAAAGTGTAATTTTCCATTATATACAATAGGTGTGGATAAATAAAATAGTCCAAAGCAATCTTAAAAATAGTCCAAAATAGTTGATAAATAGTTATGAGTACCTCTTTAAAATTAAGTTTGCTATGCAATATGAATTCTTGGGTAGGCAGTAGGTCCTTGTATCAGCGAATAGATGGGTAGAAGATTTCTTAGTGTAATCCATACATATATGCAAGACAAGAAAATTAGAAATCCAATAGTGCAATATGTCAACTTAAATGATTAATATGTAATAAAACAATGATAGCTTACTCACATTTTGTGGAGCTATGACCAGCTCCAGTGTATAGTGGTAAAATCCCAACTTACAGGTGAGTGTCCGTAGAAGATGGTGTCATGGGACCCAAAATGGCAAAATATATAAAGCAGAAAATAGTGCTCTCTATTACAATAAAATTGGTAAAGTATTAAAAATAGTAAATACACACAAAGGTGAAGCAGTCAAACTGCTCTATGGAAAAGGCACCACTGGCATGATCCCCACCTGGGATTTTTTGGTAGTAGACGGGAAACGAGGTAGTCAGGAGGTAGGTATATTTAAAAAAAAATATTTAAAACAAAAGGTAATTGGGATAGTATGCAAGTTTAGTGACCAAAAAACCCTTAATCAAATAAAATACAAAGTAATACTTTCCATAACGCATTTCTTCACAACAAGGTTTTTCAAATGGAATTAGATTTCCTTTGATGCAATGTATCTTTATATCAGAGGATATACGCTTTTGTCTTTACTGCTTATTGTGTCAGTATTATTTACATAATGGGGAAAATGCCAGAGCCTCTGCAGGTGAACCCTGTTAAGGTTATGTTGATTGTTGTCTGCATTTATCACTGCCTCCAATCTCTGATATACTTACCTGTTTATTTATTTAAATGTTTTCATCCTATCCTAATAAAGTTCCAGAGGATGGTCTTCCTATTATAAGCTCATTTTTCCTTCCTTCCTAAAATCATGCCTCACCCTGTTAACCCCTGCTATAGTCTACACCGGGGTAGGCTACCTTTGACACTCCAGATGTTTTGCACTACATATCCCATAATGCTCTTACAGCTATAATGCTGGCAAAGCATCAAGGAAAATGTAGTCCATAACATCTGGGTGCCAAAGGTTGCTTATCCCTGGACTACACTATAGCCAAGGAGATCTCTCACCTTTATACATTTTCTTATATCCAATTTGATTTCATCTTACCACTAGCTTTTTGCCTAGGAATTCAGTAACTATAGAGGATTTAGGGTCCTTTATTATTTTAGTTCCCCCACGTAATGATTATACTCAGCAAACAGAAACAAATGTTGTTCAAGTGTTCAATTTTGGCAAAGAGAAATAAAGCCTAACAAGTCACTGACTAGACAGCCAAGTGTATAATCTGTTTCTATCTTGTATATAATTCCTCACACACTATTGGCTGTTTAGTATATTCCAAACAGTTACCTTATTTGTGATCAAATACCATATTAGGGATCTCTCAATAGGGATTTCCCTTACTTTTGATTCAAATATATACACACACACACACACATATATATATATATATATATATATATATATATATATATATATATATATATTGTGATAAAGTGAAGGCAGAGAGGCCTTCTAACCCCAGGGGAAGTACGTGTAGTTTTTGTGTTGCACAACACAAAGCTTTGTTTAGTTATGGGCCCCTGGGGTGGAGTATTTGGAGAGAAGGGTGGGCCAATGCTCCACTCCACAGTTTAGTGGTTTTCTTGGGAGACAAAGATCCAGGCCAGGGTTTTTGGACTGTCTCCAACCCACTGCTCAGCTGCAGATGATCAGCTGTATCAGTGGGAATAAACCACTCCCTGCTAGGCAGGTACAGGGGGATTGCTGGCTTCCTCTCAGGAAGCTGGTAGGAGAGAGGGTGTTCTCTCCAGTAAGAGAGTCAAGGAGACTAGGCACTGGGAGTGCTGGCTTGGAGAACTAGGAGTGCGGAAGGAAGCAGTCAAGGCTGTCTTGAAGCACTGGAGTGCTGAGAGCGGACAAATACACTAGGTTGGTGAAACCCACAAATTTTGTTATAGTTTAACCCCTGATAGATAGGGAATCTTATGTGAGTTAGTGCTCAGATGAGCTAGGCTTTTTGTTGTAGGGATTTGTGTTACATCATTGCATTTATGTTTCGTTTGCTGCTGCCTGATGTGTAAATTTACAAATAAAGTTGCCGGGATTATAAGAAAATAAAAGGACTGTGCATGTTTTTGCCCTAGAGGACCGTGCTATCTACTAACAAGGATCACTATATATATATATATATATATATATATATATATATATATATTGTGATCCTTGTTAGTAGATATATATATAAATATATATATATATATATATATATAAATGTCCAACCTCT
Organism: Pelobates fuscus; assembly: GCF_036172605.1. Classification (NCBI taxonomy): domain Eukaryota; kingdom Metazoa; phylum Chordata; class Amphibia; order Anura; family Pelobatidae; genus Pelobates; species Pelobates fuscus. Next base: position 362,671,005 of record NC_086317.1, read on the forward strand.
GGCACTCAACCTGAAAAAAATATATACACCAGTAACTTGTACCCGGGTGCTTCCCAGCAAAAGTATACACAAAAATGAAAACAGGAGCACTCTCTTGGATTTCCACAATATATTTCAAAAAATCACCACCCCTACATCAACGTTTCAACCCTTCAGGGTTTTTATCAAGATAATGATAGTGTCAAACGATGCAAATATATACAGTAAAATACAGTAACAATAAATGTGTAACTTACCCCATCTGTGTGAAAAGGTTTCCGTCTGATTTCATGTTAGTTGACTGTGTGCATACGTGAAGGCGTGTGTCAGTGCATGATGACGTGATCATTGCACGTCCCGAAGAACTAGCGTGTATAAACAAAAGTTACCATGGATACACCTCCGTGACATGCGTGTTACAAGGAGGAAACAAAAGATAATTAACGATAGAAAAGACGGACTAAAGATGTAACTAGCTGTAAACCAAAAATAAAGATCTATACTGATACGGTCTACCACAGACCCTGTGTGTTGGAACGAGATCTAGTGTGTGTGTGAAGACATGCAAGAAGTATAAGACTATATATAAATAAGTGAAGAATGCCTACGCTAAGTGTACAGAGATAAAAGTAAGAAAAAAACAATAAAGTATACTCCTATGTACTAGGTGTGAAAAAGTGAAAGTGAGCATGCATATAAAATAGTGAATGGCAAGAAAAAATGAAACCTGTGATAAACACTACAATGTACTGATATCTAGTGTGTGTGTGTCTGACCTCAAACCTCTGACTATAATAAGATCCCATCTAAATATATAATATGCAACAACAACCTAGGTATAATCATAAACAGCTAAGCCATAATATATAACAGTAGTACAACCTACCAATAAGGAAACATAATAATCTAAATCCCTAATAATAATCCTATCAAGATATGGACTGATGATGGACTACTAAATAAAAATATATATATACAATTAACAGAGTGTGCCTTTACATACCCATTCTATGGGCGAGACATAATAACGGATACCCGCTATCAACCAAATATACACATTAACGAAAATCTAAAAATGAACTAAATGATATTTACTCGTTGAGACCTTTAGGCTGAATAGTGTCCAGTTGCTTAATCCAAAATGTTTCTCTGTAATAACAGTCTAGAGCGATCTCCACCTCTGGGTAAGACCGGTATTCTGTCTATCGCAATGAATTTGAGTGTAGGCAACCTATGATTAAATTGCAGAAAATGTTAACCACAGGTTTTTCCATCTTCCCGTCTCTGAACGCTGTTGTGATAGCCGATCTATGACCTCTAATACTATCCCTGAGTGTTAAGTCAGTTTTTCCAACATAAAACAAACCGCACGGACAAGAAATTAAATATACAGAGTGATCAGTTTGATCAGTTAGGCATGATATATAATGTGAAATCTTGTACCGCTTGCCGGAATGTGTATGTACAAAGGACGAGCCCGTTAGCATGTGTCCACATGTCACACAACCTGGACAACGAAAACATCCCTTCCTCTCTGATATATTAGGGACCAACTTGTCCCGTGGTAGATCCGTCCTCATAAGCAAATCTTTCAGGTTCCTATTTCTGACATAGGATACCCTGGGGGGATTGGAGAAAATTGTACTTAAGGTTACATCTGTTGATAAGATTTCCCAATGTTTTTAATACTCTTGGTGATATTGTCACTAGCCGAGTGGAATCTCATTGGTATAGGGATTTGGGTATTATCAGTACGAGAAGTGCCTTTTTCAAAAATGTCATAGGCCCGATCCAAAGCCTTCCTCAAAATATGCTTCTGATAACCCCTATCCAAAAAAGCTTGACGCATAGTCTCTATTTGTAGATCTCGTGTAGATCTATCCGAATTATTCCTCATCACCCTGAGAAACTAGGAAATCGGTAAAGACTTTTTTAATGCCGGGGGATGATAGCTAGTAAAGTACAGTAAGGTGTTCCGGTTGCTCGGTTTCTTATATAGACAATAGCCAATCTGATTACCGACCTTGTACACCTCCACATCCAGAAATTTAATTTTGTCTGTATCATAATTCAAAGTGAGAAACCGGAGATTCATCATTGTTCAGCGTATCAATCATAGAGATGAGTTCACCTTCCGAACCAGACCAAATAATAAAAATATCATCCACAAATCTGTGGTACGAAATGATCTGCGGAACTTATTTTTGCAGAATATTGGATCTTTCATAAATATGCATAAAGCAATTGGCATAGGATGGTGCTATTGCTGATCCCATCACCATCCCCCTGAGTTGCATGTAGAAGATTTTTTCAAACCTGAAGTAGTTATGGTATAAACGAAATTCTAAACACTCCACCAAAAATTCTATAGGTGGACCTTGGTGCTTGTTACATTCACAAAGCTATATCTGTATGGCCTCAATTCCCATGTTATGGGGTATGATAGTAAACAGGTTCTTCACATCAATTGTGGCAAAAATCAAAGGGGAATCGGGTAGCATCAATCCACATATTCTGGAAATAAAATCTTGAGATATGGGTATGTAGAGGCACACTCTGTTAATTGTATATATATGTTTTTATTTAGTAGTCCATCATCAGTCCGTATCTTAATAGGATAGACTAGGACTCTTGATGCTATATTAGGGATTTAGATTATTATGTTTCCTTATTGGTAGGTTGTACTACTTTTATATATTATGTCTTAGCTGTTTATGATTATACCTAGGTTGTTGCATATATATTATATATTTAGATGGGGTCTTATTATAGTCAGAGGTTTGAGGTCAGACACACACACTAGATATCAGTACATTGTAGTGTTTATCACAGGTTTCATTTTTTCTTGTCATTCACTATTTTATATGCATGCTCACTTTCACTTTTTCACACCTAGTACATAGGAGTATACTTTATTGTTTTTTTCCTTACTTTTATCTCTGTACACTTAGCGTAGGTATTCTTCACTTATTTATATATAGTCTTATATTTCTTGCATTTCTTCACACACACACTAGATCTTGTTCTAACACACAGGGTCTGTGGTAGACCCTATCAGTATAGACCTTTATTTTTGGTTTACAGCTAGTTACATCTTTAGTCTGTTTTTACAGCTAGTTACATCTTTAGTCTGTCTTTCCTAGCGTTAATTATCTTTTGTTTCCTCCTCTTAACATGCATGTCACGGAGGTGTATCCATGGTAACTTTTGTTTATGCACGCTAGTTCTTCGGGACGCGCAATGATCACGTCATCACGCACTGACACACGCCTTCACGCATGCGCACTGTCACCTAACATGGAATCAGACGGAAACCTTTTCACACAGATGGGGTAAGTTACACATTTATTGTTACTGTATATATTTGCATCGTTTGACACTATCATTATCTTGATAAAGACCCTGAAGGGTCGAAACGTTGATGTAGAGGTGGTGATTTTTTAAAATATATTTTGGAAATCCAAGAGAGTGCTCCTGTTTTCATTTTTGTGTATATATATATATATATATATTGGAAGGCATGGCCTGAAGTTGTGGGAGGGGCTATAGACCTACAAAAGGAACTCCCTCCTTTCCCTACTTACCTTTGTGGGTCAGACGAATAGCCCCACCCTCCACTCCCATTGTTCATATTTCCTCTATGTAAGCCCACTTTTTACCAGCCTACAGCATATGTCGGTTTCGGCACACCTCAACCAATTATTCCTAAAGCTACATCGCTACAACCATCTTATTCTATATCATATGAGAATGCCCTGAACACATATATATATATATATATATATATATATATATATATATATATATATAATTTAAAACATTAGACTGCAGCTAGAATCAATGGAGATATATATAGATATAGATATAAATATATTTACTGGTAATTTGCCAAGTTTAGCATATCAAGCTAATATCCAGAGATATTGACATATCTGAATTTCTGGGTTAAGTTAATATTAAATCAGAAAGTATCTGCAGCAAAGCGTTAAAGGTTTAGGATTTTTTTTTTTTTTTGGTTACTGAATGGTAGAGAATAGTTAAATTGACTATTTGTGAAATTAAACATTGTATGTTTTGTTTACAATGCTTAAGTGTTTACTTTGTGAGAATTAAGGGCAGCATTGAGTGAGTTTATTCTCCGTTTACTGATTCTAACTGCCTGTTGGCATCTAGATTTTTTTTACTTTGAGCTGTGTAAAAGCTCTGTGTTACATCCTGTGTGCAATGGATTTCTATATTAAAATAATTGTTAATTAAATTCTAGAGGAATCATCTGTAATCTTTGCATGAAATTAATCTAACTTATATTGCTGGATACTATTGATGATTGCTAATTGATTATTCGCTTACTGAGACCTGTACTAATATTTGCTAAGGTTACTGACTCCTACTGGTGAATAATTTCTATGTGGACTAACAATCTCATCATCTTTAACACAACTGGTTTAGTAATTATCTTTGTTATGGTTATTGTTGCCATAATAGTTGTCATATTTTATACTATTGTTAAACCAACTATTTACTGATTATTACCATACATATTACATGTTATTAATTCTTTGTCAAAATAAATTATATTTGTATAATTAGTTGTGATTAATGTGTGAAATACAAATCCTCTAATAAACATACTCCAGGATCTATAAGAGTTAGAATAGTGGATGACTGTGCTTTAAATCAATCAAGGGAAAACAGTGCCAAAATATAGTTTTATTAAAAATTCTTAAATCACTTTGATTATTTTTATAAAATAATATTTTTTATATTTATTACATCATAAATATCCTCACACTATGCCAGGCTTTAACATTTACAGCATAATCTATTTTCTTATGAGAAGATCTATGCAGGCTTTATTTCTGTACAAACCACCCAAACAATTTTTGATAACATTTCGAGGATAGTTTTTTCAATATGCATGCCAAATGACAGATTGAGCTCCAACTATATACCAATACACCTATGGCAACTGGTTGTGGTTAAATTACATTTAGACAGTTAGACTTTCTCAAAATGCTCAACTGGGGATTAGATATGTTTAGTAATTTTTGAATTTGTTCCAAATACTTCTAGATTATAGGGGGTTTGCAGCCTCCAGTTTGGGAGCACCAACCTCAAGGAGAGTCTGCTATTGACATAGGGTGATAACCAAGAGTGCACTCCTGTCACTGTTTAATGAATATATGATGGTGACAATCACAAATATATACACAGTTTATGTTTTCACACTTTGGGAAGGTCATTAACAAGGATGGGGAAATAGAAGGGAGGCAAAAATGTGAACCTAGGAGTATTCCACATGTCAATTTGAAAAAACGATTGAAAAAAAAAACTGCCTTGTCTTAGAGTATGCTCTATCAAGTGTGTATCTGGAGTAACCCCTTTGGATGAATTTCTTTGGATGAATTTCTACTTGACATGCTACAATCGCTTAACACCCTTGATTCACCTGTTAGACTTACATATCAAATCAGTGATAAACATATGGATTTTCTGGATTTACGCATTTTCATTGGGAATAACAAATTGGGCTACACGCTATTTGCCAAAACCTCTGACCGTAATACATTATTACATGCAACCAGTCACCACCCACCCAATTTGATTAAATCACAGTTTATCAGAGTAATGAAGAACAATTCTGACCCCAAGAGAACCGCCATTCAAATTCAGGAAATGTTTGAGAAATTCATCCAAAGTTACTCCAGATACACACTTGATAGAGCATACTCTAAGGCAAGGCAGTTGCACACAGATGGGCCATCAAAAAGCAATAAATTGCCCAGATTAATTTTCCCACAAACATTTCATTCACAATCCTTAAGCTTTTCTAAAATGATCCGCAAAAATTGTGAGATATTTAAAAAAGACATCACATTACCGACTATATTCCATCAAACCCCAATCATGAGCTATAGGAGAAATAAAAATCTGAGGGATTACCTTGTACACACTGATGCACAGGAGCTAAATCGTTCTGAATACTATAATGCTGGCTGTTTTCGATGTTTAAAATGTACAGCCTGTAACAATATGACTCCAGGGAAATCTTTTTTTCATCCCCACTCGGGTAAAGAATATAAAATACGCCAACGCATTGTCTGCACTACCACACACGTTGTATACCGCATTACATGCCCATGCAGTCTTATGTACATTGGTAAAACCTCAAATGACCTTCGAGAATGAATGAGGGGTCATAGATCAACTATTAGGATTGCACTCTCCAGTGGCATAGCAACTACTCCTATAGCTAGACACTTCCTTGAAGCAGGACACACATTGCCAACTCTAAAATTTATGGGAATCGAACATGTCCCGGCTCCACGACAGGGAGGTGACTGGGATAACTTGCTTCTCCAGAGAGAAGCCTACTGGATTTTTACACTGGGAACATTGTCTCCTGGGGGGCTAAATGAGATTAACCCACTGAACTGTTTCATCCCTAAAAGATAGAAATACTCAGTTGTCTCTAATATTGTAGTATCATAGTTGTGCTACATTGTATTACAATCTATCCCAGATATTACCATTTGTATCTCTATGTTATGAAAGTTATACATACGCCTGATATTGTGTATATCTATTTTGTATACTTGTTTTCTTTCGACATGCCTTTTTGTTATGTGCTACACGGTTGTTCTGTTTCTGGACAAGGTAGATCTTTAGTATACTTACCACTCTATGAGGTCTTCCATGTTTCATTTTCCTTGTTTTTAATTCTATTTGTTTTTTCTGTTCACATTTCTCTAAGAGCACAGATACTCTCGATTTTGACCGTATACATGGTCTAATTACTATATGATATGTAATTTCCGTTTCGGTATTTAATCTTTTTTGATTTCTCTATTTTTGCATACCATAAGGGGTTAAGCTTTTTCTTAGCATGTTTGGTGAACCTTGACCTATCTCTGGGGACATCACAACCTCGTCTTCACTCTCCAATCGAAGTCTGTTTCCACGATATTTAATTACTGTTTACCCGACATTTGATTGTCTTGATAAAAGTCCTACGAGTGCACTCGTTTTTCGTTGTACATACTGACGGCTGAGGCAGCACCGAGGCAAGCACAAGACCGGTACATTGAGTGCGGAGTTTTCAATATTTATATATCTATATATATATATATATATTAATATTAAAATACACTTAGACAGTGTATGTGTATTTATGTGTATGTACAGTATGTGTATGTGTATCTATATATATGATCTAAGGGTATGCCGTCCATGTGATCGTGAGGTCCTCACAAGGACCTCGCGATCACATGGCCTATGGGGGCCAGAATGGACGCAGGGGGACTCCCTGGGATGCCAGATTAGTTCCCACACCGCATTTGCCGGGTAAGTACAAAGGATGACGGGGACGTGCTATGCCGCCCCCCGGCGTTTAGAGCCGGGTCCCCAAGGACGGCATAGCATGCCCGCCGTCCTTAAGGGGTTAATAAGCAACAAAATACTAATCAAGGGAAACAGGATACAATAACAAACAGCAGACCCAGGTACATGTTTTGAAAGATGTCCAAACAACCACGATATAAATGTTTTTATTTTTATTCAATGTACTTACTATGACATGTTGTCTCTGCAACAGAGCTCCATTTATATCAAACTTTCCTATTTATTAATGTCTTCCCATCCCAATGGGCATGGAGGGTGATTTTACACATGGTTATTCACGAAATAGTGAATCCAAAGTGAATTTAAGTGAATTTAAAATTTAACGTCAAAGTATCTTGACTGAAAAGCGTAGGTGTCTTAGAAAATGTTTATATTTTACCTGAAATTTTAAATAAATTTTAAATTCACCTTGATTTCTCACTTTAGTTAATAACTCTGAAATGTGTGCACAGGCTGAGATGCAGGTATGGAGGGAGAGCCTAGAGGTTGTATGGACCAGTAGTATGTTCCTGTTTGCAGGGCTGGATTAACATAGGGGCTGATGGAGCTGCAGCTCCAGGCCCAGGCCCATGGAATAGGGCCATTTAAAAAAAAAAAAAGTAAACTTTTTTTTTTGTACTCTGCAATACCAGTACAGGCCAGTAGAGGTTACTGTGTATGGAGAGAGGCAGGGATAGGAAGTTACAGCATCTCCCTGCCTCTCTCTACTCACTGATCCATGGGGGAGCAACTACACAGCACAGAGAGTCCAGGCAGCAGCTCCCAGCCTGCAGAGACAGACTACAGCTCATTTATGTGAAGGATGGGGGAAAGGCAGCAGGGAGACATGGGGACACTGAGACACTAAGGGACACATGGGGACACAGACACTAGGGGACACTGAGACACTAGGGGACACTGAGAACTAGGACACACTGGGAAACATAGGGGCAGACATTAGGGGACACTGTGAGACATAGGGACACTGTCACACATGGGGCACTGTGAGACATAGGTAGATGCATAGGGACACAATGTCTCCATGTCTCCCAGCCAGTGTCTTAGTGTCCCCATGGCTCCCAGTGTCCCCCTAGTCTCCCAGTGTCTGTGCCCCCATGTCTCCCAGTGTCCCCAAATGTCTGCATCCCCATGTCTCCCAGTGTCCCTATGTCTCCCAACCAGTCTCCCTAGTGTCTCAGTGTCCCCATGTCTCAGAGTGTATCTGTCCCCATGTCTCTGTGTCCCTAGTGTCCCCATGTCTCCCAGTGTCCCCAAATGTCTGTGTCCCCATGTCTCCCAGTGCCCCCATGTCTCCCAGTGTCCCCAAGTGTCTGTGCCCCCATACCTCCCAGCCAGTGTCCCTAGTGTCTCAGTGTACCCATGTCTCCCAGTGTCCCCTAGTCTCCCAGTGTCTGTGTTCCCATGTCTCTGTGTCCCAAGTGTCCTAGTTTCCCCAAATGTCTGTGACCACATGTCTCCCAGTGCCTGTGTCCCCATGTCTCTGTGTCCCTAGTGTCTGTGACCCCATTTCTCCCAGTGTTGCCAAATGTCTGTGTCTCCATGTCTCCCAGTGTCCCCATGTCTGTATCCACTAGTGCCCCCATGTCTCCTAGTGTCTCAGTGCCCCCATGTCTCCCAGTGTCCCCATGTTTCCCACTGTCCCCAAGTGTCTCAGTGTCCCCATGTCTCTCAGTGTCCCCATGTCTCCCAGTGTCCCCGGGTCTCTCAGTTTCCCCTAGTATCCTAGTAAACTAAGAACATTTTAATATTTTAACAGTGAGTACCCATGTGTTTTCTGTTGCATCCATAATAATTATTTTGTTTTCTGGTTTACTTTGCATAAATATTTTCAATAAAGGTGATATTTGGATAAATTCCAATTACATTAGGAGAAGTAAAAGCAACACAAATACTACTTTGAAAGACATGTGTTCTAGTCCATTTTATTTAGAAATGTATTGTTACATGTTTTGTTTCACTTTCTAAACATTATAATCCATAGCATTAGATGAGCTTGCTTGCAGCTGTATATTTCCTATTTGCTCTTTTAATATAGCAAGATCAATTCAAATTACTTCAAGTTCAATTTATATGTCTGCTGCAAATATCACCTTCAGGACTGTTTGAGCCTAGCTAATAAATGTGTTCCTTGTTTTGAGCTATTCCATTTTCCTCTTGCACTTAAAATAAATTTGTTTTTTGTTACTCATCATGTTTGACTTATTCCAATGTTATCTTTTAATTAGCTAAACAATGTATAATACTATCTATCTATCTATCTATCTATCTATCTATCTATCCTGTGTATTTCTTGAACATGTGAACCAATTCAACTTTCTTTTAGGATACTATAATATTTCCTTTGTTTCAAATTAGACTTTATGATATTGACCTTTATGAATTGATTCATAGTCCTTGCCATATCCACATTAAGAAGAGAATGTGTTTTTTTTTCTTTCGATGCATTGAGATATAGTTTAAACAAATACATTTAGGTGTTTCTGTTTTGCCTTTGAGTTTTTATAGTAAAACGAGATATTTTAGGGGTTTTAACACCATTTTATTTAAATTGCTTAAATGCGTTGGGTGTATTCACTAAACAGCAAGTTTTATTTACCATCTGTTTGCACAGTTTTAGGCAAGGGTATTAAATGGTGGCTCCCAAATACAGTTGAACTACGAATTTGTAATTCTGCACCAGACTATAGGTGACAGAGAATATTAAGAGTCCATGAATAGCACAATCTTAGTAAAAAACATGTGTCAGCAATCCTATTTAGACAAAGATTTAGACGACTATTTTTGAGGGTATTGACTCAGTTCTAATATACAGTTGTTAACTAGATAAATATGCTGGCTGTGTAGTATCGCTTAGTTCAGGAGAGCTAATACTTTTATCCTTCTAAAAAGCATTGCCTGGTGCCATTTAAGTTATCAAACCATTAGCAAAAAACTTGGCCACTTCCATTGGGGATGTGCTAGAGCATTCCTGGCAGCATAATCACTACCACACTCTGTAGTGGTTATGGTGCTTGGAATGTTCCTTTAAAAAGGCTTTCTGGCTATTAAAGACAATCTTACAAGTTATATATTAAAAGTTTATTTAAATTGCATGCCTTTTCTAGCAAGGAAATGTATGGTTTATTCTGTCAACTGTTTAAAATGTAGACATTTTCTATTTTCAAGAAACAACTGTTTAAGTGTGCTACATCTTTACATAGAATCCGTAACCTTAAGAGGCAACAAAAATAAATAAGATAGTTCCCTGTGACCTAGATATAAATTGCAGACATCAGTATTTATTTAAGCACTAGAGACAGGGAACAGGTTAAAATTTTCAGTCAATAGCAAGATATGCCTGAGTAAGCACAAAGTTATTTGGATTTTGATTGCACAGGATGTGTTGCTAGACTGATTAAAAGAGAACTGAGAGATACATGAAGGAGTAAAACAGGAAAGGAAAGGTGGTAAAATGTAATCTGTTTTTGCAATCTTGAAACCAATAAAGGACACCGAGCACTGGAAGGATATGTTTTTCTAAGCAAGAATATTTCTGTACAATGTCAGAAAAAAACTTGATGCCACATTTTAATCGAAATGTTACTTTTTATAAACAAATCATTGATATTTAGAATTAGACATATGCATCAAAAATGATGGTAGAATAAAAAAATAAAGTTGTGTTAGGATGATTAAATGCAACTTTATATGTGATTTAATATTTTACAGTCCTAAAATACAACATAGAATGACTGAGTAAAGGAAAAGGATATAACATCAGCAGAGTGCAATAACATGGTTAGAAAAACTAAATATATTGTTGTGAATTTTAAATAAAATGTTATGACATGAGAAGGAGGTGTACACTAAATTGTCTAAGTCCTGAAAAGTATCAATACAAAACTTGCGCAGATTTAACTTTATATCAATGATATTAGTGTAAGTGTCCAGTATATAGCAAGTCAAAAACAGTATAAATTGTGTATGCCAAATTGTGTCTATTTGTCTACTACTTCTACCTAATCTTATTATTACATCACCAAAACAAAACAGTGGTCTTGTTCAAATTTTTATTTAAACTTTAAGTTATAGAGAGGTGCGGGTCTGAGCATTGTTTACAATAGAGACAAATAAGCATTCTCTTTGATTTTTAAATGATAGAAGAAATTTTAAAATAAAAAATAAATGTAAAAAAATTATACGTATATATATATATATATATATATATATACAATAGGGATTATGTGTAAATGGGTTTTATAATATCTAAAACCTAAAATAAAACCTAAATAATGGAATACTAAATTCTGTTTAGAGTTTATTGTAACACAAATTAGTTATTATAATTAACAAACGCATCTCCGTGTCCATGTCATCAAACTTTTTAGACCCAATCTAGACTCAATCTACTATAACAAGGAGAGAAAAATAAATAAATAAGGTGGCAAAGAAATCCATGGCCATATCTCCTTTGTCCTACTCATCCCATACCTCCCCTAAAACCCAGTTTTATATCAGAAATTAAGTACAAATCTAAGTTAATTTAGTTAATTTTATCCAGTTTTCTACACTCATTGGAGAGTCGAAGCTGAGCTGTTGTTCCTTCGACCAGATCAGCAACTTAGATGTACATCCCCACCGGTATCTAATTCCATTCTAAGTGAAACCAATTATAGAAAGATCTATTTCTCCAAAGTCTTATTTGAAATGAAAAATCTTGGAAAATTAAAATGTTTTTGAATCTTTCGCTTAGGTTTCCTATATCTCTGTATATCTCTGCATAGCTCCTTGTATGTGTATGAATGAAAGCATGAAATCACATCTCTCGGGTGGTGAGGTGGAATGCCTTTGGACTTAACAAGTCATGAACTCTTTCCAGTATTAAATGATGCTCTTCTATTGCTAAGCCCATATCGTTAAAATAAGAGAGTAGAAAATCTTTCAGTTGAGCCTCAGGAGGAGTATTCTCTAAAATATTAAAAAAAATTGCAGCATTTTGATTGATCCTCCAGTCTATGAGCTTTCACTCGTATCATTTTGTAATCCATGGCAGTATTGGCCACCTTCAATATGCTGAGTTGTTCATTTATCTTGATTATGTTTTCTTCAATGGAGTTTACTTTTAATTATAAGTCAACTATCTCATTTTTAATTTCTGCAAAATTGTTCGATATCTCTTTAGTAAAAGAAGTAAGTTGTGCATCTAGTTTGGCTACTAAGAATTCTTGCATGACATATTTCATTTAGTCATCTGTCTCCAGGAATAGTGGATCTTGTGGATTAGGAATGTAGTCCTGGTAGAGTGTGCCAACCATATTTTCCATTCTCTCCCTGTATTTGGCTAGTTGTCTTACTTTTAGACATGTTTACTTTGTCTCCAGATGGATATAGAAAGAAGAAGAGAGAATATATATTCTATACATGTCTACAAGTAAGACAACCAGCCAAAAACAGGGAGAGAATGGAAAATATGGTTGGCACACTCTCCCAGGACTACATTCATAATTCTTCTATAAATCCATGAGCAGAAACAGTGTCAGTATCTTTATAAGACACACACTCATCTATCAGCCTAATATTTATTACCAGGGGTAATAGTTTTTTCCTAGCTTTTAGAGTTTAGACAGTATGATATATCGTCTGAACAAAAAGACTTTAGGGCAATTCAAACTTAACAGCTTCAAACCCAGTAAGAAATAAGGGATGTTATTTATCCTCATGTATGAATGAGCCTTTAGCAGACTTTCCCTTTTTTAAGTTTGGTCTCATCTCAATCTTCTCATATGCCAAACCCCATACAATAGGTGAACTAAAACAACTGGACCTCTCCAGACCCATGCCAAACATAGTCCCAGCCTCTCCATCCCAGATGAGCCTCAGGCAAGTTTCACTAACCGCCCCAAAGAATTCAAAGCAAAGCCTTTTTCAACTTGCTTTAGTATCTTCACTTCAAAATAATTGGCAGCAATCAGATTGAATTTGGATCACTTATTTCTGCCACTGCTTGATCCCCGGTCAAATAGGATTGCAGTCTTACAGGTCAGGGTTACTGCTCGAGAAAGCACAGTGGCACAGTTCGAAGTTGCACAAGTCACAAGTCACACAAAAGTCACACGAAGTTACACAAGTCTCAGCTCAGCGTGCCATGGTTCATCTTATCCATTTCATCACTCGTTGTGGGCCCCAATTTCCCACTTCTTCTGGTGTGTTACATTATTACTCCCCCCTGCACTTAAGATATGATATAAGGGATTTTTAATGTTGTCACTTATATTTATCAACTCAAGGGAATCCACCAATTTAAGGTCAACATGAATGTTTATTTGTTTTGATCTATGGCAAATATGATCTGTTATGTATTTTCTACAATCTAAAGTTTTGGGGGATTTTAATATTTTTTTTATTAATAATGCATCCACTCTTTTGTTTTGACAATAATATTTAGGTAGAAGGTGACAACAAGAGATAGAATAAGCATAATTCCCTGCTACACTATTAATATTGTATAATGACTTTTGACACAGATATTTGCACTAATATAATTTGTATAAAGAGTCTCACCGACATTATATGGGACCTAATGATTTCAGTGTATACCCTCTTTAAGGGTTATCACACCTAGACTATTTGATTTACTTAATGACATTTATTTTCAAATATATTAGATATTATAATATATCAGTGAATATTGGTTCTGTTTGATCTTGATTAGCAAAAGTTCTCTGGCTGTCAGCTTTTTTTGATGAATAATAGAGTTTTGTACATATATATGTATGTATGTTTTCCCTTAAATTTTAGATTGAGGTGAAGAAATTAAAATATACACACATACACACACATATATATAAATATACACACATACACATACATATATATATAGTTGCAAGAAAAAGTATGTGAACCCTTTGGAATGATATGGATTTCTGCACAAATTGGTCATGAAATGTGATCTGATCATCATCAGATAATAGACAATCACAGTCTGCTTAAACTAATAACACACAAAGAATGAAATGTTGCCATGTTTTTATTGAACACACCATGTAAACATTCGCAGTACAGGTGGAAAAAGTATGTAAACCCTTGGATTTAATAACTTGTTGAACCTCCTTTGGCAGCAATAACTTCAACCAAAAGTTTCCTGTAGTTGCAGATCAAACGTGCACAACGGTCAGGAGTAATTCTTGACCATTCCTCTTTACAGAACTGTTTCAGCTCAGCAATATTCTTGGGAAGTCTGGTGTGAATCGCTTTCTTGAGGTCATGCCACAGCATCTCAATCAGGTTGAGGTCAGGACTCTGACTGGGCCACTTCAGAAGGCGTATTTTCTTCTGTTTAAGCCATTCTGTTGTTGATTTACTTCTATGCTTTGGGTCATTGTCCTGTTGCAACACCCACCTTCTGTTGAGCTTCAGCTGGTAGACTTAAGTTCTCCTGCAAAATGTCTTGATAAACTTGGGAATTCATTTTTCCTTCGATGATAGCAATCCGTCCAGGCCCTGATGAAGCCAAGCAGCCCCAGACCATGATGCCCCTACCCAGGGCCGGCGCGTCCATAAGGCGGCACAGGCGGCCGCCTTAGGGCGCCAGAGGAGGGGGGCGCAAAAATCTGAATCCCCTGCCTCTGGCTGGAGAATTGGATTTTTAAACTCACCTCTCTCCCTGCAGCCAGCACACAGGAGCAGGGCAGTGAAGTCAGCCGTCCTCCTCTGATGATGTCAGAAGGGGGCGGGACTTCTACTGCTCCCAGACTCCCCAGCGGTCCTGACTGCAGCTTCAGCCTCCAGTGTAGCCCGTCCCAGCCGACCACCAGCGGTAAGTTTCTCCCTCCTGGCCCAAGGTAAGCCTCTGGGAGGGGAAGGGGGTGGGGGAAGAACTTTTAGTATGTTTATTTTTATTTTTTTTAAATCAAAAGTTTTTTTGCAGCCCCTTTCTACAGCCCCTGCCCCCCACTATACTACCCCTGGCCCCACTATACTACCCCTGCCCCCACTATACTATCCCTGTCCCCACTATACTACCCCTGCCCCCACTATACTACCCCTGCCCCCACTATACTACCCCTGCCCCCACTATACTACCCCTGCCCCCACTATACTATCCCTACCCCCACTATACTACCCCTGCCCCCACTATACTACCCCTGCCCCCACTATACTGCCCCCACTATACTACCCCTGCCCCCACTATACTATCCCTGCCCCCACTATACTTCCAATGCCCCCACTATACTACCCCTGCCCCACCATACTCCCCCTGCCCCCACCATACTGCCCCTGCCCCTGCCCCCACCATACTACCCCTGCCCCACCACACTATCCCTGCCCCCCACTATACTATCCCTGCCCCCCACTATACTATCCCTGCCCCCACTATACTCCCCCTGCCCCCACTATACGCCCCCTGCCCACACCATACTCCCCCTGCCACCTCTATAGCCCCTGCCCCCACCATACTACACCTGCCACCTCTATAGCCTCTGCCCCCACCATACTGCCCCCTCTACAGCCCCTGCCCCTCCAAACTGCCCCACCATACTACCCCTGCCCCCTTTACAGCCCCTCTATAGCCCCTGCCCCACCATAGTGCCCCTGCCCCCTCTACTGTCCCATGTGCCCCTCTACAGCACGTCTATTTCTCTCTATAGCCCCTGCCCCCACCATACTGCCCCCTTTACAGCCCCTCTATAGCCCCTGCCCCTCTATGTCCCTCTATAGCCCCTGCCCCCTCTACAGTCCCTGCCCCACCAAACTGCCCCACTATACTACCTCTGCCCCTTTACAGCCCCTATATAGCCCCCGCCCCCACCATAGTGCCCCTGCCCCCTCTACATCCCTCTATAGCCCCTGCCCCCACCATACTGCCCCCTTTACAGCCCCTCTATAGCCCCCGCCCCTCTATGTCCCTTTATAGCCTGCCCCCTCTTCATCCCCTGCCCCACCATACTACCTATGCCCCCTTTACAGCCCCTCTATAGCCCCTGCCCTCACCATAGTGCCCCTGCCCCCTCTACTGCCCCATGTGCCCCTCTCCTCTACTGCCCCATGCCTCTCTCCTCTACTGCCCCATCCCCCTTTTCACATGCCTCTACTGCCCCTGTCTCCCCCCTCTACTTCCCCTACCCCCTATACAGCCCCTGTCCCCCCTCTACTTCCCATTTACCCCCACCATACAGCCCCTGTCCCCCCCTCTACTTCCCATTTACCCCCACCATACTGTCCCTGTGACACCACTTTATTGCCTCAGTGTCCCTCTTTACAGCTTGTGCCCACACCATACTACCCCTGTGTCCCCCTCTACTGCCCCTGTTTCCCACCATACTGCCCGTTTCCAACCACATTGCCCCTTTGCTCCCACCAAAGCCCCTATACTCCCTTCTACAGCCCCTAACTCCCTTACTTCACATCCCTTCCACTCCCATTTACACCCCATAACTTCAGTACAGCCCCTATTCCCTTACTACAGTCCTTACCCCCACTACAGCTCCTCTCCCCCAATTGCTGCCCATATCCCCCACACTACAGCCCCTGTTCCCACTTGCAGCCATCAACCTACTTCAGTCCCTAACCCCCTACTACAGCCCCAATTCCCCACTACATTTCCTAAGCCCGCAATTACAGACCCTAATTCTCAACTACAGCCCCTGTCCCCCTACTACAGCCCCTAACTCCTCAATTAGAGCCCCTATTACCCCACTAAAACTCACTACCAGCCCCCCCACCCAAGATTAGGTTCTGGATCTGCCCCTGCTCTGTATACTTGTGTCTGCATGTCTCTGTATGACTATGCCTGTCTGTGTATGAAAGTGTATGTATGTATGTCTGTGTCTGTATGTCTCTATATGACTGTGTCCGTGTGTTTCTGAATGTCCCTGTCTGCCTGTGTCTGTATGTCTCTGTATGACCGTATCCATATGTCTCTGTATGCCTTGTTCTGTATATCTTTGTGTGACTATGTCTGTGTATATATGTCCCTGCATGCCTGTGTAAGTATGCCTCTGCATGCCTGTATGTATCTGTATGCCTTGTTCTGTATGTCTCTGTATGCCTGCATCTTCATGTCTCTGTATGTCTGTGTTTGTATAAATGTGTCTTTATTTATCTATATTCCAGTGTCTGTATGTCTGCATATTTCTGTGACTATGTGCCTGTATGTGTGTGTAGCTATATATCTATGTCTATATGGCTTGGGAGGGAAAAGTTACACAAAGGGGCCTGAGGGGAAGAGGGACACACAAAAAACAGGCTGAGGGGAGAGACCCACAGAAAAGGGCTGTGGGAAAGAAAGACACACAAAGGGGCTGGGGGGAGATACACATGGGAGTTGTAAGAGACATACAAGGGGGTGTAAGACACACTAAAGGGGGGTACAATACATTTCAAAAGGCTGGATATGAGACACCGCTAAAGATACATCTTATTCGTGTTTGGGGGTGGGGGGTAGGGGTGCAGCAAAATTCATCTTCGCCTGTGTAGCCCAAAATCCTTGCACCGGCCCTGCCCCTACCACCATACTTCACAGTTGGGATGAGGTTTTGATGTTGGTGTGCTGTGCATCTTTTTCGCTACACATAGTGTTGTGTGTTTCTTCCAAACAACTCAACTTTGGTTTCATCTGTCCACAGAATATTTTGCCAGTACTGCTATGGAACATCCAGGTGCTCTTGTGCAAACTGTAAAAGTGCAGCAATGTCTTGTTTGGACAGCAGTGGCTTCCTCTGTGGTATGCTCCCATGAAATCCATTCTTGTTTAGTGTTTTACCTATTGTAGATTCGCTAACAGGGATGTTAGCATTTGCCAGTGACTTGTAAGTCTTTAGCTGACACTCTATGATTCTTCTTCACCTCATTGAGCAGTCTGCGCTGCGCTCTTGCAGTCATCTTTACAGGACGGCCACTCCTGGGGAGAGTAGCAGCAGTGCTGAACTTTCTCCATTTATAGACAATTTGTCTTACCGTGGACTGATGAACAGCAAGGCTTTTGGAGATACTTTTATAACCCTTTCCAGCTTTATGCAAGTCAACAATTCTTAATCGTAGGTCTTCTGAGAGCTCTTTTGTGCGAGGCATCATTCAAATCAGGCAATGCTTCTTGTGAAAGGCAAACCTTTTAACTTTAATTTCTTCAGTTGGTGTCTCTAATAAGAAATATGTTTCATGTTGGCAAGGGGGCAATGACAAATGGAGTACCCAGAAAGGGATTTTGGAGCTTCCCTCAGAGTAGGTTTTTAAATGAGCCATTAAGGTTTTACCTAAGGGCCAAAGCGTTGTGTATATGTATTTTGTGTTTTTGTTCTGCTGTTGTGTGGTGGCGCTCAGGCATCTGAAGAAGGTATGGTTATATTTCTCTCAATGACTGCTCAGGGCATGACTGCTCAGGGCATGAACACTATGAACAAGATATATCAATTATATAGCTATCTAATGGAGCGGGTGAATATATGCATGCTGCACGAGACCCATTGGAGTAAATCTTACAAGCTGAACTGGGGCTGGGGGTGAAGAAGTTCCCTACTATCATGCATGCCACGTTGAGCTTAAAAACAAAAAAAAAAGGAGTCGCTATATTATTTTCTAATAACCTCAAAGTGGGGAGTCTTTATGAAGATTTGGATCCAGAAGGAAGGTTTATGATTTTAGTTTGCAAGATCAAGGAAGTAAAATACACTTTAGTAAAGATATACCTCCCTAATGTCTCACCAGTCCCAATTGTAAATAAGATCTGAGATAAAGCCATACAGATTTGAACTGGCAAATAAACTGGCGGGTAACCCCCATATTAATAAAAGGGAGGTTAAATCCTCCCGCATGCCCCTACTCGCGGCATGTCGCCTAAATAGCCAGTGGCTGCTCGCTGTCATTTCTAACTAAATGTAAACACATATTTTACAAAACCCCAAAAGTACACCAAAAACACACAATATCCCCACAATAGCCCTGATCTGGGTGACCAACATATCCAAAAATCACCGAGATCAGTTCAGGGGTTCAGGAATTTCCTGGAAGTCTTATTTTGACTGACCGCATGCATGGTTTCATGCCCAAAACAGTTCCAGAGAATCAGGCTGTGCGGCCGGTCTTCTTCGAGAATTCAAAATAACGTTCAAATTACCGAATGAAGCAGTTTGTGGATATAGTCAGTGTATGTCTCTTGTTATAACAATGTCGCAATATGAAAATTTAGCTATTTAAATCTAAAAAGCTACTTTTTACACATACTGTTACCGTACTCTTTACACTTCTATACAAGATACATTTATATCCAGTTTTAAATGACACCGAGCAGACACTGGCTGCTCGCTGTCATTTCAAACTAAATATAAATCAGTATGGAGTCATTATAACCCTCAAATTAATAAAA
The DNA here is from genome assembly GCF_036172605.1 of Pelobates fuscus. Lineage (NCBI taxonomy): Eukaryota > Metazoa > Chordata > Amphibia > Anura > Pelobatidae > Pelobates > Pelobates fuscus. The sequence continues at coordinate 362,690,725 of NC_086317.1, forward strand.
GGGAGGTTAAATCCAATGGCTGCTCGTTGTCATTTAAAACTACTAGTCTGCCCAGTCGCAAGTGCAATAAAGGGGTATATGGCACAGGTCCCCTCCTTCCCCCATGTGGGGAACACAAATAACTAAAATTGGGGGGGAGATAGTGCCCTATTAATATTAATAGGGGACTATTAGTATAAATGGGGGGACCTAATGTCCCCCCTGGCCTCCAACCATGAGCGGCGGGTGGGACCCTAATTAAATAAATAATTGGGGGGACCTAATGGCGTTAGGTGGGTACCCTAATTGATTAAAGGGGGGACCTAATGTTCCCCCTGGTCCCTACTGGCTGCTCGCTGTTTAGGTGACATGCCCCTACTCGATTTAACCTCCCTTTTATAAATATGTCGTCATAGTGACCCCCATAGGTTTTAATGGGGGAGTGGGTATGCACAGTGTTATTTTTCCATGCTGTGGGCGTCCCTGCAGCACAGAGTCTATTAAACAAATGAAAAAAAAGAAAAAGGTAATGCATTTGTCCTTTCATTTAATTTATATTTCATATGTAGGACTTTCGTTTATGTTTTAGTAAATTAATACGAAAAAAAACACAAATTTTTGGATGAAATCGTATTCGGACAAAATCAAATGTACATGTCTAATGGAGACGAATTACATGAATCTCCTAAAAATATCAAACCAATTATTTAAAGACTGAAAACACATTAGAATATCCTGGTGGTGTAGAATGCATGTGTTGAACTCTTATATTATACCAAAATGGAATTATCTTTTCCAAATGATACCTTTGAAAGTTCCAGATTTTTACAAAGAAATATTGCTTCATTCATTAGGAGAGAAAAAAAGCTGAGGATAAACAGAAAGGTGTTATGCCAAAGACCTATAGAAAGTGGTTTAACCTCTTAAGGACACATGACATGTGTGACATGTCATGATTCCCTTTTATTCCAGAAGTTTGGTCCTTAAGGGGTTAAACTTCCTAACTGTAAGAGTTTACTATTTATCAAATATGCTATGTCATGTTTATTGAACCCAGTTACAACCAGTCAAAATGAGGGCTCGTATAAAATCAAAACAGAAGCTTTGGGTCTGACAAAAAGTTTAGAATGTAGGTTGTTCTTATTGAAAATAATACACTATTGCAAAATGTACTATCTGTCTGGGGCAAGATCAAGATAAAACTCGGAATACAAAACCATGTGTTGGATTTTTAAGAATTTCAGTAATAGAACATAATGTAACTTATCTTTCCCTAACCCAATGGACTTCTCAATGTATCCATAATCTGAACCATATACTACAAAATGGTAAATTGATGCCTTTTAACATTTTAGCCCAGAAATTTCATTTGCCTAATTCTGAAATGTTCTCATACCTCTACGTTAATTTTTTTTTCGAAATCATTTGTTTCAAATTAATATATTAAGATATTGCCAAAGTATTAAAGAAGATTTTCTCAGGTGAAACAGCAAAAACTAATAAGTAAATGTAAACTATAGCTTATCTGGAGAACATCCGTCAGAAGATAAAATGGGAGAAATATCTTAATTGTGTATTAGACCAAGAGGAATGGTGTAAGGCATTTAATACCTTGCATAACAAGTTCAATGCCTGAATTTAGTAGAATCCCAATATGTTTGAGAAAAGGTTGTATCTGGTTCCAGATAGATTAACTAGGCTATACAAGGGAGCATCTCCTTGACGCTGGTGATGTGGGTAAAAAGAAGGTACATGCCTACATATCTGGTAGGGCTGCTCTAATATTGAGAAAGCAGTTACATATACAATGACCCAATAAGGCATGGAAAAACAATACTGTTATTATACACTGTTTTATTTATTTTAGCCTGCAATTGGAAACAAGCTTGAGAACTATCCTGGGAAATAATTGAAGCTCAACTGCTCTTCAAGATAATGATGGAAAGGGATTTGAGTATACCATTTCTAAACTCCACAAAAAGACATGATATGTGAAAATCTTAGTTAATGTTAATAGATCGTTTGGGTAATACCACCAAGGAGATGATTTTAAATAAAATATTTTTGACTGAGCCTCTACTTTTACCACACAACAATGGAGAATTATATTCAGATGTATCATATGTTTAGAATTTGTTTTTTGTTTTTTCCATGTAGTAGTTAATGTATAGATGTTTGGTCTGGTTCTTGTATCTTGGTTATGTTTTAATTAAAGCTTTAATTAATAAAAAAAAAACTTGCTGGACTAATGTCAGGGACATTGAATCATATAAAAGTTATCAATCTGTCTAAACTTCAATAGCTATAGTTATTTTTAAGTGTCATATTTAAAAAAAAATTCTTTAATTATCATCCCACTTACGAACAGCAATTGTTTATAGTAATTTATGTGATGAAGCAAAGATGTGTTTATTTGTCAAATACATTACACAATTTAAGCACATATATATAAACCTTGTTTTTACTTATGTAATGTAATTACTGCTATATTTCTTTATTCATTTCATTTTTGCTTAATCATTTTACACAGTGATGCAGCAATTGTGACATGAAAAATATTGGATTTTTTTTAAAAGTTTATCAAGTATGAGTTCTCAGTACCAGCAAAAAATTGCTTCTGAGTCACTAGGATGTGTTTTGATTAACATAAAGAAAAGAGACAGGTCTTATAAGAATAGTTTTATTTATTAGTGTGACATGCAAAGGATATTTTGTTGACACTATTATTATTTAACTTGCGTTTTCCTTTTTGAATATTTTTCTAAATGTTAATGCAGGAATTTTATTTTTTGTGGACAAGAAACACAAGTAAATAAATAAACACCATATAAGGTGATTTTATACCATCTAATACATCTAAACAGGGAAATAAGATGTACACAGTGAGCTATATCGGTGTGTGAAATGTGTAAAACAAATTATTCACATTTGATTTGAGATATCAAGGACAATGTAACATGCTGGTAGTAGAATTGTTTCATGTGATTGTCTTAAACAAAATATATACACTCTAATAAACAGTGGAATTATATCAAGGTAGTTCTTGATTTTTATCAGGGAAAGAATGTCATATACCACAAGCAAGAAGGATGGTGCTCCATTATAATGCAGTGATTGAACTGCAGTGGCTCAAAGCAATTGGACACTCATTTTAATATTGATTAAAAAAAGATCATTTGCTTGTATATTCCTTTTAGATTGAGGAAATTTATAACTGCACACAGAAGGAAAGGAAATGCAGTCATAGATAGCAAAGCAATCTAACAAGTCTATAAAAATGGAAATCAAAGCATGTGTAAGATGAGCCAGAAACTTATCACCTCTATCATTATGTTGTTAGGTTTGGATTGGGAAAACGCTCACTGACCAGAATGCACTGAAAATATTATGACTAATAGTTGACTGTGGCATCTTTCTGTAGTCTTCCTGGTAAACGCAAAAAAAAAAAATTAAAAAAAATTGTAACATACAGTTGGTGACTATATATTTATAAGAAAAAACAGCTAATGGCAAAGAGACACAGTGGATAAAATGATACAAAGATCATTCTAGCAGTATCCTCAAGTACAGTATGTTAGATTGTAGGTGATAAATTGACTATGCTGTTTTTAAATGTCACCTTATATTTCAAGACAACGCTAGAGCAGAGAGTACTTTTCTAGGTGATACAAGTCTTTCAAAGTAATTCAAAAGGTGCTGTGTGCGTGAAGTTTTGTAGTAGGACAGAGGGAAAGTCATCCAAATATTGCTGACCATAGAAAGGGCATTTCAAGAAAAAGTTCAATGGCTTAATGTAGGGTCCTCTGTAATTTGAAAAGCATCATGAGAAAAAATTAGCATAACAAAAAAAAATTACAAGAATATTTCAGTATTGGTTTATATAAAACTAGGTAAAATTATTGAATATTTTTTTACTGTACCCCTTGTGCAGATCTGTTAAAGCCAAAGTAATATTTAGCATCATAATATTGCAAAATATTAAATCACTTGGAAATATATGCAAGCTATTTAAAAATGTTATAAATGTAACTTGTCTTTTTTTATTTTAATGCATTATTGTTTCACAAAATAATAAAAAAATAAAAGGGGATACAGAAAGGTAGAGAGTATTTCGGGGGTATAAACAAGGTAAATAAGGTGTGTCAGTATATTTATATTGGCAGACATTTTGTGTTAAGACAACAATTAAAAGTGTATATTGCCAGTCACACTCACAATAGAGGTGACTCTATTTTGTCTAAGACAAACACAAGATTTCTCTCTCTAACTCTAGTCATCCAAGTCTGAACTAAGGAATGCATTATGTAAACATGATAAGTGATAAGGCATGATGTCTAAAAGCAGAAGGGGGGTTGAATACTAACCCAGAAACAAATGTATACATAATTATATACACATATACACACTATCCACTTAACTTACTATTTTATATTAATCACATATAATTAGTATTATGTTAATAATACAGACTATTCATGGATAAATATCAATGAAGAAATATCACATTATTTAATAATGTTAGTGGAATAGAAATAATTTAAAACACAGCTCACATCAGAAAACCAGACACCAATGATAGATAACACTAAGTAATTAATTTTACTTTCTAAAAAAATATATAACTAACGAGATCTTACAAAGTCCCATTGTAAGAAAAAGGGGTGAAATTAAAGTTAGGAGGTGTCAATTCTAAAATTATGATTAAAATTATAGACACAAAGTCTGGGATAAGACTGGAAAGAACAAAGAAAATGGTTTGAATTGATATGACCTGTTATTTATAGTAGCCATAAAGATAGCTAAAAATGACGTAAAACACATCATCAATTACAGTTAACCCATTATGCAAAAAGGCAAATGGACCCCACGACAATACATTTTGGTGATGTAATTGAGCAATCTACTGACCAAAATCTAGATGATAGTCTGTAGGCAAGACACACCTACAGTGTGACGTGCAGAGAGTTTGACCCTTTAAAAAGTAAGAACAAAGGGAAGACAAGAGTTACGGAGACTCAGAGATTCAAAGATTCAAACACTCAGCTCTTTGGGACACTCATACTCTTTGAACCACACTCAATCTCTTTGAAACACTTGGACTGCACTCAAGAAACAACACTCCTGGACACCTAAATTGTATCATTTTTACAACTAACACCACTTTTATCTATTCCATACAATTCTCATAATACTGGGACAGATCTACACATCTGATAAGAAAATCTACAACCTAACTGGTAATTATGCTGGTTTTATTTATTTAATTAAATTAAATTAATTCATTTTACGAATAGCAGGAATATATATCTGGATAAATCTTGGTCAGATTTCAATCATTAGAAATCTTAGTTAGCTAAGGAATATATGGTTCTAAAAATTCCATTCCTGCAGGTGGAATAAGGATAACTATATATTAACGGTAAAATTTGCTGCGTGTGAGCAAACCAATATTTTTACCCAGATATATTGACTTGTTCTGATATAAGATAGTGAATCTTATTTAGGGAAGTTAAAATTCGGCAAATGTAAAATCTGGTAGAATTATTCTTATTGGATGGTCCTAGGAACGGTTAAATGATCTGGTATGAACATTACTTTAATTGTAAAGTTACAACATAATAGAATATCTAGCCTATGAGGATTGTAGCCAGCAGTGGAAGGGTTGATCAGTGCAATCTGACTGTCAGACAGAGTTTTTATTGCTTCTGCTGCACTGTTGTGAAGTTTTGTTTTCTGTGTGAAGTTGGATTCTAAACAGTGCCCTATCATAAATTGTTAAATTGCTGACATCTGGTTGCTTTTAGATGCTGTATTGTGTTTAAACCATTGCCATATTGTATGCCTATGTTATACTAAATATTCACTGATTATTGTCACGCATGTTACATATTATTATTATTTTTATTATTATTATCATCACAATAAATTATATTTTTATAATGAAATTGTGATTACTGTGTGAAGTAAAATCCTCTAATGAACTTCCTCTAGGATCTAAGAGAATTAAAATTGTGAGTAATTATCAGCTTTATATTATAATTTTTCGGGGAACTGCGCCAAGATATCAATTTTGATATAATAACAATTATTCATGTTGATAATTTTAATGAAAATATTATTTTTAATATTTATTACCCCATAAATATCCTCACAGGTGTTACATCATCAATTACATTCATTTTGAAACAATCATATATATATATATATATATATATATATATATTCCACCCCACATGCTCTTGCTCAGTTGGCTCCTACTGAACAAGTATTTGAGAGTCAACCTACTGAACCCTTTGTGGAGGCATCATCTTCATCCATTACGTTATCTAGGAAGTTTTCAAGAACTGCAGTAGTCCAGTGCGTGTGAGGAAGGCAAGTGTGATATGCAAACCTTTGCTTACTTTGCTAAAAAAAATCTGAATAATAAATAACATGTAACATTCAACATTATATGTCAGTCTGTGAAACTGAAACTGTGTAAAAATATCGATAGGTTTCAGTTATATACTATATATATTAAATGGATAAAACTTGCATGAGACCCGTACTGGCGCTAGCTACTGATTTTTTGTCTGCTTTCATTGTTTTAATACAATATGTCATCACTTGTTTACTTATGAATAGGGTCTTCATAAATCAAATGGACACTAAAAACATGTACCCCTTGCTCACTGTGTCTACAGTGGTGTAAACTGCACTTAACTGATGAGTGGCGTAAGAATAAAACAATTATCTGGGGTTTCTTTATCTTTCATTTATGGGAGACTTTTGGCATTTATATTTTGGACTTTACTTGGCGGATACAGTGTAAAATGAAAATAATATAATTAATATAATTATATTATTTAATGATACTAAGCAAAAATAAATATGAAATATAATAGGGGACTAACCAAAATATTGTATATTGATACTTTGGAGAGAGTTCAGGGAAGGGCTACTAAACTGGCTTATGATAGATTACAGGATACAACTTACAAGGAAAGGTTAAAAGATCTTAAAATATATATACATATAGCTTGGAGGAAAGACTAGACAGGGGGATTTGATAGAAAAATGTAAATACATAAAGGGAATCAACACAGTAAAGGAGGAGACTATATTTAAAAAAAGAAAAACTACCACAACAAGAGGAAAGAGGACACAGTCTTTAATAAGAGGGGCAAATGTTTAAAAATAATATCAGGAAGTATTACTTTACTGAGAGGGTAGTGGATGCATTGAATAGCCTTCCAGCTGAAGTAGTAGAGGTTAGCACATTGAAGGAGTTTAAGCATGCATTGGATAGGCATAAGGCTATCCTAGTTATAAGATAAGGCCAGGGACTAATTAGAGTATTTAGAAAACTGGGCAGACTAGATGGGCCGAATGGTTCTTATCTGCCGTCACAGATGATATAAACTATCATTGATGGCTATGGGATAGCCACTAAATGTTGATTCCATTTGTAGATGAAGTGAAAAGTGACTAATAGAGCAATAACAAAGAGGAGTGGTAAAAAAATAAATCTATATTTATATTTCTTAATCTGTATTTATATATTATATATTTGGTAATGCATGATATAAAGATAGATATTTACTGCTGCTCCTATTTTCCCTCTGTTGGTTACTTTTTCTCATGTGGTCTGTTAGCCAAATGGTGGGAAAATGTGTCAGCAAATATTAACATAGAAACATAGAAACATAGAATGTGACGGCAGGTAAGAACCATTCGGCCCAGTTTTATAAATACTTTCATTAGTCCCTGGTCTTAACTTATATCTAGAATATCCGTAATTTCCCATTGCCTTCAGTATTTTTCCCAATTATTTTGTTAACATAATTTGCATAAGCCAAACCAGCATGCGGCCACATTTCTGTTATGCAAAAAAAAAAAAAGAGTTAGTTATTTCTTTATCAAGTGGTTGGCTGAAACTTTTTTTCGCCCCGCACAAGTCTATTAATTGAACTTTTTAAACCAATCTGAGAATACATTGATACATTTATTCACATAAGAAATACAACAGATTTTTCCTTGTTCTAGTAATTCTATTACAGTGGTAATACCATATCTATATATTGGTTGCCTTAGTGTAGTTTGAAAAAATTATATTAGAAGGGCTACAGGAAAAAAAACACATATTAAAATGTCTTCATTATTTCCAGTGCTATTTTAAATATATTTACATGTATAATTTTCCTCATTAATTCTAATAAATAGTTTTACTAAGAATTCCTCAAAATTTCAATATTTTTCATAATTAATTCAAACTAATGTCTGCTGTTTTCAAAAGTAATATTATAGTTAGGCTCTTTTACATGTAAACATTGTGTTTGGATGAATCAGCATTTCATAAACAAATTTTTCTACTGAAGTATTCTATTTTGGAATTACATAAACAAAGGTTGGTAGCAATATATATTTTCATTAAAACTAATCTCTTAGTTACATTTTTCAATCTAACCTTTTTAGATAATTTGCTATGATATTCATTTAACAACATTCATTTACCATTACTTAAATGTAATCAGGCAAGGCAATTACAGTGGCTCATAGATAATAACACTGAAGGTCCATGGAGACAGAATCTAATTTCCAAACAGAAAATTAATGCTATAAAGATTGTGAAAGCAAGTAAAGAGGGACAGCTTTATATTAATACAATGTTATTCAAGATGACAAAAAAATTACAATAAATAAATGTGCAAAATACTAATTATTATAAAGGTTAGGCACTTTGCCATGTATTTTCATCAAATGTTGCGTGTATGACATGTAAAACATTCACATAGATATATAACATGTGGATTAGTTAACAAAAAAACAACAGAATTTTGAAAAGCAAAATGTAAAGAGTGCTACTAAAAATTAACACGTGATAAATTCACAGTTATTTTTCCTAGTTCTTTAATATAGTTTTTCATATTTTATCCTCATCCTTATTTTTTATTAATTGCATTATGGTTGTACTCTTTTGACTATGCTGTAGATATTAATTTAATGTAACATGATTAGCACTCTGGTTCTAACCACAGACTCACATCTAAACCTTATTAAGTTGACTGTGATAAAAAAGCATGTAAGGTGAGATCTAATTAAAATACACAAATATATTTCAGTATTCAGCTCTTCAACACAACAAAGGAGCAAGCACAATTAAGTCATTCTTCACGTTTAGAAGAAAGATCATGCCGTCAATACCACAATGTTGTTTAATTGTATGGGGAATTATGTTATTGTATTCATTACCTATGGAAAATGAGCATGGAATGTTAATGCAGTGCATTCTATTTTGTGTAATATATTGACAATTTTCCTTTGAATATAGTCAATGTGTAGTGAGTTGCTCAGTTTTAATTTAAGACACAAGGCCTATTTCCTATGTTCATGTTATGTTGGTATGAAACAATATGACACCAATAAGTCTGAGCTACATCTGAGACGGAAAAACATGTGCTGGTAGTACTTTCAGGTGACAACTCTCACTCCTGAGTGAGTCTCTAGCACCAGTCACATTATTTCTGCAGGAAGCTCAAACGGTACCTGCTTAATCTACGTGTAAGTAGTCATATACATTAAATGAAATGGTAGGAATTGTTCAGAGCAGTCAAATCATGTGATGTAATCAGGAGGGTTTGTGGAACCATGAATATTGTGGCTAATCTGGAAGGGTTCAATAAATATAAGTAAACTGCTGCAGATTACCTGAAATATAAAAAGTTAACAGTCACTAATGTTATAAACACAAAGTGGTATGAGCAAGATCTTTCACACAACGGCTGGTTAACAAATCATCTGATGTTATTTGATCTGATGTACAGGGTTCATGTCATTTGAGGGGACATGAAAAGAGACATGAGTGAGAAGAGACATTAAATTGTTAAGGTGAGAATGACCACAATGTCCCTACACATTTCTTCCTTGCATTATTGGACGATGAGCCTAGTGAGAACATGCCTCAGCAGGTTACAGACAATGAGGGTTGGTCGGGTAGTGTCCTAGATCTATTTTTTTATTTATTTGTTTGTAGAGAAAACGGCAAGACAAGATTTCACATCAATCCCAAAAAATAGGAAGTAACAAAACAATAGGCAATACATTAATGCAGCATGTGACAAACTCCCCTTTTCAAGTGAGTTTGCCACAAGCTCCTGGAGGAGCCTGCTTGCCAGCCTCCTGCCCACAGATTATGGGCCCTGCAGGGAAACTACCAAATTTTACTGACTGTTAGCATTGATTTCCCTGGAACTGTTTTGGGCATGGGGCCATGCTTGCGTTCGGTCAAAACTATGACTTCCAGGAAATTACTGAACCCCTGAACCGATCTGGGTGATTTCTGGATATATTGTTCACCCAGATCGGGGCTATCAGGGGATGTGACTTTTATGGGGATATGTTGGATTTTGGGGTACTTTCTGAACTTTGTGAAAATGTGTTTTTTCTGCCTGGAGATAATTGAGTTACTTACAGGACTGCTGTGCATGGGTGTGTCACAGACTGTATGTTTGTGTCGTCCAGTTATTGGAGGGAAAGAAGATTTGCTCCTGTGTTTGCTGTTCCAGCTTGCAGGAGATTCAACGGGGAAAGTCCTTGTAAGGACTATAGCTAATTCCCCATTCGGTTCCAGAGTTGCCAGGACTGAGTGTTTTCCAGTGCCTGGAGGTGTCAGAGTTAATTTCCCCTTGGGATCCAGGAAGGTGGTGGCGCTTCAAGGGCCCCAGTCAAGCTACGGTGACTGAGGGCAAGAAGTGCTGCGGTTTGTCCCCTGTTCCAGTTAGGAAGTGGTCCTTTGGCGGAGGTACCCAGTCGGGGTGCCAGATGATCCATTACACAGCACATGAATGCTAACATAAATTACTACTACAGAAAGGGAAGGAAGGAATTGCAAACCTTATAAAACATGGCATGGTGTAAAAATGCAGTCAGTTTGTCCATGTGAATATTATCTTTCATTTTTAGAATAACAACCTTCAGGAGCAACATGTTTTCAGCAAGGACTCTGCATTCAGCGTAGGGAATTTAAACAGTAACTTATTTTCAATTAATTTAGGGGCCTTGATAGGTTTTGACAGGCAGAAGGTCAAGGGATCCAGGAGGAGAGGTTGTGAGAGAACATACCACACAAGCAGTGTACAGAGTTCCAAAAGGTGTAACTTGGAGACAGGACCACCACCATATGGATATAATGCCACATAAATGCTTACATATGTCAGAGGGAGTATGCTCCTTGTGATAAAGTATAACCTGTGTGTCATACCTGTGTAAGTTACACAGGCAGATGCCTTGTTGTTTTGTTACCACATATCTTCCTATTCTTCACCTGTAACATCACCCCTAGCTCTGTTCCCATTTCATTGCAGGTGCTGCCAGTCTAGAGTGGAGGTCAGAAATACAGCAAGGAAACCAAACCATTTACATATTACTACTGCAAACAAAGACAGTTTTTGAGAAGCTAGTGAATGTATGTTACATGAAGGGCATAACTAGACATATATGAAAAAAGTTAGAGGGCATCAAAGGAAAAAATAATGGTTCTTCTTAAACATATCTTTAAGTCTGTGTAGGCCAGCAAGTGTGCAAAACCAGAAGAGGACATTCCAGGGGAGATATCTATATTCCTCAAAACTGGAGAAACATAATATAAAGTAGTAGTACATTTGAATTAAATGTAATAATTAATCATTATATCCTAAATCAATTGACAATGGCTGGATACTGAATATGTAAAAAAAAAAAGGTTGACACATTTTAAGAATTCATAAAAATATTAAGTGACTTTGAAGTCTCCAGGATCTGGGCACAAATACAAAGCTGAAATGGCAGTAATAAAGCAATTTTAAGCTGGCATAACAAGTCAAATAAAAAGGGCCACTCAGTTCTGTCAAACAACTTTTTCACATGTAATAAGAGAAGCAGAAAAGGCATTTGGATGGACCTAGCATACCAAGCTAATCAATGTTATGTCTAATATTTCTGAAAGCCTGTCTCACTGGAATGAAGCCCATCTGGTCCAGATGAAGTCTAGGAGATAGTAGTTCTGCAAATATTTTAGCATGTCTATTTAGAGCAGGGAGAGGAAAAGGGAAAAGAAATAAGGAAGAAAAAAGACAAAACAGAAAGACAAAGAAACATATGCAAGTAGTGCACATTACCTTTAAAAAAAATAAACAACATCTGCCATTATCGTCTGCAATGGGGCTTTCAAAGAGCCAAGAAAAAAAGGAAGTAATCGCGTCCCTCCACACACAGCCTTTATCAAAGTAAAACAATAATAACAGCATAGTGTAATGCAATGAAAAGCGATAGACAGACAGACAGATAAAACGGTATTAAAAACCCTAAAATATCCTGTTTTACTATAAAAACGCAAAGGCAAAATAGAAACACCTAAATGTATTTGTTTAAACTTTATCTCAATGCATTGAAAGAAAAACAAAAACACATTCTCTTCTTAATGTGGATATGGCAAGGACTATGAATCAATTCTTAAAGGTCAATATCATAAAGTCTAATATGAAACAAAGGAAATATTATAGTATCCTAAAAGGAATGAAAGTTGAAGTGGTTAACATGTTCAACAAATAAACAGAATAGATAGATAGAGAGAGAGAGAGAGAGAGAGAGAGAGAGAGAGAGAGAGAGAAAGATAGATAGAGAGATAGAGAGAGAGAGAGAGAAATAGATAGGAAGATAGATAGATAGATAGATAGATAGATAGTATTACACATTGTTTTGCTAATTAAAAGATAAAATTGGAATAAGTCAAACATGATGAGTAACACAAAAACTAATTTATTTTAAGTGCAAGATATGACAAGTTGCAAACTTGTGGCAGCAGGAGTCACTGATTGCCACCTGTGCATGGGGAACTCTGATATGCATGCCGACCTCACTCTGTGGAATTTTGGTATGACAGAGGCACCGTAGTCTTTCCTCTTTTGAGTTGACATTAACCCTGCAACCTAAGGATATAGTAGGTTATCAAGCTAATGCAAAAAGGAAGTAATTTAGTACACAGGAAACTGAAGAAAGGCTTGATAATGCCAGAGCTCAGCTAATACAATGCCATCTGCATTGCTAGGCAACAATTACCCTCTATTTTTTGTTGTCTGTCATGATTGCTTTATTAGTTCAGCTGATTTTTTTTTTTTAATGTGCCCTCTTTGTATAAAATCCTAAGACTTGCTTAGTATTCTTTTCTGACATCAACCATTAGCTCTAGTCTTTCATATCCTGGTCACCAACAATAAAGACTTGTGTTTTGTCCAGTTTTCTAGAACTTTTGCATTGTTACAGAATCAGGCAGTGAAGTCCAACCATTTTAAAATGCATCTTGTTTCATAAATACATGTATCTATAGGCTCAGTGTTCAACAGGCCATTACCTTTCTTTTGGTAAAGTAGTTAAATAGGTAAAGTCAGTGTGGGCACAATCAAATTCTGGCAGTGTCACGCCATCTCCAAACTGTTGCTCTGTCTGTTGCCTCCAATGAGTTTGATCCTGTGGTTCACAGCAATTAGCAGGTCTCACAGCGCAAGCAACTATTTGGAATGCCTCCGTCAATACAGTCTTCAACCTTAACTCACCTGCTGCCTCGGTGAAATAACCTGCTGTGCGGCATTTTAAGTTCATATGTGGTAAGGGAAAATTATGGGGCAATCGACAGATCTGGATATCCTACTTTGCACACTGCCTTCTAAAAGTTTCATATCAAGTAATTACATATTGGTGTTATGCTAACAATAACCTCTTGAGAGGCCTGGATTACTCTGTTTGGTAATTTATCCATTATTTGTTACGTGTCATGACATTCTGATACCTTGACTCTGACTATCCTGCACCTAACATACTCAGATGAATGCAGGGGAAGTGTGCAAAGTGAGTCTAGTCTAGTATTCAGGTAAGGTGGTTATCACAATGAATTAAAAAGTACAACTTTTACTTCTTTACAATCAAGTCAGTAGTATGGGGATAGCCTCTGCAGGGAAAGAGGTTAGTGGTGGTAGACTCACAAACGGAGCTGGAACATTAAATGAACATGTATTCCTGACCCTATAGTGTTAATACCACCATCTAGTGCCCCCCCCCCCAGCCCCTCTGGCCTCCATGAAGATAGTAAAATCTTACTTGTATTCAAGTCTAGAGCTGCTGGCACTGCCCCTGTCTGCCTCAGTCTTGCCCCTGTCTGCTGACATCAGCAGAAGTGGTGGACTGAACCAATCACAGTGCTTCCCCATAGGATTGGCTGAGACTGTCAAGGAGGCAGATCAGGGGCAGAGCCAGCACAAGTCAAACATAGCCCTGGCCAATCAGCATCTCCTTATAGAGATGAAATGAATCAAGTTCAGTGTCCACATGCAGATGGAGGAGACACTGAATGACAGTGCTGCTTACTCTGCAGCTCTGCCAAAGGAAGCAGCTTTAGCATCCATCTAAGGAGTGGCCAGTGGAGTTATCACTAGGCTGTAATGTAAACACTGCATCTTCTCTAAAAAGCCAGAAGGGAATGATTCTACTCACCAGAGCAAATGCAATAAGCTGTAGTTGTTCTGGTGACTACAGTGTCCCTTTAAAACTTCTTGGTATTTTATGATCACGAAGAGCTGTTAGTACTAACCACAGCTTATGGTTCATCTTTAACAACCCTATTGTTTTAACGTGGTATAACTCGTAAGTTTAAATTCCATTTACATTATTTACTGTCACGGTAGTAAGAATATATTCACTTTATCCATGTTCGGCAGCTAAATTTCAAAGAAGATAAATTAGACAGAAGGATCATTATGTCTTTTCTTCAAACACTGGTCATAATTATTATTATTATTATTATAAATTGAAGCTTTTTAACACATGCCCTCCTTACTAAGTAATAAGTAAACCGTGTTGAGAGCTATGCTCACACAATAAGCTTAGTCTAAAGGTTTATAGGGAATTATATTTTTTGCAGAAAAGTCAGACTGACTGATTTGAATCTTACAAATAAATGAACCATTTTATTACACACATCATAATACAGGTATTCTGCTCACTTCCTCATGAAACATTTTGTTACATATTCATGATTTACTTTTTTCTAATTTGAATACATAGTAACTGTTTTATTTGTCTGAAACAAGGGGACATTTGTTGTGTCCTTATTTCAGGAAAGACTTACATGTGTGAACATTTGGCTAATTGCTTGGCTTTATTGAGAAAAGGCATAACAATTCAAAAGCAATTCTAAGATTAGTATAGAAGCAGCTATAATGTTCATACTTTTATGACTTCTAATTAATAGTGTTTGTAAGATATAGCTGCTCATGTCTTATTTTATTTGCTAATCATCCTTATATTGCAAACAATGTTTCCAGTATTGTTCGTTGTTTCTTCTACTTTTGTATTGGTAAGCAGCCATAAAAAACAAATCTGTCTTTCTCTATAATGCTTTCATATGACAGCGGACCTTAATTTAATGTTTATATTGCTTGTTCAGAGTTTTTAGATTACTTCTACAAATTCAAAACTTTAAATATATATATAGTAAGAACAAGATTGATGCCATCAACACATTTGCCCTACCAGTCATCATGTACCCAGCTGGAATAATGTTATGGCATAGAGAAGAGATGTGCATCATGGATTTCAAGCCACTGTGAATGGAGGATTCCACCTGAAATCCAGCACCCAAAGATTGTACACCAGCTTGAAGAAAGGAGGTCGGGGCCTCATAAGTGTCAAGACCTAATTTCTGGATGAAACACAGAACATCCACAAGTATATCATGAAGATGGCTCCCAAAAATGAACTGCTAAAGGGAGTGCCTGAGACAACAACAGATAGAGTGTGCAGAAAATGAGAAGGTTCCATGGAAATCGTCTTCTGCAGATTCCAGGTAGGATATCTGAGATATCTGTCCAGAAGGGTGCAGTCATAGAAACAGCTAAGAAACCTCAGTACTCAAATGTAGAGTACCTTAAATTGAGACAATACACAAAATACCACCCGGAAGAGTAAGAAATTATTTATCCATCTATCTTTGAAACCAAAAGGGTTATAATCACACATCGCATAAGCATACACCTGCTACAATGCCAAAGTACCCCATTTCTGGCTGGTCCTACCTAGCAATCTAATGCCTATTTTTATGAGATTAATCCACTTTCTTGAGAAGTAATTCCTCATGGAACTCTCTTCAGTGCAAGGTTAAATAATGCCAAGCAATGAGGCACCTGTGACAGGGATGTTTACAAAGCCATGGGAGTTGGCCTGGACTCCCAAATATACAGGGAGTGAATAAGAACGTATACAGTTAATATTCTATTTTCAAATATTGTTCATTTTTTAATTCAAATTATTTTATTTTATTAAAAATAACTTGGTCCACAAAGCCAATTTCAAACTTTCAGGTGCAGTTAATTGACACAAGTGTGTCTATTACTCAACAGAAAACCCCCATGCAACATTTGAAGAACAGTTAAATCAACCTGGAGTTACGCTTTTGGCACCCTTTCTTGTAAAGGGGTAAATGGACCTATCTTTTCAATACAACAGTTACCTCAGACCTGTACCTTAACATGCTCCAAGAAAATGTCTCATCATAATTGCAGTTGGAGAATGAAAATAAAGACTTCTATTTTCAGCAAGATGCTGTAGCCGTGCGTAATTTTCTCGATGAAAAATTATCCAATATGTGGATAGCTAGATGATGCCCAGTTGAATGGCCACCATGGTCACCAGACCTTAGCCTGATTAACCTTTTCTTTTGGAGAGTTTTCAAAGATAAGGTATATTCAAGAAAACCACGCACAGTTGATACGATTGACTCATAAAAGAAGACTGCCAAGAAATTATTGCCAATAAAGAACTTTGTGACAAAGTGTGCTTGAGTGTAAAAACTAGATTACAACAACATGTAAATAGTGAACATATAAGAGATTGTACTTAATTGTTTTGTTATCCAATAAAATATTTAAATTGTATACCTATTATTATATTTACCTATTATTTAAACTCTATACATACTTCTGCACACCTCTGTATTTACATATGAAACCAAAAGGGCTGCAGTCACACAAATATACACACATTATAAGGGTGCTGTTGGGGCCAATACACATAACATACAGAGTGTATTGGATTTTATATATTGTATGAATTGGCTAAATTAAAAATTTTAATCAGATTCTAGTCCTGAACCTCATGCTAGACTTAGAATTTCTGATGAGCCCAAATACAGACAAATTACGAGAATTTCAGAGCAGCTCAGTACTTGAATCTTGGGGGAACCAAATCTTATCAACCCGAACATGTTCAGTTCAGTTCTTAAACCTGAGAGATATTTTTGACAACAAAACAGGAACAATTATGCTATTAACTGTGCTGACATGCAAAGTTGGTTATGCAGTATTAGCCACTTTTGCATATTTTGAGTTGCTAATATTAGCTTATAATTCTGGATTTTAAAAAAGATAGAGTGGTTAAGGTAACCAATAATGGTTAATTGTATTTTTTTTCCTTTTGCCACAGTGCATTATGTAAAATGGGAAGCAGAAGTAATTTAAGTCAGTATCAATGGATCACTTATGAAGAGCAGAACTTCCATACACATACAAGCTGCAGCGCCAGTGACCATCCTTCAGTGTAAAAAACACACAGGGCAATAGAAGCTTTATGCAGCTGAGTCTGCGGAGGGAGCAGGGATCACAAGAGTTGGCCAGCAGGGGAAAACCACTACAATGAAAAACTAAAAAAAAAAAAAAAAAAAAAAGGCGAACAGCAGCAGCAGGAGAAATTTGGAATTTTATTTGAATCCAGATTTAGAAAATTTAGAAACAACTTTCAAAAACGAGAGTGGTAAATTGGATCTCAACTAGCAGATGAGGACATTTCAAGTTTTACCCAGAAGGGCCACATAACACATGTTGGGGGAGTTTGAATTTGATAAAGGTTATTTTCTCTGTCAGCTGCACAGGCATTTGTGAGTGTTGGAGATTTGGAATGTTACCTGAAGCAAAAAAAACTCACATTGCACAGTGGTCAGTGGATATTACAATATCCACTGGGCAACCAGACACAAAGCTGACCACACACTTCTTGTAATCCCAGTAGCTCAAGCCTCCTCAGCAAAATAGGAGGCAAAATAGGTTCAGACAGGTAAGCTCTGACCATTTTGGATGCACTACACTCCCTTTGTCTGCTTGCTGGCTCACTTACTCTAGACAGTGGCAACATGGTAGGTTTAATGTACACATCTTCTTCAACAAACATTCCTCTTTTTCGCTGGAAATCACAAACCATGTTAATAAGTTTATCCCTCTAGTATGCCAGGCTGATGTATCGGAGTGCTATTTCCCCCTTAATCCTAGAATATACAGGAAACCTAGCAATTCAAGGTAATTTGCAACTTGCTTGCTCAGATGGCCATTGAGTAGATTTTTCAAATTCCTGACCACTACTGCTATATCAATGTGGAGTGTGCCTCCAGGAGCTAATTCCCTCTTTTCCAGGAAGGCATCCATCATGTTTATGGTGTGTTAACAAGGGTATGGCCATTATTGTGGCTCACATTGCCTCTCATGTCTTTAAATCAAGTAAGAATTTCCACCCAATGCCCTATTATTGTCCAATCACTGCCCTATTATTGTTCAATCATCAATGCCAGTGGAGTGTTGGGAAGCTAGACTATAGGTAGCCCTATGCTGTTCTGAAATTCTTTCCAGCATACTATAAGTGGAGTTCCACCATATGCTGACAACCTATCATAATAGTATTTTGGAAGTTCTATTTTCTCTTTTTCAACCTCAAGAGTTTGTTAATCCTCACACTATGGCGGAAATGTCCAGCAATTATACCACAATCCTTAAGGTATGCCACCTTTGTGTTGTCAGTTATGGCTAGTGAACTTTTAAGATGATTTGACTCCTGCCCCTCTCCCCGAGAATATTTGACTCCAGCCCCTCTCCCTGATAACCGCACCTCCTGATATATTGGACTCATAACTCATGCTGTGTGGGGATATTTATGGAGTGATAAATATTAAAATAATATTTTAATAAATCAAAAAATAATTAAATAATTTGTATTATATCAAAATTGATATCAAGAATTACCCACTATTTTAATTCACTTAGATCCTAGAGAACGTCATCATTTTAGAGGATTATTACTCTATACAATTAAATCACAATTTGATTATAAACATATAATTTATTGTGACATCATAATAAAATAATAATAATAATAATAATAATATGTAACATACGTGGTAATAATCAGTGAATATTTAGTATAACATAGGTATACAACAAAATGGCAATGGTTTTAAGCAAATTCAATAACTACAGCATAAACTGTCAAGACTTACAAATTTACGATATGTAAACAATCCCACAGGACACAGAAAGCTAAATTTCACAGGACACAGAATTCCTCACAGAGCAAAGCGCAGTGAAAAGCCATAAAATATTGGCTCACAGTTAGATCACTTGATTAACTCTTTCAACGCTGGCTAAATCCTCCTAGGTCTATAATATCCTATTCTATTGCTATTTTTGTATTTTTTTATTCTTTATTTTTGTTGTGCACGGAATGACAAAAGTATGCTTGCAATGCCATGCTATTGCTATTTTTAATTAAAATAACGTTCATATCATTAACCATTCCATGGAACCGTCCAATAAGAAACAATCTACCTGATTTTTACAAAAGCCGAATTTAACTCTACATAAGATACACAATCTTATTTCAGAGCAAATCAATACACCCGGATAAAAACAGCGGTATGCTAACACGTGATAAATATCCCATTGATATATAATTATCTTGATTCCACCTGCAGAATGGAATGTTTATAACTATATATTTTTAGTTAACTAAGATTTCTAAATATTGAAATCTGACCGTGATTTATCCAATCATATATCATGCTATTAGTAAATTTCTAATTAATTTAAATTAATTAAATAAAACCAGCATAATTACCAGTTATGTTGTAGATGTCCTCATCAGATGATTAGATAGTCCCAAGAATGAATGGAAGTGTGGTTAATGTTTGTAAGGAGGTGTGCATGTGATAGAGAATTTGATATTGGTTTGGAAAATAATAGTAAAATTCTAAGTTTCAAGGAAGTGTTTCTTGAGTTGAGTCCAAGAGAGTTTGAGAGTTGAGTGTTAGTCCCAGAGTGTCCTGAATATCCCTCCTGGATCTTTGTGAATGTCCAAATTCTTAATCTGAATGTGAATCTTCCTCTCTTCCCTTTGTTCTTACTTTTTAAAGGGCCAAACTCTCTGTACGTCATCAACTGACCTGACGAATAGGAAACTGTAGGTGTGTCTACCTTATCTAGTATTATCTAGTTTTTCGTCAGTAGATGGCGTTCTTACACCACCATAATTTCGTGTCCATGAAAGAGTTAACTAATTTTGATGACGGTTCTGCCGTAATTTTGGCTTATCTAAATGGCCACCATAACTAACAAGAATTGTCAGTTAAAAGGATTTCTTTGGTTTTTCTCCAGACAGAGCGACGACATTTCCTGTTGTATATCTACTTTCTGACACGCCTAAACTTAGATTCACCCTATTTCTTACAATGGGTCCTTGTAAGATTCAGAAAGTAAAATTAATTACCACGTGTTATCTATCACTGGTATCTGGCTTTCTTATGTCTAGTCCTTTTGTGAAGCTGTATGTGTAGGATTATTTTTCTAGTCCACTAATATTTATTAAATAATATGATATTTCTTCATTTATATTTGTCAATGAATAGTCTATATTATTAACATAATACTGATTATATGCAATAATTATAATAGTAAAGTAAGTATATAGTAGTTAGATGTGTATATATATATCATGTATATACTTGTCTCTGGGTTGTATTCCACCCCCATACTTGCTGTGTTTACATAACACATTCCTTAGCACAGGCTGATGGCTAGAGTTACTGAAAGCAAGAAGAAATTATGTGTCTTTGTTAGCCTAAAGATCCAAAATGGAGTCAGCTTGGTTTTAAGTGTGACTGGCAGTAGACACTTTTAATTTCTATCTTAGCACAAAATGTTTGTGATATAAATATTCTGACAGCTGTCAAGAATGTTAATTTGTTTACCCTTTGATTGCAGAATATATGACCGGCACATTGCAAATAAATTTGAGCGGCACACCTCTGGCATTAAAAGAGGTAAAACATATACTTATGTGTGCATGAAATTGCTTAGACTAATGGGTTGCACTATTCTTGCTCTGATACAATAAGTTATGCTAAAATTTGAAATTACTACAATTATAAGCAAGCAAAATTTCAGTTTATAAAAGGAAACTTGAGGACACAGGACAATACAATAATGGAACTAAAAATAGAAACCTAGGATAGTCAGACAGCAGGCTTTAGACACAAACAGTGTGGTTGGTCTGGGGTAAACATTCCCAGAATGCATGATGTGCAGGGGTTTGCATAACACATTTTCATCAGACACCCAAATGAGGGAGACATTTCTAGAAGGCACTCAGTGTTCCTGCTGGATGATATAGTAACAGCAGACACACATAGTACTGCTAGTATGTTATCTTTTGTCATCCTAAATAGCCTAGTGATTAAGGTCTTCTTGTTTACTGCTTGCCAACTTTGGTTCAAATCGTACATAGTAATTGAGTGTTGCACACAGCTACAGCAATACACTGGAGCTCTGTGCTGAAGGTATGCAAGCCCTTATTATCAATAACAAGTAGAAATCCACAGACTTTACAATGTAGGGTGAAGAAAAAGGGAATTTATGGTGGTCCAAATGACAAAACAAAGATACAGTGTTTCAGCCATGAGGCCTTAGTAACGTATACACAGCAACAGCGAAGCAAACATTAAAACACCCAGTTAATAGTGTTGTCGCGAACCCGAAATTTTCGGTTCGCGAACGGCGAACGCGAACTTCCGCAAATGTTCGCGAACCGGCGAACCGCGCGAACCGCCATTGACTTCAATGGGCAGGCGAATTTTAAAAACAACAGGGACTCTTTCTGGCCACAATAGTGATGGAAAAGTTGTTTCAAGGGGACTAACACCTGGACTGTGGCATGCCAGAGGGGGATCCATGGCAAAACTCCCATGGAAAATTGCACAGTTGATGCAGAGTCTGCTTTTAATCCATAAAGGGCAGAAATCAACTAACATTGACACCTGTCCTCAAAGCCCAGCCCTGATACACACTGACACAGAGCAGAATAGAGACTGTTCCCCCTACATAGGGTCACTTGGCAGATATGAATTGACACCTGTCCTCAAAACCCCTGATACACACTGACACAGAGCAGAATAGAGACTGTTCCCTGTCCACAGAGACCATGATACACACTGACACAGAGCAGAATAGAGACTGTTCACCGTCCACAGAGACCATGATACACACTGACACAGAGCAGAATAGGGACTGTTCCCCCTACATAGGGTCACTTGGCAGATATGGATTGACACCTGTCCTCAAAACCCCTGATACACACTGACACAGAGCAGAATAGAGACTGTTCCCTGTCCACAGAGACCATGATACACACTGACACAGAGCAGAATAGGGACTGTTCCCCCTACATAGGGTCACATGGCAGATATGGATTGACACCTATCCTAATGATCCCTGATACACACTGACACAGAGCAGAATAGAGACTGTTCCCCCTACATAGGGTCACTTGGCAGATATGGATTGACACCTGTCCTCAAAACCCCTGATACACACTGACACAGAGCAGAATAGAGACTGTTCCCCCTACATAGGGTCACTTGGCAGATATGGATTGACACCTATCCTAATGATCCCTGATGCACACTGACACAGAGCAGAATAGGGACTGTTCCTCCTACATAGGGTCACTTGGCAGATATGGATTGACACCTGTCCTCAAAACCCCTGATACACACTGACACAGAGCAAGAGCAGAATAGGGACTGTTCCCCCTACATAGGGTCACTTGGCAGATATGGATTGACACCTGTCCTCAAAACCCCTGATACACACTGACACAGAGCAGAATAGAGACTGTTCCCTGTCCACAGAGACCATGATACACACTGACACAGAGCAGAATAGAGACTGTTCACCGTCCACAGAGACCATGATACACACTGACACAGAGCAGAATAGGGACTGTTTCCCCTACATAGGGTCACTTGGCAGATATGGATTGACACCTGTCCTCAAAACCCCTGATACACACTGACACAGAGCAGAATAGAGACTGTTCCCTGTCCACAGAGACCATGATACACACTGACACAGAGCAGAATAGGGACTGTTCCCCCTACATAGGGTCACATGGCAGATATGGATTGACACCTATCCTAATGATCCCTGATACACACTGACACAGAGCAGAATAGAGACTGTTCCCCCTACATAGGGTCACTTGGCAGATATGGATTGACACCTGTCCTCAAAACCCCTGATACACACTGACACAGAGCAGAATAGAGACTGTTCCCTGTCCACAGAGACCATGATACACACTGACACAGAGCAGAATAGAGACTGTTCACCGTCCACAGAGACCATGATACACACTGACACAGAGCAGAATAGGGACTGTTCCCCCTACATAGGGTCACTTGGCAGATATGGATTGACACCTGTCCTCAAAACCCCTGATACACACTGACACAGAGCAGAATAGAGACTGTTCCCTGTCCACAGAGACCATGATACACACTGACACAGAGCAGAATAGGGACTGTTCCCCCTACATAGGGTCACATGGCAGATATGGATTGACACCTATCCTAATGATCCCTGATACACACTGACACAGAGCAGAATAGAGACTGTTCCCCCTACATAGGGTCCCTTGGCAGATATGGATTGACACCTGTCCTCAAAACCCCTGATACACACTGACACAGAGCAGAATAGAGACTGTTCCCCCTACATAGGGTCACTTGGCAGATATGGATTGACACCTATCCTAATGATCCCTGATGCACACTGACACAGAGCAGAATAGGGACTGTTCCTCCTACATAGGGTCACTTGGCAGATATGGATTGACACCTGTCCTCAAAACCCCTGATACACACTGACACAGAGCAAGAGCAGAATAGGGACTGTTCCCCCTACATAGGGTCACTTGGCAGATATGGATTGACACCTGTCCTCAAAACCCCTGATACACACTGACACAGAGCAGAATAGAGACTGTTCCCTGTCCACAGAGACCATGATACACACTGACACAGAGCAGAATAGAGACTGTTCACCGTCCACAGAGACCATGATACACACTGACACAGAGCAGAATAGAGACTGTTCCCCCTACATAGGGTCACTTGGCAGGTATGGATTGACACCTGTCCTCAAAGCCCCTAATACACACTGGGGGGAGCTACTGTCCTCCCCAACCCCTGCGCGGTGGGAGGGGGCCATAAATCACAATGGGGTGACCTACTGTCCTCCCCCCCTCGGCCCCCACCCCTGCGCGGTGGGTGGGGGGCATAAATCACAATGGGGGGCCTACTTTCCTCCCCCCCGGCCCCCATCCCTGCGCGGTGGGTGGGGGGCATAAATCACAATGGGACGGACCTACTGATAGGAGTGGAGTATTGTTCATATCAGTTTAATACCTTCCGCGTCTCCTATCAGTGGACGTGTAAATGGCAGAGATTTTTTAATTGGTGGGAAGATGCTTAGACCACTGGTATATTGGTGCCATCTTGGAGGATTTTAATTTTTGGTTTGGTTTTTGAAGCCACAGTGCTGCACCAGTGGGCCTAAAAATTAGGCATGTACACATGCCTGAAAAATTTGGTATTGTTGCAGCCGCTGCTGTAGCAGCGGCCAGAAAAATTGATGTTTGTTTCACAGGCAGAAAGTGCCCTAAAACATGGCGGCTTGAACCCTAGTTGGTGGCGGATAAGTCACGCAAGTCAAACGTCATTCAGAGCTAAAATACAGCAGCGTGTGGACCATTTTTAGCCCAAGGCAGCTCATCTCATCAGGCCTTTTTTAAGCGAATGTATCGCCCAGTGTCAGTCCCTTCGGGATCCATCCCTCATTCATCTTAATAAAGGTGAGGTAATCTAGACTTTTTTGACCTAGGCGACTTCTCTTCTCAGTGACAATACCTCCTGCTGCACTGAAGGTCCTTTCTGACAGGACACTTGAAGCGGGGCAGGCCAGAAGTTCTATCGCAAATTGGGATAGCTCAGGCCACAGGTCAAGCCTGCACCCACAGTAGTCAAGGGGTTCATCGCTCCTCAGAGTGTCGATATCTGCAGTTAAGGCGAGGTAGTCTGCTACCTGTCGGTCGAGTCGCTCTCTGAGGGTGGATCCCGAAGGGCTGTGGCGATGCATAGGACTTAAAAAGGTCCGCATGTCCTCCATCAACAACACGTCTTTAAAGCGTCCTGTCCTTGCCGGCGTGGTCGTGGGAGGAGGAGGAGGAGGATGACTTCCACCTCTCCCCCTGTTAGATTCCCGTTGTGCTGTGACATCACCCTTATACGCTGTGTAAAGCATACTTTGTAATTTATTTTGCAAATGCTGTATCCTTTCCGACTTGTTGTAATTGGGTAACATTTCCGCCACTTTCTGCTTATACTGGGGGTCTAGTAGCGTGGACACCCAGTACAGGTCGTTCTCCTTCAGCCTTTTTATACGAGGGTCCCTCACTAGGCAGGACAGCATGAAAGACCCCATTTGCACAAGGTTGGATGCCGAGCTACTCATTTCCCGTTCCTCCTCCTCACTGATGTCATTGAAGGTATGTTCTTCCCCCCAGCCACGTACAACACCACGGGTACCAGATAGGTGACAACGAGCACCCTGGGATGCCTGTTGTGTTTGGTCTTGCTCCTCCTCCTCCTCCTCAAAGCTACAATCCTCCTCTGACTCCTCTTCCTCACAATCCTCTTCCAGCGTTGCCGCAGGTCCAGCAAGCGATGCTGATAAGGCTGTTTCTGGTGGTGATGGTGACCACAACTCTTCCTCTTCCTCTTCACGCTCATCTACAGCCTGATCCAGCACTCTTCGCAGGGCACGCTCCATGAAGAAAACAAATGGTATGATGTCGCTGATGGTGCCTTCGGTGCGACTGACTAGGTTTGTCACCTCCTCAAAAGGACGCATGAGCCTACAGGCATTGCGCATGAGCGTCCAGTAACGTGGCAAAAAAATTCCCAGCTCCCCAGAGGCTGTCCTAGCACCCCGGTCATACAAATATTCATTAACAGCTTTTTCTTGTTGGAGCAGGTGGTCGAACATTAGGAGTGTTGAATTCCAACGTGTAGGGCTGTCGCAAATCAAGCGCCTCACTGGCATGTTGTTTCGCCGCTGGATATCGGCAAAGTGAGCCATGGCCGTGTAGGAACGCCTGAAATGGCCACACACCTTCCTGGCCTGCTTCAGGACGTCCTGTAAGCCTGTGTACTTATGCACAAAGCATTGTACGATCAGATTACACACATGTGCCATGCACGGCACATGTGTCAACTTGCCCAACTTCAATGCCGCTATCAAATTTTTTCCGTTGTCACACACCACTTTGCCGATATCCAGTTGCTGCGGAGTCAGCCACTTTTCCACCTGTGCGTTCAGGGCGGACAGGAGTGCTTGTCCGGTGTGACTCTCTGCTTTCAAGCAAGTCAAACCCAAGACGGCGTGACACTGCCGTATCCGGGATGTGGAATAGTACCTGGGGAGCTGGGGGAGTGCCGTTGATGTGGAGCAAGAAGCAGCGGCACAAGAGGACTCAGCCGAGGAGGTTATGGAAGAGGATGGAGTAGGGGGAGTAGAGGAGGTGGCAGCAGGACTGCCTGCAATTCGTGGCGGTGTCACCAACTCCTCTGCAATGCCACGCATTCCTTGCTTGTCAGCCGTCAGCAGGTTTACCCAATGCGCAGTGTAGGTGATATACCTGCCCTGACCATGCTTTGCAGACCAGGTATCAGTGGTCAGATGGACCCTTGCCCCAACACTGTGTGCCAGACATGCCATGACTTCCTTTTGCACAATCGAGTACAAGTTGGGGATTGCCTTTTGTGAAAAGAAATTCCGTCCGGGTACCTTCCACTGCGGTGTCCCAATAGCTACAAATTTTTTGGACGCCTCAGACTCAACCAGATTGTATGGTAAAAGCTGGCGGGCTAATAGTTCGGACAAGCCAGCTGTCAGACGCTGGGCAAGGGGGTGACTTGGTGACATTGGCTTCTTACGCTCAAACATGTCCTTGACAGACACATGACTGTGGGCAGATGAGCGGGAACTGCTCAAGGCGGGAGACGGAGTGGCGGATGGTTGAGAGGGGGCAAGAAGGACAGCAGTGGTTGACGTGGCTGAAGATGCTGGACCAGGAGGAGGATGGCGGCTTAGAGTAGGCGTGCTGCTTGTACTCATGTGTTGATCCCATAGGCGTTTGTGATGTGAGATCATGTGCCTACACAAAGCAGTTGTACCTAGGTGGGTGTTGGACCTCCCACGACTCAGTTTCCTTTGGCACAGGTTGCAAATGGCATCGCTGTTGTCCGAGGCAGACACACAAAAAAAATGCCACACTGCTGAGCTCTGCAATGAGGGCATTCTGGTGGTGGACACAGCATGCGTTGATTGGCGTGCTGTCGGGCTGACCCCGGGTGCCGATGCATGCTGTCTGACTGTGCCACTAGCTCCTTGCGACGACCCCCCCCTGCTTCCAACTGGTCTCCTCCTCCTCCTCTCTGTCTCCCCATCTGAACTTCCGTCCTGTTCTTCTTCTCTTCTGGCGAGCACCCACGTGACATCCATGGACGCATCGTCATCATCAACCGCTTCGCTTGTATCTGACAACTCATAAAAGGAAGCAGCAGCGGGTACAACATCATCATCATCACACCGTACCTCCATGTGTTTAATGCTGCCTGACTGAGACATATCCCTGTTATCTACATCCTCTAGCAATAATGGTTGCGCATCACTCATTTCTTCAAACGGGTGTGTGAATAACTCCTCTGACATACCAAGTAAAGCGGCTGTGGTGCTAGTTTTGGTGGTGGCAGCAGGCGGGTGAGTGCTATCTTGAGAGGTGCCTGAAGCTAAGCTGGAGGAGGATGGTGCGTCAAGGTTCCGAGCGGAGGCTGTACAAGATTGGGTGTCCTGTGTTAGCCAGTCAACTAAGTCCTCAGAACTTTTCAAGTTCAGGGTACGTGGCTTCTGAAAACTGGGCATTATTCTAGGGCAAAAGGGAATCACAGCACCACGACCACGACGGCCCCTGCGGGGTGGCCTGCCTCTGCCTGTCATTTTTTGGGGGATTAGTGGTACTATGCGTGCAAGCTACTGTGAGACCAGATATGATTGGCAATGTGCACTGGAACAGTTCTGCAGAGCACACGCTGAAGGAAGGACTGACAGAGCCGCTTGAAGACAAGTAACTGCTATTCAATCTATAACAGTGAAAAACTAATTTTGGTTTTAAAAGCACGCTATAGAGACACCAGATATGATTGGCAATGTGCACTGGAACAGTTCTGCAGAGCACACACTGTAGGCCTGAGACACCTGCTTGAAGACAAGTAACTGCAATTTAATCTATAACAGTGAAAAACAAATTTTGGTTTTAAAAGCACGCTATAGAGACACCAAATATGATTGGCAACTGTCAAAGCACGCTGGAACAGGACTACAGAGCACACGCTGAAGTAGGCCTGACACCCAGACGCTTGCAGACAACTAACTGATCTTCTATTACAGTGAAAAAAAAATATTTATTTTAAATCTAAAGCTTAACCAATTGTTAAAACAGATATGAGTGGTGGCACTGGGCAAATAGGCACAGTATCCAATGTGAACCTCACACAGAAGCTGGCAGGCAGGCAACTGCTCTTCTATTACAGTGAAAAAAAAATATGCATTTTAAATGTAAAGCTTAACCTATTGTTAAAACAGATATGAGTGGTGGCACTGGGCAAATAGGCACAGTATCCAATGTGAACCTCACACAGAAGCTGGCAGGCAGGCAACTGCTCTTCTATTACAGTGGAAACAAAATTTTGGTTGTAAAAGCACGCTATAGAGACACAAGATATGAGTGGCAACTGTCAAAGCACGCTGGCACAGGTCTGCAGAGCACACGCTGAAGTAGGCCTGAAACACAGACGCTTGCAGACAACTAACTTCTCTTCTATTACAGTGAAAAAAAATATTTATTTTAAATGTAAAGCTTAACCTATTGTTAAAACAGATATGAGTGGTGGCACTGGGCAAATAGGCACAGTATCCAATGTGAACCTCACACAGAAGCTGGCAGGCAGGCAACTGCTCTTCTATTACAGTGGAAACAAAATGTTGGTTGTAAAAGCACGCTATAGAGACACAAGATATGAGTGGCAACTGTCAAAGCACGCTGGCACAGGTCTGCAGAGCACACGCTGAAGTAGGCCTGAAACACAGACGCTTGCAGACAACTAACTGCTCTTCTATTACAGTGAAAAAAAATATTTATTTTAAATGTAAAGCTTAACCTATTGTTAAAACAGATATGAGTGGTGGCACTGGGCAAATAGGCACAGTATCCAATGTGAACCTCACACAGAAGCTGGCAGGCAGGCAACTGCTCTTCTATTACAGTGGAAACAAAATTTTGGTTGTAAAAGCACGCTATAGAGACACAAGATATGAGTGGCAACTGTCAAAGCACGCTGGCACAGGTCTGCAGAGCACACGCTGAAGTAGGCCTGAAACACAGACGCTTGCCGACAACTAACTGCTCTTCTATTACAGTGAAAAAAAATATTTATTTTAAATGTAAAGCTTAACCTATTGTTAAAACAGATATGAGTGGTGGCACTGGGCAAATAGGCACAGTATCCAATGTGAACCTCACACAGAAGCTGGCAGGCAGGCAACTGCTCTTCTATTACAGTGAAAAAAAAATATTTATTTTAAATGTAAAGCTTAACCTATTGTTAAAACAGATATGAGTGGTGGCACTGGGCAAATAGGCACAGTATCCAATGTGAACCTCACACAGAAGCTGGCAGGCAGGCAACTGCTCTTCTATTACAGTGAAAAAAAAATATTTATTTTAAATGTAAAGCTTAACCTATTGTTAAAACAGATATGAGTGGTGGCACTGGGCAAATAGGCACAGTATCCAATGTGAACCTCACACAGAAGCTGGCAGGCAGGCAACTGCTCTTCTATTACAGTGGAAACAAAATTTTGGTTGTAAAAGCACGCTATAGAGACACAAGATATGAGTGGCAACTGTCAAAGCACGCTGGCACAGGTCTGCAGAGCACACGCTGAAGTAGGCCTGAAACACAGACGCTTGCAGACAACTAACTGCTCTTCTATTACAGTGAAATAAAAATATTTATTTTAAATGTAAAGCTTAACCTATTGTTAAAACAGATATGAGTGGTGGCACTGGGAAAATAGGCACAGTATCCAATGTGAACCTCACACAGAAGCTGGCAGGCAGGCAACTGCTCTTCTATTACAGTGGAAACAAAATGTTGGTTGTAAAAGCACGCTATAGAGACACAAGATATGAGTGGCAACTGTCAAAGCACGCTGGCACAGGTCTGCAGAGCACACACTGAAGTAGGCCTGATACACAGACGCTTGCAGACAACTAACTGCTCTTCTATTACAGTGAAAAAAAATATTTATTTTAAATGTAAGGCTTAACCTATTGTTAAAACAGATATGAGTGGTGGCACTGGGCAAGTAGGCACAGTATCCAATGTGAACCTCACACAGAAGCTGGCAGGCAGGCAACTGCTCTTCTATTACAGTGAAAAAAAATATATTTATTTTAAATGTAAAGCTTAACCTATTGTTAAAACAGATATGAGTGGTGGCACTGGGCAAATAGGCACAGTATCCAATGTGAACCTCACACAGAAGCTGTCAGGCAGGCAACTGCTCTTCTATTACAGTGAAAAAAAAATATTTATTTTAAATGTAAAGCTTAACCTATTGTTAAAACAGATATGAGTGGTGGCACTGGGCAAATAGGCACAGTATCCAATGTGAACCTCACACAGAAGCTGGCAGGCAGGCAGGCAACTGCTCTTCTATTACAGTGGAAACAAAATTTTGGTTGTAAAAGCACGCTATAGAGACACAAGATATGAGTGGCAACTGTCAAAGCACGCTGGCACAGGTCTGCAGAGCACATACTGAAGTAGGCCTGAAACACAGACGCTTGCAGACAACTAACTGCTTTTCTATTACAGTGAAAAAAAAATATTTATTTTAAATGTAAAGCTTAACCTATTGTTAAAACAGATATGAGTGGTGGCACTGGGCAAATAGGCACAGTATCCAATGTGAACCTCACACAGAAGCTGGCTGGCAGGCAACTGCTCTTCTATTACAGTGGAAACAAAATGTTGGTTGTAAAAGCACGCTATAGAGACACAAGATATGAGTGCCAACTGTCAAAGCACGCTGGCACAGGTCTGCAGAGCACACGCTGAAGTAGGCCTGATACACAGACGCTTGCAGACAACTAACTGCTCTTCTATTACAGTGAAAAAAAAATATTTATTTTAAATGTAAGGCTTAACCTATTGTTAAAACAGATATGAGTGGTGGCACTGGGCAAGTAGGCACAGTATCCAATGTGAACCTCACACAGAAGCTGGCAGGCAGGCACCTGCAATTACATTACACAGGAAAAAAAAAAAAAAGCAGCCTGATGTTATAGCCCTAAAAAGGGCTTTTTGGGGTGCTGTCCTTACAGCAGAGATCAGATGAGTCCTTCAGGATTGTAGTGGACACTGAATACCCTAGCCTAGCTATCAATTTCCCTATCTAATCAGCAGCAGCTAAACTTTCCCTCCTCTCACTAAGCATGCATCTTCCGAATGAATCGAAAATGTATGCTGGGAGGGAGGTTGGAGGGTGTGGAAGGGAGGGAGTGCTGCTGATTGGCTGGAATGTGTCTGCTGACCGAGAGGCACAGGGTCAATGTTTGCCCAATGATGACGAATAGGGGGCGGATCGAACTGCGCATGTGTCCGCCCGCCGCGGCGAACGCGAACACGCTAATTTCGCCGGGAACTGTTCACCGGCGGACAGTTCGGTACATCACTACCAGTTAATTATGTGAAAAAGCCTGCCCAAAAAGCAGCATCAGTATCAATTATGGTGTCATACACCTGTGAAAAAATTAGGAGGAGAGCTGGAGTAACCATGGAAACTGAATAACAAAACTGGCATGATAGGCCAAAGTAGAGGGCAAAAAATGAGGCTCTAAACAAAAAAGTACCATACTGTGTAGCCAGCATCAGGAATTAGGTGGATTAGTGCATAAATGTGATCATACATAGAGAAACATAATAATGCATAATAACAGGGAGGAACTGAGGTTGCAACAAAAATAACATACTAAACTGATCAGGCAACATATAGTGCAATAGCCGTGCATGTATTCCAAACAATTAAAAATGTGCAAACTAGTACAGAAATGACAGGGAATGTAAATCATACTAAAGGCTAATCAAACAATAGAAATCGATAAAAAAAAAACACATATGCACTTATAGTGGCCTGGCAATGTAGAGAAATCATACCTAAAGGTAGAGATGCAATCAGGAAGCTGGATCGCGATGGTGACAAGTCTGTGATAAGTGAACTACACAATAGGCCACCGGATTTCTCAGGAGTAGATTGGGTTGCCATGGTGCTCACAGACCAGCCTATAAAGCAATTGAGCTAAGACTAAAACATAAAGCCTAAAGGCAGGAAACACAAACAGTATATAAATAAATCACCACAAATCAAATAAGAATATAGAATATGCAGAAACCTACCTAGTGGGAGAAAGCTACATGTGTGGGTGGGGAAAACACAGTGATTATGACAATTAGCCCAAACAGATGGAAAGTATACAGTGGTGCTTTAAAAGTTTGCATACCCTGGCAAAAATTGTGACATTTTGACATTGATTTTGAAAATATGACGGATCATGCAAAAAAAAAAATATTGAAGGATAGTGATCATATGAAGCAGTTTATTATCACATAGTTTTCTGACTCCTTTTTAAATCATAATGATAACAGAAATGACCCAAATGGCCTGATCAAATGTTTACATACTCTTGATTGTTTGACCTTGTTGTGGAAACAAAAGGTGAAACACACAGGTTAAAATGGCAATAAAAAGGTTAATTTTCCAAACCTGTGGCTTTTCAAATTGCAATTAGTGTCTGTGTATAGTCAATGGGTTTGTTACCTCTCACATGGATGCACTGAACAGGCTAGATACTGAGCCATGGAGAGCAGAATACAAATGTCAAAAGACCTGCTTAACAAGGTAATCAAACTATATAAAGATGGAAACTGATATAAAAATATATCTAAAGCCTTGAATATACCAGTCAGTACTGTTCAATCACTTATTAAGAAGTGGAAAATCCGGGATACCAAGCCAAGGTCAGGTAGACCAAGAAAGATTTCAACCACAACTGCCAGTAGAATTGTTTGAGATACAGGCTGCTATGGAAAAAGACTGTGTGGTTGTTTCAAGAATCATAATACGACGATACTTGGCAAAAAATAGCTAAATGGTTGAGTTGCCAGAAAGAAGCCTTTACTGCGCCAATGCCACAAAAAAGCCCGGTTACAATATGCCCAACAACACCTTGACATGGCTCACAACTTTTGGCACACTGTAATTTGAAGTGACGAGACCAAAATAGAGCTTTATGGTTACAACTATAAATGCTATATTTGGAGATGGGTCAACAAGGCCTATAGAGGGGTCAACAAGGCCTATAGTGAGAAGAATACCATCCCCACTGTGAAGCATGGTGGTGGCTCACTGATGTTTTGGGGGTGTGGGAGCTCTAAATACACAGAATCTTGTATATATTGATGGCAAGATGAATACTGCATGTTATCAGAAATTCAGTAATGATAATAATACATGAACAAAAACATTAAGATCAGCCAAACTATCAAAATAATATAAGTTATTTTATCAATCATTTCTAAATAAGTAACAGCAACTCAAGCATTATCGTAATCATTAAAAACATTTTTGACTTCCCACACCCCCTTCCTATTCATTCAAGCCATCACTATTTCCATTTGGAGTCCCAGGGAAAGTATGACTAACAGACAAGTAATTATAGTGGCCAGTATACAACTGCTGATCCTGGCTGTTAGCAAATTTAAAGTGTAAGAATAAAAAAGAACAATGTTTCAGAAGAATAGCAAGTCTGTGTTATGTTTCCATTATGGTCCCAATTGTAACATTCAGTTATTACCATGTGTCAGTAATGGTCCCCAATATCAATAAAAGACTCTGTAACATGGATTTTGCTTACCTTTTGTGCCACTATGCCCCACTCACTCTAGCATGTAAGCTCATTGAGCAGGGCCCACAATCCCTCTGTTCCTGTGTGTCTACCTTGTCTGGTTACGTGTCTGTTAGTTCACCCATTGTACAGTTACATTATTTGGTGATTTATAAATAATAATAATTTCAGTCAACCTTTTCATTAAGCATCAAGCACACATCCGCTTCATTGACTGATTCCCCAGTACTCAAATGGTTTATAGAGTTACACAGAGACCTAAGCACTCCAAAATGGAGTTAAATTGTTAAAGCTTCCTACAGCAAGGAAGATGAGCTATGAGTACCAATTATGTATTTAACCTATGGCCTGCCGTAGTCCAACACAAGTTTTTATCGCACTTTGCCAAAACCAGCCTCATCTACCTCCCTATGTGTGTATCAGCACTAAATGCATATATACACTTTCTTTCTTAAAATTCTTCTCAAAACTGCCACCTTGGTCCCATGCCTTATGGAAAATATGTCCCTAATAGGTACAGAATAGTAAACTAACAATATGATAAACAAGCATTGGCGTTCTATAATTTAGATTATACAAAGGAATATTAAAATTCATGCATACAAAGAATTTTTTTTTGCCAGTAATAATCTCTTCACCAATAATACTGTTAAAGTTTGAGCCATTTTTTTTTTTTTTTTTTTCAATTCTTTATTTTTGAATGACAGTTTGGCATACACAACATATTGAGTGACAAGTGATTCGGAGTACAAAGGAAAAACGTTCATAGTTATAAGCATAATAGAAAAAGGTAGAGACAAAGATAAAAACTTTTGTTGTCCCTGACTGAGTATCTGCCCTGCCAAAACTTGTCACATACTTTTGATAAACAAATAAACAAATGCCATGATACTTTTTTATATGCGGTTGGTTGGTTATCTTTTGCACAATGGTGCCGAAAGTGGGTCGGTAGAGATTGGAAAGTGGGTCAGTAGAAAATGAGTTTGAGTAATTTTTGCTTAATTCATTTCTCTACAGAAACAAATTGGGCAATATAATAAATAGGAGCGCAAAGGACAATCAAATATAAGATATATAGCTCATTAGATATAAAAGAATACAATAGCTAAACATGTGAGACTTTTTTCAACAATTACAAAATACACAACAAAAAGATAACCAACATAAATCACCTTAATGTGCAAGCATTTTATGCACTAAAACCGGAATGCTAATTTTTGGATTGTAATTCATATGGCTCAGTTTGCAGATACTGTCTAAATTGGTAAAACCAAGGGTGTCATAAATACAAGCATTAATTTCATTCAACCTAAACCAGTTTAGTAATGTCTAATAAAGCAACATGCTGGATAAGTGTCAACAAATATCCATTTAGAGTAGGCTGAACCATGGTCGTCCGCAGGAATTTTTACGGAGGGTAGGGGGGAGGCATAATTGTAATGACATCAATGCTTGGACCCTTTTTGCAGGGCTGGACTGGGAAAACAAAGCAGCCCTGGGAAAAATTGTATGTCAGCCCCATAAGTCATTGTTGCATGTAGTGTGTGTGTGTATATATGTATACATATATATATATATATATATATATATATATATAATAAATGAAGGGAGCACACTAGGGCTTTTCAATAGTGAATAAATGGTCTTTACTGTATTAAATCATAATACAAATGCTGTGTAAAAAAATCGACGTTTCGACCCTCCTGGGGTCTTTATCAAGATCACAGTGAAGCATACTGAACGTGTACAATATATACATTTAAGTGAAATAACGCTTACCAATCAGAAGATCAGACAGCCGAAAAGCTGAGGAACCCGGAAATGAGGAAGCCACGTGAAGTGCATACGTAAACGTGCATGTGACCTGGTTGCTAGGTCACCTAACAAACAATCTCTATACTCCAGTGAAAAGATCCGGTAACCGGCAAGCCGGGGAACCCGGAAGTAGATAGACCACGTGGAACACCTGAACTGCACAAACGTGCATGTGACCGGGTTGCTATGCAACCAATCAAACAGTGCAAATATACCTATCCCCGATAGAAACGGGGAATAGGACATAACCAACAATAATGGAGGACAAGATCATATAAGACCCCACGGTATATGTGATCTATCAGTGACATGCAAGTGCAAAAGAATGCATCAACAGTGAACAGTGTGTGATAAAAGCCAAATCTAAAAAAATATAATAAATATAATAAAAAATATAAAAAGTATGGGAGGGAGATAATCTACCATCCAGTGTTAAATACGCTTCCTCTTATTAGGCATGAGCCTCTGTAGGGTATATAATTATCAAGTGTCCAACATGACATATCAACTGGCAGTATCAACATCCCACACCTATAAAATCATGATAATCTATCTAACATAAAAAGAACAAAGCAACACATGTACACGCAATGACCAGTATTTCTGCCCCATGAGGTACATGGTATATGTCATAGATAGAATCACTCATTTTTAAGTCTGTATAAACAGACAAATTAAAAAAGAAAAAAAGTCTCAAAGACTATTAACAAATTGAAAAATGTCAGAGAAATGTCCGAAGCCTGTGGACGTAGAAAATATTCCTCTAAAGAAACATTGAGAGGACAAGATGTTCATTTAGTCCTTTAGGGGTTACTGTCTTTAATTTGTGGATCCAGTAGGCTTCACGCTGGAGTAGTAACTTAGACCTGTCTCCTCCTCTTGGTGGGCTCGGAACATGGTCAATCGCTTAAACCGAAGAGTCGGTACATAGTGTTGTGCTGATAAAAAATGTTTGGCCACTGGTTTATCCGTTCTTTGATCCCTAAAGGCAGTAGTTATCCCCGAACGATGTCCCCTAATCCGATCTCTTAAGGTCATGTCGGTTTTCCCAACGTAGGATAATCCGCATGGGCATGTAATCATGTATACCACATGTGTGGTCCTACATGAGATATAGTGGTTAATGGGAATCCGTTTTCCACTGTGGGGATGGGCAAATGTGGTTCCAGTCAGCATGTGGCTGCAAGTAACGCAGCCACTGCATTTGTAGCTGCCCTTTTTCTGGATTTTAGGCATTAGAGCATAACATTGTCGAGGGTCATTTTGCACCAGTAGTGTATATACAGTAGTGTATATACATATATACACACACACATATACTATGCATATACACACACACACATACTGTGTGTATTTGTGTTTAACATTAATGCAATGTTAAACACAAATCCACACACCAGGCAAGCCATGAGACTTGCTTTTATCACAGAAATCTCATTTTAACAGTGCTCTTACTACTGTAAGGGATTCTGGCTAGGCATATGCAAATGAACGCAACAAAGAACCACATTTTTGCCTTATAATTCCACTTAATACATGGATTCCTTGGAGTATATCTTACTATATATTTTACTGTCATTTCAATTCTGCAGCTCTATTTGCTTTTTTCAGCTGGTTTTTTTTTTTTTTGGAATGGCTGGATGGCGATCACATGATTACGTGATGTCACTTCCGCCAACCACCCGGTTGAAAACAAGCACTTCCACCAACCATTGTTAGTATCATGTCCTTTTTTTTTTTTTTTTTTTGGGAGTGGCTGGATGGCGATCACATGATTACGTGATGTCACTTCCGCCAACCACCCGGTTGAAAACAAGCACTTCCGCCAACCAACGCTGCCCACCAATGAAAAAATAGACAAATAAAGGTGTTAACATCATTAACCTATTAAAGGTACACACACACACATTATGTGAAATTGAATCTGATTGGACAGAATTAACTTAACTCATTAAAGGGGAAGACCCAGATGACATTTAAAATGGAGGATTCAGAGGACTAACATTACAGCTGACTGAAGAAGCTCTATTTGAGAGTGAAACGCGTATTGGCCATTTTTAAAGGACTTTTATTTGAGGACTTTTATCATCTTTGTTTTTATGTTTATTTTAAACCAATAAATTCACCATTTTCATTCAAAACCTCATTCAAGTCCTTTTTGGAGCCTCCAAGGAATCCTCACAGGGGAAGTGCCATCCCCATTCAAATTGGCACAAAACCTACACACCTAGAACCGGGATTCGTAG
The DNA here is from genome assembly GCF_036172605.1 of Pelobates fuscus. Taxonomy (NCBI): domain Eukaryota; kingdom Metazoa; phylum Chordata; class Amphibia; order Anura; family Pelobatidae; genus Pelobates; species Pelobates fuscus. Next base: position 362,729,013 of record NC_086317.1, read on the forward strand.
GCTCAGGACCAGGTGAGCACCCCATTTATTGAACACATACCTGTGTCATTTATCACCATAAGTCTACACATTGGTCTGCTTTCTTCCCTTTTTTTCGTGTTCCTGAGAAATACTTCAAGCCGAAGTAGGAGGGTGGTGCTACCATAACAGCACACAAGCCTTGATACGGAGCCAGTGTTTTCTATATACAGGCTCCTTGAAATGTGAGTGTAATATTCAGCACGATATCATTATAATCACTGTGAAGCCATTTTTCAGTACCATCTACACTATATTGTATTTTCTGTATTTTACTTTGACATGTACCCCATATTTTACCATTGAATGAGACTACGTTTTGGTAAGATTTATCTGTGTTTGAGCGCTCCACTTATAGGTGTAGGTCCTTGTCACTTACACCGCACCAATATCTACTAAATTTATTCAGTGGAATAGAGGATATTTCCACACCAGTGTATTGAGCTGCCTGTAAATCACTTTCTGACTTTTTTGAGCACTTTTGTTATACACACTCCTCTGTAAAAAGAGGCAACCTTTGATTGGTATCCTTGGAGTATATGTCTGCTGCAAAAGCTTTAACCACAATTTAGGAAGAGGTGCAATGCAAGTGAACCACTCAAAGACAGCTGTTTCATTGTTATTTCAACTCATCAGCATGAGATAGGCTACTGGCTTGCTATGGAGGCTTGGCATGACTTGTTAAGTGGTTAAGGAAAAAGTGTGGATGAAAACCCCTTCCACCTGAAATAAGTGGATAGTTAATGCAATGTTAAACACATATACACACACCAGGCAAGCCATAAGACTTACTTTTACCACAGAAATCTCACTTTAACAATGCTCTCACTGCAAGGGATTCTGGGTAAGCGTATGCAAATGAGAAGGGGTAGAAGGGGTTTTCATCCACACTTTTTCCCCACCACAACTTATTTGGTATGTACTTAACAAGTAACACCAAGCCTCCATAGAAAGCCAGTAACCTATCTCATGCTGATGAGTTAAAATAACAATGAAAATTAGATTTCCGTGTGTGTGTGTGTTATCTTTGGAACAGTACCTAAATCACACAATTCCCATCTATGCATCAAAACAAAATCAAATTTTACACTGTGCGCAGTCCACTCTTTCAAATACTTGGGTATGTTGTTAGACCCCAAGGTATATTTTGGCCTGCACATGGAAAAACCTGCATCTAAACTTTATCCAGAAAAAAATCCTGCCTAAGCCCTACAGTAAAGGAAAAGATTGTACAGCAAATGCTGATGTCAATCATTGATTATGGGGATGTAGTATATGCACCTGCACCGCAAACCCACCTTAATACATTCAATAACTCGTTCTGCCGATTTGTGCTACAATATGTTATATTACAGGACCCACCATTGTGACATGCTAAAAGAACTAACCTGGCTGTCGCTGGAATCCAGACGCACCCTTCATCTTTCCAGCCTTGTGTTTAAGAGCTTTTTTGGGAAGCTCCCACCCTACCTGAGCAGAATGCTCTCCCGGGCTGTTCCCACCTCCTATAACCTCCGATCCAGTACCAGCACTTTATTTAGTCTACCTTAATACAAAAAGAAAGCAACTCGATCCTCCTTTTCCTACAGAGCACCTCAATTATGGAACGACCTCCCGCACACTTTCACATTTTGCTTTAAGAGATCCCTCTCTACATATCTCAAAACAAAATGCACCTGTCATGGTTGATTATAAATTTCCTTCCTGTTCCATGTTCAATTTTGTATATATTGTGTATTAATATTGTTTTTGCATTTTATTGTACCCTATTGTATCAATGCATTGTTTTGTGGACCCAGGACATACTTGAAAACGGGTGAAATCACAATGTATCCTTCCAGGTAAAATATTTTATAAATACATAATATGTATGTTTATATATATATAGATAGATATATATATAGATATAGATAGATAGCCTAGATAAGGTGTTTTTAAAAAAAAAAAAAAAAAAAAAAAAAAAAAAAACCTTTGAAAAACTAAGAAAATCTGTCAACATTGAAGTTGCTGTTTAGTAGATAGGAGAGTGCGCTGGATCTTGTGTATTGTTCATTGTATAATATGGCCCCCAGCAGCACCCCATTTAAGCATGTTCAGGTGAGTGCAACCACCCCCCCATGTTCCATATATATATATATTTGGGAGTCTAGCCAACTCCTTGGTTTTGCACCCCTCCCTGTCACAGGTGCCTCATCTCAGGTCCCTATTTAGCCTTGTACTGCAGAGAGCCTCAGATGGAATTTGTTTCCCAAGTAAGTGGGTTAATCTCATAAGAGCAGACATTAGGCTGTGAGAGTAGGACCTGCCAAAGATGGGGTACATTGACGTTGTGGCAGGCTTATGCAATGTATGATCATATAATGTAACTAAATCCCCATTATTTTTTGCCTAGATAAGGTGTTTTTTAAAAAAAAAAAACCTTTGAAAAACTAAGAAAATCTGTCAACATTGAAGTTGCTGTTTAGTAGATAGGAGAGTGCGCTGGATCTTGTGTATTGTTCATTGTATAATATGGCCCCCAGCAGCACCCCATTTAAGCATGTTCAGGTGAGTGCAACCACCCCCCCATGTTCCATATATATATATATATATATATATATAAATATATATATTTGGTATGTTTATTTTTTTTATATATGTGTGTATATAATTGAAGGGATGGTTTGGGCCATTGAAGGGATGGTTTGTCCCGAGCGCGCAGCCCGAGGAATACAATCCGTGGATCTGACACTTCATCCAGCTGATCGACATTCATCTTGCTCAATGAAACACCTCTAGTCACGTGGAAGCTGCTCTATTATTCAACACAGAGAACCTCTCACACCAATATTTCTTACCAGGATAGTTCACAACAGCGTACTAGTGACGGCAAAACAACTGGGAGTTGGAATTATAACACACCAAGCGGTGAGATCCATCCATAGATATATTACACATGTGTATAGTGACTTTGCACAGGACTTTGTTTTTTTGCTTCCTGTTTTTCTTTATTTTTCCGATTTTTCATTTTTTCATCTTTTTCATTTTGGATTTTTTTATATTTTTTTCATTTTTACATATTGTCTTCTCCTTGCAAGGATTTGGATCCATCAGGACTGTGTTATGTTAGAGTGCTATACATAGCTTTATATGTGGTGATATGAGTCTCTGATCCATGGAATTGATTAAGGACTGACCTTTATGCAAAAGCAGTGTATTTATTTGTTTGTTTTTCTATATATATCATAACTGTTACTTTTTCTATATTCACACATCGGTTGACCTTTATACAGAGTTTTGAGTGTATATATATGAATTTGAGATAGCTGTTATACTATCTAAGTGATCCTTGAGTGTGTATATATATGAATTTAGAGGGAGGTTCTGCCATATTCTCGTTACGTTAACTTAATGAATTTCAAAGGATTGACTGTATGGTCTGTCCTTTATGCAGAGCTGTGATTGTGTATATATATGAATTTTGAGATATTTTCTGGATTATCATAGGTGTATGTGTATATACATGAATTCTCAGACAAGTTCTGCCTTATTCAAGTAATCTCTAATTTAATACATTTCGTAGAACTGGTTACTAGTACACATTGTTTGGAGCAATAAGCGGATGAATTTTCAAATAAGGGTTGAGATCATCAAATCTTTTGCATGTATATATATATAAATTTTTGATTACATATATATCTTATTAAATTATTTTTTGCATACTACATTGCTTCTTATTTTTTTCACTTCTGATACTATATTAAGAGTGTGGTATTTTATTTATATTTTGGATATATATATATATTTGTGTTAGGTGCTTATGATAGTACAGAGTGAAATAGCATAATTAAATATAGGATAGTAAAAAGGGCAAGTCGGTTGTGGTGTGCCGGAACTGACGATGAGGTAGGCCTGAGAAAGAAGAGGGCAAAAATTAAGTACCGTATATACTCGAGTATAAGCCGAGTTTTTTTAGCATGTTTTTTGTGCTAAAAAAACCCAACTTGGCTTATACTCGAGTCAATAGTCTGTATTATGGCAATTTGCATTGGCATAATACAGACTGGGGGAGAGGGGGGCTGGCAGAGAGTTTACTTACCTCCTGCAGCTCCTGTCAGCTCTCTCCTCCTCCGCGCCGTCCGTTCAGCACCTCGGTCAGCTCCCAGTGTAAATCTCGCGAGAGCCGCAGCTCTCGCGAGACTTACACTGGGAGCTGACAGAGGGAGCTGCACGGACGGCGCAGAGGAGGAGAGAGCTGACAGGAGCTGCAGGAGAGGTAAGTAAACTCTCTGCCAGCCCCCCTCTCCCCCCACTGAACTGCCAATGCTGGACCACCAGGGAAGGAGAGCCCCCCTCCCTGCCATGTATCAAGCAGTATAACAATATAACAATATAAAATATAACAATAATAAAATAATTATAATTAAATAATAATACAAAAATAATAATTAAATTAAATACAAATAATAAATAATAATAATAAAAATAATAAAAAAATTAAAATAAAAAACTGCCCACCCCCCACCAAGGCTCTGACACACACACACACACACACACACACACACCTCATACACACACACACACACACACACCTCATACACACACACTGCACTCATACACTCACGCTGCACTCATACACACACGCTGCACTCATACACACACGCTGCACTCATACACACACGCTGCACTCATACACACACGCTGCACTCATACACACACGCTGCACTCATAAACACAAACTATGCAATTATACACACACGCTGCACTCATACACTCACGCTGCACTCATACACTCACGCTGCACTCATACACTCACGCTGCATTCATTATACACACACTGTAAATAAATATTCAATTAATATATTTTTTTTAGGATCTACAGGGAGTGCAGAATTATTAGGCAAGTTGTATTTTTGAGGATTAATTTTATTATTGAACAACAACCATGTTCTCAATGAACCCAAAAAACTCATTAATATCAAAGCTGAATATTTTTGGAAGTAGTTTTTAGTTTTAGCTATTTTAGGGGGATATCTGTGTGTGCAGGTGACTATTACTGTGCATAATTATTAGGCAACTTAACAAAAAACAAATATATACCCATTTCAATTATTTATTTTTACCAGTGAAACCAATATAACATCTCAACATTCACAAATATACATTTCTGACATTCAAAAACATAACAAAAATAAATCAGTGACCAATATAGCCACCTTTCTTTGCAAGGACACTCAAAAGCCTGCCATCCATGGATTCTGTCAGTGTTTTGATCTGTTCACCATCAACATTGCGTGCAGCAGCACCCACAGCCTCCCAGACACTGTTCAGAGAGGTGTACTGTTTTCCCTCCTTGTAAATCTCACATTTGATGATGGACCACAGGTTCTCAATGGGGTTCAGATCAGGTGAACAAGGAGGCCATGTCATTAGATTTTCTTCTTTTATACCCTTTCTTGCCAGCCACGCTGTGGAGTACTTGGACGCGTGTGATGGAGCATTGTCCTGCATGAAAATCATGTTTTTCTTGAAGGATGCAGACTTCTTCCTGTACCACTGCTTGAATAAGGTGTCTTCCAGAAACTGGCAGTAGGACTGGGAGTTGAGCTTGACTCCATCCTCAACCCGAAAAGGCCCCACAAGCTCATCTTTGATGATACCAGCCCAAACCAGTACTCCACCTCCACCTTGCTGGCGTCTGAGTCGGACTGGAGCTCTCTGCCCTTTACCAATCCAGCCACGGGCCCATCCATCTGGCCCATCAAGACTCACTTTCATTTCATCAGTCCATAAAACCTTAGAAAAATCAGTCTTGAGATATTTCTTGGCCCAGTCTTGACGTTTCAGCTTGTGTGTCTTGTTCAGTGGTGGTCGTCTTTCAGCCTTTCTTACCTTAGCAATGTCTCTGAGTAATGCACACCTTGTGCTTTTGGGCACTCCAGTGATGTTGCAGCTCTGAAATATGGCCAAACTGGTGGCAAGTGGCATCTTGGCAGCTGCACGCTTGACTTTTCTCAGTTCATGGGCAGTTATTTTGCGCCTTGGTTTCTAAACACGCTTCTTGCGACCCTGTTGACTATTTTGAATGAAACGCTTGATTGTTCGATGATCACGCTTCAGAAGCTTTGCAATTTTAAGAGTGCTGCATCCCTCTGCAAGATATCTCACTATTTTTGACTTTTCTAAGCCTGTCAAGTCCTTCTTTTGACCCATTTTGCCAAAGGAAAGGAAGTTGCCTAATAATTATGCACACCTGATATAGGGTGTTGATGTCATTAGACCACACCCCTTCTCATTACAGAGATGCACATCACCTAATATGCTTAATTGGTAGTAGGCTTTCGAGCCTATACAGCTTGGAGTAAGACAACATGCATAAAGAGGATGATGTGGTCAAAATTCTCATTTGCCTAATAATTCTGCACTCCCTGTAATTTTATTTAGAAATTTACCAGTAGCTGCTGCATTTCCCACCCTAGTCTTATACTCGAGTCAATAAGTTTTCCCAGTTTTTTGGGGTAAAATTAGGGGCCTCGGCTTATATTCGGGTCGGCTTATACTCGAGTATATACGGTAATCAAATTTATTACAGACAACCAATACAGATACATATATCAACCAGACATGTTTTTGAAAGCATCCCTTAATTCTTGTACTGGGTTCGGTATGTATCGTGAGTAAGCGGATGACTTCCACCGCCCCAGTGTTTTTATAACATGAATTGGAATGTTGACACTGGAGGCTGTGGATGCTGCTCCTATGCGGAAGGAGTGCCTTGAGTAGTTGGCTGTGTTGAGGCTCGGTTGAGTGAGCAAAGACCTGACGTAGGTCATGAAGGTTGTAGTGGTGAGTACCGAACCTTGTAATAGTAGTAATGGTTGTGATGGTAGTAAATTATGATGCTCTATGTATGCATCAAGAACCCTGACGGGGCACCACCTGTTGTGCGTGGGATAGTATGGAATGTTTACTGGTATGTGCTGACTGGTTTTGGAGTGAGGTAGAGTCAGGATGTAATGATCCATGTGTTTTGTTAAGTGGGAATAGAGGAGAATGGAAGTAGATTGTGTTGTGTTAGTTGTAGTGAACTCTCTAGGTCTTAGGAATCCATAGAAAGCTATGTATATTGCTGCTTTGATGACATAATTTGTAGTGGTGTCAAAAGGTTTTAAATCAAGCAGGTTAGACAATGCTTTGAAGATATGGTTATCTATGGGTAGCCTCTGTAAAGTACGTGTGGGTTCAGATTCTGAATGCCTCTGAGTATGGTCTTAATCTGGTGAGAGGCCATGAAACTAGTGTTGTTTGGTTGTAAGATTAGCATATGGTGTTGAAGGCCTGTGAGATGAAGTTTGATTGGTGTTATATGACAGTTTGAGTTTAAGGTGGCAAAAAGAAGCAAAACCCAAAAAAGATGTCATAACAAATGGTTACATGATGTTATGTTCCAAAAGGAATCTTTTGAATAGGGTAAAAGCCCTGTCATATGTTTTGTGTGTATTTTTTGATAGTGCCAATTGGGACAGTGTCCTGCTATGATGCATGATGGTGTCTAGTCCAGTATTAGTTGTTGAAATGTTGGAGTGGTGGTGGCTGTGGGCGCAGCTGACGGGAGTGCTTGCTGAAATGCCTGAAATTTAATCAGCTGTGTTACATATACCTGGAACATGGAATAAATATAGAAAGAAATTATGACAAGCTGCCAAACAAGTGAGTTTCCTCAGAAATCTCATGATCGTAAGGGATTTGGAACGACCTTTGTTAATGATGTGACAGGTTGCCTGGTTGTCTGAGTAAAAACGAACTGGCATATTTGCCCATAAATGACCCCATGCTACGGCAGCCACCACGATGGGATAGATCTCAAAGAGAGCTGAGGTAGTAGAAAAACCTTCCAAATCCTGAACTGTTGTAGACCAGCTGCCCCAAAGCCATTCGTTCCCAAAAATTGCTGCAAAACCTGTGGTAGATGCCGCATCTGACCAAATTGTAGGAGATGAGTCAGTCAATTGAGGGAGGAACATACTTTTACCACTCCAAGTGGTTAAAAATCTCTTCCACATGTTTAGGTCTGCCGTAGCTTGGGTATCTAAGGACAAACTGTGTGTGTCGTGTAGGAAGCGTGGAAAAAGATACAAGAGTCGTGATATGAAGGAGCGGCCTTGAGGTATGATACGCATGCCAAAATTTAGTGATCCCAGCAGGGACTGTAGCTCTTTGCGATTGCAAGTACCGAGCTGAAGGTAGCGGTTGATGTAGGTAAGAATGTTCTCTATCTTGTCGTGTGGTAGGCTTGCTTGCATTGTGGCTGAGTCTAATTGAATACCCAGGAAAGTGAAAATCGTGTTGGGCCCCTCCATTTTCTTAGGGGAGATTGGTACACCTAGTTGCTCAAATAGCTTAGTGGTAGCTTTGAGGTTACTAGGAGGGGAAGTATTTTCCTTGACCAGTAAGAAATCGTCCAGGTAATGTAATACCGTAGGGCATCTGGCTATGTTCAATAGTAACCAGCACAATGCTTCGGCAAATGTGTCAAAAATAGCTGGGCTACCTTTGCACCCAAAAGTTAAACGGGAGAAAAAATAGTAGTTCCCGGCCCACTTGATGCCATGCAGGTGCCACAGTGTGGGGTGGATTGGCAGCAATTTAAAGGCATTAGTAATCGGTATTAGTATTAGTAATTAGTATTAGTATTAGTATCGGTCTTACTAAGCTAGGCTCCGCCCCCTGCTTGTATGATAGCTGTAATGGCGTGATCTATGGTGGTGTATTGCAGGGAGAATTCCTCGGAGGGTATGAGGGAGTTAAGACTCGGGTTGGCCGATGAGTGTGGTGCCGACAAGTCAATGATGAGTCTCTGTTTATGGGAAGATTTCCCTGTGACAATACCAATGGGGTTAGTGCGCCATTCTATGAATAGAGCAGTTTTGAAAGGCCCCAATACGAAACCCTCAGCCACTTCTTGGGCTATGAGAGTGTCAACCGCTGTGGGGTTGTGTTGTGCCAATTGTAGATTAGGGCATTCCAGAGTCCCGGATGGTATGTTTAGAATACCCGTGTGGAAGCCTTCTGTTAAACCAGAGATAAGAAAGTCTACCAAGTGTCTAGACGGGTGATGTGACATAAATGCAGTAAATACCGGCATATTAATGGACGTTAGGTAAGGCTTGGAGTACATTTTATTTGGACACATGGTTTTTGCATGTGCCCTAAAACATTTTAAACAGATATGCAATAATCTGCAACCGCTATAATTACACAACCCAACTTTGAAATTATTACATATCTGGGACTTGCCCAGAAACTTGATTGGGCGTCCCAGTTTGTCTTTTGACAATTTCTCTGGAACACCAGAGGAACTAGCTCCTTGCGTGGACGAATGTTTGTCCGCCGTGTTGGGACAGAAATTTGTTGTATGGGCTGTAGAGGAGCAGTATGCACAAGCCGGTGTTCTTAGACCTGCAAAGTGTCTGCAAAATATGACGGTATCAATCCTTCCCCAGTTGGATCTTGTTCCATACTGGGAGAAGGCTCCAGACACTTTTGCAGAAAAAGACCTATGGTAATCATAAAAGGCTGAACCACCATATTTGTTGCCCAGGTCTACCAGCTTGTGCATATAAAGATCAAACTACTCTTTTCTATTGGGATAGACTGCACAGATGACATCTTTGTAAATACCAAAGGCCAGTACTCAGGGATAGTCAGTTTTCTGTTTAGGCGGACGTCCCTAGATCTGACAACAACAGACACATCAACATAAGCGTAAGTCTTATTTTCCACAATATCCTGGGAAGCAATCAGCAGGGAAGCCAGGTTGACGTCTTTACCCAGGATATCTCTTTTAATGTGCTCAGGGATCATATGAGCCGGGCTAACTTCCTGGTCATCCAGGGTGATGGTTGGAGTAACTAATAGCATGTTGGCTGGTAAAGCAGCAGCGGGGGGCCCTGCTAGAGTAAGGCCGTGGTGACCGACTCATGTTTCTCCAGCCTGGAGTTGACCTTGCTCATGGACGCCATGAGTGAAGACAACATGGAATGTATGTCTCCTGGGTTGGACTGGCTAGGTCCTTTCCCGGCATCCATGTTGTTTGTTGAAGTGCGTAGCAGTTTGAAAAGTTCTGCTTTCCTTGCTGTAGCGGGGTAGGGGATATGCCGTCTCCTCAATTCCGTAGTTATACGAGGGATCGTCCAGGATCTGATCGATGCTGGACTAGTTACCTCTCCTCCTTGTGTAGGAGTGATAGCTCTAGCTGGAGTGCTAGGCAGGGAGAAATCCTCTACCCCTTCCTGAGACATACTACAAACAAAACAATTAATTAGTGTATGGAAACCAGCAAATCATACTGGCAGGCTAGCTAAGCCGTATGGCGAAACATTACACTTGTTTTGGTGACAGTTGCCAAGTGGCTTGAGAGGCTCTATCTATGCGTTGGCGCTAGGAGATTTGAGGCCACCCGTTGTAGCGGCAGGAATTTTAGGCCTCTCGGTGACTGTAACACATAAAAACAGGGGAAGGGAGTGACAGGTGAGGCCCATGCAACATGCGAGGCGGCTAGCTACCATGTGGCCCGATGGGTGTTTGCCTCTGAAACGTTGAGGCTGGGTGTTGGCCTCGCGGGACCACTAACTGATGGCAATTGCCATGAAGGGGTAAATACCTATTGGGAAGCCTATTGCCAGTACTCTAACCTAGGGGGGAGAAATTAAATGTATGGCAGAATACCATATGAGCAGGTGTACGTACCTGGTAGTATGAAAATCTCACAGGAAAAACCGTGTGGTGAAAATATATTTAAACCTGGACAGCCTGAAATGGGTAAAAGAGAGTAGTATAATGAGTGTGGACTGTGTGGGAAAGAAGTAGACTGTGTAGCCTGTACCAGCGATATTTTTTAAGGCTTGCTGGCGTATTACTAGTAAATGAAAAGTAGTAATATATCATGGGAATATAAATGTGTTACCAAGGCAAAGTGCTGCAGTGCCTTTAATACACAATTCTGTCTAAAACAGTGGGGAATGTATGATGGGTGTCAAGAAAAATAAGAGGATGGGGTGAGGGAGGCCGTGGCCTATGTTTAAACAGCATATATGTGTTATATAATGACAAATGTGGCAGGGAAAACACAATGCTTTAAAATTATGTAAAGTTATATATATGTATATCACTGTACTGTAAAAGCCGTATGATTGGTTGGATCAGTACGTGTGATTCAACCCGAGAAGTCATTATTTGGAAAAGGAAAACTGTATCCTTATGTATGTGTCGTAGTTTAAAACACAGAAATGAGGCCTGTAATGTAGGCTGAACCAACTTGAATGAAATGGACAAGTATGGAAGACCCCTGAAAGCGTGGGAGTCAAAATGAACCATACGGATATGTTAGCTGTTTTTTTTTATGAACGTTGATAGAATACTGATACCTTTAACCCCTTAAGGACCAAACTTCTGGAATAAAAGGGAATCATGACATGTCAGACATGTCATGTGTCCTTAAGGGGTTAAACAGTAATGGAAATAATCTTTGTATTTAATCAAGCAAATCATTAACCGAATGGTATATACATGAAATGATGAAATGTAATCCACAAAAGGATTTATGCGTAATACATAGCAAGAAAACCGAAACTCAATGTGAAGGGAAACAGAAGCTGGGACGAATAGTTTAAACGTATGAATTTTATGCGAACAGCCAGCGTGTTTAAGCATGTCATGAATTAAGTGCTGAACGGCAAAACAACCGAAATGATAACTTGTTTCACTGTAGCAAGGGAAAAGTTATATGCAAAATGACCACTTAACTAATATATATGATTAGCCGAATAACTGTACGAAATGAAGCCGCGAACGGCTTGATCAATTGCGGCATAACAGGGAAAAAAAACGTAAAGCGAGGACCCGTACTGTACCGTGCACCGTGGAAACCGATCCTGGCGTGACAGGTAGGTCTAACTTACGGTTTAGGAGTCCCTGGGACGCGATCTACAATGAAGACCGGGGGTCAGAAGAAGCTGGACGGACGGAAAGGCCTGCAACAGGATTCCTGGACACAGCTTGCCACGGAAAAAACTTATGGATACAGAAAACCAAGATGGCGTCTGAGAGAACCCTGAAGTGGATCCTCATTCAACGCTGACCTCGAACGGTAAGGAGCAAGGTAAGAGGTGTGCCTTAAGTATGCTAGGAGTGGATACCAGCACCTCCCACAAATCAAGGCGAAATTGCCTTAATACATATATATAAATATATAAATATATATATATATATATATATATATATATATATATATATATATATATATATATATTTATTTGTGGTCGAAATTAAATAGGTTATGGAATGTGGTAGGTGGTGTAGAGTTGGTGGAGTGGTGCCGAAACCAACAAACGAGTAGGCCTGTAATAAAAGCGGGCAAAAAGAATAATGAAAAAAACACATGTTATTGCCTTCTTATAAGGCTAAACATTTAAATGCTTTTCTTAGCTCTTGCTCTGGTCGTGGAATATAGGTATTATATACAGATGACTTCCATCTGCCCAATCTTTTGATGATGTGGACTGGTGTGTTTGAGCTGGATGCTGACGAGGCTGCTCCTATTCTGAAGGAGTGTCTGGAAAAGTAAGATGGGTTGTAGCCTAATCTTAACAGCAGAGTTCTGATGTAAAAATACAAACTAGAAGGCAATGACTGAATTAGTCTGTGAATCAAAGGGGCTGGTGTCTAACATGTCACTGAGTTTCCGCAATATAGGTAGTCTAGTGGTTGTACGGGGGCGAACTGTTTTGTTAATACCTTTGAGGATATTTGTAATGGGATAAGAGGATAAAAAAGGGAAGTGATTGGGGAAAGTGGTGAGAACGAGATGTTGTACACCTGTGAGATATAGTTTGATGGTGTTGTGTTATAATTTGATATGTAAGTGGCAGAAGGAGGCAGAAGCCACCATGGTTTCTATGGAAAAATTATATTGTACTTTAAATTCTGCCGCAAATTTTTGGAAAATGGTTAGTGCCTTGGCTTCATTGGTCTTGGTGTTAGCTGAAAGTGCGTTGTGTGTAAGTGATTGGGCGTGTTGTAGCAATTCAGTTAGTCCATAATTAATTTGTGGAATGTCAGTATCCTGGATGGTTGGTTGTTGGCAGAAAACGAGATCGGCAAAGTGCGTCAGCTGCTGTGTTATTTTTTTCCGGGATGTGTTCGTAGACTAGGTAGAATTATGGTTTGGCGGCAAGCCAGGTCAACCTGTGGACCAACCTCATGATTATTACTGAGTATGAACGTCCTTTGTTGATAATCTCACAAGCCAACAAATTGTCTGTGGAACATTAGCCTGCCGTGCCGGTCCAGAGATGGCCCCAGGTATGGGCTGCTGCCACGACAGAGTAGATTTCAAACAAAGCCAAGGTTTCTCTAAAGGCCAGCAAAGCAGATATCTCCATGGGCCAGTTTTCCCTGAAACAATAGTTGCCAAATATTGCAGCGAACCTGGTATGAGCAAATTACTGGGGATTGTTCAGATAGTGGGGGAATAAACATGGAGACGAAATTCCATTGTAAGAGGAGATTCTTCCAGATGAGCAAATCTGCCCTGGCTGGTGGGTTGATTGTGATAGTACCCATGTCTGATGTCCCGTGTAAGAGACACAGTAGCCTGGAGATGAATGATCTGCCCTGTGGGATGATCCACATGGCGACATTTAGGGACCCCAATAAAGATTGGAGACCTTTTCGCGTGCAGGTATTGCTATGAAAGAATAGATCTAATTCCTCTCTGATGCAGACCACTGTACCAAGTGATATACCCAAGAAAACCAGTTTGGTAGTGGGGTCTAGTGTTTTGTCAGGAGACAGGGGGACACACAGGGATGTGAAGAGGGCTGTGGTACTAAGGATGCTTCTAGGTGTGTGAGAGCCTGTTTCAATCAATAAGAAATTGTCCAAGTAGTGTATGACTGATGGACACCTGACGACATTCAGGAGCAGCCAACAGAGTTTCTGCGAAGATGTCAAACAGTTTTGGGCTGCTCCTTGAACCGAACGTAAGTCGGGTTGCAAAGTAATATTTATATCTCCACTTTATGCCATGGCTGTGCCATAGTGAAGGATGGATGGGCAGGAATTTGAATGCATTTGAAATGTCTGTTTTGCTCAGACATGCGCAACTGCCTGCTAGTAGAATGGCTTGCATGGCGTTATCTAGCGTGGCGTATTGGAGGGAAATTTCTTTGGCAGGTATGAGTGAATTTATGCTGGGGTTGTGCGATGAATGAGGAGCTGAGAGATCTCTGATTAAATGTTTTTATTGGAAGATTTGTTTACAGCAACCCCAATGGGATTTGTACTCCAGGTAGAGAACGGGGGATCGGAGAACGGACCTATCATGAAAACTGCCTGGGTTTCTTTATTTAACAGTTCGTCCACTGTGGAAGGATCATTGGCGGTGGACAAAAGGTTCAGGCATTCTAAAGTACCTGTGGGGATAGCAATTAGACCTGTGTGAAAGCCCTGGGAGAACCCTGACACCAGAAACTCCACTAAGTGAATGGAGGGGTAAGTGCGTAGGTGGTATGCCAACACGTGAATATTAATCTCTGTTAGTCATTTTTTTTGGAGAAAGCCTGGGGGGCACATGGACTTTGTGTGTGCTCTAAAACAAATATAGCAAATATGCAACCACCTGCATGGGTTGTAACTGCAGGTGCCAGCATTAAAATTGTTACACACTTGCACCTTTCCAAGGAACACTATGGGTCTGCCAAGCTTATCCCTTTGATCGCTTTCTTGACTAGAGTTTGAGCTTAGGGTGGGATGGGAAGAGGAGGGATCTGCTTTGCAGGGGCACAAGTCGTGGAATTGCATGCTACACAAGACGGGGGCCTCAAGCCAGCAAAATGTCGGCAGAAGAGCTTTGTGTCCATCTGACTCCAGTTTATCCGGATATTAAACAGGGCCAGATGAGCTTTTGCCTTGGCTGACACTGACTTGAGGTAGTCATATAACGAGGATCCCCTGTATTTGAGCCCTAAGTCCACCAACTTATGCATGTATAGATCTAGTTATTCCCTCCTTTGTGGGTATACAGATCAGCTTACATCTCTATATATCCCGAAAGCAATGACAAATTGAGGAATAGAAAGTGTTTTGTTGAGAAGTGGGTCTCTGATTTTCAGTACTACTGAGATATCGCCATAGTTGTAAGCTCTATTCTCGAGGATGTCCTGTGAGGCAATAAGGAGGAAAACTAGGATGAGGTCTTTACCGTCAAGTGTGTCTTTTTTTAATGGGGGCTGGGACTGAGTGGGCGGGGGAAATGTGAGGGGTAGTGGTGGTGGGTGGGGCGTGGGTGCACTACCTAGCGTGCTAGATGAGGAACTGAAGGGGCGGGTAGGTCACATGGAGTAGAGATGGCTATTTCTACTTTCGATAGCCTTTTGTTTAGTGACTGTTGGTTTGACAATATAGCCAATAAGGTTTCTTGCGTAGCGTCTGTGGTGTTGGTGTGTAGCCCTTGAGAGCTTGTGCTAGCGCTTGGGATCACTGGACTGAGCTGTAAGCAGTTTGTAGAGTTCTGCCTTCCTAGCAGTAGCCAGGAAAGAGATACCTCTATGCCGTAGCTCTGCCGATAGTTTTGGTATGGTCCATGGTCTCAGGAACCTGGGGTGGAGGGGGCTAGGGTTACTTCGGGGGACCCGAGCCTGGCGAGTGTACTGGGTGTGTCTTGGATGGTCGTCACCTGGGATTAGTTCTTGTGACATCCTGTGAAAGAGCATCAATTAGAAAGATACAGGGAACAGGAAATCAAGACCTTCATAGAACTGGCTTGCTGACTTGTTCCGATAGGCGAAGGAATTAGCTAACATGACAGGTGAGGCCCTGCTAGTGCCAAGTGGCGGTGAGAGGCTCTACCTATGGATTAGACCGTGGGGGCTCATGGCTACCAGATGTTGTGGCGGGGTGTTGGCCTCTCGGTGACCTAATCAGCACCTAATCCTATGAGCCAGTTCTCTACCCTTGGTGGGGCTTGTCTCTGACTGACTAATGTAAGCAGGCAGGTACATGCCTGTGAAAAATGAACTGCAGGTGGGGAGATAGGTGAATAACTAGGTATAGGACTGGTTCAAAACTGGAGTATCCTACGGATGAGATAGATACGAGTGGGTATGAGAGTGCAAATAATTAGGCTGAGGGCTGTGAGTGTGGAAATGGCAGACAGGACATGGAGGAGCTGAATCGTTGGTCCATACTAGAGACAAGCCCCTAATTGTATGGGGGACTGAACGTAACGACAGTGAGGCCTTGTGAAATTGAGGTAATCGCAATGAGTAAAATTTCAAGTAGCTGATACCATATGTCAGGAACAAGGTCAACAATCCGTATTTTTAAACGTGGCAATTCGATGTGCCTAAAGTCGTGACATAGTGGGAGAGCTAAGTAAAACGTATTTGAGAGAATTAAGAGATGCATGAGGTTTAATAGCGCGCGAGCGGTGGAAAGGGAAAATAAACCCTCTGAATAGGGTGTATAAATGGTAGCCAAGTATAACTTGAACAGATATGTGACCTAGTTATGTGACCTTTTAAAGCTAATCGAGTTTTGAGAACCTAGCCGTGCTAGAGCTTGCTTATCAAATAAAACAACTGTTAGTCTTGACTGAAACAGAGAGTAATATAGATAAGAAACTCCTGAAGTTTAACGTAGTTGTAAAAGTAAGCAGAGTGACATAGTGAAAGTAGTACTCTTGATATAGCGAAGGCCAGTGAGATTGGCTATGTGGATGTAGCAGGCATTGGCATAGGTTACCGAATCCTTTAATTGAAAGAGAATTTGTATAAGGATACATGTGAAAGACTGACTAGGATACAAATTAGTGTGCAAATAGATTTTAACCGAAGTGCCATGTAAACGAATGAAAATAGTGAACCAGTATTTAACGAAGAAAAAACATTTGAAAAGCGTACAAATTAAATAGGGGAAGGAATTTTGTGAATGAACTAACTACATGCTAGATGAATAGACCATTTGTATGCACGAACAGGTACAGGTGATACGTGAAACTGTAGGAAGCTTTGTATGAACGTGCTGAAAGCAGCCAAATTATATTTGAACGAACAACTACATGAACGAGAAAATGAATAAGATGTGATGAAAAAGGGAGCCTATCCCCACATTTTTAGGCCCAAGCAAAGGAATAACCAAACGTTATTCCCAACGTGAACTTACGTGTGCATGCCGGGTCTCGTGTCTGTAAGGCGGGAGGATGCCAACAGGGAAGCCGGAGGTCGGAGCACTGGGACGCTGGAGTTGAAGTTTTGGCGGGCTTCTCCAAAGCGGAAGTGCTGGTTGCTATGGTAATGGTCAACCAGCGAGAACAGCATAGGTGAGGAGAGGCCTTGCATTTATATATATATAATTGGTATGTTTATTTTTCTAATTCAAAATATTGGTTCTGTAAAATGTAATTATACAGTAAGCATACTCACATAAAGACACACAAACTCATTGACATAAAAAAACTAGTTCAAGGGGGCAGAGCTTGACAGCTAAATCAAGCGGACGCATGTTAGATGTTCTCCATGGATATACATCCAAAACTGGTGTTATACTGCATCCCAGATACCGACAAAGGAGACCCCATGATTACCAAGCAATATGGTGAAAAAAATAAATCGCCCAAAATGGCCGCTGACCTCGAGGGCTACTCCGACACCTCGGAGGATTTTTTTCCCAGAAGAGGCCCTGAGCACCTACCCCATAAATGGCCTCAACAGTCAACAACAGTTCCGGGGGATGCGGGACCAGTGACAGCCACAATGAATTGGTAAGGTGGAGACATCCTCCACACAACATAAACAGGAATTAGCAGAGCTCTGACAGAAGGTAAAGTCACTCATAGTACAGCAAGCCAAGATTGAGCAACCCTTTCAGCAATGGAGGACGCAAGATGCCGTAATAATCTGAAGAGCCGCGGTGTCGCAGAAGAGATACCAACAGAAGAAAATCTGCATCTCCTAAGATGACTCATCTGAGTCTTGCTGGCACCTAAGAAAGACAGAAATGTCAATATTGAAGTGGCCATCCGGATCCCCAAACCCCGGAGAGAACCAGAGAAGGCCCCCTTTACCCCCCCCCACCTCCAAGATGAAGACAGACAAAATCCCCAGATGCAAAAGACCCATGAAGGTGTAATTAAATGCAACTTCGACTATAGTACCTGACGGCACCTGGCTACTTATGCAGCCAAGACAGGGGCGAAGGGATTACAGCTGATGTGAACCACACACATGACCTACATAGAAGGGGCCCAAGCTACAGCTCCCCACTACTAAACTATCGCTACTTTTGTCTAAGGGCTCAGCGTAACGCATGGAACCACATGGCAGACCACCCAGGACCAGACACCAACTATGACTACTCAACATAGACCGAGCCACAAAAGCATAAAACCCCCTCCTCTCAAGCACAGTGCACTCATGACAGAAGGCCATGTATCACATATGAAACAAATGTACTGCAAGCTTGTAAGCAGGGCAGAAAATAAAGAATTAAAAAAAAACACATGCTCACTTATACACACAATTAGGCTCAATGACAGACAATCTCACTGACAGACAAGCTTACTGGTACACACACAAAAACTTACTACAGACAAGCATACTGTCACACACGCTCACCACAAACAAGCTCACTGCCACACACATACTCACTACAGACAAACTCACTGACATACACACACAAGCTCACTGACACACATACTCACTACAGACAAGTGCACTGACAAACACACACAAGCTTACCCACTATCAGACACAAACAAACACACACACACAAGCTCACTCACTATTAGGCACACATACCCAAGCTCACTATCAGGCACACACACTGTCTCTCACTGTCTGAGGGAAAATTGCCTGTGGGGAAGGGGGCCATGTTGAAAGATCTGGAGGGCGGCAAGTGCCCCTTCTTGGCCCTCCCTGTTGTCGCCCATGGGCTGAACATTGCTTTAACGAGAATATTTTAAAGAAGATAACAGATCTCTTCCTGCCTCTCTATTTTGAATAGACTTTGAATCTGTCTTTTGTTTTTAATGTCCATACCCTCTTCTCAAGCAAGTGTCTACCATAAATTCCATTCAGATACCAATCCTTATCACTAGCGCCACATTACAGGACTTTTAGTTTGCCCCGTACATGTGGTAGTACTACCTGCTGACTTATACCAATAACAATTTCTAGTTACAGCAAAAGCAAGTTAGACTAGCACATTTTAAAAATAAATGTAAGCTTATAAAATTGCTTAATTTATTCCTCAAAGCAGTATAATTTCAGCCAAATCTAGCTCAAATTTCTTTGTTCTCTACTATTCTTTTTCTGCTACATCTGATGCCGTCTGACACTGCTGGCCCTACTCTGTCATTTGTCTTCAGTCAACCATATTACCACACTTTTCAAATCTACCACTACTTACAAGTACCCTGTGCAGGTATGTCATAATCTGAATTTTAAAAATGTAAAGTGAATTGCTCAGACTCCAAGAATTGCCCCCTAAATGTTTTATTTATTTTTTACAGGCACCTATGTCATGGGACGGGACAACTCTCTGCCACCTTTCTTGGAGAAATATGGAAACATTTGTGTGAAGGGTTTAGGCAACCTAAACATTTTATACATAAATAAATAAACCTGTGGCACTGTATTTATGGGTCTAGGTTCCATAACTGCACATAAAATGTGTAAGGAGTTGGTGACCCCATGGAAAATTGTTTTGGGTGAGATCCTGGTGGACATCAGTAAGAGCAACCTCTCATTCCTTCATATGTAACATGGGCAATAAATGGAAATGATTTTTAGCGACATAACAAACTTTTATAAACAAACTGCCTTCTTCCAAAAATGAGCAGATATATGTTTAGTGCAACTATTTAAATTTATGTTATATATTACATTTTTCCACTGAACATCGTTGCATCATAGCACAACACTGTTAAATTCTCTTAAATGTGTTTCATGTTTATATATGAAAATGCATTGTTGAACTGATTGAAAAAGATATTGTGTAGAAATACTATGCAGAAAACATTCAGTTCCTCCGCTAATCTTCCATGGGTCAATAAACATAGGAACTTGTGCATAGACTCCATACAAAAACTTTGTACTTGCTCTGCATCAAAACTATTTATATCCTAGTCACTTCATACGCTTTTCACATTTATTGAGGTTAATGGAAACTTATCTGGCTTCTTCCCTATCCCACCAAAAAGGTGAGTTGAGTGCTTGGGTGAACTTGAATTATTTTGTATTGTTTGTGCATTATGATTGTTACCTGTTCTATTTATGTACTCTAGATATTAATGGAGTATGACTATTTTTTTCTTACTAATGGATTTTGTATTTACTGGCTTTTGTACTAGTTTATATCAAAGCAATTATGTCTTTTCAAGTTTGAAATATTGATGTATTATTTCTCTGTAAAGCTGATATTGATTCAACTAAAGGGAAAATATATCTCAGTTTGCATTGTAGATGTTCAAACTACATTGTTTCTTCAAAACATAACTATATTAACCTTTTCCGTGAACAACTGGGAGACCAATGTATCGAAAAGTTTGCATTTTATTTTTTCAAAACCATCATAAAATAGATATACATCATAAATACATATGTGCCCCCAGAATAGCATGTACAATTTAGTTACAAATGCTACAAAAAATGCATTGAGAAACATGCACCAATTACACCAATGTATTTTTTTTAACAAGGTTTATTAAATAAGAAACATGTAACGCATAAGCATATTATCTATGTACATGTGACATATGAAAAATCAATATAGACAGAATACTTTTAAATCTTTTTCCCATTTATTGCAGAACAAGGAGACTCAGAATATCAGCCCTGAAAAAGTTTCAGGACCATAATAGGAAGCACCTCATGTAAGAAAATGATTATTTAAAGTGAATTAAGTTTGCTATAAAGTTGAAATGTTATTGAAATAAATTTTTGGAATATGGAATATTTATTTATTGATTGATTGATTAATTTACCCACATGGCTTTTGGATATTATGATAAATTTGCTGAGGATCGAACACATAAAAGTTGCATTATATATAAAAGGCTAGTGACACATTAAATGGAATGATTATTTCATGTTAAATGGAATGATTATTTCATGCAAATTATTTAAGAAAAAAAAATGATGGTGAACACTTTGAGGAAGGCTGATTTGGGCGAACCATGTAAACGACACTGTCAAACTACACCTCACCACGCATGTACGCAATGCTTAGACCCAGAATTCAAGGGAGCTCCATGAAACCACAGTTTATATAGAACAAAGGACTATCCACAGTGGATTTTAAGCTGTAGAGCAAGCATGTCAAACTCATGGCCCATGGGCCGCATGTGGCCCTCAATAAATATATTTGTGGCCCAGCGAGCCGTGAGTTTGACATGTTAAGGCAGAGTAGGAACCTGCTCTCACCACATTTCAGGTACCTACTCTGTTAACATTTACCCGGCCGGTGGGGAGGACGCTGGTGCGCGTACCCTCTGTAGTAATGCTGAGTGCCGAAATATGACATAATTCCGGTCCAGCATGACTAAACTGCAGTGAGTGCAGAGCAGTGAGGAGCAGGAAGGGAGATCTCCAGAGAGAAGATCCCCATTGGACCCCAGGAAGAGGACCAACATCAGCTCTCAAAGGGAGGGAGCAATAAATAAAATGATTTGTGGGTGTGTGCAAGAATGTATTAATGTGTGATTGTCAGTGTGTGTGTGTGTGTGTGTGTGTGTGTGTCTGTGTGTGTGTCAGTGTGCGTTGTCTGTCAGTGTGGGTATTGTCTGACAGTGTGTGTGTGTGTGTGTTTGTCAGTGAGTGAGCGTGTGTGTCTGTCAGCGAGTGTGTGTTGGTCAGTGTTGCGATGGCCGTGGCTGGACAGTGGAGGACCTGGAGGTGCACGGAGGGACGCAATGCCACGTTACATTCTGATGTGATGTCAACACGCTCCACCTTTACAGAGTTTCAAAAAGTAGTGGGAGATCCGCTTTGGCACAGGGTGCGTACGGCGCCATCGGGGGTATACCAGAGGCTGGACTCTGAAGTTGCATACTAGCAGCAGCAAAGTGAGAGGATTCTGCTTGTTGGCTAATATTGTTTTGTTTTTTTTAAACAGCGGCCGGGGTTTAGTAGACGGAAATGCTGGGATTTATTACAGAGGATTGACTGGGATTTAGAATAGAGGGGGATTGGGGTTTAGTAGAGGAGGGTGCTGGGGTTTGGAAGAGGGGGGTGCTGTTTTTTTTTATACTGTACTTTTTAAAATAAACCTACATTTCTATAAAAGTTAAAGGTTTTTTTTTTTTTTTGTGGCCCACATAAATTGGCCCGTGCAAGCCTTTGAGTTTGATATTCCTGTGGTAGAGCATAATATCTATGTACATGTGATGTGGAAAATCAATATGAAGTGGAAAGTGTGATAGAGCACATAAAATGGATCAGGAGTTGGGGACCCCCTTTAAAATTATTTTGGCAGTCAACCTGATGAACATCAGTAAGAGCAACTTCTCATTCCTTCATAAATAATATAACTTCATTTGTAAGTATTTTCGAACCTTATTTAAATATTGAGTGTAATAAAGAGTGTTACATAATTTCTGGTTTTATTTTATAGTGATCCATCTCCCTCACAATTGGAGACAATCACTTTTAAAGATTGTTTAAGCCAAGTTTGGAAAAAAAAAAATCCTCACTTGGAGTTAGGGGGTATATATATTTGCATGAAGTGGAGGATTTCCTCAATTTGGCACTGTGGACTTTTGCAGATAATGGTTTTGCAGTAACAAGCTTGTACATTTAAAGAAACATTATAATTATTCTTTCTCGCTTATTTAAATGTAGTTTGGGTACATTGAATCATTTCTAGTAATTGGATTCTGTGTTTGTGTTATTTGCATATTAAAGCAATGTAAAGAGTATGCAGTCCCAATGGCCTGTTCAGCAGCAAATAGTTTTGCCCCATGCAGTACAGAGCCATTTGGACTTTAGAGAATAATCCTGTTAGTGTCATATTATTGAGTTTTTGCAAACCTTGTGCTTGCAGTTTGTGAACATTGTGGGCGGTGCATATAAACATAGTTTGGGTACATTGAATCTTTTCTGGAATTGGATTATGTGTTTGTGGTATTTGCATGGTAATCTGGGAATTCTGGGATAAAATATGGAAAAATAAGTGCTCTAAGCTTTTGTGCCAAGGTGGACTTCTCAAAGTCCAACTTGAGATATGCAAGTGATGTACAACACATTTTCTATCTGCATTGTGTAGAGTTTTATCATGTCTGGTGGTTAATTTCCCACTAATTCTCCACAATTTACTCATTGAAATGTACACATGTACACATGAGCTGCGCATTTTCAAAAATGTTTCAATTCAGGGCACCAAAGAATTTACAACCAAATACAAACAAATCCTAGATATTTTAAATGCAAATTTGTGTCTACTCACATGGGATTTAGCAAACAATTTGTGGTGTTTCCAATCATAATGTCTAATATGATATATATATATATATATATATATATATATATATATATATATATATATATATATATATGTTGCGTGGTAAGATATCCATTGAAACATAATGTTATGTCATCTATGATTAATATACAATATAAATATTTTAACAGACAACAAAGCTCACACTGTTAAAAAAGTGCTAATGGATTAAGTTTGATTTTCTAACATAGAATATACTATAAATAGTAATAAAAACATAAATAGAAAAACGCTTATCACTAACCGTAAAATAGTTTTGTTAAGATAACACTCAGTGCTAACAATACTAAAGTGGTTCAATGTGTTACCAATGAATAATTCACATCCCTAAGTATGTATAAAAATGTAATTGGAAAAAAAAGACTGCATGGGCATAAAAGGCATATGGAACTGTGTGGATTGTGTCCATGAAAGGTAAAAATAGGCGGCCCATTAATGAGAATTTATTTTAGTAACATCCATCACCATTATTAAAGTCCGAGACACTCCAAACAATTCAGGAAAAGGTCCATTAATCTCCATAAGTTGGGTAATGACTGTGAAAACAAAATTCATAAAAAGCTTAATATATCAGGTTCTATCATTAAGAAGTTCAAGGCCACTAGAAAACTATTTTCCATGCCATGGAGAGAACATTAGATATAATGTCATTAACAGACTGTTCGAAAACTAACCCAACTTGAAGCTTTGTGTTGAAGCCTGCTGTAATAGATTGGCACCACCAAGAAAATATTATCTAACATATATTGGGGTGAAAAAAAATGTAAAATAAGTGTGGTCATGAAAAACTATATATATCTATGACAATTTATGGATACGATCAGCAATTTTCTACAAGTCTTAAAAGTAAATCTGAAAATGCTCAGAGTGGCATTGATCCTAGCAAATTTCAAAAAAAATATAAGCATACAGTTTTCTTTACTTAAAAGCTTCTGCCTGTCAATAGTGATGTCCCAAACGGTTCGCTGGCGTATAGTTCCCGGCAAACATAGCATGTTCGCGTACACCGCGGACGGCGAACATATGCGATGTTCGGTCCGCCCCCTATTTTTTTTTGTGGTCTTTCAGCCAAATTGAAAAATTACTTAGTATTAGTAAATGGTGCCCCTACTCGCAATACCGCGAGTAGGGGCATGTCTATTAAACAGTGAGCAGCCTGTGGTGGGTAGGGGCCCTAAAGTAAAAAAAGGGGGGAGGACCTATTGTCGGGTGGGGGCCCTAAATACTAATAGGGGGGGACCTATTGTCCTCCTCCCGGCCCCCACCCCTGAGCGGTGGCTGGGGGCCCTAAATACCAATAGGGGGGACCTAATATCCTTCCCCCCATCCCCCACCCCTGAGCGGTGGGTGGGGGCCCTAAATACCAATAGGGGGGACCTATTGTCCTCCCCCCCGGCCCCCACCCCTGATCAGCGGGTGGGGGCCCTAAATACCAATAGGGGGGGACCTATTGTCCTCCCCCCCCTGAGGGGTGGGGTCCACCCCACCCCTCCCCCCCAAAAAAAATGATCCCCCTACCTACCCCCCTCACCCTAAAAATAATGAGGGGGGAGTCAATAAAGCTAAAAACCTGTAAATAAATAAAAATAAACTTACCATTAGATTTTTCTTTTTTCTTCAGCCCCCAAAAGGCCAAATAAAAAGCCAATATAACCGTCGCACTTTAAAAAAAATTAAGTAACCAATCAGAGAGTTATGAGTCAAATTACACAGCGTGGGAAAATTCCACAGAACTTTTCCACGCTGTGTAAAATGACACAGAACACTCTGATTGGGTGGCTTGAAATCCACCCAATCAGAGTGCTCTGTGTCATTTTACACAGCGTGGGAAAGTTCTTTGGAATTTTCCCACGCTGTGTAAAATGACACAGAGCACTCTGATTGGCTTAACCCCTTAACGACCCCAAACTTCTGTAATAAAAGGGAATCATGACATGTCACACATGTCATGTGTCCTTAAGGGGTTAAACCAACCAATCAGAGTGTTCTAAGCCTAATTGCAGGGAGTGGCAAGGCTTTATAAGCCTTGACCCGCCCTGCGGAGCTCAGTACGCGGCGTGCCCTCGATGGGTGAACAAGGATTAATTTTTTGGGCGCTTTTTTTTTTTTTTTAAAGTGCGACGGTTATATTGGCTTTTTATTTGGCCTTTTTGGGGGCTGAAGAAAGAAGATTTTAGAAAAAAGACATCTAATGGTAAGTTTATTTTTATTTATTTACAGGTTTTTAGCTTTATTGACTCCCCCGTCATTATTTTTAGGGTGAGAGGGGTAGGCAGGGGATAATGTTTTTGCGGGGGGGAGGGGGTGACTAGGGGTTTGGGGACCCCTAGTCACCTGGGGGGGACATTTTTTTAGGACCCCCACCCGCCGCTCAGGGGTGGGGGCCGGGGGGAGGACAATAGGTCGCCCCTATTGGTATTTAGGGCCCCCACCCGCCGCTCAGGGGTGGGGGCCATGGGGGAGGACAATAGGTCCCCCCCTCTTGGTATTTAGGGCCCCCACCCGCCGCTCAGGGGTGGGGGCCAGGGGGAGGACATTAGGTCCCCCCCTATTGGTTTTTAGGGCCCCCACCCGCCACTCAGGGGTGGGGTCCGGGGGGAGGACATTAGGTCCCCCCTATTGGTTTTTAGGGCCCCCACCCGCCGCTCAGGGGTGGGGGCCGGGGGGAGGACAATACGTCCCCCCTTTTGGTATTTAGGTCCCCCACCCGCCGCTCAGGGGTGGGGGCCGGGGGGAGGACAATAGGTCGCCCCTATTGGTATTTAGGGCCCCCACCCGCCGCTCAGGGGTGGGGGCCAGGGGGGAGGACAATAGATCCCCCCTATTGGTATTTAGGGCCCCCACCCGCCGCTCAGGGGTGGGGGCCAGGGGGAGGACATTAGGTCCCCCCTATTGGTATTTAGGGCCCCCACCCACCGCTCATGGGTGGGGTCCGGGGGGAAGACAATAGGTTCCCCCCTATTGGTATTTAGGGCCCCCACCCGCCGCTCAGGGGTGGGGGCCAGGGGGGAGGACATTAGGTCCCCCCATTTGTGTTAAGGGCCCCCACCAGCCGCTCAGGGGTGGGGGCCAGGGGGGAGGACATTAGGTCCCCCCTATTGGTTTTTAGGGCCCCGAACTGCCGCTCAGGGGTGGGGGCCATGGGGAGGACAATAGGTCCCCCCCTATTGGTATTTAGGGCCCCCACCCGCCGCTCAGGGGTGGGGGACGGGGGGAAGACAATAGGTCCCCCCTTATTGGTATTTAGGGCCCCCACCCGCCGCTCAGGGGTGGGGGCCAGGGGGAGGACATTAGGTCCCCCCCCATTTGTGTTAAGGGCCCCCACCAGCCGCTCAGGGGTGGGGGCCAGGGGGGAGGACATTAGGTCCCCCCCTTATTCTTGTTTAGGGCCCCCACCCACCGCTCAGGTGGGTGGGGGCCCATCACTATTGTGGCCAGAAAGAGTCCCTGTGGGTTTTAAAATTCGCCTGCCTATTGTCTATGTCTATGGCGGTTCGCCGGGTTCGCCCGTTCACGAACATTTGCGGAAGTTCACGTTCGCCGTTCGGGAACGGAAAATTTCATGTTCGTGACATCACTACCTGTCAATAATAAAATCATCTTTTAGTGCAATGTAGCCACTTTGCTAAGTGTAGTTTTAGGGATGGAGGCTTGTGCCACATTCAATTTTAATTTTCAATCTTGCTTTAAAAAATAATTGTCAACGTATGTACTACTTAAATAAGCAATAAAATATGATAAAGTGACACTCCATATTAGATTTGAAAAAAATAAAATGTAATGTTTCATGTAGATATTACTCCATTTCCGTTAATAGTTACAATTATAGTGTTGTTTATCTATATATGATAATAAGTAAAACAATCTCTGCAATATAGGAAGATAGAGAAAGCATGGAAGAAAGGTGTAACAAGTCATTTGAAGAAACAGAAGACATGCAAATAGGGTGAGAACAATGGAGCAAATAAAAATAAAAGGGAAATGCAAAAAATAGTGGCAGAGCAATAGGACATGGAATAAAAGGGAACACAGAGTATGAGAAAAAGCAAATGAATACCCTAGGAGGAGCAATAGAAGGGATTTAGAGAGACCAAGTATAGGGCAAAAAGGGTTAGAGAGCAATGTAAACCTTGTTAAAGTTCAGAGAGCAATGTAAGGAGAAATAGAAGAACATTGCAGAAGGTAGATAGGGAACACAGACAAAAATAAAGACAGCAATATAAGAATGAATGTTATGGGTAGCTGGGGAAAAGTACATTGGAAGGAAGAAGCAGACATATCTAAGAGATACAGAAAGCACAGCAGACATAGTTCCAGGGAATAAGGTAACTAGACGTAAGAATACAGAGGATTGATAATAAGGAACCATGACACATCATAAATAAAAGGTTAGTCACAACGTATACTTTTAGCAAGATTGCGTTAAAACAACGGCCTAATTCATAATAGTTAGTTGTGAATGAGAGAGTTCTCTCACTTTTACCTGCTTCTTCTTTCTTATGCTTTCCACACCCACGGCAGAGGAGACACTGATTTAACCAATCTGTGCCCTATCCATAGGAATGTTGGACAAGTGCATTCAGCATGACTGACAGATTTACACATGTGTAGTTGGAAGGTCTCTTCACCTTGCACCATCCCGATAGAGGTAAAAGAGAGGGAGTCTGATCAGTCGCTGCTGCACAACAATGCCCTGTTTCTGTCTTTCATTTGTGGACTGGTCTTAAAATGAGATGGGTGTGTAAGAAGCGTGCTCAATAACGCAATCTTTCCAAGGTATTATTAAGTCTATAAACATTTATTACATACTCTTCTATTATTATTTTTTCGGTTTGGATATTTGCTTAACAGTGTTTCTTGGTGGTTTAAAAAAAAAAAAAAATTGTCCCACTAATGGAACTGAAAGTAAAACATATGGAAACAAAAGCTAAGGAATCTTGATAAGTAAGTAAAGGACCTTTATGAAGAGGCTTATTATCATTATATATATATAAAGTAAAATTAGCATTTATATAGTATAATATATATACATAATCTACAAAAGGAAATGTTTAGCGGCTAAGTAAACCCTGCTCACCCAAGCTTGCAATCTATGGGGACTTAAGTTAAGTGGATATATGTAATTAGGTGTCTTGCCCAAACCTGGATTTCCTGGACCTAAGGCAGCAATGTTTCCACTGCTCTTATAAGCTGATATATCAGCTAGTTGGCCTTGGAACTGAGGGTAATAAACTATTGACAGTGAGGTGCAAGGTATAAGAATCATGAAAACTGTAGGATTCCTGTGTAGAATAAAGTAATCTGTCACTGAGGGTAAATTGACAAAGCAATACAAAACAAAATTAAAATAAAATCTCACTTAGCTTTTTCTTTGCTCACATCTTTGGGCTAACAGAAAATACAATTTCTCCACTAAGAGTCCATTCACTTCTTCTATATTGAGCAGCGTAACTTTAAACACTTGTATCCTTACTTTCTTCACTAGGGAGAGGATCACAAGTACAAAGCTACATTTAATTTAATAATACTTGGATGAGAACAGAAAATAGTTGCAGCTGCTATACACTCAATGACATTTCATTCATAATTATTCAGAAAAGTGAGAATTGTTGGAAATTCAAAGTAAATTCAAAGTGAATTTTAAATTTAAGGATACATTTAAGGATAAAGTAGCTAAACCAGTTTGATTATTTTGGCCAGTTATTTTCACCTCAAATTCCTGACAATTATCATTTTAGTGATGGTCTTATGATAAAATAATAAAATGCTGTTTTATTATGCTTTTTATATGGACTATTGTCTTTATAAATTGTCATTGACTATCACATTTGCTCAAGATTTCAGACATTTTGGTTACAAGGAACCTGAAATAAAATTTTTGATTGATTCATAATTTATATAGCATTTACATGTTTATATATAAACTCCTTGTAACGGATCACCTGGCACCCCGACCGGGTACCTCCGTTAATGGATGCTCCTAGCGCTTCCTGAGGACTCCAAGCACTCTGGCCGACACCACAATCACCGAATCTGAGAAGCATATAAATCCTCTCAAGCCTCTGAATGCTGTAGACCGTTGAATAGGAACCCTACGAATAGGTTTGCACTCCTAGCAGTCAAACTGGAACAGCGTGCAATAAATCCTCCCCCAATAATGAGACGACACTTCACTTTGAGGGTTAAACAGGAACTCTGGACTGGCTCATCCAGCCTGGCTTTTATTTCCATCTCACACATACAGGCCACACCCAGGGGGAGGCATAAAATAACCAATCCGAGATATGGTACAACCCACACATCCCCTCCCCTTAGCCTGAGAGATAATCCACTTATTATACAGTTTAAAACATAACTTCTACACAATATATGTAACTTCAAAACCATACATCACATTCACATACACATATTCAGACTCAGCATACTTTAAACATAAACACTTCCAAAATTCAGGCAAATCCCTCCAGTGGATCAAAAGTTACACGGAAGTCCTTTTATGACCGACCGCAAGCACATTTTCTTGCCCAAAACAGTTCCATAGATTTGGGCTGTGCGGTCGGTCAATTCCTGGCATAAAAACGGCTAAGTCCCATTCGAAGTGTGCCTGTACTTCGACTTTGGTCGAAGTGTCGAAGTGGAGTTGATGTTAAGGGTCGGCGGTGTTCGAAGTTAAAATGGCCGCCGCCATGTGGTCCTTTGTCCGATACCGGCCACTTCGACGACTTCGACAACTTCGGTAACTTCGGTAACTTCGACAGCTTTGACAACTTCGACAGCTTCGACAACTTCGACAGCTTCGACTGTGTCTGAAGTGCCATATACAAAAGTACCAATCTGTCCCCAAAGTATTTAAAGGGCTAGGGACAGTATTATACAATCCACATGCCCAAAAGTAGTTCTTAAAGGGTCAGTACATTATGGTAGCAGTCCATAAGCCCTAATTCAGTCCCTTAAAGGGAAATATCTCCCAGGGACCATAATCACTGGGCAGGAGGCTAGCAACCAGGCTTCTCCAGTTCTCAGTGGCGAGGTTGGTTCCGCCACACTCCTGCTGTGAAAATTGTTTTTATTGTTTTACTTTTCATTATATAGTACATAAAAAAAATACAAAAACACTTTCAAAAATAGCATTTCCAGCCAAAGCAGGAGGTTTAGGAACTGTCATAGTTTAGCTTTCAAATACGCAATGACTACTTTTATAATGGTATATTCATTAATCTTATTAATGCTGAATACTTTTCTGAGATTACTAAGATATATACATTGTTGTTGATAACTATCCTTTATATCACTATTGTCTGTTATCTTACTGATAGGTAGATAAAATAAATTAGGTCCAAGCACTCAGTAACTGCAATGTTACTGCCCAATATTGCACAGCATATTCAAGGTGTGGTCTTACCAGCAATTTATAAAGAGGTAAAATTTTATTTTCTTCCCGAGAATCTATGCCCCTATTTATACATGGCAAAACCTTACTGGCCTTAGCAAGTGCAGATTGACATTGCATACTGCTGCCTAATTTGTTGACTATAACAAAAAACTATATTCATCTAGACCAATTTCTTTTAGTTTGAAGACTAACCTACTGTGAGGAACCAAATCAAATACCTTGGCAAAATCCAAGCAGATCACATCCACTGCAACACCCTGATCTATATTTCAATTTACTTCTTCATGGAATGCAATTAGGTTAGTGTGACATGACCTATGTTTCATAAAACCATGCTGATTATTGCTAATAACAAACTTCTTCCCAATGAATTCCTGAATATTATCCCTTAATAGCCCTTCAAATATTTTCCCAGTCATAGAAGTTAAGCTCACAGGTCTATATTTTCCAGGCAAGGATTTTGAACCCTTTTTAAATATAGGAACGACGTGTTCCTTCCTCAAAAAAAAGTGCCATTTTGGGCACCTTAAAAAAGGATATTATGGTAAATCTGTTTAGTTTTGATAAATGGCACCTCAGAGGGAATATGCATCATAAAAATATATCTTGGGCCAGTATAAGCATTTTCTAGAAATCTATTCCTAAACAAAACTATAAATAGTACATGGAGTCACCAGTTTAGACTGGAAGGAAGGAGATTTAGTCTAACGTAAAGGAAAACATTATTTACAATTAGAACAATTAAGATGTGAATTTATCTGCCTGAAGAGATGGTTTTATCAGAGTCTGTACAAATATTTACAGCAACTGGATGAATCTTGCAAAAACACAATAAGCAAGGATGTAACTTTTAATATGTGGGATAAGACTTCTTGATCCAATTCGAGAGATATGACTTTTTTTCTGGGGTCGAGAAGAAGTACAATACCTGAAACAAATAAATTTTGAAAGATTAAATACAGAGGTTCACTTATTTCCCTACTTAGCTCCTTAAGTGAATACCGTCAGGCCCTGGAGCTTTATTTACATTAATTTTCTTTAACTGCAGTAGCACCTTGTCTTGATTCATCCAATCACAAGTTGCAAGTTTTTTGCAGCAATCATTTGCATATCTCTTGCCATAGGATCCTAATTAATATATAATTAAGAAAAATAGTTATTGAAAATGTCTGCCTTTTCCTGGTCTTCATTAACTAACAGACCCATCTATGTTTCCAGTATACCTACACTTTCATTATTTGTTTTTTGTAGAATTGATGTACTTGGTCAAAAATTGGGGGTTGGTTTTGCATTCTTGGATTATCAATTTCTCATTTTCTAGTTTAGCCACTTTAATTGCCTTTTTGCAAGTATTATATATCTTATATAGGATTCCTCTGATTTGTCGTATTTAAATGCTTTAAATGTCCTTTTCTTATTTTTAATCTCTTGCTTTACTTTTCTACTAACCCACATTGGTTTCCATTTGTTTCTTTTATATTTATTACCCAATGGTACATACTGAGAAATGTACCTTTCTAATATTTGTTTGAAGAGCTTCCATTTATCCTCAGTGTTTTTTTCACTAAGGAGTGTATGCCAGTCGATATGTTGTAGAGCTGCCCTAATCTTATTGAACTTGGCTTTTTTAAAATTATATGTTTTAGTATACCCTTTCCTGCAGCAATCCTGAGTGATTTATTTTATCTACTGAATTGGGTTTTGACAATCCTGGCCCTGAGAAGCACCTGGACTCCTAAGTGTGAGTGTAGTACCCTGCGTTTTTGAATATCTTACTGCTTGGGACATTATTGAGTTGCAGTATATTTTACACATTTCTATATGTGCATCATGTTGTTACTGAATATAACAAATGTAATACTATTCTGAACAATGTATAAACCTGTTAACATTTAACAATTTTAAATACAATTCATAAACAACTTCGGTCTTAGGTGTTCATTACATCTCTTGAATCAATACATCCCTTGTGAAGAATGTAAAATGAATTCCTCAACATCGCAATAAACAGCCAAAATTCACAAATTATAGGTAACACAAACTTTTTCACAAATATTGCAATCATATTGAATAATTATACATCCTTAATTTTACATTGTGAAAGTTATTTGAATATTTTGATTAGAATGTGTTACCTTGATAATAGGTTTAACAAGTTACAGCTGGTTTTCAATAAAATGTTAACATTTTTAAGAACAAAAGAGCTATATAGGGCTACACATTTAAAACTGTAAACGTCCTTCTAATTATTTATCATGACCAGAATGCTATAAGATCATTTGTTTTCTGCAGACATGTATTATAATCTAAACACTGCACCCAAATGTTCTGCAGTGATACAGTGCATTTATCACAGAGCCACATTGCCATCTGCTGGACAAAAATATTTTCAAGGCACATTTGCATTGCCTTTGTAAATAAACATATTTTTCAATAGCAGTTTCGGCAGCATAACCAACAGAAAACGTGTTATTTCATGAAAATAATGTTAAATGTATACAATACCATAAATAAAATAGTTATTATGATTTACATTTACATTTAAGGCCCTGGTGAGTAGATTATATTCTAGAAGCATCCCAAAATCTCTGTGGAAACAAATATAATAAACTGAACCCTAGTATACGATGGGTGATTTAAGGTCACAAAAACATCTTTTAGTGTTACAGAAATTACAGTCTCTCATATCTATTTTTGTGTTTATCCAAAAGAAGGCAAAAACCCCAGTTTCAAATGCTTTCCAATCTTACAACAAAGTAAGGAAAAAATTCTTCCCGACCCCAGAAAAACTGTCAGATCTCTCTAATTCGATCAAGAATCTCTTACCCCACATATTAAAAGTTACATCCCTGCTTATTGCAAGATTCATCCAGTTGCTGTAAATATTTGTACAGAGTCTGATAATACCATCTCTTCAGGCAGATACATTCACATCTTAATTGTTCTAATTGTAAATAATGTTTTCCTTTACATTACACTAAATCTCCTTTCTTCCAGTCTAAAGTGGTGACTCCATATACTATTTATAGTCTTGTTTATGAATAGATTTCTAGAAAATGCTTATACTGGCCCCAGATATATTTTTATGAAGCATATTCCCTCTGAGGTGCCATTTATCAAAACTAAACAGATTTACCATAATATCCTTTTTTTTTAACGTGCCCAAAATCGCACTTTTTTTCAATGCCTATTTTAAGATCATTTACATAAATATGTTGAATAAAAGTGGTCCCAGAACAGACCCATGAGGGACAATGCTTACAACTTTTGACCAGGTTGAAAATTTACTATTAATGACAACTCTCTATTCTCCATTTTAAGCCAATGTTTTACCCATGAACAATAATTTTCATCTGGACCAATTTATTTTACTCTATTGTGTAGAACCATAGAGAATGCCTTGACAAACTCCAAGTAGATTGCATCCACTGCCGTACCCTGACCTAAACTTCTATTCACTCACAGGAACTAACTTTTTAGAATGTAATTAAGCTAGTTTGATATGAGCTCCTTCTTTTATTATGATATCTTATCATTGCATACAAATTTTAAATTCAATTCTTAGGCAGACGTTATGAGCGTTAAATAACGATTTTATGTTTATGATTTGCTCAAATGTTTGGGGAAGTGACAGATCTGCTTTAACTACAAATTACAAGTTAATCCATTAGATAAATTAAAAGACAAATAAGCACTATAACTAAACTAAAAAGTAACAAAATTGATAACATACAAAAAAATTGTTTGGAATACCTGAAACACCACTCTGCAATGTCCCTAATGTGCTAATTACAACAAAAAAAAAAAACAGTTTTACAAAAAGTCAGATCCAAAATCACCTTTAAGATACACCCAACCCCTATTACCCTATGGCAATAACAAAAATTGAAATCTCCTAAAAACTCTCTTTTTTTTATTAATGTTATTTTGCCTTCTCTTGTCATTCAGTTACAATCTTGTTGCAATATGGTTTCCACTTTGCTGCAGTCATTTTCATTATGCATCTTCATCACTGCAATAAGGGGACACCTTCGGTTTAATGCAGTTAATATTCCCTGAGGATCACATTAACAGTAAATAAAGTTAACCTCAGGGAAATCATAATATATTAATTCATAAGAACTGAAAGTAACCAAATATTCTCTAGAAAATTGGCCATTTTGTAAATAGACCCCATAGTGTTTTCTTCACACCTTAAAGCGGGCATGTCATTTTTCTTTCATTATGCACCTGTATCTCATTCCCTTTGCCACTTCCCTTTGTTTATAGTTATAATCTTTTCTTCCTTGTGATGGATCTCAATATCTGTTCATTAAGTTTGCAGCTTTCCCTTCTGTGGGATTGATGGTCAGTGCATGGCCATGCCGGCCTGGGGTGTGTAGTTGCCAGGTGAATGGCAGAAGGGAAGCGCACAGCACTGTGCTCCCCCTCCTGCCAGTCACTGCATGTAGCATGCCCAAGAAGACAATGAGAGCAACAAGCACATTCTATCAGACTGGGTACTGTGGTCCACTCAGCCACACTACATGGAGCTGAACAGGTACAGGAGGAGGATGGGGGAATGAGACACATGGAGACGCTGCAGTTCAGTTCTATAAAGAGTTATTTTTTAATGTATATGTTACTGCAGTCTAATAAATCCAGGTCATGTTGGTTCTTTGAACTGTTACTTTTGGATGCAAAATTTAAGTGCAGGTCGTAGATATCCATTTTAAAGAAACACTTTTGAAAAATTAATGCTGCAGATATGACAATCCAACTTTTTTTACATATTAGACATTTTTTCCTAAATTGTAAAAGAATGGCTCACAAATTTTGATAGTTCCTCTGATGGTTGCTGTACTAATCCACATATATTAAGAACAACCTTCCAAGATATATCCCAGGTAGATAGACTGATTGATAAATAAAGTACAGAGCCAGACAGACAGATGGATAACAAACTACCTTTCATTACCTTGCACAAGATTAATTAATCCTTGTCTCACAAAAATAATTGCACCTAGGCAAAGGGACACATGAATAAAATTATAGCATAATGAAATAGCTTAATTAATAAACTTGAGATATAATTATTTTAGACCTACTAATAAATCATATGCTTAGTTCTACATAACATTTGGAGATATGTACACACCATTCATAAAGAAGGTCAAGATATAATATATTTATGACACCTGAAGATTTGTATTTAAATATAATTAGGTTACCAAAGTTATGTGCTTATAACTTCCTCCTAATGCTCTAAGGATGTCATGCAGAAGTGAAAGATGCCCCTAGACAACATGCAAGTCCCCTTGTTAGGCCAACATTTAGGCAAACGTCAGGTAGGTTAAAAATAACTTGTAAGCATTTCCCTAATTGTTTACGTGTGAGAGTATTTTGCAGGGTGTTTGCATCATGCAGTATGTTGATCTTACTAGCTGTTTGCAGAGCTGTGATCAGAGGGAAACAGTCACTACTCCGGTAATCGGCCCACTCAAGCGGGGAGGGCCACCGAGTTCTAGTTGGGTAGATAGAACCTCTCCCAAACTGGAACATGATGAAGATATCCTGTAAAGTGGACTCTTACTTGGAAGTAAGTTCACCTTTCACTCTGGCAGTGTTGGGAGGAAATAAACATCAATTACTTCCTCCCAGGGCACAGAGAGCTGCAGCGGGATGAGAGCAAGCTTGGACTTCCCCACTCCGATCACAGTATGCAAGTAGGGAAGGGCTGAGAATTCAACACTCTTTCTGTAAGAGTGCATATGTCTCATAGTATCCAAACCAGCAGAAAGGATTTTCTAAAAAACTAAGTTTGATACAACCCACACATCAAATAATAGACACATTTTTAAGAAGCTTTGAATTGCTTCAGATAACTCCAAAACAGGCAGCTGTGTTAGACAGCCCGTTCACAGAAGTAGAGGTAAAAAAGGGCATTATTAAATACCTTAGATATAAAGCACCTGAACCTGATGGATTCTCTCCCTTTTATTACATCCAATTTGGAGAGGTCCTAAATGCCCTTTTTAATAACATACTGAAAAACAGTTTTTTTTCCCTCTTCAGGTTAGTTTTCTAGTATGGGTGGGAGCAAGTTTTTTTAATTCTTTTTTTTTTATTACTTTTTTTTTTTTTTTTTTTTTACAATAAAACCCCCAAAATTGCATTTGGTATTCTAGAAGAATAAATGAGAATTGTATATCATTCTTTGCCAAAGTGAGACCGAAATGTTGTCCTTATTTCCTCTGGTCTAACAAAGCTGCTGAGACTGAAGCGGTTCTGTGCCCAGGGATTTTGGATTTACTGGAACTTTTTTGGAGAGCTTGCCATCTCCTGTTTGCAGTGCACCAACTGTGACTTCTAGCCGAGTGTGTTTCCTACCTACTATGATGTGAGGATGATACAAGCCCTGGGCATCAATGCAGCAGCAACGACAAAGGCCACAAATTCACATTCATTATATGGCTTTTAAATACAGAGGAAACATACTGCAAAACAGCCATTACTATTGTATTTTGTAATATATAAGGTTGTTTTCATTTCAAAAAAACATTCATGCTCTTATTTCAAATCACAATTAAAAATACTTTTTTTTCCCCTTTATTTAATATTTTAAAGATAACCTCATGTCAAATACATTTTTTTTTTCAAATAACAAGTTACCTTCAGTCTCCAAAAATGCGAAATGTGAGTGGGAAATTATCTGAAGGTATATGCAATACAACTCTGCCACCTGCAGGCGTATTTTAAAATATAAACATACAAATATAGCCCTTTTTTGCAAAACAAACAAGAAAATTGAAGTTTATTGAACATAATAAATACACCTTAAATTAGCTCAGCTCGGTGTTTTTAATTCCAGTGTATGCTAGGCACAAATTGTTCTTAACATTGGAAAAGTGCACTATATTAAAAATGCATAGTTGCACTTTTTTTTTTTAAATGAACAGTTGAATGGAATGCAAAGCTATTTATTTGTTTAATAGCTTTAGGCAATTTTGGTAAAAAGACCTGCTTATCTAAAATGCATGTGAAGGTTACTAAACATATAGCCTTGAAATTGATAAATATGTCAGAAGAGAGCAATTGAAAAAATGCCATGTATAATGATGTTTCATATATTATTATGTAAAATGTGTGTGATCTGTGTCAATGCAACCAAAGTAATTTAATATAATTTTAGACACCACAAAATAAAATCAATTTAATGAGAAAGTTACTATTTATTAAAAATATTCTAATTAAATCTATAGGTCAATATAAAAAAAAAATCACAATCTATTTGTCAGGAAATAGACTCCATCTCATAATTATCAATATAGTGTCATAAAACATTTAATGTTCTACAAAAAAAATATTTTTGGGGAAACTGAATTAAAATCCTATATATTTTCATTGATACTATAATTGATTTAATCAGTTTTACATATCAGAAAGAACTAGATCTTTTAGAAAATACTTGAACACTACTCCAGAAGAAGAAAGTTCCAGAGGAAAGACAGGACAATGATGATTGCACACATTTGACTCCTGAATGTCAAAGAATGGATTTGAGTAAACATGGCACTAAACAGAAATCTATTTCTGTCTGGTAAAGTTAATTAGCAATTGATTTCAGTGAGCTGTAAACACATATTTGTTTTTAATGATTGTCAGCATTATTGTTTTGACATTTAACATTGAAATATAAATTTAGCTAAATCTACAACTTAATCTTTGCTAATTTGCACTTAATTTATTTTATTTTTTCCATTTTTGAACTTTTAATGAAAATATATTTGTAGCACAAGCGCACCAAAATAGATCCTAATGTTATCTGGGTCTGCTAAATGCCTAGTGACATGGATTTATTGTGCAATTTATCATAAGATACAGATAAGAAACTAGAGTGAGAATGCTGACAAGTTTAACTGATTACACCAAGTAAAAACACAAGAAATGTATTTGCTGTTGAGACATTCTAGAGCAGAGATATGCATGTTTAAAAAATGAGTTTACAACAGCTGAACACATATAGGTACTTTGTTTGTGAAATATTATTGGTGGATTTTATTTTATTTTTGGAACTTAGCAAAAATAGATATAAAAAAAAAAAACACAATGGTTCCTTTCTGGGGCAATAGGACCATATGTATTTTTTCTTTCAGAAACACAAACATATATAGGAAGCTAGTGATATTCTTGGACATGTCTGCAAGTCCACATATGACTCAACATTTATGTCCCTGAACATCTATGCTCTATGTTGTGAGAAATAATTGAATGGATAAAATATATGTACTGAAGTAGTGAATGTGAAAAAATAGTTAAAAACCTTATTGATTAGCTGTTCAGTAAAGGTTCACATCATTGATTGATTATTTTATTGATTTAATCTACAAGTAAAAGAACACTGTTTGAGTTTTTCACTAACCCGAGCAATGAATTCAAAGTGAATTTAAAACTTAAAGTGAAAGTACGTGAACTTAAAACATAACTGAAAACCAAACAATGTCAAAGCGCTTGATAATATATGCACTGTAGCCGCACTACCCCAAAGTGACATTACCTGACACAAAATGACAATAGATACCAAAAACGTAGCATGCTAAAAAGTGCAGTGGACACAGTATCTTCTATATATAATCTGTAAAAAATATTAATAGTATATAGTGCAGACTATCTGGTAACACAGAGAAGAGAATACAGGAGTGTGACAGGAAGTAAACTCACATGTACCAGAGCCCTATCACCCCTGGTTCATAGAGCTGCTGTGTCCACTGCAGTTGTTAGCGCGCTCCGTTTTTGGTATCTATCTTAAAACATAACTGATTTGGAGAATTTTTGGCCTTAAAATTCACTTTGAATTCCCAACAATTCTCATTTAGCATGTAACTCTGTGCATACTGTTGGGGAACATTCTTCATGTGCCACACACCACCATATGGAAATGTATATGACTTCCCTAAATATGACTGGCATTATTACCCAGAAGAAAGTAGCTAGGTTATATTATTATTATTTTTTTATTTATATAGCGCCAGCAAATTCTGTAGTGCTGTACAATGGGTGGACTAACAGATATGTAATTGTAACCAGACAAATGGACGCACAGGAACAGAGGGGTTGAGGGCCCTGCTCAATGAATTCACATGCTAGAGGGAGTGGGGTATAGTGACACAAAGGGTATAAGTAGGGGTAATGAAATAGGTTGCTAGAAACATATTCACTGAGAACATACTTGAGTATTAGGGAGGATAGGTAGGTTGGAGCAGCATTATGTAGGGACTTGTAAGCAAGCACCAGAATCTTAAATTGAGCCCTTTATCTAACTGGAAGCCAATGTAGGGACTGACAGAAGGGGGAGGCATGGGAGGTGCGGACGGACAGGAAAATGAGCCTCGCCGCCGCATTCATTATACATTGCAGGGTTGCAATATGGGAACACGTAAGACCACTGAAAAGGGGATTGCAGTAGTCAAGACGAGAAAGAACAACGGCATGGACCAGCACCTTAGCTGAATCTGGTGTTAAACAGGGGCGGATCTGAGCTATGTTTTTAAGATGGAAGCAGCAGGATTTGGCAATTAATTGGACATTAGGGGTGAAGGAGAGGTTGGAGTCAAAGAGAACAACTAGGCCTGCGAGGTAAAGGTAATGGTGGTGCCGTTGACTTGGAGGGAGACAGACACGGCAGTTGAAACACTTCAGGGAGGAAAGATATGTTATATCAACATAAGTCTATCATAGCCTAAAACATTTCTTCTACTTCACTTTAAAAAAACACAATACATAATTAAATTCAATTCAAATTTTAAATTAACGGTCATATAACGGTTTTAAAGCAGATAACAGAATAACAGAACTCTAAAGCCTACTGAGAGCTGATCTCTTTTTGGACATAATTTTTAAGAAAGGTTGACATCAACAATTTAAAAATATCCTATCTGTTCTCCTTTTGTTCTGTCTTTTGTTCTCCTTTTGTCCTATCTGTTCTTATGTGGTGTAAATGTACATCTTCTTGTCTCAAATAAAGATTTTGTGTTTTTCCTCATTGTCGGTTTCATCATTGTGTGAAGGGATCCAGGAAAAGAAATTAAAGTATCATCCTTTTAGGCACCATTATAATCGCTTAACCAATTGCAGTAATAGCCACCATGTTTCTAAAGATGGGCTTCCATATTCTTTCTGGAATAACTTTGCTATTTCCCCAATTGATGATGAGAGAACATCAGAGCTCATTTACATTAGTTTAGACAGAGTGTTGCCAATGCTGGTGCAATAAGATTTCAGGGAAACATGTGATACATACAGAACCATTACTTCATGCTTCAGGGATAGGGCAAAGGTTTTCCGTCACAGTCTCCAATTAGTCTAATGTGCTAAAAGATCTACGAGGAAAGGAAAAAATGGTGATGGGAGAGAGTGCAACATATTTATAGAATTAAAACAAAATGCAATCAAAAATAAGCATATACATTTAGAGTAGTCTTGTCCATTTCAAATGTTCCTTACATCTCATAGCTCATACTGTTATAAGCTCCTCCTAGAGCAGTGCAAGGTTTAAGAACCAGTGATGATCTTCTCCATTTTACCCATGGATTTTCAGCCCAGCAAACTCTATAGTAGTGAATTCCTTGGACATGTAATTCTGTATGATTTCCTGCCACCATTTTGGAGAACTGGACAGTTGCTGGAATTGAGGATCCTAGCGATAAAGTCTAAGAATGGAGTGAGGTTATCAGAAGTTATGGCCATTAAAGGACTATTGTTGCAAGTGAAGGATAGTTCATGAGATTCAGCTTTCTACTATATCATTCTTCTTTAAATCATTCTGGTATTCTCTTACATAAAATGGAGGTTAGTCAAGGAACATTATTAAATAAATCTACATTCTGCTTCATCAGTACCTTTTGTCTTTTAATCTATAATTATTAATACCTGAAATAAAGAACTGGTAGACTTCAAGTTTTTTTCCAAAATGTCTCCAAGTATTTTGGTTATAGCCTTAAGATAATGCAGTCAGAGCAGCATACAAGTGCCTAATTAAAATAGCATACTGAATGTAGAGCTGAGTTGAGGGCACATTTTATGTATGAAAAGCATGGGTATAAAACTAATCACATACAGAGAGACTATTTATTATATATAAAATGTTTGATACATGTTGGATATTGGTGTAATTTTATTATGATATATTGTAAATGTTTATTTTAGTGATATCTATAATTGTACAGATCATATAATTCAGATTAATCTTGTGTCCAAAAAGAATAGCAATGTGATTTATAAAGAATATTTACACAGACATTATTTAGCATCATACATTACAGTTAATTGAATCAAGATATTATATTCCAAAGCAATATCTTCCAATTGGTATATGGTACATTACACTGACCTTGCAAAATGCCTTTTTGACCGTATAAACCAAACCATCCTAAATTTGTGAATTGCATCATTAACTATGCTGCATAGACTTTCATTTTTAAAAATTAACTAAAATTTACAATGAACAAGAAATTCTAAATTAACTCTCATGGATAGGAAATAAAACCAAAATAAATAGAACAAAACATGACATAGTGTTCATCTGAGGTTTTATTTACCTAATTTTAAGATGTGCTAAGGACCAGATGATTGCTATTATGTCCGGATAGGTAAAACCATAGAATTCAAACATGATGTACTTTCTTTTCCCCATGACTATATATATGCATTCATTATATGGACACAAGTATTTGGACACCTGGCCATTACACCTACAGGGACTTTTATGACATCATATTCTAAACACATAGACATTAATATGTAGTTGGTCCCCCTTTGCAGCTATAACAGTTTCCACTCTTCTGGGAAAGCTTTACACAAGAGGTTGGAGTGTTTCTGTGGGAATTCTTGCCCATTCATCCAGTAGAGCATTTGTGAGGTCAGTCACTATTGTTGGCCAAGATTGGATTCAGCTCTTCGGCCATGGAAACCCATTCCATGAAGCTCCTACCACACCATTTCTGTGCTATTAATGCCAGTGGGGGTTTGGAACTCTTCAGCTATGTAATCGGAAAAGTGACCTCATTCTGTGACTTTGCATGGCCTTCTGCTTCATGGCTGTTTTGCTGCTGTTTTCCTAAACACTTCGATTTTCAAATAATACCATTTACAGTTGACCGTGGAATATCTTGCAAGGATGAAATTTCACAAACTGTCTTATTGCAAAGGTGGCATCCTATCACAGTATCACACTTGAATTCCCTGAGCCCCTCAGAATGACCTGTGTTTTTTTTTTTTTTTTTACAAATGTCTGTAAATGTAGACTGCATGGCTAGGTGCTTGATTTTGTACACCTTTGGCAACGGCATACGTGAACTCAATAACTAAGATTTTATAGATATCTATTATAGTTCTATGTTTTATATATATGTAGTATGGCTGCAATCAGTGTCTTTACAGTGATTTCAATCTTTATTCATGCAATAAAGTTTAATGATGGATTAACGTTTCAGTCCCATGCTGGGACTTTCTTCAGGATCAAATAATGATAATAATGATTATTTTATCCTGAAGAAACTTCCAGGATATGATTGAAACATTGATCTGTTAAACTTTGTTGCATGAGTAGAGATTGAATTAGCTGAAAAGACCATGAGTGCTGCCATACTTCACATATATAAAAAAAATAGAACTATAATAAATATATTCAAAATCTTAATTATTGAGTTGGGGTATTTCAAGCAGTCCCATTGACAGAGGTGCATCTCATTTGCAGCAGGTAATAACAGCAAAAGGGTGCTCTAATAAGTACCATAGATACATGCCCTGCAGGGGTTAAATAATTTTGAGACTTGAGAAGTCGTTATAATTAGCATTTTCAGTAGAATTTGGAAAACCACTTGAAGCATGTGTTGAGCTTTTTCAATTGATTTTGTTTAATTTGTTCATTACAAACAGTAGTGCATTTGGAAAAAAAACTAAATTTCAATGGTAGTTGAATAATGTTGTGTTTATTTTGGAAAAAAAAACTATATTTCAATGGTAGTTGAATAATTTTGATTA
Source organism: Pelobates fuscus (assembly GCF_036172605.1). Lineage (NCBI taxonomy): Eukaryota > Metazoa > Chordata > Amphibia > Anura > Pelobatidae > Pelobates > Pelobates fuscus. The sequence continues at coordinate 362,772,979 of NC_086317.1, forward strand.
CAAATAAATAAATAAATAAATTCTTTTGTATATAAATAAATAAATAATAAATAAATAAATTCTTGTATATATATATATATATATATATATATATATATATATATATATATATATATATATATATATATATATATATATACACAAGAACTCTACACCAGACAGTTCACATGATTTGTGATTTAATAATAAAACTGGAGGGAATAGCAAGCATTGTTCAAGAACATTTCTTTTTTTATGCACATCCAAACACTTTTCTGAATTAAACACTACACAATTTACAAAGCAGTATTTTTTCTTCTATATCTTGTCTATATTGCAATAAACTTAATATCAACATCAGTTCTAGGGTTTTGATATTAAGGTCATCCATCTCATATTTAGAAACTGGTACAGGATCTTTGCGGAAACATTGATTAATAATGGAACGTTGACTAACAGTTTTCAATAAGATTAGAAGAGGGTCAATTAAATTCAGTAAGCAATTTAACATACAGAGACATTTCTTTTCTAAAATGTTTTATTGTGATTTTAACTGTCATTTCTCAGGGTTTTTACATTTTCTGTTATGTTTAAAAAAAAATGTAATATGAACAATTCACACCAATTTATCTTGCATAAGGGGGTCTCTATGTTAGCTCACTGTCAATCATTGCAATCATTGTTATAAGCTTTTTCCTTTGCACCTGGCAGTCAGCTCAGAGAAAACATACAGAGAAGAAGAGCAAGTAAATAAAGTTTTTTTTTTCTCATCGTCATCTGCAGTGTATGCCCTGGCTTTGCCTTGTCTGACCCGGAATAAGATGTAATTTTATATTGGTGTGCTGAGCAATTACCTCACTCTTGAGTTTAGCTCCAGAAAGCTAAACAGTCAGATGCCAACAGGGCCAAATCCTTCTTGGAATTGGCCATGGGGTGTAAAAAGGTTAATATGTAAATGTGCCAATTTCTACTGAAATGTCCACTTTTTGTAAAATAAAAAAAATAATAAAGAGGACTGAGCGCTGTAGATAAGCATGTTGTCCATTTAACTCCCTTTTTTGGTTGTCTTACCTGCTTTAGTGTATCTTAAGTGTATCTCCCATGTTTCCCATTTGTGTGTCTTACACCCTTCTTGTAGTGCTTACCCAGCTAAACCTAATTTGCTTCCAGCTGAGGAGCCTCCAAGGTACTGGGATTAAAATAAGACTGTATGGCCTGTTCTATGCCAGGTTACCCAGCAGCTATTGTCATGTACACTGACTACAGTTCAAAGTTAGCAAATGTTTTATGTTACAGGGAACATTCTGAATCTCCAATTAATAACATTGCAAAAATGGCTGATATTGCATAGCATTGCGGCCAGGCAATATTGTAGCCATCTTTGCATGTCAGCACGTTCATAGTAAGCATTTGTCCTGCTGTTCTGGTTTACCTTCTCGAATTTATTTCAGTATAGAAATTTGACCAAACTGGACAACCCTGGTCTGTCTTTTATTTATTTCTTGATTTTAATATTAAAACTTAAGTCACTTTTCAATCTAATTTAGTAACGGTAATGCCCCCCTTAGTTTTATTTTACAGTTAAGGAATAAATTGTAGAAGGCAAAGGATATTAATGGTTTTTATTAACAGCCTGTAATATACAGTAGAATATTTCACAATGATAATTGTGGTTAGTCAGCACCGCACACAAGAACTGGTCTGATATCTATGTGAGTATCACTTCCTAATCTTAATAACCACTGTGGAAAAGTCTCTTTTAAAATCAAAAAGTGTTCTGAGCTTCCATCATGCATGCTGCACATTCAAAACTAGAATTTGTGACATCATATAGCTACGAAGACTTACGAGGCCTGTCTAGCAGAGTGATTCTCTAGTAATCAGTGTTTTCTGACCAAGGATCACATAAAATGTAAACACATATGGAGCGAGAGCGACCAGATCCTTTCTGTAAAAGTAAGCATTTTAGTATTAACATGTATATAAAAAATAAAAAAAGTGCATATTAAAATTAATATTCATCTTGTTTACAAATAAATGAAAATTTGGTGACAGCATTTCTTTAACTTAATTCATTGAGAACATAGTTGTGCTGGCTGGAGACAGTTCCCTGTTGTCCTCGAATGAGGAACACCAGGCAAAAAAAATCAGGATGTCGGGACAGGACCCTGAAATTAGGACTGATACTCTGAAGATTTCCAGCATCCCATGTTTTTAATTATGTGCATAGGAATGTGGTTGCTTGAAGCTGCCGTAGCTTCCCCAATACGTAAAGAATGGCCTGAGAAGGAAGCAGGATTGATTCCTAGACAAATTATTAGTATACGAATATACAGCATAAATGTTTTTGTAGTAAGTGGATTTCCGTGTAGTGATAGCAATGGGGAATTAAGATCATGATTATTCCGAATATTTGACAAGGTATCAAAATTTTTTTACTGGTTACCATTTAGACAAGGTTGGATAAATGGGAATTTCTACTGGTGGACCAGCCTGATTTGTTTACGAATGAGGAATTGATAGAATATAATGCTAATTTAATTTTGTTATATTTTTCTGCTTAAGACATGTTTAGTGGTCAGATGTTTTCCCAGCTGTGAATTATTTTGGTCTCAGAAAACCATAGAATGCTAAAAAAACAGCTGCTTTAATAATAATGTTAGTTTCAATCCTTTTTTTATTGAGTTTTATAACAATATAAATATACAATACAGTAATCGAGAGAGGTACTACAAAAAAGACAACCCTTCTCGAATAAGACAAATACAGGTATGGCAATTTACATCATATAAATGTAGAAGATATCTTTTCCGATGCGTAAAGATTTAGTATGCAATATCAAAATATATAGACATCATACTCCAGCAAGGGCACATACCCACAAAAATAGGACATACAATGCAAACAAAACTGATCCAAAATGTTATAAGAATATGGTAGGTCAAAAATTACATTAACAAAAAGTAAAAAATACTGCTAAAATCAGATATATGGTCAAGGAGCCCTTAAGATATTGTCCAGTACTGGGTTACAACTAGTTCTAGGGAAGTCATATTTTTTTTCCCCCTTTTCCTTTTCTTTTTTCTTTTTTCCATTAAGCTCACCTCAATACAGCCCTCTAGTCTTGTCAATGAGGTTGGAATATAACGTCAAAATATTAGCATTAATATGATCATTCATGAAGGTCAGCCCTTTTTCCATCTCAAATTGGTATAGTAATTGGGCTTTAACTTGGTCTCTAGTGGGGATCTCAGTACTTTTCCAAAGTCTAGCGATTAATATTTTAGTCGCCATTAAACAATGTATAATCACAATATCGAGATTATCTTTTATTTCTGAACCCATAAGATGAAGAAGGGCAATTTCAGCTTTATGTTCCAAGAGTAAACCTCCAATCCTATATATAAGATTAAATGAAATATTTCAAAGAGGCTTAATTCTGGGACAGGCCCACCAAATATGGAGCATAGAACCGTCTGGGTGAAAACACCGCCAGCAATTTGACGGGTTAGTGTTGGATATTTTAGATACCATCTATACAGGATTTTGGTGAAGGTTTCTAGAATATTCAAACAGTGAATGGCTTTTTTTAGTCATCATAAAGGATTTACACCAGTTATTGAATGGAATAGATATTGCTAAATCCTTTTCCCATTTAGTTAAAGCTTTGGGAATGTCTGGGATCCCCTTAAGTTTTATTAATTCTATCGCAAGAGATAACACCTTTTTTACCCTAAAACTGGAGAAAATTTTTAATGTTAGTACAATTATCAAAAGGATTTTTTATCAAGTAGTTCTGATATTTTCTTGAATATGCTACTGTGTATAGGGAGTCTTTTAGGTTATTTTTGAAGTTTACGTCTCTGAATACCTTAACACACTTTTAACTGGGTAGGAAGATAACAATGTTGTTTTGTTGTGGTATGATGTTAGTATGTAATGTTGGATTCCTGTTAAATATAGTTTGATGGCATTATATGTGGCAAACAGTTATAAAGGCTACTATGGTTTCAATAGAAAACACATTTATTCCAAGAAATTCAGACACATTTTTTTAACCATACAGTATGCTCTGGCATATGCTTTTTTGGTGTTCATATACAACTCAGCTTGTGCTAGTGTAATTTCTAAAATATGATGAAAAAATTAAAAAGAAACACCTTTTCTAACTTTGACCCCCAAAATCTGTTACGTATCTACAACCGCAAAAAAACACTCATGCTAAATAGTTTGTAAATTTTGTCCTGAGTTTAGAAATACCCAATGTTAAAATGTCCCTAGCTTTTTTGTGTGCAAATTATAGGGCTATAAGTGCAAGTAGGACAATGCTTTTTCAAAATATATATATTTTTTAAACTTATCAATAGTGACATTGTAACACTGTTATCTGTCATAAATCTCTGAATCACACCTCACATGTACATATTTTTTTAAAGTAGACAACCAAGGATATTCAATATGGGGTATGTCATTCACAGACAGCTAGTCTCTCTGTATTCAGTGCTTGGATGTTGACAGCATTGTGGTTTCTGGTGCTGTCAGGAGAGTTTTTAGGGGACATTTTGTAATAAATAAATTTCATGTGAAATTGACAAAATGGCGTATACCCTGGGAATGAATTGTGTATACATGAGTCCCTTCATAATGGGGTTAATAACCAAGCAAGGAACATGATTCCAGACAGCTATTAAGAATAAATATGTGTATAACCAGTAGTATTTTTTATAGACACTAGCATGGGAAGCCTTAGAAAGAAGATGAATAAACCACATGGGAGCTTGGATTGAGATTAACAATGAAGCTGGTGTGGAAACAACTGATGCAAGGAGATGAGGTGCAACAGTAATATATGTTTGCTTAGCATGTTTAGTGTCAGGATCCCGCGGGCGGCTGCGAGGGGAGGCTGCACTCCGCTCGCGGTACTCACACTCCAGCCGTCCGTGGTCCCCTCCTCCTCATGGGCTCGGTGAGCGGCATTCTTCCAGCCTCGAATGCCGCCCGCATCTTCCTCCACGTCCCCCAGCGGCAGCATGCATGACGCTGCACGCTGGGAGACCACCCAATATATTACATGCCGGGGTCAGTCACCTGACCCGGCGTTAAAGGCACAGTGCCTCAATCACAGTGGGAGGTTTAGATATCTCCCACGTGTGATTGTTAATTCTGATTGGAAATTATCCAATCAGAATTAACCTTATGGTTTAAATACTTACCTTTCCTGTTCCTCCCTGCCCTGTTGTGGTCTTTGCTTGCTAGTATTGCTACTGAACTTGTGTTTCTGGTTACATACTCTCTGGCTTGTTAATCTGACTTTGTGACTTTCTTCTACCCTTTGACCTTGGCTTGTTTCTCGTTATTCTGTCTTCTGGTTCCCCTTACTCGGCTTGTCTGCTGACTATTCTTTGTGTGCTTAGCCCGGCCACTCTAAGGTCCGGTACTGCACCTTTTCTGTGTGTGTGTGTGTGTTTTAGCGTGTTTGGTTCCCAGAATCGTGACATTTAGTTAGGCTCAAGTAAAAAGGAGTGCACTCTCCAGACCTAGCATAATAGCTGGAACAGTAAGATACAATTTGACATCAGGGTTATCATAACTGCAACATTTTCTAGAACATACAGATGTTCTAATAGTATCTGTAATATGTATGGTCCTGGAATGCTACCATGATAATATGCCCTGTTTTTATTCATTCAATAAAGAAAAGGAAACCATTTTCCATTTGTTATAGATAATGTGGCTGTAATGGCGTATGCTTATTGTTGTTTTCTAATAACATCAACCCATTCAATGGGATTTAATCTTGTGCTTTTAATATTTTTTTCTCTGTGGATAATTAGGATAGGAATATTCTAAATGGTCACAAAACATAAAGGACAATTATAGGAATGCAATCTTAGTTTTTTCATTAACATTCTTAGACTAAAATTCTTTGTTCATCACAACCTTGGTTTCACTATGATAACCATATGTCTAATTTTCTAAATGTATAGTGCTGTGGAATCAATTTGCGCTCTAAATAAATGAGGAGAACAATATGGTTATATCAAATGCATATGGGTATAGAATGGTTTTAAAAAGCTTAAAAGATAATTACAAGCTAAAAGAAAGTTAGTGATATAACATTTAAATGCTTTTTTTATTATAACTCAGCTGGTTGAAACTGCCTTTAACTAGAAAAAATATCTAATTGTTAAAATACAGGTAAGTCACATTTAACATCTGAATTTATTGTCATGTTGATAAACCTCTGCAAAAAATGAGTAGTGTTTATAAACTAGTTCTAACAGGAAAATCACCTGCTGTTTAGCTACCATCCCGAGGGAGAAGTTCATGTTTACCAACTCACCCGTGCTTATGATTCCTAATTACAGTTTAAATAGAACATCACCAGATTTAGCAGTCAAAATTATAGAATTTTTATCCCCAAGACTATTGCATTGTTTCCCCAGATATTAATGACTTTTTCAAAGATCGATGGAAGCAATAGGTTGGGAGTGCAGAGCTAGTGAAGAATATCCAAGTCATAACAACCTGGTTTGAGTACCTGGTTACTTTTTAATTTGGTGTGTGTTTATTTAGAGAAAATGGAATTTTTAAAGGAACATACATTTCTTAATGGTGGCAATGCTATAAAAATGTCCATTTATACAAAATGGAAAAAAAATGTGAAATGATTAATGTAGCAGACTCCCCACCCCTGAAACAAGCAAACTCACACAAAATGTATATTTTCTAATATTACAAGTCTGCATTAACTCACCTGTATAAAAAGTATTGGATACACTGATATAGCAGTATCATATAGGCTCATTGTGTTTGAGCCCACCACTACAACAATATCAATATTCTTCCCTGCCCTGCCAAAATAAGTCTCAGCCATTTTAGCTCCTGTCACCTTTAATTTCCTTACCAATTCGAGTTGGTCCCTCCCTCCCTCCCTTAGGTTGAACTTTTATTGTCCCTGTTCTGTCACAGTGGCGGGGTTAGTTAGGGAAAATATAGGGATAAAAGAGTCCCTGGTAGAATTACAGAGGAATTAAGGATGTTTTGGCCGAGTGGTTCCAGTTGGTTGGTATAATGTTGGTGTTAGGTTGGTGGTTCGAACCCGGCGGTGGCTTGGAACCTTGGTGGAGTATCGGTATCCAGGTATACCCCTACGAAGAGGCAATATATTTATATGGAATTTGGGTGGGTTAGGGGTATCCGGGTATACCCTTACCAGGAGGTATTAAGTTATGTTAAATATGATTGGTGTATATTTATGTTGAATTGTATATGTATATTTATAGGTCGTTATATTGTTACAAGATTACTTACAATATGTGTCATTGACTTATTATTACTTATAATGTAAGGGATACGTTTGTTGATGTACGGTTAGGTGGGGATGGGCAATGACTTTTAAAATGTTTCATTGTAGATATATGCACAATGTTCAATAAAGTTGGGGACATATTGACCCATAACTCAGAGTGGTTGGAATTTTTGGGTAATTGGTGGGGGCGTGGGTGGTTAAGGGTCTCTCTCTCTCTCCTCCTGCTCAGATGGCGACAATGCACCTGTCATGACACAGATACACATACATACACACACATGCTGACACATATACATACACACTGACAAATACATACACTTAGTGACCCACACACACAGATACATACACTTAGTGACACACACACACACAGTTACCCCCCACACACAGTAACCCATACACACACTTATTGATCCATACACAAAGTGACCCACACATACCCTCAGTGACCAACACACACACACTCAATGACCCACACACATAGTGACTTACACAAACAGTGACCCCCACACACAGTGACCCATACACACACACTCAGTGACCTCCACACACTCCGTGACCCCCCACACACATACTCAGTGATCCACATACACACTCAGTGATCCACACACCAACTCAGTTACACCTGACACACTCAGTGACCCCCCCACACAGATAGTGATCCCCCCACACACAGTGACCCTTACACACACAGAGACCCACTCATAAACAAACAGTGAACCCCCCACATTTTGGCAACAATTATATGATGGGATGCTGCTTTAAGAGGCCTTATGGATGTCAGGAAGGCAAATCTATAAACTAATTATAAATGAGAAAAATCATTCTACAGATTAGTTTTTTTTTTTTTTTTGCATGTATGTTTTCTGACCAAACTCCAATGGTTTTGTGTAATGTGTGCAAATATATGAACATTTCAACAAGCTACTGGGTTCTTTATTGTAAAATGATGACCATACTCCTTGGGCTAACAAGGCAACCCAAAGCATGATTAATGAGAGAATTGTGAGGAATTAACCAGGTCATTCCAAATTTTAAGTCAAAATACTACTAATTTTTCAACCAGAGGATATTAGCCTTAATATTTTAATTATCTAGAAAATTCTTGACATAACCCTTTCTACATAAACTATTACGTTTAGTATATGCTTTTTCCCTAACTGATCTTGTGTTCTTTCTGTAACTTGCAGTACATTATAAATGGCTCCTACTACAAATTTGTCCTGCTTCAGCCAGTGCAAAATACTAAGAGTATGATAAAGAATATGTCACATTTGTGCTGCATTTGAAGTTTGTAATTAAATATCAAACTTTATTGGTAACACTAAATTAATAACAACAATAGTAAAACAAATACTGTTTAAAATAGTCACAACTTTTCATGAAAAACAGTAGCGAATACCTTTTTTTTCTTCTTCACATTTTTACTTTAATTTCACATTATATTTTTGCTTTATCTAATATTCTAGAATCAGGGCAAAATATACTTTAGTTCTCCTTGCATAGCATATTGAAATAAAACATGTATGAATGTTGCTTAATGTATGCAAGATATCTTCTACTTGGCAGCAGCACATGAAATATATATAGCATCCAAATAAGTAATTATGGTATAATATCTATCATAACGTGTATTTCATGTCAATCCTTTATGACAGCAATACATGTGGGTAGTAGGTTTCTGCTAGTCAGCTGGCATGAACAAGATTCAAAAACTTAACCCCTAGGGAATCAGGCTTGTTAATATTTCTGACATGCTGTTAATCCTGAAGGTCTTATATATACTGTATGTACATTGTCATTATTAACAGTTCTGGCATGTTCTTAGTTCTGATGGTGTTAAATATGTTTCCCACTGCTGTATGCCTAAAAGCAGAAGAAGTTGGGGATTAAAAAATTAACTGATTGGATTGGGAGGAGGGAGGGCTTGTTTTCATGTGGGTGGGACGGATGGAACACAGAGCCTGCAAGGAAGAAGCAGTTATGTCAGATGTAAATTATGTGCAGAATTGCACCTTGCCTCCAGCACATGTGCTGCAGGGACTTCTGATCTACCTCCCTGCTCTTCCACATTCAGTGTGAAGTGCAAGGAGACGGAAAATCGCCCACCCGCCAAACCAGGAACAGTGCTATTACACCTGAACTTGAGAAAAGCTCCTATAGACTCAAATTATTAACAACAAAGTTCTCTCTATCACCTACTGCTACTTCACGGAAGCCTGTCAAACTAGCTTACCTACATCCCCCCACTCTCCATGAGAAACTCCATGCTCTTGACAAAGGCGTGATAGCACACCGAAATGAGCGTTGAGCATTTCTTTGTGCCGAATTTTTTTTTTTTTTTTTTATAATTGGAATTTATTGATTTTTATATTGATCAAAAAAAATAGGGTACAGAATAAAAAGAAGGGAAGGGGGTTGTATGAGATATCATGCATACATGAGTATATTCCTGCATCTTCCAACATTACATTTACAGGTTCAATCACATTGCCAAAACACTTCGGTGTATGCCCGTATGCGCCTAGGCCTGGCTATGTCTTTGCGTGAGGGCTTGTCCCTGGTTGACTAGTCTATCAATTGGTTAGTTGGTCTATTTGCTATCACATTTTACTGCTAGCCTCTCTCCTAGCTTGGACTATAGTAAAAGGGTCCCAATGGTATCTAGTGAAGAACCCTACTCTTGAGTTTCGGGTCACCTTTCCTATTTCCCTAACATGGGCTCGGATTTTTATTAAGGTGGGCTGCTAGGTCCCAAAAATCTTGAGGCCTTTAAACGTGCATTCCAGCCGTCCGTCCGTATCCATTCGCCTCCTTCTAGACCATATAAACTACTGGGGGCAAGCAGTATGTATGCAAACGAGTCATACCTATTTCGTACATTTTGAATATTCATGCCTGCATGTCAAGCCGGTTCTCAAGAAAATCTACATTGTATTACATCTCGTAGTGGAAAGGAAAACAAAATATACCCTCAAGGAAAGAAAAGGAATAAAATAGTAAAGAACATGGAAATATGGCACAGTCACATACATATTTTTGCTAGTTGCATACTTGGCAACCCGTTCTGTCGAAGGAATTCTAAGCCATGGATCTATTTACCTCTATAGCGTAGGCAGATTCCGCCATGAATTGTCCCTATATCTCCTCTTCCGAGGCCCTTTGCCCCTTTTCCCCGTTCACGGTGGGAATTTGACTTGCCAACTTTCCCATATCTTTGCAACTTTTCGCTCCTGTGTCGGGGAGGTTATAGACAGTCGCTCATATGTAAAGCTAAGCCTTATTTTATCAATCAGCATCTGTCTATTCGGACATATTCCCGTCTTCCAATTTAAGGTTATTAAGGCTCTGGCTGCCAGTGCTATCTGGGATAGCAGTGCCCTGTTATAAAAGGAAAGCTGTGTGGGGAATTCCAACCATAGGAAAGTCCTGTGTGTCAAGGGTGTTTCAAGCCCCAATTCCTGAATCATTGCGTGTACCGTTTCCCACATCGGTTTAATATGACTGCACTGCCACCATATGTGAAACATGGTGCCCTTGTCTACTCCGCACCTCCAACACGTTCCAGGTGCGGTTTTGAAGATGTGCCTGAGCCTGTCTGGGGTTAAGTACCACCTATAAATTAGCTTCATATGGGCCTCAAAATGAGAGTAGCAATTGGACATCCCCTCGAGAGCATTTAACCTCTTGATCCACTTGTCTAACAGGGTTTTTTCCCCTGTCTCCCTCTCCCATTGCAGGACAAACGAGGATTGATTTATGTCAGTGTTGGCAAAATATGTTTTGTAACATGCTGAGAGGAGTTTGGGTTTCAAGGGTCTGTTACAGCTAGTAGCAATTAAAAGGTTTTCCCCTGAGTCTGTCTGTATTTCCTCTTTTCCGTTAAAGTCTACATGGTCCATAATGGCACTCTTAATTTGCAAGTATAGGAATGTGAAATTAGGGGGTAAGTCATACAACTTCTGTAGTTCTGGGAATGGCACTATCGTACTCCCGGATAGAAATTGAGATGTCTTAGTGATTTGGTGGGCCTCCCATCACTTCAAGGAGAGCCATGGAGAGACCGCAGCCAGCGCCTCCAATGGGCATAATTTGTGGAATTTGGAGGCACCATTTTGGGACCTTAGCAAATCATCCCATGCTGCCATCGAAGCTGTTGTTGTCGCGAACAGTGTTGGTTTTTTACTCCTCAGTGATGGAGGGGTCCACAAGTATGACAGCAATCTCTCTCCTGCTAGCTGCTGTCTCTCCATGTCAACCCAACCTAATGTTCCCCTTGGAGCATGTAAATTAATGGCTTGAGTTAGCAATGCTGCTTTGTGGTAAGCCCATACTTGCGGTACGCCCATCCCCCCTTCTCGACTGGTTTCTGTATACATCCCCCCGCTATTCGAGCTCTTTTTTTTGCCCAAATAAATTCCGTAAAAACTCACTGCATTTTGTGGCAATAACTTTTGGGGACCGGGATGGGAAGCATCCTAAACACATAAAGTAGCTTCGCTAAGGATATCATCTTCGTGACATTTATGCGCCCTGCCCAAGACAGCTTCACATCTCTCCATGTATCTAGTTCTTGCTTTATTGAGTTAAATATTCTTGTGTAATTTTGGTTAAACAGGGTTTGGGCAGTTTTAGTGATACTAACTCCTAAGTATGTCAAATAATCCTCCCTCCAATCTATCTTAAAACGATGCTGAAGGTATTCCGTCCTCTGTATGGGAACATTAATAGGGAGAGCTTGAGATTTACTGGTGTTAAGCTTATAATATGAAATCGTTCCAAATCTCTCCAAGAGATCCAGCAGGGCCGGCAGGGATCTTTCCGGTTCCGTAAGTGTCAATATGACATCGTCGGCGAATAAGGAGAGTTTATGTTGGTGGTCGCCTATCAATACTCCACTAATGCGTTGAGCTAAAGGTTCGAGGCATAGGATGAAAAGCAAGGGAGACAGAGGTCAGCCCTGTCGGGTGCCATTGGTTATGGCAAAGGGTGTCGAAATAAATCCCGCGTTCGAGACACAGGCCGTGGGATGGGTATAAAGTGCCATTATAGCACCAATAAGCGCCTCCGAAAACCCGAATCTCTTTAGTACCTCCCTCATATATGTCCAATTTAATCTGTTGAAGGCCTTCTCCGCATCTAATGCAAGCAGAAGGCCCTCCATGTGTGCCTCATCCATATGTTGAAGAATATTTAATAAAAGTCTAGAATGATCTGATCCCTGCCGGCCTCCCGATTGATTGTGATGTATCAGAGAAGGTAGAAGAGGGGCCATCCTGTCCGCTAAAATCTTTGCATATCATTTTGTGTCCATGTCCAGGAGGGATATAGGCCTAAAGTTGGCACAAATAATAGGTTTTTTGCCAGGTTTGGGCAGAGTAACAATATGAGCACGCAGCATGTCAGGGGGAAGAGAACCATTTAAGAAAGCATCATTAAAAAGCGTAGCGAGGTAGGGTACTAGTTGAGTTCGGTATGTCTTGTAATATACGGCTGACAAACCGTCCGGGCCCGGGCTTTTAGCAGCCGGCAAAGCCTGAATATGTTTAAAAACTTCCTCGTCCGTAATAGGCTCCAAGAGGCCTGTTCTGTCGGATTCCGACAGAAAGGGGAGTTGGACTTGATCTAAAAAGGCGGTAATCTGTTGTTTGGTTGGGGCCTTCAAGAGGCTATCTTGATCTAAGTTATACAACGAGCCATAATATGTCGCAAATTCCGCTACAATGTTTTCGGGGTTCATAACTTTGTGTCCCTGTGCTGAGTGTATGTATGCTATTTTTGCGGCGGCTGCCCTTTTCCGTAGTTGTGAGGCCAATACTGCCCCAGCCCTATTACCGTGTGCGAAATACCTCTGTTTTAATCTAAGTAACATAAAATTAGTCTTTGCTAGTTCCATCTCCATTAGTTGAGAGTTGATGTCTTTAATGTCTTGTAAGTGTTGCAAAGAAGGGGAAGATTTATTCTGCAAAGAAGCTTCTGTAAGCCTTTTGGTAAGTTCCAAGTATGTTTTTAATCTACGGGCCTTAGCCCTGCTCGCATGTTTGATGAACACCCCTCTAATGTAAGCCTTGTGCGATTCTTGTACCTTATTATTTTGAAAGTAGTGCTGCAGTTCCTGCTCAATGTCACTGCGTATCTGAGTGTCAGTTAGGAGGTGTTCGTTCAGTCTCCATGAACCCTTGCCCCTATTTGGGTATTGGTCGCCCAGTGTCAAGGTGATCGGGGCGTGGTCTGACCACGTGATCAGCCCAATAGTGCTATTCACCACTTTAGTAATGAGAGACCCATGGATCAGAAAACGATCTATCCGGGAGTACGAGTTGTGTGCCCCTGAGTGAAAGGAATAGTCTCGCTCCAGGGGATGGGTAACCCTCCATGGATCGACATATCCATATGCCAGTAAAGTTTGGTTCAATTGCTTAGTAATGTGGTGTCGGTGCTGGAGAGTAGAGTTTGTTACTGTCTGGTTGGTAGACGTGTCTAAGTTTTGGTCTAGAATAAGGTTAGTGTCCCCCCCTATGATTACCTCTCCCAGCCCCCATTTGTCCAGCTTTTGAAAGATCCGATCTAGAGTGCCGAATTTGTTTTTAATACTGGGGGACTTAGTTGACTAATATAGAGTGTCTCATGGAGAGTGGCGGGATGTGGGTAATAGCACTGTTCCGGGTTTGGCGGGTATGCAATTTTCTACCTGTAAGTGATATATATTTGAAGATTCACCGCAATTATCTCGCTAAGCACCTGCTTATTATTTTTACTTTTTTGGCTACACAGTTCAGTTTCTTTAATCTACCCTGTAACCCTCTACTCAATTATACATGCTCTGCCTGTTCTCTTCTACCCTGTCTAGCTAATGGACATTAAGATTCCCCCCCGCCCCCCACCCCCTCCGATGCACTCTGAGATAAACAGAAGGTGTGCATATGTGGAATTTGCAACATTATTATCTAAAGTGTAGCAGGTTCAGGAAGTATTTACTGTGTTATCCTAATACTTTAAACAGTACCTAACATAGAATCTGGCAGTTTGAGTTCAATACAGACCCTGCTGACAGATGCTACGCCTTTAATAGGAATAGCACTATACTGTGCCGTGGGGGTGTATATACTTAATACTCTAGCCTCCTATCCTGTTAATAGAGTGATCTCCATTTATAGCCATACTATTTATTGTTATTTTTTGGCCACACAGTATTTGTTTGTCAATCTTTGAAGTATTATATATATCTAAGCCACTGGAAGCTTTGCAGTTTATATAATTATACTTCTGGCATTTTTGTGGCTTTTCACAAATTAGTCTATCTTTAAAGGTATTTTACCACTTGGTTTTCATGTAAATATTTTTTTATCACACTTAGGAGGTTTTCACATGTAGTTAGTTTGTGTATATATGTATTTGGCTAAATAAAGGTTGTACCATACATACAAATTTTGTACTCTTAAGAGATATCACATGGTGGAGTGGACATCCACCTGTGTATAGTAGAGGGAGTGGCCACCCCACTTTCATATTTTTTATATTACATTATTTGGGGTTCATGCCCTTGGATATGTCGACGCTAGACGGTTCAGGACCGTCATCGGCATTTTTCCCTTGCCGACCGACGACGGTCCTGAACCGTCCTAAATTTAAAATGTACTTACCCGATCGCCGTCGTTCCCCCGGCGGCGATCGGCGGTGCTCCCGGTGTGGGGAGACTGCCTGCAGCCCAGACAGTCTCCCCATGGCGGTTTAGGACCCCTGGGGCCATGTGATCGCCCAACAGGGCGACCACATGGTCACAAGAGGTGTCCTAGTCTCTGCCTGCAGGGGGACTGTCTGTGCTGACAGGCAGTCTCCCTGCAACTGTAAAATCATAAAAAAAATTAAAGTGAAAGTTAATAAAAAAAAATATTATTATATATGTGTATATATATGATATATAGACATATATTATACCTATATAATATATGTCTATATATCATATATATAATGTCATGCTAAGTGTATTTTTATATTAATATGTACATATATTAATATAAAAATACACTTATAATTAATTTACACACGTATATATAATATATATATAATAACTATATATATTGTATATATATATTATTATAAAATACGAATAATAAATAATTTAAATTAAATTAAAAAAATTAAAAATGGCGGAGCCTGGCCACCGAGCCGCATAGACGCACCGAACATGGGCTCCTGCCGAGCGGACACAATCCGGGGCAAGAACGGAGACAATCTCACCCAAAGCCACTCAGGGGTGCGCCACCCACGTCGGGGGTGCCCTCCGGAACCCATTGATGCCACCCCGGGGCCCGCGGGAGCCGGGAAAACGGAGATATGGATGCGGCCTACTGAGGCTGAAGCCGGGGAGAGGCGGCCGCTCTCCTCGGCTCAAAAGCCACCAAACGAGCTCTCTGCAACTCTCCCCCCCCCCTCTGGACCGGTGGGGGACATCCCGGTCCGCCTTGTAAGCAAGCAAGCGACCCAAACACATGTCAAGCTGGGGCAACCGACCCACAGGGCAAATCCAAGATGGCGGCTCAGCGAAAACGCAGAAAGCAGAGCAAACGCAACCAGCCACCCATGTCCCCTCTGGAAACATTCGACCACCTCTGCTCAAGCTTCAGGGATGCCCTCCAGAGGAGGGGAGCTACCTACCACCAAGCTGAGGTAATGGTGACCTCGTGGATGCGACCTGCGGCTCGACGGAGCTACTACAGGCAAACACCACGAGCCTCCAAAATGGCCGCCCGACAACACAGACTACAACGGGCCCACAGGCGGAAAATGGCGGCTGGCATATCGGGCGCAATCCCTTACCGGCAAATGCACGCATCCAGATATGCACACCGACCGTCACAAGCATGCAACCCACCGGATCACAATCCCAGCACCTATTGCAGCCTGAACCGACGCCAAGCACTGATCAGGGCAACACAAGCGAATGGGCGGCAGCTGTGCCCACGGGGCACCGCCAGAGCCAACGACCGAAGTGGTGTCAGCAAGCTAGGGGGGCACAAAGGCCACCCTGCCCTGGAAGACAACCTGCCACGGACCGGCATGGGCTGAAAGAGACTGGTTTGCAGGCACACAACCCCGGTTTCAACCAATCTCCTTATGCTATATTGTATTCTATATCTCCAGTGACATGTACCAACCTAAACCACACTACAGCTAAATCAGTCTGTCTAAATACGCCCAAATCAGCCTGTAGTTAGACATGTTTATATGTTTGCTTAAAACTGCGCCCGACTCTTAACAATCGAGTATTCAGTTACCCTAATCGTTAACACACATACGCTAGTAAAGAGTACCGTTATCCAGTTAATTTTCTATCACTTTTAAGATACACTCTAAGTACACTCGTATGCACAAGTCATGTTCCCCGCATAGGTCTCTACTATCTCTGTTTCTCCATGACATGTGTAATATGCTACAGTATTTTAAATCAAACGTGTTCCTGATCTATTGTTTTCCAATAATATATAAAAAAATGTGTGCCTGTATTTCAAATGCCATAACAAGTCATACCAGAGTTTATTTCCCTACCGGCTGTCGCTGTTGTGGCACATGCCGGCTGTTTGTTCAATCAGTGCACAACCAAAATAAAGAATTTAAAAAAAAATTAAAAAAAAAATTAAAAATAATAATACAAATTAAAAAAAATTATATATCTATACGAAATTTTATTCTAACTGTATTTTGATATTAATATATATATATTTATATCAAAATACACTTAGAATGAAATTGTATATATATCTATGTATATATAAATAAATAAAAAGAATGCGAACTATTCATATGTCCATATACAAAATTACATAAATAATTATATAAATATACACGTAGACTTCAAATATATAAATATGCATATATATTTAAATTCTACGTGCGTATTTATGTAATATTTTTACATAATTAAGTTATTTTATTGATTGCAATTTAAGGGACCTGCCTGCCAACCCAGGCCGAAAGTCCAGAGAATTTAATTTGCTATCACTGTATTTTACCCTGTAACGTTCTACGACACCCTAAAACCTGTACATGGGGGGTACTGTTTTACTCGGGAGACTTCGCTGAACACAAATATTAGTGATTCAAAACAGTAAAACATATCACAGCGATGATATTGTCAGTGAAAGTTACTTTTTTTGCATTTTTCACACACAAACAGCACTTTTACTGATGATATAATTGTTGTGATACATTTTCCAGTTTTGAAACACTAATATTTGTGTTCATCAAAGTCTCCGGAGTAGAACAGGACCCCCCATGTACAGGTTTTATAGCGTTTTTGAAAGTTACAGGGTCAAATATATGGGTCAAATATTTTTACATTGAAAATGGCCAGGTTGGTTACGTTGCCTTTGAGAGCGTATGGTAGCCCAGGAATGAGAATTACCCCCATGATGGCATACCATTTGCAAAAGAAGACACCCCATTTGCAATACCTTGGGTTATGTCCAGTCTTTTTTAGTAACCACTTAGTCACAAACACTGGCCAAAATTAGCGTTCAATTTAGTTTTTTACTTTTTTCACACACAAACAAATATGAACGCTAACTTTGGCCAGTGTTTGCGACTAAGTGGCTACTAAAAAAGTCTGGACATACCCCATATTGAATACCCTGGGTTGTCTACTTTTAAAAAAATATGTACATGCGGGGTGTTATTTAGCAATTTATGACAGATAATAGTGTTACAATGTCACTATTGATACATTTTAAAAATGTATGTTTTGAAACCGCAATATCCTACTTGTACTTATAGCCCTATAACATGCAAAAAAATAGCAAAAAGCATGTAAACACTGGGTATTTTTGAACTCAGGACAACATTTTGAATCTATTTAGCAGTTTTTTTCATTTGCTTTTGTAGATGAGTAAAAGATTTTTCACATAAAATTCAAAAAACGTGTATTTTTTTCAATTTTTCATCATATTTTTTCATTTTTTTAAAATTAAATTACATGAGATTATATAAATAATGGTATGTAAAGAAAGCCCCTTTTGTCCTGAAAAAAAACAATATATAATTTGTATGGGAGCAGTAAATGATAGAGCAGAAAATTACAGCTAAACACAAACACCACAAAAGTGTCAAAAATATGCCTGGTCGCAAATGTACAACATCGCAAAAAAAGTCCGGTCCTTAAGGGGTTAACACTGTTATCTCCTTTTTCTTGTCTTATGTAAAAATGCCATTTTGTTTCCCCCTCTCCACAAATATTTACATAAATTGGTGAGAAAATGGTGACACGTTAAGGCACAATATACACCATATAAGATACCCTTTGTGGGGTTATTTGAACAGTCTCACTGCTATAAGACCCTAAAATGAGACATAGGCCCGTCAAATCCATCTACGATAATTCTAACTATAGAAACTGAAATAGCCTTGTCTCTTATATGGCATTGTAGCTTTGCAGAATAGTGCCAAATGCATACAATGGGGGTATTGTTATACTTAGCAGATGTAGCTGAACGCAATAAGGGGTTCTGTGCATGAATAGCACACACCAGCTTTACAAAATACACATCACAAAAACCTTGTTATATGTGTATATGCCAAAATAGAGAAAAAACAAAATTTTACGCCAATATTTAGCAGAGATTGGCGATGAAATGGCTACGTAAAAAGTGTCAAACTAACCTTAGGTAAAGAGCCTGTGATGTCTACTTTATATAAATATATACTTTGTGTGGCAAATCTTTTTTTTCTGTGATGGCTACTAAACCTACAAGACAAACTTCTAAAATTGTTGCAAATTGAAATTTTATTTTAGTCCTTGTATTTTGTTACCCGTAACTTTCCAAAAAAGCTGAAATCCTATACATATGATGTACTCTGTAAATCAAGACACATACATTAATTTATTTTGAATTACTTTTTCTAAGCTGGACATATTATGCACACACTATTATTGCCAAAACTGTGAAAAAAATAGATTTTTATTTTTTTGAGGGGGTGTTTTTTTTTATAATTAATGAGAATGTATCTATGTATATGTGACATCAAATTAAAGCCCTGTTTGCCCTCTAAAAAACTGTATATCATATTTGTTGGTGCACTGAGTGACAGAGATGCAAATTGCGTTTGAACACAAACAGCAAAAAATGCAAAAATGGCTTTTGTCCTTAAGGGTTAAGACAAGCTTCTGAAGCTGTGTCCTTAAGGGGTTAAGGCTAGGTCCCTTCACTTGCTGTATTGTCAGCCCTCATTTCCTTCCTGCAAAAGTGAGAGGAAGTGCTCAGATCAATTCCTTCTAGCATATAAAGAAAGCTATACATAAGGAAAGAGACACTGTGCATTTCTTGGAGACCTAGATAAGGTTTACTGGTTTCCAGGGAAGCCATTCTTGTACAGCACAAAGATAGGCAAAGAAGAGGGTGGATAGGAGCTCAGCTGGGTATAATATTTTGGAAGTATCTGTGTGTGCGCCAGACTTTATATACGTATGACATTGGCTGTGTGTTTGTGTATGTGTGGTAGTGTATATCTGTGTGTTTTCTGTCCAGCAGTGTGCATGACTTGTGTATATGTATATCCATGTGTCAGGATCGGGACAGGGATCCAACACGCAGAGTACAAACAGGAGAAGTTACGTATACCGGACCTTAGAATGGCCGGACTAACGTAAGGAGTAAGCAAAGAATGGTCTAGAGACAAGCCGAGGTCGAGGGAACGAGAGAGCAGGTAAACGAGAGACAAGCCGGGTCAAAAAGGTAATAGAGGTAAGCAGGGTAGAAATAATACGAGCCGGGTAAGAACCAAAGAGACAAATTGAAATAAGAGCGCTGAGTGACTAGACTAGCTAGAACCACGACAGGGCAATGAACCAATACACAAAACCTTATTTTATACCCTGCTTCTAAATAGATGATCATGCCCCCGACGAGTCCTGATTCGTGCTCAGGACTTGATTGACAGGTCGGAACGGATAGTCGTTATGACGTCGGCTACTAGAGCCGCGTCATAAAAGGAGGCGGATCAGAGGCATCCGGCGTGTAAACGGCCGAGAGGACTGCGAGGAACGAGTGAGTCAGCCCCTCTGAGAGGGCGGAATTCTGAGTGTCTCACCTCCTCTGAGGTAGAGACAACAGGTACCCTGACAGTACCCCCCCTCTCAGAAACGCCCACCGGGCGGAAGGAACCGGGACGAGACGGAAACCGGGAATGAAAAGCCCTGCGGAGGCGAGGAGCATGCACCTCCTCCTGGACCACCCAAGACCTCTCCTCAGGACCATATCCTTTCCAGTCCACAAGATATTGTAACTTCCCCCGAGAAATTCGAGAATCGACGATGGAGTTGATCTCATACTCCTCCTGGCCCTCAACCTGAACAGAGCGAGGAGAGAGTGCAGCGGAGGAAAACCTGTTACAAACTAGAGGCTTCAACAAGGAAACAAGAAAGGAGTTAGGAATGCGCAAGCCAGGTGGAAGAGCAAGGCGATACGCAACAGGATTAATTCGAGTCAGAACCTTGTAAGGACCAATGTAACGAGGCGCAAATTTCATAGAGGGAACCTTCAAGCGAATGTTTCTGGTACTCAACCATACCCTATCCCCTGGAACAAAAACCGGAGCCGCCCTTCTACGCTTGTCTGCATGTTGTTTGAACAACGTGGAATTATGAAGGAGAATTTGTCGAGTCTGATCCCACAACTTCCTCAAATTGGCAACATGGACATCAACCGACGGTACCCCTTGGGAAGGGGAAACCGAGGGAAGAATAGGAGGATGAAAGCCATAATTCATGAAAAAGGGGCTAGAACGAGTCGAATCGCAAACGAGATTGTTGTGTGCAAACTCCGCCCAAGGAATCAGACCGACCCAATCGTCCTGGTGTTCGGAAACAAAACAACGCAAATATTGTTCAATCTTTTGGTTGGTGCGTTCAGCAGCTCCCTTAGACTGGGGATGATATGCAGAAGAGAAATTCAATTTGATACCCAATTGAGAACAAAAGGATTTCCAAAAACGGGAAACAAATTGGGGACCTCTATCAGAGACAATTTCGGAGGGTATACCATGTAAACGAAAAATCTCTCTCGCGAATATCTCAGCCAATTCGGGAGAAGACGGAAGTTTAGGTAAGGGCACGAAATGAGCCATCTTAGTAAACCTGTCAACCACCGTGAGAATAACAGTCTGTCTTTTAGAAATAGGCAAATCGACAATGAAATCCATAGCCAAACAGGACCATGGTCTCTCGGGAATTTCCAAGGGGTGCAAGAGCCCACAAGGAAGCGTATGAGGTTGCTTAGTCTTCATACAGACCTCACATGCCCCGACGAAATCCTTAATATCCTTACGTAATGAAGGCCACCAGAAATCCTTAGAAATCAAGGAACACGTCTTGCGTATGCCAGGATGCCCAGCCACCTTGCTGTTGTGAAAGCACTGCAACAGTTCCAGTTGGAGTTCAGGAGGAACGAAGTGCCGTGCCCCGGGAGCCTGTCTGGGAGCCAGATGCTGTACCTTCATGATCTCGACAAGCAACGGGGAGTGTATCCTGAGATTCGTGTTGGCGATAATATTGCACTTGGGAACTACAGAGGACAAAACCGCATCAGATATAGTAGAGGGTTCATGTTGGCGAGACAAAGCATTGGCCTTAGAGTTCTTAGAACCAGGTCTATAAGTGAGCACATCATTGAAATGAGTAAGGAATAAGGACCAACGAGCTTGCCTGGCGGACAAGCGCTTGGCCTCCCCAATATAGGACAAGTTCTTGTGATCTGTCAAAATAGTAACAGGGTGCAAGGTCCCTTCCAATAAATGTCTCCACTCCTTTAAAGCCATAATAACCGCTAATAGTTCCCTGTCACCAATGTCATATCTGCTTTCAGGCCCAGACAATTTCTTGGAAAATAAACCACATGGATGTAACGGTTTATCCACACCTAATCTTTGAGACAAGATAGCACATATACCTGTCTCCGAGGCGTCTACCTCGAGTAGAAAAGGCAAAGACGTATCAGGATGAACTAAAATCGGTGCTGAAGCAAAAAGATCCTTGAGTGTTTTGAAAGCAATGAGAGCTTCAGTAGACCAAGTCTTAGTGTCAGCCCCCTGTCTAGTCATATTGGTAATAGGCGCAATAATAGACGAGTATCCTTTAATGAAGCGCCTTTAATAATTGGAGAATCCAATAAACCTCTGAATGGCCTTGAGTCCCCTGGGCAATGGCCAATCTAAAATAGATTGGAGTTTAACCGGATCCATCTTAAACCCGTCCCTAGAAATAACGTACCCAAGAAAGTTTATCTGAGACTGGTCAAAACTACATTTCTCCAATTTGCAGTACAATCCATGTTGTAGAAGTTTGCGCAATACCCTTCTGACTTGTCTGTGGTGAGTCTCAATCTCACTAGAGTGTATAAGTATATCATCCAGATATACAATAACGCAATCATGTTGAAATTCCCTAATAACTTCATTAATCAGGTCCTGAAATACTGCTGGTGCATTACAGAGACCAAAAGGCATTACCGTGTACTCATAGTGCCCGTAACGGGTATTGAAAGCTGTTTTCCATTCGTCTCCCTGTTGAATTCTCACCAAGTTATACGCCCCTCTGAGATCTAACTTGGTGAAAATTTTGGAGCCTTTTAAACGATCAAAGAGCTCAGTAATCAAAGGAATCGGGTAGGCATTTCTAATAGTTATTTTATTCAATCCCCGATAATCAATACAAGGCCTTAATGTACCATCTTTCTTATTCACAAAAAAGAACCCGGCCCCGGCAGGGGAGGAGGATCTCCTAATGAATCCCTTGTCCAGGTTCTCACGAATATACTCCTCTAAGACTAGGTTCTCCTTAGTAGATAAAGGATATACCGTGCCCCTCGGAGGCATGGTACCGGGCAAGAGTCTGATCTTGCAGTCAAAGGGCCTGTGTGAAGGTAGAGTGTCAGCATTCTTCTTGTCAAAGACTGCCTTTAAATCCAGGTATAGGGGTGGTATTTGTAAGTCTACGCAAACCGGTGAGACCTTCTGTAAGCACCTGTTTTGGCAACCTTGACCCCAGGAGACTATTTCACCCAATTCCCAATCGATAATGGGGTTATGTTTCGTAAGCCAAGGATACCCCAAGACTATTGGAACAGAAGGAGATGAAATAAGCATAACAGATATACCTTCCTCGTGTAAGATACCAACAGTTAAATTAACAGGTATGGTCTCATGAAAAATAACAGGTTCAGATAATGGTCTACCATCTATGGCCTCAACGGCCAAGGGTGTATCCCTTAGCTGCGATGGGATAGAGTGTTTACTGACGAAGACTTGGTCAATAAAGCTTTCAGCAACTCCGGAATCTATCAACGCCATAGTATTTAATACTCCCTTCTCCCAAGCTAAAGAAACAGGTAGTAGAAGCCTATGATCTTTATAGTCATGTATAGAGGACAAGATAGAAACACCCAAGGCCTGTCCTCTAGAGGAACTTAGGTGCGAGCGTTTCCCGGGCGGTTAGGACAGTTTCGGCGTAGGTGACCTCTTGCTCCACAATACATGCACAACCCCTCCCTTCTCCTGTACTGTCTCTCCTCTTCTGAGAGACGAGTATTGCCTATCTGCATAGGTTCTGGAAGCGCTAAAGTTGTAGATTCAGGACTTTGGAATGAGAGAGCTAGTCTAAAGGAAGGTTCTATCTCGAGTGTTCTGTCTCTGTCTTAAACGTTCATCAATTCGAGAAATAAAAGAAATTAAATCCTCCAAACTTTCAGGAAGCTCTCTTGTGGCAACCTCATCTAGAATTTCGTCTGATAGTCCGTTTAGAAATACGTCCATATAAGCCTGTTCATTCCACTTGACTTCTGCTGCCAAGGATCTGAACTCTAAGGCATAATCAACAAGGGTTCGGTTATGTTGTCTAAGACGTAACAGTAGTCTAGCAGCATTAACCTTTCTACCTGGAGGATCAAAAGTCCTTCTAAAAGCAGTGACAAAGGCATTATAATTATAGACTAACGGATTATAATTCTCCCACAAAGGATTAGCCCATCTCAAAGCTTTATCAATGAGTAGTGTGATTATGAATCCAACCTTCACCCTATCTGTAGGGTAGGAGCGGGGTTGTAATTCGAAATGAATACCTATCTGGTTTAAAAAACCTCGACACGTATCCGGAGAGCCACCATAACGTACAGGGGGAGTTATACGGGATGAAGCACCTACTGTGGCTACCTCTAGGCCTGAACTTACAGGAGAGATGGATGCAGTACGTATCTCTTCTGATTGGTTACTAGAACGAGATAGTAAGGCTTGCAACACTAGAGCCATCTGGTCCATTCTATGATCCATGGCCTCAAATCTAGAGTCAGGAGAACCGACCTGAGTGTTTGTACCTGCAGGATCCATTGGCCCTGTCGTAATGTCAGGATCGGGACAGGGATCCAACACGCAGAGTACAAACAGGAGAAGTTACGTATACCGGACCTTAGAATGGCCAATCAATGGCCAGTAAGCAAAGAATGGTCTAGAGACAAGCCGAGGTCGAGGGAACGAGAGAGCAGGTAAACGAGAGACAAGCCGGGTCAAAAAGGTAATAGAGGTAAGCAGGGTAGAAATAATACGAGCCGGGTCAGAACCAAAGAGACAAATAGAAATAAGAGCGCTGAGTGACTAGACTAGCTAGAACCACGACAGGGCAATGAACCAATACACAAAACCTTATTTTATACCCTGGTTCTAAATAGATGATCACGCCCCCGACGAGTCCTGATTCGTGCTCAGGACTTGATTGACAGGTCGGAACGGATAGTCGTTATGACGTCGGCTACTAGAGCCGCGTCATAAAAGGAGGCGGATCAGAGGCGTCCGGCGTGTAAACGGCCGAGAGGACTGCGAGGAACGAGTGAGTCAGCCCCTCTGAGAGGGCGGAATTCTGAGTGTCTCACCTCCTCTGAGGTAGAGACAACAGGTACCCTGACACCATGTGCATGTGTGTATCTCTATGTTGTAGTGTGTACCTGGCTGCTTAGGCGTGCGCACGGGGTGTGCCGGGTGTGCCTGGGCACACCCTAATCCCCGTGGCACGCCTATGGATTGAGTCCTGCAGGAACGGAGTTCCTGCACTTTTTTTGAGCAGGAACGCCGTTCCTGCAGGCACTCAGTGCCCCAAATGCCCCCCTTCCTCCCCCTGTCATGGAGGGGAGGGGGGGCAAGAGGTGATGGACCCCAACACCCCCCCGGTCGGGCGGCTCTCTCCATATCAGCCGCGGCGAGGGAGTTGTGTGCTCTCTGCTCCCTCTCGCCGCGCGGGCTGTCTGCTGTAGCTGGGAGCCGGAATATGACGTCATATTCCAGCTCCCAGCTACAGCAGACAGCCCGCGCGGCGAGAGGAAGCAGAGAGCACACAGTTCCCTCGCCGCGGCTGATATGGAGAGAGCCGCCCGACCCACTGGACCCCAGGGACAAGTCCACGCCAGCACTCCAGGTAGGGAGGCTGGGTGGACATTTTTTAATAAAAAAAAATAATAATGTGTGTGTGTGTGTGTGTGTGTGTGTGTGTGAATGTGTATGTGTGTGTGTATGTGACTGTGTTTGTGAATGTGTGTCTGTGTGTCTGTGAACGTGTGTGTGTGTGTGTGTGTGTCTGTCTGTGACTGTGTTTGTGTATGTGAATGTGTGTCTGTGAATGTGTGTGTGTGTGTCTGTGAATGTGTGTGTGTGTCTGTGAATGTGTCTGCGACTGTGTGTGTGTGTGTGTATCTGTGTATGTGTGTCTGTGAATGTGTATGTGTGTCAGTGTATGTGAATATGTGTGTCTGTGAATGTGTGTGTGTCTATGAATGTATAAGTGTGCGTGTGTCTGTGAGTGTATGTGTGTGTGTTTGAGTATGCGTGTCAGTGTGTGTGACACACACACACACACACATATACATACACACACTGGAGTGTATATTATTTTTTTTGGGGGGGTGGGAATCTTGGTTCCCACACTTTATTCCCCAGGACTTTATTCTCCCCTGTCGGCTCATGCAGAACCGGCGCTGAGCGTCGGCTCTGCTCTAAGCCTCCATGGGCCGGTGGGGAGATCAAAGATCTACCTCACCAGCCCACAGCAGCATGAAGGGAGGCAGGAGAGGACCCGGGGAGCTCTAGACAGCAGCTCCGCCAGGTTCCTCTCGCGAGATCTGAGCATTGCCGCGGCAACGCTCAGATCTCACGAGAGTTAAGTCTAGCCCCGCAGGCTAGAGTTCACTCTCCACTGGACCACCAGGGATGGCACATGGCAGCAAGGATCCCCCCTCCCTACATAAGGTAAGAAGGGAGGGGGGTATTTACTAATCTGCCCCCACCTCCACAATCTGTCCAAACATACAGCACACACACACACATACAGCACCCACACACAAAAAGCACCTACAGACATACAGCACTCTCACACAAAAAGCACAAACACAGCACCCTCACACACACAGCACCAAAACAGCACCCACACACATACAGTACACATACAGCACCCTCACACACACAGTACACTAACCGCACCCTCACAAACACACACAGCACCTTTACAAACACACAACACCCTCACACACAGCACACTAACAACACCCTCAGAAATACACGACACCCACACACATCACACAAACAGCACCCTCACACACACAGCACCATCACACACACATCACACAAACAGCACCCTCACACACACAGCACACTAACAGGTCCCTAACAAACACACACACAAACACCCTCACCCACATAGCACACTACCAGCACCCTCACACATACACACACACAGCAGCACCCTTACACACACCACCCTCACACAGCACACTAACAGCACACACACACACACACACACAGCAGTGTATGTATATGTGTGTGTGTATTTATATATATATATATATATATATATTTTTTTATATATATATATATATATATATATATATGTACATACATATACATGCGGCGTGTGTTTGTGCTTTAGGGTGCACACCCTAATGCAATAGGCTGCGCACGCCTATGCCTGGCTGTGTATATGTGTGGCAGTGTGTTTCTGTGTTTGTAGGTATATGTGGCCGTGTACATCTAATTGTGTTTGTGGCACTGTTGATCTGTATGTGCAAGAGTATATCTGTGAGTGTGGGGATGTACTAGACTAGGAATGTGCATCTATGTATCTTTAAATATGAATCTATGTATACTGGTTTAAATGTGCTTTGCTAATGCGCATTTCAGTGGGCACAGCAAGTGGTTTTGTAAGGAGCCCAAATAATTCTGATGGCAGCACTGTTTTTTTTACCTAAAAAACAAACAAAACACAGTATACAATGATGTCATATTTCTGTACTGCTTTCTCAGATTTACATGATAAAATAAATTGGGTTTCACAGATAATCAAGGACTCTGAGCCGTATATCAATATCTGTATGCTCATGCTATAACGGCATATAACTGTTTCAATGCCACAACAGATGATTTACAGAAGGAGCAGAAATTCATTGCATTCCTTCCATTGACAGCAAAACAAAGTCACTTGTCAAGGATCTTGAAATAACACAATATGTTCTGATATAACAAAAGTGCCAACTGTTATTGTTGCTTTTACAGTACAATTTACATGGGTTTCTCAATGTACATATGGTTGCTTTAAATATTTAAAAAGGCAGAGTGTCGCTAATATTATAAATGTATAATTTTGCCAGAACATTATTACATTAATTGAACAACATAATTGCAAAAGTTAGCTATGTATTGCTAGCCATTTCTTCTAAAGAAATCTAGACCACCAGAGATAATTTTACAAAATTTCATTAATACATCTTGAAGCATCATGTACATTTTGTGACAGTGCTCTGTGGATCATGACCGAGGCGCATGCTTTGGAGCACAGAAATGAAGAGAAGAAGAAGAATTTGTGGCCAGCAGTAGACAAGAGGAGAGTAGAGGATCAGGAAAACAGTTCCTGAAGATAAAGCTAAGTCTAAAAATTGGTTTAGACCAGTGGTCCCCAACCCAGTCCTCATGGACCACTAGCAGTCCGGGTTTTGTCAGTATCTCCATTTGAATAAAAAAGGGAAATACAAAAATCCTGTACTGTTGGTGGTTCATGAGGACTGGGTTGGGGACCACTGGTTTAGACTGGACTATAGATAAAGAAGAAAGTCAAGAAGCAGGAGGGCTTAAGAGAAGTATAACAAGGCAGACTGTGCGGCATGTCTCTTTATCAATGATGATTGATGAGGATTTGATGAAGATTTCAATATGGTATGTATTTCTTTAACATTTCAACAACATATATGTGTTTGCTAAGCTTTCATTTTGCATTTGTACTTAAAGCGGCACTGTCATGCCGAATTCCGTTTTTTTTTTAACCCCCCTCCCGCCTCAACTACATCCAATCGACCCCCTAGTCATCCCCAAATGCCCCTATGCCCCCCACATTACCTATTTTTTATTCTTTATTTTCTGCCCCGATCTATATTCAGGGCGCCGCCATCTTTGTGTGGGTAGGTGAAGTCCCTGTGGGACACGTCATCTACCCACACTAGATAGCCCTGAGATTCCCGCAAATGCCCAGTGAAACATCTGGACATGCGAACGGGAATTTCACCTATTCATTCATTCATCAGACAGACGAATGAATGAATAGAAAAAATCAGACGAACAAACTAACACTGTGTATCAGTGTTCGTTTGTTCGTTCAGTTTATTACAAGGAGGGAGCTACCGGCGTGCAGCTCCCTCCTTGTAATATGTAACTATAGAAGCGGCAGGGAGCAGTGCTCCCCACCACTTCATAAGCCCCCAGGTCACCTCCTCACTCTATGGGGGTCAATATGACCCCCATAATAGCACAAGGGAGATTAAAATCTCCCCAATGCCCCTACTCGCTATATCGCGAGTAGGGGCATGTCCACTAAACAGTGAGCAGCCTGTGGCTGCTCACTGTAAAAAAAAAAAGGGTAATAAGGGGGGGACGGGGGGCCCTGGACGGCGGGTGGGGGCCATAATGGGAATGAGGGGGGACCTACTGTCCTCCCCTCAGGCCCCCACCCCTGGGCGGCGGGTGGGGGCCATAATAGTAATAAGGGGGGGGGGACCTACTGTCCTCCACCCCCCGGCCCCCACCCCTGGGCGGCGGGTGGGGGCCCTAATGGAAAAAAGGGGGGACGACACCTACTGTCCTCCCCCCGGCCCCCACCCCTGGGCGGCGGGTGGGGGCCATAATAGTAATAAGGGGGGGGGGACCTACTGTCCTCCACCCCCCGGCCCCCACCCCTGGGCGGCGGGTGGGGGCCATAATAGTAATAGGGGGGGGGACCTACTGTCGGGTGGGGGCCCTAATGGAAAAAAGGGGGGGGGACCTACTGTCCTCCCCCCCGGCCCCCACCCCTGGGCGGCGGGTGGGGGCCATAATAGTAATAGGGGGGGGACCTACTGTCGGGTGGGGGCCCTAATGGAAAAAAGGAGGGGGGGGACCTACTGTCCTCCCCCCCGGCCCCCACCCCTGGGCGGCGGGTAGGGGCCATAATAGTAATAAGGGGGTGGAATCTAATGTCCTCCCCCCCCCGGCCCCCACCCCTGGGCGGCGGGTGGGGGCCATAACGATAATGGGGGGGGACCTACTGTCCTCCCCCCGCCCCCACCCCTGGGTGGCGGGTGGGGGCACTAAGTAAATTCCCCCCCCCCATCAAGGTGACTAGGGGTGCCCAAGCCCCTAGTCACCCACCCCCCACCCAAATAAAAAATGCCCCTACCTACCCCCCTCACCCTAAAAAATAGTGAGGGGGGAATAAAATTGCTAACCTGTAAAGTAAAATTAAACTTACCATTCGACGTCTTCTTTTTTCTAAAATCTTCATTTTTCAGCCCCAAAAAAGGCCAAATAAAAAACCATCATAGCCGTCGAACTAAAAATAAAATAAAAAACCCGAGCGCAAAAAAAAAAACCTGACGAAAAAGAAAAAACCCGAGCGCACAAAAAAATAATCCATCTTCACCCATGGAGGGCTCCGCGCAGACTGAGCTCCGCAGGGCGGGGCAAGGCTTATAAAGCCTTGCCCCGCCCTGCAATTAGCCTAAGAACACTCTGATTGGTGGGTTTAAGCCAATCAGAGTGCTCTTTGTCATTTTACAAGCGTGGGAAAGTTCTTTGGAATTTTCCCACGCTTGTAAAATGACACAGAGCACTGTGATTGGATGGCTTGAAATCCATCCAATCACAGTGCTCAGTGTCATTTTACAAGCGTGGGAAAGTTCTTTGGAACTTTCCCACGCTTGTAAAATGACACAGAGCACTGTGATTGGATGGCTTGAAATCCATCCAATCACAGTGCTCTGTGTCATTTTACAAGCGTGGGAAAATTCCAAAGAACTTTCCCACGCTTGTAAAATGACACAGAGCACTGTGATTGGATGGATTTCAAGCCATCCAATCACAGTGCTCTGTGTCATTTTACAAGCGTGGGAAAGTTCCAAAGAACTTTCCCACGCTTGTAAAATGACACAGAGCACTGTGATTGGATGGATTTCAAGCCATCCAATCACAGTGCTCTGTGTCATTTTACAAGCGTGGGGAAATTCCAAAGAACTTTCCCACGCTTGTAAAATGACACAGAGCACTGTGATTGGATGGATTTCAAGCCATCCAATCACAGTGCTCTGTGTCATTTTACAAGCGTGGGAAAGTTCCAAAGAACTTTCCCACGCTTGTAAAATGACACAGAGCACTGTGATTGGATGGATTTCAAGCCATCCAATCACAGTGCTCTGTGTCATTTTACAAGCGTGGGGAAATTCCAAAGAACTTTCCCACGCTTGTAAAATGACACAGAGCACTGTGATTGGATGGATTTCAAGCCATCCAATCACAGTGCTCTGTGTCATTTTACAAGCGTGGGAAAGTTCCAAAGAACTTTCCCACGCTTGTAAAATGACACAGAGCACTGTGATTGGATGGATTTCAAGCCATCCAATCACAGTGCTCTGTGTCATTTTACAAGCGTGGGAAAATTCCAAAGAACTTTCCCACGCTTGTAAAATGACACAGAGCACTGTGATTGGATGGATTTCAAGCCATCCAATCACAGTGCTCTGTGTCATTTTACAAGCGTGGGAAAGTTCCAAAGAACTTTCCCACGCTTGTAAAATGACACAGAGCACTGTGATTGGATGGATTTCAAGCCATCCAATCACAGTGCTCTGTGTCATTTTACAAGCGTGGGAAAATTCCAAAGAACTTTCCCACGCTTGTAAAATGACACAGAGCACTGTGATTGGATGGATTTCAAGCCATCCAATCACAGTGCTCTGTGACATTTTACAAGCGTGGGAAAATTCCAAAGAACTTTCCCACGCTTGTAAAATGACAAAGAGCACTCTGATTGGCTTAAACCCACCAATCAGAGTGTTCTTAGGCTAATTGCAGGGCGGGGCAAGGCTTTATAAGCCTTGCCCCGCCCTGCGGAGCTCAGTCTGCGCGGAGCCCTCCATGGGTGAAGATGGATTATTTTTTTGTGCGCTCGGGTTTTTTCTTTTTCGTCGGGTTTTTTTTTTTTTCGTCGGGTTTTTTTTTATTTTATTTTTAGTTCGACGGCTATGATGGTTTTTTATTTGGCCTTTTTTGGGGCTGAAAAATGAAGATTTTAGAAAAAAGAAGACGTCGAATGGTAAGTTTAATTTTACTTTACAGGTTAGCAATTTTATTCCCCCCTCACTATTTTTTAGGGTGAGGGGGGTAGGTAGGGGCATTTTTTATTTGGGTGGGGGGTGGGTGACTAGGGGCTTGGGCACCCCTAGTCACCTTGATGGGGGGGGGAATTTACTTAGTGCCCCCACCCGCCGCCCAGGGGTGGGGGCGGGGGGAGGACAGTAGGTCCCCCCCCATTATCGTTATGGCCCCCACCCGCCGCCCAGGGGTGGGGGCCGGGGGGGGGGGAGGACAGTAGATCCCCCCCTATTACTATTATGGCCCCCACCCGCCGCCCAGGGGTAGGGGCCGGGGGGGAGGACAGTAGGTCCCCCCCCTTTTTTTCCATTAGGGCCCCCACCCGCCGCCCAGGGGTGGGGGCCAGGGGCTGGAGGACAGTAGGTCCCCCCCCCTCTTATTACCATTATGGCCCCCACCCGCCGCCCAGGGGTGGGGGCCGGGGGGGAGGACAGTAGGTCCCCCCCCCATTACTATTATGGCCCCCACCCGCCGCCCAGGGGTGGGGGCCGGGGGGGTGGAGGACAGTAGGTCCCCCCCCCCTTATTATTATTATGGCCCCCACCCGCCGCCCAGGGGTGGGGGCCGGGGGGGGAGGACAGTAGGTCCCCCCCCCTCTTATTACCATTATGGCCCCCACCCGCCGCCCAGGGGTGGGGGCCGGGGGGGAGGACAGTAGGTCCCCCCCCCTTTATTACTATTATGGCCCCCACCCGCCGGCCAGGGGTGGGGGCCGGGGGGGAGGACAGTAGGTCCCCCCCCCTACTACTATTATGGCCCCCACCCGCCGCCCAGGGGTGGGGGCCGGGGGGGAGGACAGTAGGTCCCCCCCCTCATTGTCTTTATGGCCCCCACCCACCGCTCAGGGGTGGGGGTGGGGGCCGGGGGGGGGGACAATAGGTCTCCCTCCCTTATTTTACTTTACGGCCCCCACCCGTCATTTAGGGGTGGGGGGCAATATTTTTTTTATTTTTTTTCTACAGTGAGCAGCCACAGGCTGCTCACTGCTTACTAGACATGCCCCTACTCGCGGTATAGCGAGTAGGGGCATATTATTTACTAATACCAAGTCATTTTTACTTGGTGTTAGTAAATTTGGCTGAAAGACCAATTTAGGTCTTTCAGCCTTTTAGTAGATAGCTCCCTGATACCGTGGGAATTAGGGAGTTATCTACTAAGCGGCTGCAAGATGCAGCCACAGCAATGAATAGGATCAGAGTTTCATTCATTTGAATGAAATTCCGATCCGAACAAAGTACCGAATTGCATCCTAACACCAATGGAGAAACGGTGCTCATTCTGTTGCAATTCGGCAGTTTTGCCGGCGTTCTGTCTAAGTGACAGGACTTTCGGCAATACTGACAGGAAGCATTGTGGGAACAGGGAGGAAAGCTAGGGATCATGGGAAAATTGCTCTGACCAGCGGAAATGAAGCACACTTTGCTCCTCCGCTGGTCAGAGCTGGTCAAGCGGAGGAATCCTCCATAAGACAGAGTCCCTACTTTGTCTTATGATTTTAAAGAAAACTAAAGAAGACAGGAAGAAAAGAATAACAGATCCTGAGAGAGGGGGAGAAGAGGAAGAGATTGAGGAAAGGTAAGTTCGGCATGACAGTGCCGCTTTAATAATTTAGGTATTCATTGGTAAAATTTGTTGGTCAGGAACGGAACCCACATTTATTACATTGTGTCTTCAGTACCAATTAGTTTGTGAAGTTGGGAACTACTTGTATATGTGTAAAATGTTTTTAATTGTTATGCTTATAATTAGAGTTGAGCGAACCCGAACTGAAAAGTTCGGGGTCGTACCGAACATTACGTTTTTTGGACCCCGGACCCGAACACGGACATATCACTGTATGTTCGGGTTGGAGTTCGGAGTTCGGCGATTTAATGATGCGTTTTGAAAGGCGTCAGGGCAGCCAATCGACAAGCGTTTGACTTGTTTGCCCTTAGAAGCCATCACAGCCATGCCTACTAATATCATTTATGTGATTGGCCAGTGCAGCAAGTGACCCAGCCTCTGTAGAAGCTAGTCACTTATTATTAGTAAATTATGCCCCTACTCGCTATACCGCGAGTAGGGGTGTGTCTATTAAACAGTGAGCAGCCACAGGCTGCTCACTGTTAAAAAATAAATAAATAAAAATTCGGGGGGTGTGGCTGATTGACGAGCATGATGGCCGCTTAGGATTTTTCTCCGGCATATGGGCCCCAAAAAATAACAAACCTACCGAGCAGAAACACTCTCAAACATCCCTCAAGACATGTCACAAGCCAAGGAGAAGAAATCTGCCCCCAAAGCAGAAAAGCACACGTTTTTTAGACAAAAATCATCCAACACGTCTGAAACTGTGCAAGCCACAAAATACAGATTGCCTCACAAGTGGCCACTTTGAACTGGCCATGGAGACTATGTCAGCAAAATTAATACAGACCTGGCAGGCCACGGCCAATCAAATTAAGATGAAGGTTTGTGACCTCTCGATCAGAACATCATCAGTGGAAGCACAGTGCCAAGATTTATCTGCCGCACAAACTGAAATGTCAGGCCACATACAGGCTCTACAGCATAAGGTGGAAGAGATGGAAACCCGCATGGCAGATTACGAAGACAGGGCGAGGAGGAACAACCTAAGGCTGCAGGGGGTACCAGAGTCAGACCTGCAATTATATGTGAGGGGCCTAATGCATGCCTATGCCCCTAAAATACCCATGGGCATGCTACTGATCGATAGGGTTCACACTCGGAGAAGGGACTTCCAGCAAGTTACAACGAAGCTGAGGACCCAGGGAATCCGCTACAGATGGGGCTTCCCCACAAAGCTTATCTTGTCAAGAAATGGAGAGGCAAAATTCTTCTCCACGCCAGAGGAAGCAATGAATGAGCATGCAGAGTTGGGCCCATGCAATCAGCAAAGCACCTCTCCACATCTTCCCGCCAAGGCCGCAAACTTAATGCAAACTGAGTACATGGACTGAACGTTAAGAGGCAAAGTTCTGCCGCAAGTATTATATTATCCCAGTTATCCCTAAGTTCCTTTTTATTAATGCTATAAATGATTGATGCAGTGTTAAACATGTATGCCCACAATAAAGACACTAACGCTACTAATGACCGCAGCAGGACTACAGCGCTCGACATCCAACTAGTAGCTCACTGGGTGGCCACAATAGACTAACCCACGGGGAAGGGACACACACATGTTAACTTAGGCCCTCGAACTTCTCCACAGCAGCTGGGGTTATAACACAACAACTCAGAGGCTGGGAGGAGCAGAGGCCAGATTAGGTTCCGGAGTAAGAGGAACAAATTGGCCGATCACACACAACCACTGCCAGACAAGCCCACTCTACACCAAAGGCTGGAGATAACCAGCATCACACAACCAAATTAAGCATACCTAAGGCCACACTGGAAACAGTGAGGCATTAGAGCCCAGCAACATCAGAAGACTTAGACAAACAGCAATCGGACCATTAAATACCAGGCGAGATATATCATGACCAGGGGACATGATCTAGGCACGGCCACTAGCGAAAACTGAAAGCATAAGGTAGCCGATGACATATAGAGGCACATATCATAAAGCCAGGTGAAACACCCTCACATAGGGCTCTAGATAGGGCGTAGTACCTGGCACGCCTCTCTTCCCCTCCCCTGCCTCGTCTGCAAATGCGACCCCTTAGCACCCAGGCCCTGGAAGCAAACACCAGGTAACTCAGGACCTCCCCCTGATTTGTTAGGGGGAATTAACAAGTAAACTGTTCCCCCCCCCGCACGCAAAACACCTGACTCAGCGGGGACATGCCGACGCGTTGCTGCATAAAGGCATTGTTTAACAACATAAGATAGAACTGCTGCAATGCACCATCATGATTAATATGGTTAAAAACTTTACATGCCCATTGATGTTTATTGTATTGAATGATATACCGCGAGACTCGACTAACCTTCGAGCTCGCAACAAATGTTTCTGTTCCAGACTGTACTCCATATCGGAGCCCTACAAGCCACCCAATTGGAAGTTTCGACTCCAACTCCCCACGGCACGACTAGTGTACAAGACCGAGAAAGGTTCAAGGTAACCTTAGACCTTTTCCTTAGATCCTTATCAAGATCTAACCTCATTACCCGACCCCCACCCTCCCCCTTCCCTGACTTCATAGGTGACAACCGGACCATACTTGCTCGAACTTGGACTGACTAGACCCCCACATATGCCACACAAGATGAAACTCTACTCACATAACACTAAAGGTTTGAACACCCCACACAAAAGGAGAATACTGCTAACAGACCTACAGTCTGTCACAAAGCGGACATAGTATGCATTCAAGAGACACACTTTGCCACTAATCGAGTCCCCTCATTTGTTCTTAAAGATTACCCCACAAAATACCACGCTACACACTCCTCAAAATCAAGAGGTGTCTCTATCCTTCTGCACAAATCCCTAACAATAGAATTGCTCAATATTAAGAAAGACAACCAAGGACGGTTTCTGATCCTGCACTACATATTAAATAACCTACCATTCCTGCTGGTATGCATATACAGCCCGAACTACCAACAAAGGAACTTCTTACACAAGGTCCTCACCAAGCTACCGATTAACACTAATGCTCCAACGATCATATGTAGGGACTTCAACCATACCATGAACTCCCGCATAGACTCTACGATGCCTGCCGACTCCGCTAGGCATTCCCAATTAAAACCAGTAAACAAAGCACTCACAAAACTAATCCATGAACACGCCCTCTATGACACCTGGAGAACACGCAACCCAAATGGAAGAGAGTATACGTTCTACTCACAAGTCCACAAAACTTACTCCAGAATTGATCACATTCTGATCTCTGGTACACTCCTCCCGACCATCACAGACTGCTCCATAGGGAGTATAGTATGGTCAGACCATGCTCCGATTACGATGACCATGCAAGACCAATACCAACACAGAGGAAAACCACCGTGGCGCCTCACTGACACTCTTCTATATAAGAGTCTAATTATCACAGACTTTAACTACAAAATTTGGAACAGACATGGCATACTAAACCTGTCTCAACTTATGACAGGTTCCCATCTTAAAAAACTTTCCAAACTCCAAATGGAGTTCAAACTACCCGTAACAGCCACCTTTTCTTACAGGCAATTGCAGGCCTGGTTTACACTACAAACAAGACAATCCACAATAACCTCCCCAGATCCACCTCTCCGGGACGTGGAAAAGATCTGCTTGGCAATCAAACCAGCAAAAAAACGAATCTCTCTGATCTATGCCTCAGAACACACCAAACCTACGAGACACCCCCTCTCTTTCAAAGTAGCATGGAAAAAGACATACAGCACCCACTATCAGAAGATCAATGTCAGAACATCTTTAAAGCCCACAAACAATTAACCCTCTGTACGACCCATATAGAACTCTCACGCAAACTACTCTACAGGTGGTATCTGGTACCCACACGTCTTAAACACAGCTTCCCCAACTCCTCAGATATGTGCTGGAGATGTCTGGTGGACAAAGACACTATGATACACACCTGGTGGCACTG
The DNA here is from genome assembly GCF_036172605.1 of Pelobates fuscus. Classification (NCBI taxonomy): domain Eukaryota; kingdom Metazoa; phylum Chordata; class Amphibia; order Anura; family Pelobatidae; genus Pelobates; species Pelobates fuscus. The sequence goes on from NC_086317.1 coordinate 362,810,503, forward strand.
TCCAGCGCTCAAAGCATACTGGCAAGATGTAGCGACTCTAGCAGCCTGATGTACCAAAATACACCTACCGCTCCTACCTGAAATATTTCTCCTTCTACTACTCCCAAACAGACTACAAAAAAGCCACATATACCTCTTATATCACATCATCATAGCAGCTCTAGCTACTATAAGCAGATAATGGAAACAAACTCATCCTCCCAAGCTAAACCAATGCATCAAAACTATGGACACAACCAGACACCACGAACTGATGGCAAGGAAAACAATGCTGAAGGGCACATACTGGACAACAGCATAGGAACTGTGGGACAAACATAAACCCAGACAAACATGAAGTACAAACACGTAACATGACATACAGACAGCTATGAGCTCCCACGACAGAAGCATAAAAAAGTCTCGACCAAACCACAACTCAAGACAAGAACTCTCACTCCACAAAGTCACCTACCACTTCCATCCTTACACAACCCTCAACCCCCACCCCCCTGTTAGAACAACACAAACAGAAGTGACAATTAGCACATACTGCCCCTTGAACAATAATTCATACAACTAGCAGAAAGGCAACGGAGTTGAAGATAGTAAGAAGGGTACAAATGCAATATAAACAAGGCACACACACATGGCCACGCAATATAGCACCGGCACTGAGAGCGCCCTCCCAACAGCATCACGATATAAAAAATGGGCAACCCTCATGCCTATACAAGCATAACTACCCAATCTAACGATATACCATAAGTGGAACTGATGCTTCAGCTAATGATCTACCAAAAAAATGCACATAATATGTAATATTAAACGTTGAACACACGAAACCGGCTCACAAATATGATTATCTCACATACGTATGATTATCTCGCCTATGTACTACTTATGAATGTTGTTCCCCCTCCCTATTCTCTTCTGTAACCCTAGTGCTCATTCTTTTCGACAAAATAAAAATTGTCAAATTGAAAAAAAAAAAAAATTCCCCCCTCCTGAGCGATGCGCGATTGGTAAGTCTATTTTTCTTTTACAGGTATTTATACAAGGGTCCCCCCTTATAATTTTTAGGATGAGGGGGGTAGGTAAGGGTAATTTTTTTGGGGGTAGGGGGGTGATTAGGGGTTTGGGGACCCCTAGTCACCTGGGGGGAATTTTTATTTATGGCCCCACCCACTCAGGGGTGGGGGCCAGAGGGGGATATTAAGTCCCCCCCTTATTGCTATTTAGGGCCCCCACCCGCTGCGCAGGGATGGGGGCCGGGGGTGGAGGACATTAGGTCCCCCCTTATTGTTATTTAGGGCCCCCTTCTGCCGCACAGGGGTGGGGGTTGGGTGGGGGTTGGGAGGGAGGACATTAGGTCCCCCCCCCCAATTTTTCTTTATGGCCCCCACCCACCGCTCATGGATGGGGGCCGGGGGGAGGACATTAGGTCCCCCCAATTTGAATTCATGGCCCCCACCCACCGCTCAGGGGTGGGGGCCGGGGGGGCCGGGGGGAGGACATTAGGTCCCCCCCAATGTTTATTTATGGCCCCCACCCACCGCGCAGGTTTTTTTTTTTTGGTTTTTTTTTACTGTTTACTAGACACGCCCCTACTTGCAGTATAGCGAGTAGGGGCTGAATTTACTAATACTAAGTAATCTTTACTTAGTATTAGTAAATGTGGCTGAAAGATCAATTTAGGTGACCAATTTAGGTCTCTCAGCCTTTTGGTAGATAGCTCCCTAATACCGTGTGAATTAGGGAGTTATCTACTAAGCGGCTGCTAATTTTATGTTTTAAGTGATTTCCCTACCCACATGTGTTTGCAGGGCACTTGTCCTACTCTTACCCCCATTTTACTTCCTTTTGCAGCCCTCTAGCCCTTTCCAGGAGTTTTTAGAGCCATTTTTGTGCCCAAAAGTTCGGGTCCCCATTGACTTCAATGGGGTTTGGGTTCGGGGTCAAGTTCGGGGTCAAGTTCGAGCACGAACCTGGACTTTTTTTCAAAGTCCCGCGAACCCGCCGGACCCAAACATCCAGGTGTCCGCTCAACTCTACTTATAATCTTTCTAATGATGGATAATCTCTGATGTCGACCTTTGTCTGGAAGGGAAAAATTGTATTGTGAACATCAAAAATTCAAGCATTAAAAATACACCACTGTATCATCAAGGTGGCTTTAATACTGGGATAGCATCCAGGAACTGATAGAACAATATGTCTGAAGCAAAATGCATATCAGGTGTAATATGCGAGTAAAACTTCAAACAAAATACAGGAAATTCTTGCAAATTCCCTATTCTATCACTTGGCAAACTAAATAAATAATGAGCATTAGTGTTGTCGCGAACCCGATTGACTTCAATGGGCAGGCGAATTTTAAAACCAACAGGGACTCTTTCTGGCCACAATAGTGATGGAAAAGTTGTTTCAAGGGGACTAACACCTGGACTGTGGCATGCCAGAGGGGGATCCATGGCAAAACTCCCATGGAAAATTGCACAGTTGATGCAGAGTCTGCTTTTAATCCATAAAGGGCAGAAATCACCTAACATTGACACCTGTCCTCAAAGCCCAGCCCTGATACACACTGACACAGAGCAGAATAGAGACTATTCCCCCTACATAGGGTCACTTGGCAGATATGGATTGACACCTGTCCTCAAAACCCCTTATACACACTGACACAGAGCAGAATAGAGACTGTTCACCGTCCACAGAGACCATGATACACACTGACACAGAGCAGAATAGAGACTGTTCCCCCTACATAGGGTCACTTGGCAGATATGGATTGACACCTGTCCTCAAAACCCCTGATACACACTGACACAGAGCAGAATAGAGACTCTTCTGAGAGGCGAGTATTGCCTATTTGCATAGGTTCAGAAAAAACTGGGATAGTGGTTTGAGGACTTTGAAATAAAGGCGCTAGTTTAAAGGAAGGTCTACGAATATTATCACGAGTGTTCTGTCTCTCTCTTAAACGTTCGTCAATACGAGAAATAAAAGAAATTAAATCCTCCAAATGTTCAGGGAGCTCTCTAGTAGCCACCTCGTCTAGGATTACATCAGATAATCCGTTTACAAATACGTCTATATAGGCCTGTTCATTCCACTTAACTTCTGCCGCCAAAGACCTGAACTCTAGTGCATAATCCACAAGGGTTTGGTTATCTTGTCTAAGGCGCAATAGTAATCTAGCTGCATTGACCTTTCTACCTGGAGGGTCGAAAGTTCTTCTAAAAGCAGCGACAAAGGCATTATAATTATAGACTAACGGATTCTCATTCTCCCACAGAGGATTGGCCCATCTCAGAGCCTTATCAATGAGGAGTGTGATAATGAATCCAACCTTTGCCCTATCTGTAGGGTAAGAGCGAGGTTGTAATTCAAAATGAATACCAATTTGGTTTAAGAAACCACGGCACTTCTCCGGAGAACCACCATAACGTACAGGAGGTGTAATACGGGAAGAAGCACCTACAGTGGCTACTTCTAGACCTGAACTTACAGGAGAGATGGACGTAGCTCGCATCTCCTCCGGTGGATTACTAGATCGAGATAATAAAGCTTGCAGCGCTAGAGCCATCTGGTCTATTCTGTAATCCATGGCATCAAATCTAGAATCGGAAGAACCAACCTGAGTGTTTGTACCTGCAGGATCCATGGCCCTGTCGTAATGTCAGGATCGGGACAGGGATCCAACACGCAGAGTACAAACAGGTACAGGGTACGTATACCGGACCTTAGAATGGCCGGACTAACGTAAGTAGTAGTAAAGAATGGTCTAGAGACAAGCCGAGGTCGAGGGAATGAGAGAGCAGGTAAACGAGAGACAAGCCGAGTCAAAGGGTAATAGAGGTAAACGAGGTAGAACAGACAAGCCGGGTCAAAACCAAAGAAACAGAATACAAGAGCACTGAGTGACTAGACAAGCTAGAACCACGACAGGGCAATGAACAAACGTAGAAAGCCCTCTTTTATACCCTGATTCTAAACAGGTAATCACGCCCCCGACGAATCCTCATTCGTGCTTGGGGCTTGATTGACAGATCGGGTTGGGTTGTCGTCATGACGTCGGCTACTGAACGCCGCGTCATAAAAGGAAGTGGATCCCTCGCGGCCGGCGTGTAAACGACCGAGGGAACCGCGAGGAACGAGTTATTCAACCCTTTTGCGAGGAAGAACATCCAAGTGTCTCACCTCCACAGAGGTAGAGACAGCAGGTACCCTGACAATGGGCCACCTGATGGGCCCCTTCACGTGCGACCCCGGTAATTATACCGTGCAGCCAGGGCAGCAACACATGGCAGCGTGCAACCAGTCGCAGGGGTTGCAGGGGTCTGCAGGGCAGCCGGGCCCCCTGGAATGACGGGCTCAGTCGCAGCTGCGACCCCTGCAACCATGGTATGTACACCACTGCGCATACTGCATCAAATTGGTTTGCATGGTTGTCATCCCAGAAGGAAGCCTCTTCTACAGATGATGCACAAGAAAGCCCACAAACAGTTTGCTGAAGACAAGCAGACTAAGGACATGGATTACTGGATAAACTTATTTGGTTCAGATGGTTTCAAGCTTGTGTGGCGGCAACCAGGTTAGGAGTACAAAGACAAGTGTGTCTTGCCTACAATCAAGCATGGTGGTGGGAGTGTCATGGTTTGGGCCTGCATGAGTGCTGCCTGCACTGGGGAGCTAAAGTTCGTTGAGGGGACCATGAATGCCAGCATGTACTGTGACATACTGAAGCTGCAGGGCAGTAAGCCAACATGATAACGACCCCAAACACACCTCCAAGACGACCACTGCCTTGATAAAGAAGCTGAAGGTAAAGGTGATGGACTGACCAAGCATGTCCCAGATCTAAACCCTACTGAGCATTTGTGGGGCATCCTCAAATGGAAGGTGGGGGACCGCAAGGTCTCTAACATCCACCAGCTCTGTGATGTCGTCATGGAGGAGTGGAAGAGGACTTTAGTGGCAACCTGTGAAGCTCTGGTGAATATAATGGTGGCAACACAAAATATTGACACTTTGGGCCCATTCTGGACATTTCCACTTAGGGGTGTACTCACTTCTGTTGCCAACAGTTTAGAAATGAATAGCTGTGTGCTGAGTTATTTTGAGGAGACTGCACATTTACACTGTTATACAGGCTCTACACTTACTACTTTACCTTGCAGCAGAGTGTAATTTCTTCAGTGTTGTCACTTGAAAAATTATAGTAAAATATTTACCAAAATTTGAGGGGTGTACTCATGAAATCGTCTGTACTAAGTATTTTTAAAGTTGTGTCTGCATTACCCAAGACTGCAGTTTAGGCCAGGGGAGACTGCAATACCTGACTGCAATACCTTCATATGGCACTGTCCTGAACCAATGTCACTATTTTATGATTCAAAAGAGATTAATGCAGAGAGAGTGCATGGAGCAAAAAGCATGCAGGGTTGCAGTCCCAAAGGGATAGAGTTGTCACCACAATGCCAGTAATACACTGCACACCTTCATCCCTTGTGTCTGCCCATGTGATAATCTACTGCGCAGCTTAGTGCAGTGCCTTCTTCCCAGTCTTAATAGCTAAACACTGTTTGTTTAATGAATGTATAATGAAAGACATATAGAAAGTTTATGTTACTTTATCTCCCTGCCCCTTCCACTCACAGCGCTACCTTCAACAATGTGCGGGTGGGATGATAAGAAGATGTTTAAACAATGCCAGATTGGCCAGGCTATAGATCCTGTGTTAGGAGAGAGTGAGGGAAAAATAACAGGAGATCAAGAGTCAGTTGGGGGTAGACAGAGACAACTGGGAGCTAGTATGGCATGGGAGAACTGGGAGTGAACTAGGTTGAGATAACAGGATGTGGGCTAGGTAGAAATGACTAACAATGATAGAAAAAGATAATTGGGAAGGCGGAGAAAGAAAAGTGGGAAAAATAAATAGGTGCGTCAAAGGAGGAATAAATGATGGTTCGGAAGAAAAAGCTAAGGGATGTAACACAGGAGAAAAAACATGAGTGGGCTAGTGAGATAAAACTGGATAACTACAGACAGTTATTTGGGTAGCTAGGGAAAGAACTGGGTGTGGGCTAAAGAAAGATAAAGCTGTGCTCAAAAGTTTGCATACCTTTGGAGAATTAGTAATATCTGTAACATTTTTTATGAAAACATGAGTGAGCAGGCAAAACACGTTTATTTTATTTCTTATGGGATTCATATAATACTGTAGGTTATAACAGAATGGCACAATCATAAATCAAAACATGGCATGTTTGTCTATTTGGCCCCTACATTTTGCAGGTGGTATATCTGCCCATTTGCCTTGGCAAAATGCCTCCAGGTAATGCTAAGTCTTAGGTAGAGACGTACTGGATACCGCACTCATCAAATAACCCAGGTGCTCTGAAGCCAAGTCTGGCCAGGCCTCCCTTCCAAGATATGCAGAATAAATAACAGTTCAGGCACTCAAGGCTTTGGATATCTTTTTATATCTTTATAATGTTCCATTACCTTGTTACGCAGGTCTTTTGGCAGTTTTTTAATGCTCCCCATGGCTCAGTATCTAGCCTGCTCTGTGCATCCACGTGAGAGCTAACAAATTCATTGACTATGTATACATAGAAACTAACTGCAATTTAACAAGCCACAGGTGTGGGAAATTGACCTTTAATTGCCATTTTAAGCTTTGTGTGTGTCATCTAGTGTGTCTGTATCAAACATTCAAGGGTATATAAGCTGTAAGCTTTTGATCAGTGCCATTTGGGTGATTTCTGTTATCATTATGATGTAAAAAGTAGCCAAACAACTATGTGATAATAAATGGCTTCATATTATCACAATCCTTCAATAAAATACTTTTTTTGCACAATCAATGCCAAAATGTCTAAATTTCTGCCAGGGTATGCAAACTTTTGAGCAAAACTGTAATAGGGGACTAAGGAATGATACGTTTTACAAAATATATGTGATATACAGTTTGTAAAGTGTTCTTCCCAGTATGACCACAGCATGCAAACATATGCAGGGTGGGCCTTTAGAAATGTTGTAAAGTACCGTTTCTACAACTCAACCAACGATGTACACACATTTTTTTTACTTTTATTTGCTTTGCAAAGCAAAATTTAGTCCACAAAGCCTCACATAATAGTTGAACTCCTGAAATGGTTACTAGATTGTAAAGGAATTAATTTGTACAACAGGAACTCATTCTACTCATGTCATGTCTGCAAACAACCTGAAAATAAAAGTTATGCCATATGCATTATATTATATCCATTGCTTAAAAGGTTTCTTATATAAAGGTAATTCTTATATTTTCATGGAATAGCCTTCCAGCTGAAGTGGTAGAGGTCAACACAGTAAAGGAGTTTAAGCATGCGTGGGATAGGCATAAGGCTATCCTAACTATAAAATAAGGCCAGGGACTAATGAAAGTATTTAGAAAATTGGGCAGACTAGATGGGCCGAATGGTTCTTATCTGCCGTCACATTCTATGTTTCTATGTTTCCAAATACATGAATATTTAACTATGGTTTTTGCATGTTGAAATGCAGACATTATTTTTACATTATGTTGCCATTTTTAGTATGCCAAACCATTAATAATATTACGCAAAGTAGATGGTGGGAACCGCACTCAATCCCAGCGGCCAAGGGTGCTCCGGATCAGGACCAGCAATCCCAGAATTATACACGAAAGAAGAAAGGACCACAGGCACTCCAAATTGAAACCGTATGCAGATTTATTAGGAAAAAATGCAACGCCAAGCAACGTTTCGACCAACAAAGGTCTTTTTCAAGCTGGAAAAAGACCTTTGTTGGTCGAAACGTTGCTTGGCGTTGCATTTTTTCCTAATAAATCTGCATACGGTTTCAATTTGGAGTGCCTGTGGTCCTTTCTTCTTTCGTAAACCATTAATAATGTCAACATTGTCCTTACAAATATATAGAAGTAAGTAATTACCTTCAAGCAGGGTATGACCATTTTTATTAACATTTTTTTCTACTGAATTTTTTATTTTATTTTTACTTTTATACTAATATTACTCTGTGTGAAACGTTGCAAGATACAGTATATTGTATCATTTCTACAGTTGTTAATTTAAACAGCAATCAGTATATTATTCTACTATTGAATAGACTTGGAGATTCTTTTCAGACTGAACTACAATTCAGTCGAATTTGGGCTGATTGGATGATTGAAAAAATTTCAGATTTCATAGCAGACATTCGAAAGAATCTCAGGAGAACATACCTGTGCGAGCCTGAACATGCTTGTTTTAATTTGTTATTCAATGTATATCTCCTAGCAACAGAAAAAATGGGATGCAATGAAGAAAAGGCTTATTTTGGGTTTATTTGTTTGTTTGTTTGTTTTTTGGGTAGGGGCAAATACGAAGCTTGGGTCTGCCCAATCAAGTGGGCTAAATTCTATTCACAAATCAAATGACAACTGACCCACATAGATAATAAAATAGCAGAGCAATACTACAACAATACTTCCAAGCAGGATTCTCAAATTCAACTATTGAAGCAGACAATTATGCGTGGGAGTGAGAGAGAGTTTTTGTAATTGTTGATTCTAGTTTGTACAAAAAAGTGACTAAACTAACTCACTGTAAGGGATAATATCCACAAAGGTGTTCCAGACAGGGAGGCCAAATCCTCTAAAGGATCCCCTGGAAATATATTCAAACATTCCAAAATAAAGACTGCTTCTTGTAGAAACCATTTGGATGTTTGCATATATTGTTGATTGTTGTGTGAGACTAGGTTTAACATTATACTGTATCTAACAGCTACTATTGCCAGGAGTAGTAGAGAAAACATTGAGTGGAAGATAGGAGATTAGTAGGCATTTTAGCATTCATCTTAGTGTAAGACTATTTTATCAATATACAAATATTTTTTATTGCAATTCACTAAAGACAAATGCAATGAAATCACAAAATAACACTTACACAAAGTCTCTAAGAGCTGGACGGGTGTAAACCTACATCCCCAACATTTCAGCACCTAAAGATGCTCCTTTCTTAAGTGACAGCATGACAAAGGCTCATCTTCAGGTACCTACCTGTACATACACCTATAAACACACACACATATATACACATGCACAAACACACACACACACACACACACACAAATACAAATATTAACATTTATACATACGCCCATACACACACCAATACATATGCATACATTTGTACATATGTACACACAGACACATATACATACTTTAGAAATTATGATAGTAATAATAATAGTAATAATAATAATAATAATAATAATAATAATAATAATAATAATAATAATAATAATAATATACATAAACCCACTTACCTATGTAACTACACAAATAGATATGTTGGAGTAGAGATTTGTAGCTGTATTAGTCCAGTGATGCATATTTTATGAAAGTTTCACATAGATATATATCTACAATTTACAATTTACTTATTTATTTATTTATTTATTTATTGGTCTAAGAGAAGAAAGAATATAGAAGATGCTTGTGACAAATAACTATGCTGGAACAGTCCTTTCCTGCATTGTGTTTTCTTGTGCACATCAAGACAATTCCTCCATGACAGTCATGCTCCCTACAGTCCTAAATTTACCGGTATATTACACAATGTTGGGAGATATGATGTACTATCATGATAATAAAAAACACTCGTTTGCATACATCCTTTAGTACACATTTGTTTGTTATTGTCTTAATTTTTAGCCTTGCAACATGTTTTAAGAAAAGATAGAATGTATATAATTATTCAGGCTAAAATAATTGTTAACCAATAAAACCATCACAATTTCCATGTGTATTTTCAAATTATGCATATATATTTGTATTGTAAACATGATAATGTTTCACGGGCATTGCGCTGAAGAAAATATTTTCTCACGAAAACTAAATTTTATAACATGACAGGAGGCTTCGTATTTGCTTAAGTCTCTCTTTACTAGAACTCCACAGCAGCACAGAAAACAACCAATCAGAAAAAAGTTAGGTACTATAAAACTCCCCTCCCCATGCATCATTTTCTCTTTCTTTGCTGCTCCGCACCAGTACAGGTCAGAGTACCTCTGCCTCCTGCTCATAGTGGGTGGCTTTGGGTTTTGCTCTTATTTTCAGTATTTTATTTTCTATATTTTATATTGCCCTTGTGGGATTTTATCTATGTCCAGTTGTTTGTTTTCCCCTGGTTAGATGTATTCTTTTCTACTCTGTTATATATCCTTGTGGGATTTTATTCATATATACTGGTATATATCTTTGTGGGTTTTTTATCCCAATATACTGTTATGTATCTGTGTGGGTTTTTATCCCAATATACTGTTATATATATCTGTGTGGATTTTTACTCCTATATACTGTTAGATATCTGTGTGGGTTTTTACTCCTATATACTGTTATATATCTGTGTGGGTTTTTACTCCTATATACTGTTATATATCTGTGTGGGTTTTTACTCCAATGTACTGTTATATATCTTTGTGGGGTTTTCTTAATGCCTGCTCTTCAGGCTTTCACTGTATTTTCCCTTATTTGTGTATGTTTTGTGGGGGCTTTGGGGTCCTTGCTGTCTTTTCCTTAGACTTGTGCCCCCCCTGTCCATTTCACTTTTCCTTGTATGCCTGCCTTGCCTGGCGCTGTGCGTGCCGCTCGGGGGCTTCAGGAGGCTGACTACTCCTGCCTCCTTCGACCCCGAGCTCCGGGACCGCGGAGTTTCATCTCCGGCGGTCCCATGTGGTTTCCCGGTCGCGGGGGCACTCGCGTACGCAACACGAGTACCCAGCGGCCGGATCTTCTTCCCCACGTGGCCGCGGCCGCCTCCGCCCGCGGACCGCGTGTGTCCAACCGGGTGGGGGAGAACCCGACCGGGAGGGAGTGCGACCGCTCGCGGTCCCTCCCCCGTCGGTGCATTACTTGTGTGAGGTCTGCCTCCACCAGCTCAGCGTCTTCCACTGCACGTCAGTTTTTGCTTTGGGGGACCTAATGCAGCTTTGAGCTGACACCTTCTCCATGGGACATTATTTGACTTTTCCAATGAGTTCTTCTATATCCAGGTGTATGTATGTGTGGGTGTATGTATTTGTATATATATGTAGATATGTGTGCGTGTATGGATGTTGAGATATGTGTATATATGATATCCTTTCTGGATTGTAGTACAGCCTATAGACAGTATCCATTAAATGCTCTGTCTGCGACACAGACCTTATTTTACCACTGGCTCCTTACTTCTTACTCTTACTTCCAGTGGGAACCTGTGCCCTGCATACACCATATCTACTGTATCAGGGGCCTACGTCTGACCCCCTTTTTCGCATGGTACACCAGACCCTATTATGGCAAACAGATTGCTGCGCGTTTTGCTGCCAGTGTACATCTCGGATTGTTGGGTGTTTTACTGACAGTTATATCACAGATTACTGTGTGTTTTCATGACTGTGTATATCACAGTTTGCTGTGTGTTTGCTGAGGTATATCACAGTTTCCTGGGAGTTTTACTGACAGGGTAGATCACGGATTGCTGTGAATTGCAGACGGATACTATACAATATTTTCAGATATGATGATGGTATCTATATTGATGATGGAAACATCAAACAGATCTGTGTGTGCAGATGCATTCCAATTCACAGTTTAAGGAGAGTATCGCTCATGTAGCTTACTTTCGTGGACGGGGTAATCACTGAAACTACTTCCGCTTATAACAATACAGCTGGGATACCGATATTTGCCTGCTGGGCATTCAGGGACCGCCAGTCCTGGTTCGAGTTTATTCTCACGGCATTACGCTGTCTAAAAGGGTTGACGTCTGGGGGCCCTATGTCAGGGTGCTCTGAGGATCTACAAAATTTTGGGGGAACTCTACCCTAGCTCAGAGGTCCCCATTACTCTTCCAAGACCCATGGTAAAGCGCTGTGGATTTGGGTAGCGCTATATAAATAACAGATACTCATAGGATATAATATTTAACCCAGGATTGGCCTGCTATGTCTGTGCCCCATTGTTTGGCCTGCTTGGTCTGTGCCCATATGAACGGCCTGCTATGTCTGTGCCTATAAGAATGGCCTGCTATGTCTGTGCCCATAAGAACGGCCTGCTGTGTCTGTGCCCATAAGAACGGCCTGCTATGTCTGTGCCCTTAAGAACGGCCTGCTATGTCTGTGCCCATAAGAATGGCCTGCTATGTCTGTGCCCATAAGAATGGCCTGCTATTGTCTGTGCCCATAAGAACGGCCTGCTATTGTCTGTGCCCATAAGAACGGCCTGCTATTGTCTGTGCCCATAAGAACGGCCTGCTATTGTCTGTGCCCATAAGAACGGCCTGCTATTGTCTGTGCCCATAAGAACAGCCTGCATTGTCTGTGCCTATAAGAACGGCCTGCTATGTCTGTGCCCATAAGAACGGCCTGCTGTGTCTGTGCCCATAAGAATGGCCTGCTGTGTCTGTGCCCATAAGAACGGCCTGCTATGTCTGTGCCCATAAGAACGGCCTCGGTGCCCATAAGCATGGCCTGCTATGTCGGTGCCCCATTTATTGGCCTCCTATGTCGGTGCCTATTTGTATGGCCTACTATGTCGGTGCCTATTTGCTTGGCCAACTATTCTGTGTCCATTAGTTTGGCCTGTTGGGCCTGCTCTATCCCCTTTTGGCCGCAGGCCTGGGGGAATTTCACTGAGGAGAAGCCAGTGCCCACCAGTGACATGGAAATAGGCGGGTGTCCGGCCAAGCACCTTTGCCATACTATCCAAGAGGACACCAATATACGGCCATCTGAATATGGTAGGTAGGGTGAAGGCCCTAAACCTCAGACCTGAAGGGCAAGTTTTCTTATGAAGACCCCGGACACACATCCGCGGTTTGCGCCAGTCCGGCGACGGCACATCTCCAAGGAGAACTTTGCACGGGCAAGGACCGGTACTCAGACACCTACAGGAGAACGCGGTGTTTTCCTTGTCTTTATCAACTAACTCCGTATCTGTCTCCCGGTATCCATATAGCTATCGGCAATTATTCCTGCGTAAGGTTAGCTCCTGGCCCTGTTCAGTGGGGCTTACTTGTCTTGCCTTCCGGCCTGCCTTTTGCCTTCTAACTGAGATAGAATTTGCGTTTTTACTCGTATCTACATTATTGTTGTCTTTGTCGTTTTCGTGACTTTCCTTTCGCTCGGGTCGTCGAGAGGCCTGACTTGACCTCCTCCGACCTCCCGGGTGCTCGTGGATTGCGGAGAACGTCTCCAGCTTTCCTCAGACTACCAACAGTCCGCCTGGACCCCGCGCGCGCGCACGGGATCCGGACGGTCAGTTGATAGTTTTTCCATCGTTTTTCCGTAGATTGCCCTCAGCCTTCTGCTGATACTCGTATTTGGTGTACCCTTTAGTTGGTCACCCTGAGTCTCTAGGGACCCTAGCTTGGATCACAGGAGGGTGCGGCCCTCCATCTCTTCAATCCGAGAATATTTTATCTGCTGGAGCAGAGAGCGAACCCCTCTCAGATACGGAACCGGACACTGATTTGTTATTAGAGGGCGCAGCCCTCCCTCAACCTCAGCCAGAGACTGAGCTGGATACAGGGGTCATGTTTGGAGGAAACATTCTCATAGAGAGGAACGGTCATGGATGCAGACTCTACTGTTTGGTTTTTTACGGGTGCGGCCCGCTCAGGCTATCAGCTGGACGTTAGCACGTTATTTGATCACATTAGTAGAGAGCGCGGCTCTCTCATACACTCGACGCTCTACGGTGCCATCCATTTGTTCAGCACTCAGACTTGTAAGCAAGTCATCGCTGACTACATGGAGGGGTGTCCCTCCTGCATTCAAGTAGATCTGACGTCCGTGCTACTGATTTCGATATAGAGGACTGCCTGGTCATGCAAGATATCCATATTTAGACTGGATCCCTCTAGTCTATCTCCTGTCATGGAGGGATATTCTCACAGAAGTATATCGAGGGGTGACTCCCACTTATTTTATACACGCTCCTGGACATGGTTCGACTATCGGATGGAACTCAGGTATTATGTGAGTGCAGGTTTGGGTATATTCTGCACCATAAAAACAGAGGATTGCTTTCTGTTTTTGGATATCCAGACCGTTGTGTTCAACTGCTCAGACAGTTTCTCCCGTATTTAGGTGGCAGGAGATACAGGGACCTTCATGGAGCACACGGGCTCTGCCTTGCTCGGGTAACAAGTTTAAGGAGGGCCTATTACCCGCTCTGAAGGTAAAAACCGTACCTATGGTTCACATGGTAAGACCGGAACACCCGGTTTGTCTTGACCTCCCCGGTCATCAGATCCTGGGATGAGATGGCAGGACTGCCCCGTCTCCTCGAAACGCATACCTGGTGATCAGGGTTCGGAGATGGGGGACCCTCCGTCTATACTCTAGTTATTCCTCACGGGAGCCGTTTTTGTTGGATTCACGCTGCCCTACTTTTCACCTATCGTCGAGGAGACCTACGAGACCTTATGGTGGTACCTGGTATACCCCGTCTCCTACACAGACAGCTTTCACTCTTGGACGAGGGCATTTCTGGATGGGAATCTGCGTTCCTGTCTGCACTTCCCATTCCTTTGAAGATTTCTGGGATTCCCTATTCCCAGGATACTCGACCACCGTTCCTCCACTCAAGTTCAGTTCGGAACCCTGAATGGACGTTCTTTGGAGCCTTTTCTCTACGACGTCCGAAGTTTACACAGTCCGTTTGGAATGTTGGAATCACTTAGTATACAGCTGGTTTGGCCACACTCTCGCCTGCATTATGAATTTATGCTCGGATGAGTCACCCCACCGGTTAGGACAGGAAGGTACGAAAGATCCTCCTCGGTTGCTATTGCGATTTTGGTGGTGGTCTTCGGTGCATTCCTTGAGATTGGAGATCTCCCTGCAAGGCCGCATCACCGAATGGCCCTGGCACGATCGGAGGAGCCGCCTTACGGGTCATGAGTTGAGACTTGGTGTCAGTTTTCTTCTCACGACCCTAGGTCCTAGATCGGATTTCGAAGTTATACAACTACAGGAATGTGGCTATAGGTCAGCTTACCAGCTCATGGACCGACTTCTAGGAAACAGGTTGCTACACCACGTACAATGGATTTACCGACGGAAGGTGTTTTTTTCCGTATTTGAGATACTTCGTCGGGTGGCATCTTCTTTGACCCGTCGGCTGTCATTTATCGTATTGGAATGTCCAATTAGGATTACTCTGATATTTCCTGGAATAATTACCAGCGACACAAACAGCGTTGGATTGGTGAACTGAGCGTTGAAACAGCAAATACGAAGCCTCCTGTCATGTTATAAAATTGTAGATTATGCTAGCTTTAGTGTACCTATAATCTTAATTTTATTAATGACAGGAGGCGAGTATTTCCCACCCATTCTTGTCCCTCCCTTGTTTAATGTTATAGTTTAGATTATCAGGTAAGTATGCAACCCTGTTTGTTGTCTCTGCTACCTGTCGCTTGTTCCTTATGTCTGTTTTTTTCCATAAGTAGGGTTGGGATATTTACATATTAGGTTTATTTGGTTGCTACATCGGGTACCTACATGTTTATTCAGAGTACATTTCATTGGATAATCAACCTGTTCGATTCTGTTTTTCTCTCGTTTCAGTTTACAGTCCATCTACACTATCTAGTTTGACGGTTACACTTGGATGGTGGACATCGTTATATTCATCGTATCTAGGACTTCGTTTCTTCCCCATGATGTTCTCTGCCTTTTTATTCTGTTTTGTCGCAGCTTGAAAGAGGAAATGATGCATGGGGAGGGGAGTTTTATAGTACCTAACTTTTTTCTGATTGGTTGTTTTCTGTGCTGCTGTGGAGTTCTAGTAAAGAGAGACTTAAGCAAATACTCGCCTCCTGTCATTAATAAAATTAAGATTATAGGTACACTAAAGCTAGCATAATCTACAATTTATTCTAACTACTATTTCTTATTATTTGACAAACCTAGAAGGTTATTTTACTTAAGAGTAAGATGCCTTAAGTAACACTAACTTGCAAAACTAGAGAATTTTAGTGGTCTTTTTACTTTATTGGTCTAGATTTTGCAAGTTAGCTTCAAAAAAGCATTCTTTTGAATAGACACTAAAATCAACAAATAAACAAACGAGAGCCATGTAATTTCTCTTCTTTCACAGTTCTTTATGCAAACTCTCTTGGATGATGTCAGAATATTTGTCAGACAAGATATAAATTTAATCTGAGTACTAAAAAGCAACCATTTTATTATGTCAACAGAATGATAAATGAGGCTATCTGTAACTCATTAGATTCATGCCAATTGTTTGTTATGTAACAATAGACTTGTTATTTAAATAACGCATTGGATTTGAGAGATGGACAGATAAGAGCCTGAGATAAATAAATAAAAAAACATTTCAGGTTTACATTTTGCCATCTATGCTTGAACAAATGGTTTCATTCAGCCCCCTTGTACAATGCACCGCATGTTAATTTAATTTCACTGCTAGCAATTTGTAATATTTTCTTGCCATATGTCAGCTTAATAGATGACATTCCAATTACAAATGGGCCCTTTGTAGTTTGATACACAAAAGATACCAAAATGCAATTTTTTATAGTTTTATAAAACCCCAAACAAAACTTTTGTACTGTTTAACGTTGATTTTTCAGATTTAATTGAGTATTTAAAAGTCACAAATACAAGTAGCTATAACTTGTGTTATTTATTTTTATATAGAAGATTGCTTTTTTTATTATAACAAAGTGTATAAGTGAAATCCAACTCACCAATTAGGAACAATAACATTGAATTAGTCTGCATTAAACTAGTCAGAAATACTTGAAAAGAGAGTACAATTGGAAAATAAAAGACCTATATAAAAAGTCTATGTGTAGTGTAGATAATACAAAAAATATGGTACCCTCTGGTACTTAAACAATCATAGCTGCTAAAACAAAAAGAATTTTCCCAAATTCCCAAGAACAAATTTGCAATAAAAATTTCAGCGCTAAGTAGATGTTCCCCTTAAAAATTAAAAAGGGTGCATTAATATGCAAAAATGGAAAAGTCATATAAAAAAGTCATACACAAAAGAAAAAAGAAAGTGTCCAAAAGTTCTATCTAAAACAAAGTCCTGAAAACAGAGTCCAAATATCGTGGTGGTTTGCAGGGGCTCAGTAGTTGGTAGAAATACCTTAGAAAAAAGGAGACAGGAATAGATACATAGCGTGATACTGTATCAAAAATTTATTACCCAAAGAATAGGAACAAAATAAAAGTCCCCCCCCCCAACTTAAAACTCGTACATTAGAATAAGTTTGTACTCATCATAATATGTAGCAGGAAAAAAGTCTGTCCCAGCAGCAGGTGTATCTCCCCGTGGCAGCTCCTCTCCGGTGCACTCGGGAAGGCTGTCAGTAATGAAGTGAGCAGGGGAACGCTGGCTGAAAAGTCAGGCTTCTGCTGGGCACTTGTATGATCTGCTACAGATGGATGTTGAAAATAAATGATGTAAAGCACCCTATCAACGCGTTTCGCCCTTCTACCGAGGGCTTTTTCATTAAACTAGTCAGAGTGATGTTTTAGATAACATTCTTTATAGTTGATAAAAGCATAATTATGCTAAATAATGCTAATTATGCATATTTTTAAAGGCAGGGAGGCTGAGTGGATTAAAATGAAACAAAATAGTGACTGTTTTAGTATGTGTGTGTGTGTGTGTGTTAGTATCCTTTAAATAAATGTGGTTTTCAAAGAAAAGTACAAATACATATATTGTAATGTAATTCAAGAGTATATATATTTTAAAGGAATATATTTTTCAGTGTAATTTTTCAGCATTGTAAACTTAACACAGAGCTGCATAAAACAATTTCTTTAATATCACCTATGAAAAACACAATCTGATGATCCATTGAACCAGAAGGTTTTTGATAACCTAAAGATGTAAAGCCATTATTGTAGAACATGAAGCACTCAGAAATTGACCCAAAAGTATTATAAGCGATAACTAAAAATAGATCTTGTTCCCAGTTACTAAAACACTTTAAGCATTTGTGTACTCATAACAAAAAAAGACCACATGCATGGATAAAAGTCAGAAAATGTCCATTATATTTTTCTGACATATATATAAATATATATAATACTGTATCATATATATATATATATATGTTTTTATATCTATACAGTAAAATATTTATATATGCATCATTTTGTTATGAAATGTTACATTAAAAAACAAATGTTTTACTCTTTAAACTGAATAGTTGGTTATAGATAGTTATTTTTCTTATTTTTTTATGTTATTAAAGCGCCAGTTCCACTGTACCAGACAGAAAAACAGGATTACAACCAAGTTGATTAATAAAAATAATGACATAAAATTTACAAGGTTATTCACCAAATTGAGTATTCAAAGTGTAATTAAAATTGAATTCAAATTGAAGGCAGGACCTTTGCTAGCCCAGCATATTGTTGTTCTGTGCTCTCAACGTGTTCCAGGCTAGGACTGACCCACTATGATATTTTCCAGTGGTCTACAATGTCTGAGACCATGTATCTTGGCATTCACAGATATCTGTGAATATGTCTTCATAGGGTGCAGGACATACTAATAAAGGTTCCAGTGATATATGATAACACACCTTCCAACTTCACAGCTCTTATCTGTCACATATACAGGGTGGGACAAAATTCAGACTAGCGTCAAAAACTTTTCTTTATCAATTCGTAATTTTTATTTTGCAGTATAGAAAAAAATATAGGGGATACAGAAAGGAAAAAAAAAGGGGAAATCATGGGGTTACAACAATTGCATCGTTTGAGGTTACAGTTCTATTGTTCGTACATAAAAAAACACAAAGAGGCATGTAAGTACATAAGTGCTGCCGTCTGTCCCTGTGTAGCAACGGCAAATAGCTGGTTTAAGACTGTGCCCCACTGAACCCTTTGCTGGGGCCCGCCTTGTATAAACTTGTCTGGAGGACAGGCGGTCCGGTTTACTGGTGTAAAAGTGGACAGGCAAAGGTTTAGCTAGCCAGCTAGGGGTTTGTCAGATCCTCTTTAGTCAAGGTTGGGTGGCCCCCAATGAATGATAGATGAATGCCTTGAGCCGGACTTTCAAGGCTATGCACCATCTTACGATGCTGCTTGTGTAGATTTGTAGAGATGGGCATGAGGGGATGTGTGAATATGGGGGAAAACTGGGGGGAGGGGGGAAACAAGATCAACACTGTGCGTACCACATTCAGCTATTTATATAGGTGTATTTCTATTTCTCCAACACATCTTTCTCAGTACTTGTTACGGACACTCCACAGAATCATATTGGATTACCCTATGTTAAAGTACCGAAGACGGTTCCTTCGGTATTTCTATTACTTATACATATTTACACGAACCCCTGGGATTACAAATTCGTGCATACGAACTCGGACCACCCGGCCCCTGGCGTGTGCCGCCACTTAACCCTGTTGACCTCGGAAACAACCGAACGGACGACCACCGGGAGGTTGCGGTTTGCGGTTAACCACAACCTTAATTGACTACTTTAAAGTGGCCTCATTCGTCGACTATTTTCACCGTATCCAAACTCCCGAACGAGGACCACCTACACCCCGACGTGTGTTCGTAATTAGAATGCTGAGGCTGCGGTTAACCGCAGGCTAATTGGTCCATTCAGGGCGGCCTACGTTCAGTTCCCGAAGGGTTGGGACAACCAGCCAGAGAGCGGTATTCGTGCAGCTTGCTATCCGTGTTTGGTTCCAGGAGTTTTGGAACCGATACCTGCTCGCCTATCCACAAGTAGAAAAGATGGCCCCCATCTCGTGTTCGGGACAATGAGACACAAAAAGACTTATATCTCAGAGACTAGCCATACCATTCGTGAGGTCTGAGTGCTATTCGTCTATCTGATGCGCTCAGACCCGAGCTATCTAACGAATGGTAGAATATAAGGGGTATTTCGTAAATTGTTATAAATATATATTTTATTCTGTGTTTACGTGTTGGAAATGCACATGGGATTCTGGGCACTTGGAGATAATTGAATTGCCATAACCGTTGGAATTATTATCTCCAGGCTGGGCGGGGACTTTTTCAAACGATGCAGTGTATTGTCATTGGTCAACTGTATGTATTGTCCCTGTATCCCATCAGGTCCAGAGGGGACTGTCCCTGGACCTGGGCTTTTGCATAAATAACGCTAACCCTGTGCCATTAAAGCCAGTTCGTGTTTGACCTTCAAATCGCAGCCTCAACTCGTTTTGTGGGAACCAAGGTATCCTAGCTATTCTAGAGCTAGTGGGATTGCTTTGTATTCACAGGACTCTGGTGGTCTGCTGAACGGAACAGCGCTTCTCTCTCTCCAGCTTTGGGAACCAGGACATCCAACCGGTCCAGCCTTCAGCTAACCTGGGGGTAACCGTAACAGTACTATTTTCTCTGGTTCGTCCCTTTGATCGGAAACTTTCTTACCTATAGGTAGAGCCTATATATTCATCTGTGTCTACCGTGCTTTGTTACTTGACTACCAACAGACATGAAAAGAAACGCATAGATATTTTTGTTGTTGTTGTTTATTTTGTTTTTGTCCTTTCCATTGAGCATAAGGTGCCTCTTAATTCCAGCCATGGTTGCCATATGAGGGCTATTGCCTCCGATCTGAAGTGGGAGTCTGTTGTTGATTTCTCGTATATGTACAGTTAGTGTATTTTGTCCCAGAGGAGCGCCTTGGTCGGGCAAAGCGTCTGCTTCCAGTGTGTAGCGTTTAGGTTTCATGTTGCTAATAGCATTATAACTGCTATCCGCTTAGCTTGAAGTCTTGAAGTGGTGTATCTTTAGGGAAAAGTAAAAACAGGCCTACTATTGGAGTATAGGGTATATTCAGGATATTCAGTGTTAGGAAGAGTAAATAAACCTCATTTCATAGTGGTTTGATATTGGGGCACTCCTACCAGTTGTGGAACAATGTCACCCAGTGTCTGCATTCCCACATCTCCAACATAGTGGGGATACTGAGGGATATATTTTATGTAGGTGGTGTGTGGTCAAATACCAGTGATATATAAGCTTTTTGTGTGCTTCCTCATGTGTATAGCATGATGTGACACCTTTTAGGGCTTTGAAAGATTTTAGCCACTGATCGCTCGTGGGCACATAGATCCATTCGTTTGCCCATTGTGACATGTACGTGTGTGTTTTGGTTGGGTTTGCACTCAAAAGTGCTTTGTAGTATAGAGATAGTGTTTTAGGTTTTGTTGGTGCTTTATTATATTAGTTGCATAAGAGTTGTGTCAACCCATCTTGTGTATTTGGCATGTCAGCCTTATGGATCACCCATGTGGCCAGAATACTCTTCATTTGTATATATTGAAAGATAAACGAGTTTGGTAGAAAGTATGTCTGCTGTAGATCAGGGAAAGGTAGGAAGCATGAGTGCAGAGGTCTTGTATAGATTCGATACCTGCTGTTGCCCAGGGTTGTAAATTAAGCCACTGTGATACCCTGTTTAGTGCTAGGATGGGCACCTCTCCTTCCATGTCTTCCCACTGAAGTGTACCCTTTGGGGTGTGTAGTCTGACCGCCAAATCAAGTAGAGAGGCTCTGTAGTAGGTCATAATGTTGGGGAGGCCAGACATCCCATCCTGGGGTAGCTGGTACACCAGGGTTTTAAGCAATCTTGGTTTCTGTTTGTTCCATAAAAAATCATTGATGGTTCTTTGTAATGTTTTATGAACGGTCATCGGTACACGTAAAGGTAAAATCCAGAATATATATAGCAGTTTCGGGAGGATTGTTATTTTCATTGAATTCAATCTCCCCAACAAGGAAAGTTTAATTTTTTTTCCATTGTTGGAAGCATGATCGTCCACAGTGGGGGGGGAGGGGGGGGGGGGGGGGGGCTGGATTTTTCAGCTTGTTCTGCTATTTTTTGTGTGAGATTGAAAATACAGTGCAATACCAGCACTGGCCAGTTGGTGTGTATGGAGAGAGACAGGGATAGGAAGCTCCATCTTATCCCTGCTTCTCTCTGACTGAATCCGCAGAGGAGCAACAAATACAGCCAGCATAGAGAGCCTACAGATCAGGTAAGTGAGGAATGGGGGGCAGACATAGCCTATAGATCAGGGAAGTGAGGCATGGGGGGCAGAGGTAGCCTATAGATCAGGGAAGTGAGGCATGGGGGGGGCAGAGATAGCCTATAGATAAGGGAAGTGAGGCATGGGGGGCATAGATAGCCTACATATCAGGGAAATGAGGCATGGGGGGGCAGAGATAGCCTATTGATCAGGTAAGTGAGGGATGGGGGGAGACAGCATATAGATCAGGTAAGTGAGGGATGGGGGGGAGACAGCCTACAGGAAGGATCAGCAAGAAACAGGAAGGTAAAGTAAGAGAAGGAGCAACAAGGAGAAGGAAGGTAAAGTAAGAGAGCAGAAAGGAGAAGGAACAGAAATGAGCAGAAAGGGGCAGCAAGGAGCTGAAAGGGACAGCAAAGAGCACAACAGGTAAAGAGAAGAAGGAGCACAAAGGAACACAAATGAGCAGGAAGGGTCAGCAAGGAGCAGGAAGGGTCTGCAAGGAGCATGAAGGGTCAACAAGGAGAAGGAAGGGTCTGCAAGAAGCAGGAAGGGTCAACAAGGAGAAGGAAGAGTCTGCAAGGAGAAAGAAGGGTCTGCAAGCAGCAGGAAGAGTCAGCAAGGAGCAGGAAGGGTCAGCAAGGAGCTGGAAGGTAAAACAGCAAAAAGGTAAAGTAGCAGGAGCAGAAAGGGTCAGCATGAAGCTGAAAATTGCAGCAAGGAGCAGGAAAGGACAGAAGGAGCACAAAGGTGAAGTAGGAGAAGGAACAGAAATGAGCAGGAAGGGTCTTCAAGGAGCAGGAAGGGTCTGCAATGGGCAGCAGGGAGTAGGACGGGTTTACAATGAGAAGGAAGGGTCTGCAGAAAGAGCAGAACGGGACAGAAGGAGCACAAAGGTAAAGGAGCAGAAATAATCAGAAGGAGCACAAAGGAAAGAAGGAGAAGGAGCAGAAAAGGACAGCAAGGAGCACATAGGTAAAGTAGGAGAATGAGCAGAAAGGGTCTGCAAGGAGCAGAAAGGGATCAGAAAGAGAAAGAAGCAGAAGGGGGAGCACAATAAGCAGAAAGTAGCAGAAAGGTAAAGGAACAGAAGGAGCCAAGGAGGAGAGAAGACAGTGTCAGAAGAAAAAGAACACTGTGTCAAATGAAGGAGAAGAAAAGGAGATTAGAGCAGGAAGGACAAGTGAAGTGAACTCTCCACTTTATTCTGGACACCACATCATAAGGCTTTGGTACCTTGGCCTGGCAGGGAAACTTTGGACCTTCTCATCTCCCCAGGTAAAAAAAAAAATATCAGTGTTAATGTGTTCACTTTTATTTACTGAGTGTCAGGAAGCACAGAGTGCCACTGGGGAGGGGTGTCGCTGATTGTCTAGAGCGATCAGCTGGCACTCTGAGCCAATCAGTAGCTCCCCATTCATAAAAAAGTAAAACATTTTTATGAACCCTGAATTAGCGATTGGCTTAAAGCATCAACTGACCACTCTAGCCAATCTGTAGCACCCATGCCTGACGTCAATCTGCACTTCCTGACACTCCATTTCAGAAGCCGAATACCACTGAGCGACCTGGAAATCTGGAGCTGGAGGAAGCCTTTGGGGTTAAACCATTTGAGAGCGGTTTAACCCCTTAAAGGAATTATGTGATAATGACTATGCTCCTCCCCTTCATGACACTGTCAAAAAGGGACCAAGCATGGATGTCATTACAATTATGCCCCCCCCCCCCCTTGGAAAATTTCCTGCGGACGCACATGCTCCTAGTGTGTTTGTCCCATGGCTCCCAATGTCCCTTAATGTCTGTATCCCCATGTTTCCCAGTGTCCCATGTCACTAGGACACTAGGGGACACTGTGAGACATAGGGACACTGAGACACTGATGGACACTGGGAGACCTGGGGACACTGAGACACTTGGGGACACTGGGAGACATGGAGACACTAGGGGAGACATGGGGAAACTGGGTGACTTTGAGACAATCTGGGACACTGGGAGACATGGGGCATTGGGACACAGTGATACATAGGGGACACTGGAGACTTTATAAAGACCTGGCTACAGGTCGAAAAATTGCGGTGTCAAATAAACCTGCTTAAATCAGTGTGTGCCTGACATTTTTTTTATACTAGGGACTCTGGGAGACTAGGAAACACTGAGACACTAGGGACACTGGCACACTGTGGACACTGAGAGAACCAGTGACACCGGGAGACATGGTGACACTGAGATACTAGGGACTCTGGCTGGGAGACATGGGGACACTGAGAGTGCCCCATATCTCCCAGGTCTTAAAGTCGCCCAGTGTCCCCATGTCTCCCAGTGTTCCCTAGTGTCCCCTAGTGTCTCAGTGTTCCATATTGTCTTAGTGTCCCCATGTCTCCCAGTGTCCCCTAGTGTCTCAGTGACCCCTAGTGTCTCAGTGTCCCTATGTCACCCAGTGTCCCCTAGTGTCTCAGTGTTCCATAGTGTGTTAGTGTCCCCATGTCTCCCAGTGTCCCCTAGTGTCTCAGTGTCCCCTAATGTCTTGTGTCTTAGTGTCCCTATGTCTCACAGTGTGCCCATGTCTCTCAGTGTCCCAAAGTGTCTGTGTCCCCTAGTTTCTCAGTATCCCCATGTCTCTCAGTGTCCCCATGTCTCACAGTGTCCCCTAGTGTTTTCAGTGTCCCCTAGTGTCCCCCAGTGTCCCCTAGTGTCTCAGTATCCCGTGTCTAACAGTATCCCCTAGTGTCTCAGTGTCCCTGTGTCTCCCAGTGTCCCCTAGTGTCTCCCAGTGTCCCCTAGTGTTTTAGTGTCCCCATGTCTCCCAGTGTCCCCAAGTGTCTCAGTGTCCCCTAGTTTCTCAGTGTCCCCATATCTCCCAGTGTCACTATGTCTCCCAGTGTCCCCATGTCTCCCAGTGTCCCCATGTCTCACAGTTTCCCCTAGTGTTTCAGTGTCCCTATGTCTCCCAGTGTCCCTTTAGTGTATTTATGCCCCCTAGTGTCTCAGTGTCCCCATGCCTCACAGTGCCCCATGTCTCAGTGTGCCCTAGTATCTCATAGTGTCCCCTAGTGTCTCAGTGTCCCTATGTCTCCCTGCAGCCTTTCCCCCATCCCTCACTTCCCTGAGCTGTCTCTGCAGGCTGGGAGCTGCTTTCTGGACTCATGGAGGAATATGCTGGAACTTCCTATCCCTGCCTCTCTCCACACATACAGCGACCCCTATGTGCTGGTATTGCAGAATAATCTCTGTTTACTGCAATACTGGCACTGGCCAGGCACCATCAAAGACGGATAAATACCGGTCAGGTGGTGTAACGAGTATATACCCCTACACGCAGGATCCAGCCAAACAGAAGACAGCACAGAGGAGAGATACGTCTACCTTAGAGTGGCCGGACTCGACGTAATAGGAGAAGACAGAGTCAGGAACGATCCGAGGTCAAGGGCACAAAGAGACAGCGTAAACGAAAACTAGCCGGGGTCTGGTACACAGGAATCAGCAAGCCGGCAAACAGTACAGACAAGGATAAAGCGAAAACGAAGTCAGAATACAAAGCCAAGGTCAAATACGGAGAAACACAACTGAACACAACAAGCACTAAAGGGAACTGTAGCAGAAACCACGATAGGGCAAGGAACTAAGGGAAAAGGGTGAGTATAAGTAGCCTTCAAACTAATGTGATTGGCTCCTGTCACTTCCACACCCCCAACAGGTAAGTGTATGGGGTGATTGGCATGACAGGAGCCAATGGGAGCCTTTTTGCAATTTAGGCTCCCACTGTCTCTTTAAGAGCGCGCCCGAGACTCGCGGCGCGCTCTTAGCTGCAGGCGAGACACGTGACCGCATCTCGCGGTCACTGCCCGTCTTCCTGTTAGGAGAGTCGGATGGGCCGCGCGCGGCTCGTGCAGCCGCAGGACCGCGCGCGGCTTGAAGAGAGGACCGCGGCCGGCCCCCGGATAAGGTAAGTACCGCTACAGGTGGCAACCCTAAGAGTAGTGTGTAAAAAAAAATATATATATATTTTTTTAAATCAATGGGCCTATTCCATGGGCATGGGCCTGGAGCTGCAGCTCTGTCAGCCCCTATGTTAATACAGCCCTGTTGTTTTGGATCAAAGAAAACTTTGATTATTTGTCTATCTACACCTTCCAAATTGATTGATGAATGCGTGCACGCTTTCCCTAGAAGTAATTCACACCGGAGACAAAGTTTCTGATCAGTGAAATACTAAGGAATGCTTTATTCCCCAGAGGGGGGTCTCCTTCTTAAAGCAAAAATACGTCACAGTTTAAACATACAATATCAATTCAACAATTGGTTAACATTCAAAAAGGGTCCCACCCTACAGGATGTGATGTCATCATTACAGAGCTCTTCCCCCCATATTCCAGCTCTGGCTTGGATACATGAAGAAAGGGGAAGTGAGTAGTTTCTTTGTTACTTTAACAGTGATTCTCCATTTTGTTGCACGTGGAATTGGCACAAAGGAAGTGGGGGAGGAGTTAGCAAAGGAGGCTACCTATTAACACAAGAATGTGTAACAAGAAACTTGCAGAGGAAATAATGACTGAACCATAAAGGGGGAAGGGAATATTTACTCTAGCAGCCAGTTTTAACATAGTGAACACAGAATAAATAGACATTAGTAAATAGCTATTTTAGTTTAATTCTTCTGTCCACAACAGTCCCCCCTTAAAATGGCTATTTTACTAATAACTACTATCTCTAACTCTAATACTGTCCCTATAGAAAAATAACAAAAGGTTATCTTGCACATCTGTCTGAACAGGCCTCGAACGCTTCACTGTGCGGGTTACCCATAGCAGCTTGTCCACTACTTCTTCCGCGCCAGACTTCTGCCCGTAGAGACAGACGCTATCCCTGAATGTCCTTAAGAAGAAGTAGCTATTGATTTAGTGCGGTGGGACTGTAAGGGTGTATGTGGTGTATCACGGTCTATGTCATCAATCTCTTGGTGAAGGAAGGTCGGGGTGGTCTGGTCGACTGTCTGATCAACTGTCTTTTGTAGGCATTTCTTAAGACAAGGTAATACACAACAAACAAGAAGAGCGAGGATGAGTATCGTTATTAAAATGGCAACACCTATTTGGGCCAGAGCACCTTGCCATCCAGACATCCATCCAAACCATCTTTCCCATGGATCTGTGGCCCCAGAATTCCTTTTCAGTTCGTTGGATAAACTTTTTAACTTTTCTATTGCCAACGTTACCTTACCATTAGGGCCTGTATTATCTGGGATATAGGTACAGCATGTCATGGTGTCTGGGAGTATTTTACATACTCCCCCTTTCTCTGCCAGAATCATGTCTAAGGCCAGTCTATTCTGGAAGGTCATCTGGGAAGTAGCTTGTAATTGTTCCGCCAAACCCTGGAGGGCATCTCTTGTATAATTTACAAAACGTTGTTGGTTATAATAGATGTAATTAATCCAATTTAAATTTTTATTGGCCGTGATGATTGGAAAAATAGATTCAAACCCTGCGGACACTTCATCTCTTGCTTTAAATTCATTTGGCACCCCCCTTGGCACTCCTATGGTATCTATATAAATATGGGGATCAAAACTGCCTTTTACAGGAGTATCTCTCTTTATTCTAGAGTATTGGTGTAACGTACCTGGGGTATCTTGGTGTCCGTCAGAGATTATGTGTATAGGCATAATTACCTTAGCTAGAGCACATTCTCCCCACCATACGCCTTCCAATCTGGTTCTAATCTGCATATCCCCACAAATCCAATATATATCTCCAAGGGATCTTATGTGTTGTTGGATAAAGGCAACTGGAATTGGGCTATATGTGGCACAGTACTTACCAGTGAAATTACCAAAGAATTGGCCTACCCCATCATATATACCATAACAAGTGTAGTTCCCTGGATATATGGTGATACCTTTATCTGGCTTGACATCTTTAAGGACAACTGGGTATTCCTTTATCCATGATCCACATTCCGTCCGGTTGGTTTT
This sequence comes from Pelobates fuscus, assembly GCF_036172605.1. Taxonomy (NCBI): domain Eukaryota; kingdom Metazoa; phylum Chordata; class Amphibia; order Anura; family Pelobatidae; genus Pelobates; species Pelobates fuscus. The sequence continues at coordinate 362,838,526 of NC_086317.1, forward strand.
AAGTATAGTATAGAGACTTAGGAAACACATCTCTATCTCCGGAGGTATGTTCAAAGGGACAGTACCTAAGTGAGGCCTCGCTCCTCCACAGACATAGCAGTTAGATCTGTTGTGTTTGTTAGCATTATATTTCATCCACTCAAGCCATAAGTTAGTGTCAGAGAAACCCGTCTCTACAGCCATAGTGTCCTCATACGTGGGGTTAGCTATAGCTATCATCTCTTTTAGAGTTTTGATATGTGGCTTAAGAGGATTAATAGTCATGTGTGTGGCTCCTACCCATTCAGGTGAGTCATACATGTCCTGTAAGTAAAAGGTCCCCTGTTTATTGTATGAACCTCCTCCCTTCCAGTACATTCCCATTACATATTGTCCAGCATCTCCAGGACTGGGGTGTTCTATGTTTAAGGCTAGTTTCATAGGTGTCGCCCCCCCCTGGTTTCCTGAACGTCATTCTTTTCAGTAAGGACTCCCCATTTTTATCTAATCTGTCTAAGGCACTTTGTGGTCTATAGCCCCAGGCTGGCCCTGTATTCCACCCTGCTGCCTTCCATGAACTACACTCATATCCCCAGTAGTCATTAGTCACACATATGTATGGGTCCTTAATGTTAGGTATATCTTTGTACACTGTTGACAACAACGCTGGTGGAAAAGTACAGTTTACGATATCACAATAATCAAATGCAAATGTGGCTACCCGTGTATTAGAGGAATTGTACCAAAATGTATAAACATGATTGTCTTTGGTTATAGCGACTTGTTGGGCCTTTATCAGACCTAGCAGCAAGAACAAATACACAAAATTCATGTTATAACAGGATCTGGTTCCTCTGGAGCTGGAACTTTCTTGCAGTGTGAAGCGTGTATCCAAGAGTTCTTTCCAGCCAATTTAACTGAGGTAGTTGTGGTTAGAAGGACTTGGAACGGACCATCATATCTGGGTTCAAGGGTATGTTTTCTCACGAACTTCTTAACCAGAACCCAATCACCAGGGAGCAACTTGTGTGTGCCTGTATCAGACTCTGGATCTGGAATGGAAGAAAACACTTGGGCATGTATCTTGTTTAAAACTTGGGAAAGAGCAGTCACATAATTAACCATAACATCTGATTGCAGTTGGAGTTGTTGAGGAAAGTAACAACCTAACCTAGGGGCTGAACCAAACAAAATCTCATAGGGAGACAGGTTAAACTTCCCTCTTGGTGTGTACCTGACACTAAATAGAGCTATGGGGAGACTCTCTGGCCAGGGTAGGTTAGTTTCTTGGGCCATCTTAAGCATTCTGGCTTTTAAGGTGCCATTCATACGTTCTACCTTACCACTACTTTGTGGGTGATAGGGTGTGTGAAATGCAAGGGTCACCCCTAGTGCTGCCCAGACTTCCTTAGTTACTAGTGCTGTAAAACTGGTCACTTTCAATCACTTCAGGAACTCCATATCTACAGACAATTTCAGTGAGCAACCGCTTGGCAGTGGTCTTGGCGGTCATATTAGTAACCGGGAAAGCTTCTGGCCATCCTGAGAACATGTCCACCATAACTAGGGCATATTCATACCGGCCACTCTTTGGCATCTGAATATGGTCAATTTGGACTCTCTGGAATGGGTAGTGTGGCTTCGCCAGATGTTTGGGGAAAACTTTCTCCAATTTTCCCGGATTGCACTTGGCACAGATAGCACAAGACTTACAGTAGTTTTTAGTCAGAGTGGTAATACCTGGTGCTTCGAAATATTTAGCAATTAAAGAGTTCATGAGGGTCTTAGACAAGTGCGCTGCTCCGTGGGCCCATTGAACCACAGCCGGATACATACATTTAGGCAGACAAAATTTGAGATTACTAGTATATACTCCATCCTGTAAGGTCGCTCCCTTCTGTTTCCAGCTTTGCTTTTCTTCGGGACTTACAGCTGCTTGCTGTTCCTTCAAAAACTTGAGGTCCGTAGGTAAGGTTTGCATGGGAAAAATAGTAATTTCCTCACCGGACACTTTTCTGTCCACTTCCCTTGATTGACATGCAGCATCTTTGGCAGCTTGGTCAGCTTTATGATTGCCACATGTTTCTTCCGAATTCCGTCTTCCATGGGCCTTTACTTTCAGTATGGCCACTTCTTCAGGAAGGAGTAAAGCATCCATCAATTCCTTGATAGCTGTACCATGTTTAACTGGTGTACCGGTTGCTGTTAGAAAACCTCTTGTTTTCCATATTAATCCAAAATCATGTGCTACGCCCAGGGCATATCTTGAATCGGTATAAATATTAACACGCTTCCCTTCAAACATTTGGCATGCTACAGTGAGGGCTTTTAGTTCAGCTTCTTGAGCAGACATAGACGCAGGAAGTGGGGATGCTTGAAGTACCTGATCTACTGTGGTCACTGCAAATCCAGTGTGGTATCTTCCTTGTTCATTTGCAAATCTGGAGCCATCCACAAACAGTGTGCAGTCAGGATCTGGCAGAGCCGTTTCATGTACTGTAGGAAGATGGGTTGTTTCCATCTTCATCTGTTCAAAACAATCATGGGGGATGTCTGGGTCAGAATCTTTGGGAGGGGCATCTTCACATATTTCTGTGTGATACTGTGGGTAACCAGTAGTCTTACAATTCACAGTTCGTTTGGTAACACCTTCTGCAGAAAGTTGGTCTTGATCTGTTGCACTCCATGCTTTGGCTAATGGACCAAGTTCCTTCCATGAGATATTTGGAGATTTAGTAATAGAGACATGAGGAACTGCCATCTCCCAATGGTGGTACATATGAGTCACTTCTGTGGGTAATTGGACTAAAACTACAGTGTTACCTTTTGTATCACAGTATATGTCTGTCAAAGTGAGAGGTACTTCAATCAATTGAAACAGTTCTTCTTCATACTGAGGGTCAGGCCCCGACACGTCTCTGAACCATAAAGTACAATGCCATAGAGGAGATGGCTGTTCATCGTGTGGTACTGTGGGCATATGGACATCCAGATCAAGGAAGGCATCAGGATCTATGTTCAGACTGTACCAATAGTGTGGTACTCCCCCCTTGGGAAGTGGCAGAAGAGTGGCAGGATTCAAAGTGTAACATCGCTGTAAAGAGACATTATCGGGTAACATTAAAGTTGTTTGGAGACGAAGATGTCTTTGAGTAGAGAGATGTTTAGGTTGAACTTGGTTTAGTATCGCAGAAATATCATGTGGAGCGAGAATGGTTAGCTTGTGACCAAGGATTATGTCACATGTCTTGTCCAGCAGAGCACTTGCTGCAAACACAGCCCGAAGACAGGAGGGTCCTCCTCTGGCCACAGGATCCAACTGGCAGGAGTAATACCCTATTGGACGTTGACGAGACCCATGAGACTGAGTGAGAACACCAGATGCATGGCCCATCTTTTCGTAGACAAAGAGCTTGAAGGGCTTCTCGTAATTGGGAAGGCCCAGAGCAGGAGCAGTAACAACAGCACGTCGTAATGCGAAGAAGCTGGTAAGGGCTTCAGGAGATAAAGCAAATGGTTCAGTTTTGAGGGCATCGCAGAGCGGCTGCAACAGTGTAGAGGCTTCAGGAATCCAGGCTCTGCAGTAAGAGATAAGACCCAGGAAGGCATGGAGGGACTTATGAGCCGATGGAGGGCATAGTGATGTAATACCCCGCACTCTGTCTCTAGTAAGGTGCCGGGTGCCATGAGAAAGACAATGCCCCAAAAAGATCACCGATGGTCGGCACCACTGCAATTTCTTCTTAGATGCTTTACAACCTTGGGCGGCCAGGAAACAGAGGAAATCTTCAGAGGTACATTCTGCAGTCGGGAGATCATCAGCACAGAGAAGGAGATCGTCCACGTATTGCAGGAGGACCACGTCTGTGTGTGATTTCTGCCATGGTTCCAGGATGTATGCCATGGCTCTTGCAAACTGGCTTGGGGAATTTTGTGCTCCCTGGGGCATTACAGTCCAGGTGTATTGTTGGCGGTCATGAGTAAATGCGAACAGGTATTGGCAAGAGGGATGCAAAGGCACGCTGAAGTAGGCATTTGCCAAATCCACCACTGTGAAGAATTTAGCTGACGGAGGGACCTGGGATAGAAGAGTATGAGGATTTGGAACAATGGGGGTTTCCAAGATGGTAACATCATTGACTGCTCTGAGGTCTTGAACCATCCTGTACTTGTCCGGCTCACCCTTTTCGGTCTTTTTCTTAACTGGAAACAAAGGAGTATTACAAGGCGATACACATTTAACCAGAGCACCCGCAGCCAGCAGAGTTTCAACTTGTTTGGAGATAGAAAGGGACTGAGCAGGAGTCAATGGATATTGTGGTCTTCTGGGCAGACTTGCACCTTGGAGCAACTGCACAAGTATCGGAGGAACTTTAAGACGTCCAATATCATCGGGACCAGTAGACCACAGTTGCACAGGAACTCTGTCAAGCGCACTGGGGGAATTATCTGGGACCCTTGCATTCCCATGGGGTGACTCCATGTGGAGTAGGAGGGGTAAAGAACAAAGGGCTGAGGTATCATCACTGGAGAGAGGGGTCAATAACTGAACCTTACCATCTGGAGTAAAGGAGACGGAGGCTTGCAAGCGGGACAGGACATCAGCCCCTAACAAATTAAGAGGACAAGAGGAAGACACTACAAAACGAGTAAGGAGATCTGGGAAAGTACCCACCCGTAAGGGCTTAGTTAATGGGTTGCTACGAGGGGTTCCATCAACACCTATACAGGAAACATCTATATTAGAGAGAAAGGAATCGTCAGGCAGGTCACATGCTCTAAGTACGCTACGGGCTGCGCCTGTGTCAACTAAGAAGGTGGTTGGGCAGCCTTCCACAGGTAGGACCACTGTAGCTAGGGGCCCCCCTTTATCCCTTGTATACACTGCCATGACAGGGGCATTGGACACAGGTTTGCCTGTTACCTATTGGACAAGATCAATATGAGACTGGTCTGGACCAGGGTATGTACGTGTAGGTGTAGTTGGATAGTATGGTTGCCGAGCATGCTGTGTAGGGCGTCGTTGTCTAGGCATTGGATTGTTAGTGGGCAGATAAGTTGCAGAGGGTAGGTTATTAGGATAATAATGAGAACCAGGTAACGGATAACCAAGCGCCTGGGCAGGAGGATAACCGGCCACAGGATATGGTGGCCGTAGAGCATGTGTGCGCTGCCTAGGTGCATGCAGACTTGGACACTCATTTCTAAAATGTCCTAGTTGCCTACAGTGATAACACGTTTTGAGTGGTGGTCCTGGGGCCTGAGCTGTGAAAGGGTCCAGAGGTGATGGAATAGGGTACCCGCCAGGGGCAAGATGAGTTGCAGGGTCAGATAAGGAAAACATTAAAGGATTGGATTTCTTTTGCAGGGGCAATTGGATTGACTCCAGGCCTTTAGCGACCAGGAGGAGAGTGTCCAGGGGAATTATCCTGAATTCGGGACGGGACTGGACCAGGCCTTTCCTTATGGGTTCCTTAAGGCCTGCAACGAAAGCAGCTGACAGCATCTGTGTGTGGGACTTATTACATGTGTTGAAACCTAGATCAGAAAAGGTTTGAGTTAACCTAGAATGAAATCTTTCAACTGTTTCTGATTTTTCTTGAACAATATCAGCAATAGAAATAGCCTGATCAGTCAACTTATCTTGAGCCCATGCACGGAGTTGTTCACAAAATGTGATACCAGACTGAAAATCTGTATCCGTAGTGAGACGGGCATCATCAAAGCTCCTTTCCATTACGGGCCAGTAAGCATCCCCTGCCTTAATTTCACACAGACTAAACAAATCGCGCCATGCTGCAGAGTAAGTTTTACGGATCTGAACAATCCGACGGAAAAAGGGCATGGGCTGTTTCTCAGGGTCAGGAAGTGATTGTACCAGTGTTGCAGCTTGGGATGGGTTGAAGGTAACATACATCAAAGGGGCACCCTCCTGATCATGCTGGGCACCGCAAGCACCTGCTATAGGACTGGAGGGTAGATTAGTTGTGGTCTGTGGAGGCTGCGCCTCTTGGACACTACTATCGGCAGTGAGAATGGGAATCAGACCAGCTGTAGTACTGGTCGCAGGGTGATTAACTGTAGTAGTAATTTGGACCGAATCAAGTTGCGAGGCAGGGGGAGAAGTGGCTAAGGAAGCTGTGGAGGTTGCAGGATAATAACCTGATGCTGCCGGGGTCGCAGCAGGAGGAAAGCCTGATGCTGTAGGAACAGTGGATCCAATAGTCATAATAGAGAAAGATACACTGGGGGCAGCCATAAGAGGGGTTGGAATGGAAGAGGATACAGAAGGGGGGGGGGGAAGAGACCACAGGGGTGTTGGTAGGGTACGTTACCATCATGGAAGGGATGGGTGTGTTAGAAACAGGAAATGGTGTCAGTGAAAGGGCAGAAGGGAAGGATTCCACAGGAGAAGTAAGGGCGGAAGTTATAGGGAGAAGTGAAAGGAAGTGGGCGTGGACAGAAGCAACAGGAGCCGAAAGAGAGGGTGTAGCTGCAGAGATGGGCAAGAGAGGAGGAGGAGGCAGAGAAACAGGAAGGGAAGGGGGAACTGAGACTTGGAGTGGAGAAGGAGTGGGGGTTGGAAAATAACATGAACCATCTGCTTTAAGAACAGGGTACAAGGCAGCAGGGGCTGGAGAGAGGGAGCTAGCATGAATGGGCTGTGGGGGCGCTCCAGAGGCAGGTTGAGCCACCTCCCTTTTAGGCCAGGCTTTATCATATGGAGGAGGGCTGGAAACGTCTGCAACAGATTCAACAAAACAACCTTTTTCATGATATACAAAGACTTTTTTTCCTTCTAGGTCTATCTCCTCCTCAATCCACCCCTCCTTCTTAATTACACAAGCAACCTTATACCACGCATCAGCTGATTTCTTCAACCCATGATCTACCAAGATCCCATGTTTGTCGTTTAAAAGTTTTCTCCAGTCTTCCGCCTGCAATCTGCCACTGGGGGACATATTAATACTACACAGTTTAATAATTTTCCGGAGTTTGACCACAGCTAAGTCCCCAGCTCTTTCCTTTACAAGATCACAGGCTAACCGACCACGGGAGGGGTTAACATGAGTCTGACCCATTGATAAACTACAGTAGAACTGGATAGAGAGAAACAGGGAAAAGAGACAGCAAGCAGACTCTTGACCAAAAGAGAGTGAAGATAGTGAAGAGAGTGAGTGAGAGAGAGAGAAAGTGAGACAGAGAGAGAGAGACTGAAAGAGAGAGAGAGAGACTGAAAGAGAGAGAAAGAGACTGAAAGAGAGAGAAAGAGACTGAAAGAGAGAGAAAGAGACTGAAAGATAGAGAGACTGAAAGAGAGAGAAAGAGACTGAAAGAGAGAGAGGGACTTAAAGAGACAGAGAGAGACAGTGAGACAAAGAGAGAGAGAGAAAGAGAGAGAGAGAGACTGAAAGAGACTGAAAGAGAGAGAAAGAGGGACGTAAAGAGAGAGAGAGAGAGAGACTTGCAAGAAACTTGCATAAAGTGTCACACCAAGCTAGCAGAGCACAGAAAACACCCAGAGTGATGCAAAAAAAAAAAAAAAAAAAACCTAACATCTGGCAGCACAGACTCCAAGGAATGGAGGGGGCAGAAGGGGGGGGGGGGGGAAAGGGGGGAAGTAGGAGAAAGTGAGTTGCAAGCAGCACAAAGTATTTAACCATGTGAGTGCCTAAGCACAGCTCTCCTGAAGACAAAAGATAGAATAGGAGAACTACAGGACACAGATAGAATATATAACAAGTAACATATACCCCCCCAAAAAAACCAAACAAAAAAAAAAAACAGTATACATGCAAAAGCACAATATATATGCCAAAGCACACAAATTCTTTAAAATTAATGCCAGCTGAAAATAGACTCCTTAAAATAAACTCAGTACATATACACATAGAAACTCACACTCAAGCACACATACAACAACTTAACTCTTTGTTTGTTGTTTTCATTATTTCAACAAACTAAAACCGATTACGCCAGTTTGGTATTTCCCAAAACCGAACTTAAAATAAAAACAATAGAGAAACGCCAGGATTTAATATTAAAATATTAATATAATCCGGCCAAAAACCGCCAGGGTTGTCTTATGAACCCCCTGATCTCAAAATAAAAACAACGCCAGGATTATCAATTAATATAATCCGGCCACAAACGCCAGGTTTCAACACCCCGACCTCAAATAATCAAAAGAAAGCAAAACAGATTCTCAAACAGACACTTTCACACATAAAAACTCAAACTCTGGATTTAGTTAGGCTGTAGATAGACAAGTGACAGGGTTTATACAGTTCTATAAGAGGACATATGGGTGTATATATATACCTGTCTGAAGACGTCATTCACACGAAGCCGTAGTGAAGCCACGGAGAATAAACGAAATCCAAAGAAAGGAAAATATAGGTAGGTAATTAACTCATTTACCATAGCCAGAGTTGATCAGTCTCCTTTTCCAATCTCTGGTAGTCCTTTTGTTCTCCCGTCTTGTAATGTATATACGGCTTTCCAAGTGAATTAACTACCCTTAATGTCCCTGTTCAGGCGCCAATTTGTTTTGGATCAAAGAAAACTTTGATTATTTGTCTATCTACACCTTCCAAATTGATTGATGAATGCGTGCACGCTTTCCCTAGAAGTAATTCACACCGGAGACAATGTTTCTGATCAGTGAAATACTAAGGAAAGCTTTATTCCCCAGAGGGGGGTCTCCTTCTTAAAGCAAAAATACGTCACAGTTTAAACATACAATATCAATTCAACAATTGGTTAACATTCAAAAAGGGTCCCACCCTACAGGATGTGATGTCATCATTACAGAGCTCTTCCCCCCATATTCCAGCTCTGGCTTGGATACATGAAGAAAGGGGAAGTGAGTAGTTTCTTTGTTACTTTAACAGTGATTCTCCATTTTGTTGCACGTGGAATTGGCACAAAGGAAGTGGGGGAGGAGTTAGCAAAGGAGGCTACCTATTAACACAAGAATGTGTAACAAGAAACTTGCAGAGGAAATAATGACTGAACCATAAAGGGGGAAGGGAATATTTACTCTAGCAGCCAGTTTTAACATAGTGAACACAGAATAAATAGACATTAGTAAATAGCTATTTTGGTTTAATTCTTCTGTCCACAACACTGTAACATATAAATAATTAAGTAAAGTATAAAACAAATGTTGTGTTATTCTTATTACAGTATGAAAATTGGTGCATACCTCCTAATTTACTCTCATATTAGAAATAAGTTTAATAACAAATACTTAAATGATTCCCAAAAGCTGAAGGTCAATAGACAGAGGAAGTTATTTCTGTCAAAAAATCAAGGAAAATACTTATCTATTTAGGATTCTTGAAGGCTTGGAGGTTTTTGTTAAAAGATCTAATGCATCTTTCTATTCACTTTGAATCAATTACGCTTCTAAAATGATGTCCTTTGCTGTCATTGTGGTGTTTTCACAGTAAGGACTTTGCTCACTTAAAAATGATAAATAGGAAGGTTATTTTATTGAGGAGGTTGAACATGACCAATTTCATTCCAACCATACTTAGCTAACACACAATAATGTCCATGACATCAACAGAATAGAATATTGATCAATCAGGAGTCTGTTCAATCAGACTGTGCACAACATTACAATTGCTATGTTGAAATAATTGTCACTTGGGAGACTGATTTTCACTCAGCATTTGTTGTAGATATGATCACAATAGATTCTAAAATACAAGCCAGTAAGTTCTCTTGCGTTTATAATTACAGCGTCTTTGCTAATCACATTGGCATCATGAGTCTAGCACTAGTAATATAATTTTTTTTATTTTTTTTAAATGGGTAGAAGAGAAGTTTGCAACTGATAAATGCTGTAAATTAACCCAAGGTCATGAGTTTATTTTATCTCTTAAGTCAGTCCAGCCTTTATTGATATTGCTGGGGTGCCATACCTTCAAACTCCCAGCGCAGAAATATATTTCCCTCTAGGCTCCAGACTGAGGAGATCATCGTGTCTTTCCAGTTTTGCTTTTCTTGGCGACATTCCAGCATTCCCCTAGCTAAATCAATGTTCCTTAAAGCTGCAATATTGATTTGTTCATTTTACTTTCATTGTTTTACCTGTCTAGTAAACAAGGATACTTTTAATTCTTTTTTTATATTTTTGCTTCCTTCTATGTTAAACTTTTATTGCTTTCTTGAGAAAAAAAAAGAGAAGTAATATGCATAAATTTTCCGTTTTTTGTTTTAGGCTTTTTGTGTCAAAAATTACATAAATTCTAATTTGCATTCATAGTTTAAATATATTACATTTGAAATGGAGGAAGATAGTAAAAATGTGCAAGGACAAAACTTTAGGTTCTTTTTGGTCATTTGGTTAATTTAAAATTTTTAAAGGTTTGACCAACTTTTGTTCATATATTTTTTTTTTTTTGGCCGGATGTCAGTAACATTTTAGTTTAATTACCAACTTGTTTTATTCTCTATGGAAAAAATGATGATGAATGTTTGTAAGGCAGGATTGATGCAAATTAAAAGCAAATAAAAAGATAAATAAAATAAAGCCAAAAATAAATAAAATAAATTTAAAAAATTTTAATTTTAAAGAAGGGCTATGAAATTTATTTATGTGCATATTCATGAAATGCATTTGACATGCCCCTGACATATACAGCACCAAATTATTTGAGTGTCAGCTAATGGAATTGTCTTTTTTTTCCATAATCCCCCTCCCCTTCTCTGTTGACTAGCTTGAGTTTCCTCTTCATTTCTGGCACCAACAGAGAGTGCTGGTTCTGTTGTTGAATATTCCATCTCCACCTACAACAGAATGATGATTGGTCAGCCCTACGCTTCTCAAATGTTCCCAAACTTTCCCCCTGCTAACCTTCTACCCACACAGCCTGCATTTTGTCAAAATCAAATCTCCCACAGAATAAAAATGTTCCCACACTTTTCCGCTATGCTGTAGACCTGTTTCTGCTCAATCTCCAGCTCCATTCAAGTGCCACTGCTGCTTCTTATTATTGTGCTTGCTGTTGTATCACTAATAGTGAGTCTGACTCTGGTGGTTACAGTACAGCTAATGGGATTGTAACTGCGACTTCAATCAAACTACTAATCCTACTAGTTCTACTTGTTTTTTTTTGTTCTTCACCTGATGGAGTTGCCATAGTAGACTCCTGTTTCTCCTCCTCTTTTTTCCTCTGGACCGTAATCTAATTCCAACTCATACTCCAACTAATGATGCTGTCTTCATACACTTTTTTGGTGGAGTGTGAAAAGGTTACATTGGCAAGTAAAAGAGGTGACACTGATGCTGCTGACCAACACTTCTCTACCTCTAAATCTTTCATAAAGGTAATTGCTGCTACTATCTTTGCATAGTACTAGTGGTTAAAGTAGTTCTCATTTGCAATATGGGACTGCTGGCTTTTAGGCCACTGACCAAATATGTTGGTTAATAAGATAATCTCTAGTCTACTGATATGATTCTCAATTCTCTCTGGTCTCCCTATTAAAACTACTAGTTGCTAGCTCAATTTCTCTATAATTAACTAAGGCCTCGATTTGGTAAGCTTTCCAAATGATTTGATATTTTTAGATAAACTTTTAAAGGAACACTATAGTGTTAAGAATACAAAGCTGTATTCCTAACACTATAGTGTCCCTCTGCCCTCTAATGTGCAGGTACTGTAAGCACTGTGCATGAAGCACATAGAAATGTATTAAACCAATTATTTTCTACAGGGATTTAAAAGACACTAAAAGACTAGCAAATTATGAGGATATCCAGTGTCGTTTCACGGTACAAAACCCGTAAAACAACAGGAAGTGTCTCTAGTGGCTGTCTGTTAGATAGTGATAGTGTACCTAGACCACTTCATTGAGCTGAAGTGGTCTGTGTGCCTATGTTGCCACATAAATAACTATATCTATATGAAATCAAGAGGGCTGCACTTACCTGAACATGCATACATTATAGGGTGCTGCTGGGGCTAATATATACAACATACAAAATACATAATCCGGCGCACTCGCTTATTCACTAAACAATGATTTCAAATCTTACAGATTGTAATAGTTTTATTTAAAAACATCTCAACTAAACAAAAAATAATGGGGGTTTAGTTACATTAAATGTCATATGTTGCATAAGCCTGCAACAAAATCAATGTGCCCTATTCTTGGCAGGTCCTACTCTAGCAGCCTAATGCTTGCTCTTATGAGAGTAATCCACTTACTTGGGAAATACTTCCTCCTGGGACTCTCTGCAGGTCAAGGTTAAATAGGGTCCTGGAATGAGGCACCTCTGACAGCCAATTAGCTAACTATTCAGCAAATCAATTTAACTGGAGGTATTTATTCACATTGTCTGTGTTAGCCAAGAGTTTGCAGAATCCCTGTAACTCTTATGTATACAGACCTACATTTCGTATTGTTGACCTTGAATAACTTTAAAAACATAAATCTCTAATGCATGTTATCTCCTATCTCCAACCATAATAAGCTTAGATGTTCCTTATACTTCAAATATTTAAAGTTGATCTATCATTTCTGAGTATAATATAAAGAAATATTTGCTCTTTAGAAACTTTTAGAAATGTTGCTGTTGTTTCACTGCAATAATATAAGACAAGGGAAGGACTACTTTATCTTATGGTAAATGCAGAGGCTGACTCATTTTAAAAATAGGTGTAGATTCCATCACCAGGTTTTGTTTTTGTCAACTTTGCCATTGCTAGATATGTTAAAAGAGTCATCATTTTGCACTTCATGCCAGATGTTCTATGGAGGATCCCATAGTCTTGCCGGAATGACTACCAACCTCCTCTGTTCATTGTTGATTTCTCATGCATATGCAAGAGTAAAAATAGTGAATGGGCACCTGGTGGCTCAAGTACCAGGAGCTAAAGACACATCCAACAAAAAAGATGTCAGCACCCATGAGGGAGAGCTTTAGTTAAGTATATATTCATATAGCCTTAACACATGAAGTAGGCATTTAGTCTTATATATAAACATTCAGGGCCGGCGCCACCTGTAAGGCGACCTAGGCAGCCGCCTAGGGCGCAACTTACCAGGGGGCGCCGTATCCCTGTCCCCGCTGCGCCTCCTCATGCTGCGCCGCCTGAGCGCTTTAGCAAGCCCCAGGCGGCGCAGCACTGCTGCATGGAGGGCGGCCGGGTTTATGACCGGCAGGAGGGAAGCGCAGAGCGCTCCCTCCTGCCGGTCTCTCCATGTAGCGTGGCCGGGCGGCGCGGAACAGGAACCTTTGTTTCCTGTACCCGGCCGCCGGCGGAATGACAGGAAGTGCTCACTCAGTGAGCATTTCCTGTCATTCCGCCGGCGGCCGGGTACAGGAAACAAAGGTTCCTGTCCCGCGTTCCGCGCCGCCCGGCAACGCTACATGGGCAGGAGGGGGGGGTAAGGACCACTATGGGAGGGAGGGGGAGGGGTAAGGACCACTATGGGAGGGAGGGGGGGGGGGGGTAAGGACCACTATGGGAGGTGGGATAAGGACCACTAGGGGAGGGGGGATAAGGACCACTAGGGGAGGGGGGATAAGGACCACTAGGGGAGGGGGATAAGGACCACTAGGGGAGGGAGGGTGGGGGGATAAGGACCACTATGGGAGGTTGGGGGGATAAGGACCACTAAGGGGGGGAAGGACCACCAAAGGGGGGTAAGGAGGGAGGACTACTAAGGAGAGGGGAGGAGGGTGATTACCACTAAGGGGGTGGGGGGAGTAGGGGAAGGTCTACTAAGGGGTTTGGGAGAGGGAGGACCACTAAGGGGTTTGGGAGAGGGAGGACCACTAAGGGGGGAGGGGGGAGTGAGAAGACCACCAAGGGGGACTGCAGAGGGACAGGGGGCCAAGGGAGAGCACTAAGTGACAGAAGGGGAGAACACGGAGGGACAGAAGGGAAGGGGAAATCAATAATTGAGGGGAGAGCACTATCAATTTTTTTTAAAAAAAAGAAAGCTGTTCCCATCTCAGTCCCTATCCTACCCCACAAACCCTCTCTTTTACACTACACACATACACAATGCATCCCCCCCCCACACACACAGAAACATACAATGCATTCCTACTCACACACAGACACACCCGGAACACACAATTCATCCCTTACGTTCTCTTACACAATTAATGCACCCCTTACAGACACACACTGCATTCAATTACATACACAGAAACAAACCTTGCACCCCTTACACACACACATACCCAGAAACATACAATGCATTCCTTATAAACACACTACATCCCTTACACAAATTGCACACATAAAACATCCCCAACTCATGGATGGGCCATGTAGGTGGATTTATGGGTGGGCATTGTAGGCGTATGCCCCCTGGGGGCCCAGACCTTGAGCTGTGTAAGGGGCCCTAAAAAATGGAGCTGCTTCCTGTTCGTTAATTGTTGTGAGCACTGTTAAAAACAGTCTCCAGAGAGCCTCTTTTACACCAGACCTGTGGAGCCAGACTGAGCCCATCATCAGCCTCTTGTCCTTATCTGGTGGTAAGTAGGCAATACAATATATTATTAGTGGCACTAATCTCTAATTTACCTCACATTAAATGGATACTATAGTCACCAGAAGCACTACAGCATAATGTAGTGGTTCTGGTGTCTATAGCCTGTGCCTGTAGGCTTTTTAATGTAAACACACTGTCTTTTCAGATGACACTTTGTGAAGACGCGTTGGCCCATATGGCAGAGCATATGGGCGGGGCATTGTGATGTCACATGGTGGGCTGGACATATGGGGGGGCGGCAAAAATTTTTTTGCCTAGGGCGGCAAAAATCCTTACACCGGCCCTGTAAACATTTGTATTCAATCAGCCTTAGACTTATTTCAAATGTTATAGTGTTTATTTGTATTTATTAATGACAAATTTTGATGGTTGTTAAGGATTAGTTTAACTAGCTGTTTTGTTTATCCAGATATGACATATTTTATATCAGAGTATAATTGTAAATGACCTAAAGGTCCAGAATCATGTAGCAAAATGTTCATGTGTAGTACTTACTCATTTATATCAATATCATCAAATACCATAAAAAGTCTCTTTATAGATGCTTGCACTTATTGAGACTACAAACCACTACAAACCACTGTAACACCATAATTAATGCAAGCAAACATTAAAAGTAATTAGAACGGGGGGCAGGGCCTGACTACCATGGAGGACAGACGTGCTCTGGCAGAGCTCCTCTGAAAACAGGGAGACTGATGCCACTTCTAGCCCAACTAAACCTTTACTTGGAGACACTAGTCGACTTACCTGACCCACGATAGGGCAGGGATCCAACTCAGCGGACTGTGTTCCTCCTGAAGCCTGCATGCCGCATTCTCGCAGCATGAGGCCTAGCGCGTGTTAGGCGGGAGAGGCGGACGATCTCCCGGTCCGGCGCTATGCGATGCCGACTCACGACAAGCAAGAGCCCCGTTACTCCCCCCCTGGACCGACGGGGGTGATCGCGGTCCACCCCAGGGAAGCAGGCCTGGAATAGAGGGAGTCCAGGGCGATGCACCACCAAAACGCTTCCGACCCAGTGTGGCACCCATCATGGCAGACGCCATGTGTCTCCCCGACCCTGCTGACTCAAAGCAGGGAGCCCTACAACAGCTAGACACACTAATCGCCAACTTCTGTCGTGAGCTGGAGAGCAGGACACAGCCACTTACCTCATGGCAACCAAGCAGCCATCCACCTGAGAAGCAGCCTTTAACCCGGCAGCACGCTCCACAGATCCAGCACGCAGGACAGACCTCATCATGGCGGCGGAGCACGCTGCTCACTCGACCCCAACACTGGAGGGTAAAATCCTATAGGAGATGAAGATGCAAGACACGCCGCAGAAACATAAAAAAAATGCCTCATTCACCTCACCTGAAGGTGCCTGGGTCCGCAGAGCAACGAAATTCTGCTCCTCAACAGCTCTGGACCCGACAAAAAGATTGGCCTCTTACACTGTCAATCTGGCGCAGAGACCCGAAATGCTTTGCTGTGATATAGAAGCACAGCATAACCACGGAGGGCACCAGAGGCATGCAACACCAGCCTGAGCAACCAACTCTGTCAGGGACATTTTACTTCCCACCAACACACTCCTGGCTTTTCCCGAGCCTAGGAATCGGCTTTCTGATGGGCATAGGGCTGCTGTCTAATATTTAAGCCTCAAAAGTGTTTAGATAGCCACCATTAGCTGTGATTTATACTAATCTTCTCTTATATGCCATGCTCTTGTGTTTATGTTATCATTCATTTACTAAACTTTTTCAGCTCTCATTGTGCAGGGACCAGTGATGAGGTGAACTTTAAGCTTTAGACCTAGCCTGTTCTCCGTCTCATATATTATATAATGCACAGTTCTCCATGTGTAAAGTACTTCATGCATATTGGAATTGTCTCTTCCCGGAATGTAGACACAGATACTTAACTAAAACAAGTCCACACTAACCATCGACATCATACACGGATTAGCCACTATGCAGGATAATGGTGCTGTGTTGTTACAAGCAGGGGCGTGCGTGGCTTACTTGATTGTTTCCTTACAGTTTTGATAACAACGGGCAACCTACTTGGCAGCTAAGCACTTGTACCATTAGGCACGCTGCCTATTGTTTTAAAGTAGACCCCCCTTGCTGCCACTGCTAGACCATACATATCATTATATTGTTGCCCCACGTTCTGAATGTCGCCAGCCTGGGACCTCCCTGGGGGCTTACTCTTGTATCCAATTGTTACTTAGCGTTCCTATTAATTTGCCTTTGACCTTCTTAGACATAGCTCTATTTGCCGTAACTTACTGTTGAAAGCAGGTCTTAAGATATAAACTGTTGTTCTTAACGTGTTTTCCCTATGATATAAAAATGTGCTGTTTTGATATGTCATGTAAATGATTGTCACTGCATTGCTTGCTTCAGCTGTCATGGCGAAGTAAACCTGTTTGTTATCCTCAGCACAACAAAATAAAGAATTTTAAAAAAAAGTAATTAGAACAATAAACTATTTTCCTGCTTAAGAATGCATATTTTCTATTTTAAAAAGTGTCAGACAGATCATAATATTTTTATACTTTCTAATTGACAATATTCATTTCAGTAAGCTGTAAGTATTTTCTTATTCATCTATGACACCAAGAGTTACGTTTTCATCCTAAGTTGCTGTTTTCAGTTTGTTGACTTAGTGTCACAAATAGGGCAAAGCTTTTTATTGTCTGCTAGCTGAATATGGAGGCATTGGAAATAATAAAAAGACCAAAAAAAGGAAGACATTGTTAAGGGAGAACTAAACACACTTAAATTGGACCTGCCATCTACCTTCATGACTATTCATGCAATGCAGGGCTTTAACATTCATTGACGTAATAGACCACCATACATTAAAAGGGGTAAAATCCCTGCTGAAACCAGGAAGACACAGATATTATTATTAGGTATTATTTAAAAAGACCCTTGTGAAGTCTACCTGCATACCATTCTGCCCACTGACTGGTGCTGGGCTATGCCAGCTGCACAGCACAAATCATAATTTCAGGAGCTGCTGCATGAGAGGGATACCTCTCTCCAGCTGCACTTATGCACAGAGTTCACAAAACATTTTGTACTGTGTTGTTAACGGGTAATTCCTAAACTTTCTACAAATATATACTTTTGTGTAGCCATCTTGGATTCTGTGACTACTATGTAAGTTGTAATCTCAGCATGGCAAGTTTTGAAAAGTTTTAGCATTAAAACATTAATTCACTTATTGCAATATTTGTTTTATAACTTCTAAAATGTTATAGAAATCCCATACATATTGGGAATTTGAACAATCAGGATTAATTTGTGACTCTATTTTGAGTTTTTTTTCATTAGTTGCTGTGTGGAGATTATTAAATGTAACACTAAGATATTTTTTTTAAAGCTTGTTTCAATTTGTTACTATTGTTACTATTTTGTTACACCTCTATCTATAAAAAAAATGTAAAGTAGACACTAATGTAATATTTTTAGAAAGCTTTTCAATTGAATTAAAATGTTTGAATACATTTGAAATAAATTTTTTAAAATAAATCTAAGGATGTGGCACTATCTTGCATTCATTTTGTATATTGCATGTGATTTGTAAGCTTTTTTGCATTTAAACATTCTTTGTTTGCATCTTTCTAACACATAATGATGTTGTTTAAATAGGATATCCAGAGGTGAAGGAATGACATGGGGAAAAGAGTGCCCGTTTTATATCAAGTTTTTTGGGTAATTATGATTCATACACATCATTGAGACATGAACAATTGTAGACAGAGTGATAATATTGAATATCAAAATACAAGTTTTTAAGATGGTACCCAATACAAGTGTTATATTTCAGATCTGAGCCTGAGAAGGGACTTTGATGATAATCAGAATTATTTTTTTAGAAATTACTGTTCATTCATTCCTCATCTGAAATATTTAATTAAGGGTGTGCCTGAGGGACAATTTATGCACTTAAAGATATTTTACTTATTTGACAGTTCTTATATAGTGCTTTTATCCAGTGTGCTTTACAAGTTATACAAAAAAATATGTGATTAAACAAACATGGAATAAGTACTTAAACATACCAAAACAAAAGAAAACACTGCGCATGATCTTACAATCTAGAGGGCAATTGTAAATAGAGACAAAAGGTTGTGGAGAAAATAAAAATTGTGAACAATTAGAAATAAATCTATGATTGTGGCAAAATAATGAGTAGTGATTTAAAATCAGCATATTATACACCATGGTTATTTTGAAGATAGAATATAGAAGTAAGTAGAAATGAGTAACAGTAAGTAAAGTATAGAATAAAGATGTTGATAAGAAGTAAGATGTTAGAAGGTACCCTGGGTCAAACGGACCTGAAGAGAAGGGAAGATGGTGTTGAAGAAAAGAGTGTTTATTGTAGAAGATAATTTATCAAGTTTTGTCATATGCCCAGAATAAATTTAAATTAGCATGGAAGAATTGCATCTGGAAGCAAGAAGAAGCATGGATGGTGGCCACACTGCTGGAGATCAGAGAATGATTGGAGGGTAATAGGGTTAAACATATCAAGCAAGGTGATGAGAAAGGTGATGAGTTGGGCTAGCTCAGGGATAGACAGCCTTCGGCACTCTAGATGTTTTGGACTACATCTCCCATAATGCTCTTACTGTCATAATGCTGATAAAGCATTAAGGGAGATGCCATTTAGAGTGCCAGAAGTTGCCTTGGCTAGCTAGTAACATGGAAGTCTTCAGTAAAGAGGTGTTCCTTAAGAAGTTTTTGGAAAGATAAAAAAGAGGTAGCAGACTAAATGTGGGGAGGGAGTTTATTCCATTGGTAGGCAGGTTAAAAGAGAAAACAAATGGGCCTGTTAGGTGTGGACATTGGGTAAAGTAGTGGTAGACAAAAGAGCAGAGAAGACAGTTTGGAGTGTTGTGGAAGATGAGTGAGGAGCAAGACTTCAACATTAGGGTAAGGCATTTGAATATAGACTGCTCATCAGAAGCCAGTTGAGCTTTTAAAGAAGGGATTGGCATGAGCAGAACTGGACATGTTATCGGGTATGCAGGCAGCAGCATTTTGGATTTGTTGATGTGGAATAATGGAGTGTTGTGGAAGATCAAGTAGAAGGGAATTACAGTAATCGTGCCTGGCAAAGATAAATTATGCATAAGGAGTTTTGCAGAAAAGAAGGTTGGTAGTGGAAAGATTTTCTGAATATTAAATAGGTGAAAACATCAGGCAGAAGAACAAATATATTCCACCAAAATGTATTATTTTGTCAGAGATGTAATTGGTATAATAAATGGAAAGCACCTAGTGAATACAATTCTGCATTAGGAACTGATTTGAAATTGTAGCTGTAAAGTAGATGTTTGGATTTGTTGGATATTTGATCATGCTTATGAATCCTTATGTCCACTTACAAAATTTTTAGAAGATGAAACCAAATCTAAAATATAGTGTCAGCAACATAGCCCATTCAGTACCTTGTAAATTCAATTGTCTTTTGTGACGAGACCATTCTCGCACATTGCATTGGAGGAGCCTGGTCGCCCGCCTGCTGCCTTTGGATTATGAACCGGCAGCTAAAGGGTTAATTTTACTGTGCAGAAGGATTTATTTCTCCCTTTCTGCACAGCCGTTCGGTAGATTCTATCTACCGAACAAACAGCCTGTTTGCAACCTCCCCAGAGCAGTGGGAAGCCGGCCGGCGCCGTTAATAGGCCACCCAGGAGCTGGAGTGTGCTGCCAATTTACCTCCCTGAAGCTGCAGTTAACCGCAGCTTAATTGACTGTTATTGGGTGGCCGCGGTTACACTTAGCGGCCGCTAGGTGGCTGTGTTATGGAGCTCCCCGGACGGCCAGCGGTGCTCAGCCCAGAATCAGTGCACTAAATGCGGACACTTTTACGTGCAGGCACCGCTGAGCCTCCAGCCCCCTGGTTCTTATTCGTGCATATTTAACCGAATACATGTTAATTTGGTAGTTTGTATATGTGAATGTTAACCCAGATAGCACAGCCATGGAGCCAATTTGTGTAATTAAAGACTTTGGCTCCATGGCAATTGAACTGTGTGAATAGGATCTGAACGCTATTCGGTAGTTTTGTGCGCTCAGATCCCAGCTATCTGGGGATATGTGACATGTCTGTGTTTAGTGTGTAAAATGTAACTTTATGTATTTCATGGTGTTTTACTGTCTTTGTGTCCACACGTGCATAATGGCGATTTGCATTTGTCCTGGGAGATAATTAAATTACTTCTCCAGGGCAGAGGGGAGGAAGCCAGGATGCATTGTGGTGATGTCTTACTTCTGTATGTCTGTAATTGCTACTTGTCTGTCCGTTGTTACAGTCTTCCATCTGGTCCCCTAGGGGAGTGTCCACCAGGTGGGAGACCTGCATAAATACAGGGGCAGGTAGCCCTCAATAAACAGACCACTGCTTGACCCTCAACACGGAGCCTTGTCTCGTTCTTGGGGAAATTCACTGTATGCTGATAGGGACTGACTGCCAGGAGTGTAAGCCGCTTGGGAGCTTTTCCTGTTCGTCTGCTAGCAGCTATTCGTGAGGTTCCAGTTTGGGAGTTTGGAGTGCTACTTTATTCCCTTGTATGCAGTTCGGGAGTTTGGTGCATTCACTTATATCCAATTCGTGAGTTTTGGTGATTTTACAGTAGCTATGCCTGTCTGTGTAAAGGGGATTATCGCCTAAACGATTTTAACCCCTTGTCTACTGAAACGGTCCGTTACATCTTCTAACTTGTGTATATATATATATATATATATATATATATATATATATATATATATATATATATATATATTAACACCCAGCACTCCCAAGCAACCAAGTCCTGCAGAATCTTCTGAGCAGAGGTATCATCTCTGGAAGATCTACTCAAGAATACCTGTATTACTGTTTCCTTTAAACTCTTATTTTAAAATTGTGTTCTATTCCATCTCCCTGCCTATACTATCACTACTTAATTGATAACTATATCTCCCATCCTGATCTTCTGATTTTGTTTTTCTTAAAGCTGGTGTGATCATGTAATTTTATGTTCATTCCCTAAGACTCGTTGTTAATTGTTTGTTTAGCTAGTGTCACTACTCTCACTGATAATCTAGTAAATTTATGTTCATGGTTTATGACTTTCACCTATCTGATCCTTCCTATCTTTTTATCCCAAATGTTCTCTCCTTTTAGTTTTTCATCTCTAATTAATTACCTCAATAGCCCCATGTCTCCCCACCCATAATAGTGTGTTTTATTTATTTATTTTCTAACCTCAGACCTTATATTTCAGACTGGACCCCTTAAAACAGCATTAACACCCAGCACTCCCAAGCAACCAAGTCCTGCAGAATCTTCTGAGCAGAGGTATCATCTCTGGAAGATTGCCCACCCTACCCTCCCCACACCATCCCACCCCATGGTCAACAACTTACTTATAGATAGTGCACATCAGCTGGTTTCCTTAAAACACCAATCAAGTCACCAAACCTCTCCTCACCTGAATTCAATTAACACACTGCATCCTTACATTGGCTTAAACACTCATTAATATTTGTGTGTGTTTG
This sequence comes from Pelobates fuscus, assembly GCF_036172605.1. Classification (NCBI taxonomy): domain Eukaryota; kingdom Metazoa; phylum Chordata; class Amphibia; order Anura; family Pelobatidae; genus Pelobates; species Pelobates fuscus. The sequence continues at coordinate 362,860,584 of NC_086317.1, forward strand.
TATATATGATCTACATATCTATATAATACACATTTTCTCTAATGTTCTCCCTTTTATTTTTCACTTTAACACTAACTTCTCTGATCACTAAAATATCCCTATCCTTTCACTCACCTGTCCCTGGCAACACAATCATCATTACTTCCACTTTACTCCCCTCCCCTCTCTATTCATCCCATGCACTCTACACATACCTTTCCAGCCTATCTCCACCAACTCCTCCCAAATCCTCTACATACATACCCTCCTACAAAACTTTCAAATCCTACTCCCACCTTCACTTCCTTACTATCCTTCTGCTCCTAGCAGCTGGTGATGTCTCTCCAAACCCTGGTCCCCTCTCAACAAACACAGCACATACTAACCCAAGGACCCACGCTAATCTCATACCCATCTCATGTTCCTCTAGATCCTCCTTCAATACTGCCCTCTGGACCGCACGCTCTGTTTGCAATATAACTAAATCCACTGCTGTCCATGACTTCTTTATCTCTCGTTCAATAGATTTACTAGCCTTAACAGAAACCTGGCTCTCCCCCTCTGACACTGCCACCCCTGCATCTTTGTCCTTCGGTGGTCTCCAACTTACCCACAACCCAAGAAACTCTGAATGTAAAGGTGGTGGTGTTGGGTTTCTCCTCTCCCCTCACTGCTCTTTTAAACCTCTTCCCATCCCCCCTTCCCTCTCTTTCCCATCATTTGAAATACACTCAATTCGCCTTTTCAAACCCTTCTCTGCTAACATTGCTGTTATTTACCGTCCCCCTGGTTCCCCTCTTCTCTTCCTTGACCACTTTGCTGCCTGGCTACCCTATTTCCTCTCTTCTAACATTCCATCCCTAATTCTCGGGGACTTCAATATTCCTATAAACCCACCTTTGACCTCTGCAGCCACTAAACTACTTTCAATTACTTCCTCCCTCTGGCTATCGCAGTGGGCAGATTCTCCCACCCATGTAGCTGGCAATACCCTTGACCTAATCTTCACTTATGCATGTACAGTAACTAATATCTGCAACACTCCATATCCACTCTCTGATCACCACCTCTTATCATTTGCTCTTGCGTACCCCCTCACCCAACAACCTCAGCCTAACCCCCCTCAACTCAGGAGGGACCTTAATTCTCTCGATCTCCAACAGTTGTCAGCTGACATTGATTCACAACTGCTGTCCATCCCTTCCCTCTCCTGTCCTTCACTGGCCATCTCCATATATAACTCTACTCTTGCATCTGCCTTGAACACTGCAGCGCCACTCCAAACCAGCACCTCGAGGAGGACCCGCCCCCAACCATGGCATACTAAATCAACGTGCTACCTGCAAAGATGCTCCCGTTGTGCTGAACGCTCCTGGAGGAAGTCTCGTACCCAATCAGACTTTCTCCATTATAGATTCATATTGTGTTCATACAGTGCAGCCCTTGCCCTTGCCAAACAGTCCTATTTTTCCTCTCTCATTAGTTCATGTTCCCGCAACCCCAGGCGTCTCTTTTACACCTTTAATTCTCTTCTTCGCCCTGCTGTGGCCACCCCCAAAACTAACCTTACTTCTGATAACTTTGCATGTTACTTCACTGACAAGATTGAACAGCTAAGGAAAGAATTCTCCCCTCCTTGCCTTTCTGTTTCTCAATCACACATAAATCATGCCTTTCCTACCCTTCAGACATTCTCCCCAGCTACTGACCAAGAGGTGGCTGCTCTTCTTTGCTCCTCTCGCCCCACCACTTGCCCGCTCGATCCTGTCCCATCTCACCTTATCAGATCTCTCTCCACTTGTCTCGTGCCTTCTCTAACACACATCTTCAACTGCTCGCTCTCTTCTGGCATCGTCCCTGCTGACCTTAAACATGCCACTGTAGTACCTATACTAAAAAAACCATCCCTCGACCCATCCACCCTTTCTAACTACCGTCCCATATCCCTGCTCCCTTTTTCCTCAAAGCTTCTGGAATGACTTGTCTTTACCCGTTTGTCTCATTTCCTCAATTCCAACTCTCTCCTTGACCCCCTTCAATCTGGCTTCCGCCCTCTCCACTCTACAGAGACTGCCCTTATCAAAGTCACTAACGACCTAATCGCAGCTAAATCCAAAGGCCACTACTGCATACTAATTCTTCTTGACCTCTCAGCGGCCTTTGACACCGTTGATCATGCTCTCCTTCTTCAAACTCTTCAATCGCTTGGTCTCTGTGGCTCTGTCCTCTCGTGGCTTTCCTCTTATCTCTCCCAACGCTCATTCAGTGTCTCCTTTTCTAATGATACCTCCTCCCCTCGCCCTGTCTCGGTTGGAGTCCCCCAAGGCTCCGTCCTTGGTCCCCTTCTATTTTCTCTTTATACTGCCTCTCTTGGCAAACTTATTACCTCTTTTGGATTCCATTACCACCTGTACGCTGATGACACCCAGCTATATCTCTCCTCCCCGGACCTCTCCCCTGCTGTCCTGCAACGTGTCACTGCTTGCCTTTCTTCCATCTCTGACTGGATGTCCTCCCGCTTTCTGAAACTCAATCTCTCAAAAACTGAGCTCCTTGTCTTTCCTCCTCCTAATACTGATCCTCCTCTTTCGCTCTCCATTCAAGTTTGTGGTACCAACATCAGTCCATCCTTGCAAGCGCGATGTCTTGGCGTCATACTTGACTCTGGTCTCACCTTTGAGCCTCACATCCAGCATGTTGCCAAATCCTGTAGATTCCATCTTAAAAACATAGCCCGCATCCGCCCCTTTCTTGCACCAGATACTACCAAGGAGCTTGTCCATGCTCTAGTAATTTCCCGCATGGATTACTGTAACCCTCTCCTGATTGGTCTTCCCAAAAGCCGTACTGCACCCCTACAGTCCGTAATGAATGCTGCTGCTAGACTGATTTTCCTCTCTAGTCGTTTCTCTCACACCTCACCCCTCTGCCAGTCCTTACATTGGCTTCCTGTATGCTATAGGAGTCAATTCAAGGTACTAACTCACACCTATAAAGCACTGAACAACTCTAGCCCCTCTTATATCTCCTCACAGATCCATAGGTATGTCCCTTCTCGGTCTCTCCGCTCTGCCCGTGACCACCTCCTGTCCGTTGTCCGCACTCGTACGGCCAACTCGCGCTTGCAGGACTTCTCGCGGGCGGCTCCCTTCCTATGGAATAGCCTGCCTACCGCCATCAGACTCTCCCCTAGTCTTGCATCTTTTAAGAAGTGCCTTAAAACCCATCTCTTTAGGAAAGCTTATGGCCTCCAAGACTAACCAATACCTCACATACCTGTCTCTTGCCCTCTCCTAAAGGGCAGTCCACCTTATTTGATTGCAAATTCCTGTCCTAATGTGTTTTACACCCCACCTCCTATAGAATGTAAGCTCGATCGAGCAGGGTCCTGTTCAACCTATTGTTTCCTGTAAGTTTATTTGTAATTGTCCTATTTATAGTTAAATCCCCCCTCTCATAATATTGTAAAGCGCTACGGAATCTGTTGGCGCTATATCAATTGCAATAATAATAATAATAATAATAATAATAATATATATTTAAAGGGATTCTCCAGTGCCAGGAAACCATATAAGTTTTCCTGGCACTGCAGGTTCCCGCAGTGCCCCTCTCCCTCCCACCCCCTATCCCAAGTTGATGAAGGGGTTAAAACATGACTTCCGTGTCAGCCAGCAGGGGAGACCTAATACTTTCCTATGGGAATTTCAGTGACGCTGGAGGTCCTCACATAGCGTGAGGACATCCATCGTTGTTGAAAACACTTTTTGTGTTTTATGAACACGGAAGTCCCTCTAGTAGCTGTCTAGCAGACAGCCACTAGAGGAGGACTTAACCCTGCAATGTAAATATTGCAGTTTATGAAAACTGCAATATTTACACTTTCAGGGTTAAGGGTAGTGGGATTTGGCACCCAGACCATGCCAATGGGCAGAAGTGGTCTGGGTGCCTGGAGTATCCCTTTAAGATGTTGAGGAATAACATAATTCTAGCAATTGTTTTGATATATATATATATATATTTAGCTGAACTTGTGTAAAGGATTTAATTCCAACAGTGTGACTTCATAACCAATCCATCTGCTCATGTGTCTATAACTAGTTACTAATATTATGGCTTATTATGAATTAATCAATTTGTATGATTTTCTTGTCTTATGACAAGATGTTCAGCAGGTGGCTTCTATCACTGTCAATGTTCTTTATGTTTCAGACTTGTTTTAAATGTATGTAGTACTTAATTAGGTGTAGACTCATTTCTCTTTAAACATTTTGTTAATTGGCAGTTTATTGTAAGAGAAAAAAAAACCTAACAAATATGTATTATATGACCAGATATTAGAGCATATTGATTTATTTTTATTTAACATTATGTGATGTCATCGTGTAATATTCAGTAGGATGAGAAGGCTGAAGCTATTTTTAATTTCTCTTACTGGTTTTAGTATCTAGATTCTTTTAATTTTTTTTAGCATTTATAAACACTGTACTTTCGTGGATGTAGAAACCATATGGATATACTTTTTATATCTCCCTCATTTTAACCCCTTCCCGCCGTTACGACGTTCTATGCCGTCACGCTTTAAGTGGGCTTTAAACCCGTTGTGACGGCATAAAACGCCGTAACGGCTTTGAGCCCTGGAGCACCCGGGATACTTACCTTCCCGGCGCTCCGCTTCAGGAGGACTGCCTCACAGCCCAGGCAGCCCCCCACGGCAAATCAGGCCCCCGGGGGCCATGTGATCGCTCTCAAAGAGCGATCACATGGCCCCCTATAGCTGGCTGTGGATCTGCCAGCAGGGGGACTGTCTAAAATATTAGACAGTCCCCCTGCTGGTAGGTAGTGTAAAAAAAAATTATTAAACATGTTTAAAAATAAAATAAATATATTTATATATATCAGACCAGACTCTGGCACTCAACCTCAAAGAAAAAAAAAAGTATATCAAATGTATATTACCAGGGTGCCTCCAGGCCAATAGATAAAAAGGTAGAAATCAGGAGCACTCGCTTGGATTTTTCAAACGTGAATAAACTATTTCATCACAACTTCAACATCAACGTTTCGACCCTTCAGGGTCTTTATCAAGATAGTGATAATGTACAAAAAATGCAAATATATACATAATAATAATTGATTAACTTACCCCACCTGTGTGAAGTGATTCCGGAAGTAAAACTAACCGGACGGAGTGTGTGTGCAGAAATGAGAACGTCCGCATCATGACGTTCATACGTGCGTGCGTGATGACGTGCGTGCGTGCGTGATGACGTGCGTGCGGCAAAACGTGCCCCCCCACGTGATGATGTCTCAATATAGTGTTTACCTTATTCACTCTTTTTCACATACATCGGATTTTACTCTCATACTTACACATACATCTTATTCACATTCATCTGACACTCATATTTCTACATATATCCCATTTGGTCAATATAGTGTTTACCTTATTCACTCTTTTTTCACATACATCGGATTCTACTCTCATACTTACACATACATCTTATTCGCATTCATCTGACACTCATATTTATACATATATCCCATTTGATCTTGTTATTCTTTGTATTGTATGTTTTTATTCTAGTTTATTTTTCATTTTCTTAGGATTTATTCTTCATATATTGTGCTTATTATTAATACATCGCACACATTCACTCCATGTCCACTCTTATTTCTGTTGGCATGCCTTAGGTACAATTTCTGGCTTCTGTTCACAATGTGGCTCTTGCATGTTCATATATCTCTCTCACTAATTGTTTATAGGATTATAATATATTGTTTCTCCTTGAATGGCTAGCTACACGGGGATCGTGTGGTTACCATGGTTTCGGTATACATTACTCGTGATGATGTCATCACGCGGGGGGGCACCTTTTGCCGCACGTACTTCATCACGCACGAACGTATTAACGTCATGATGCGGACATTCTCATTTCTGCACACACACTCCGTCCGGTTAGTTTTATTTCCGGAATAGTGATGTACCGAACTGTCCGCCGGCGAACAGTTCCCGGCGAAATTAGCGTGTTCGCGTTCGCCACGGCGGGCGGACACATGCGCAGTTCGATCCGCCCCCTATTCGTCATCATTGGGCAAACTTTGACCCTGTGCCTCTCGGTCAGCAGACACATTACAGCCAATCAGCAGCACTCCCTCCCTTCCACACCCTCCAACCTCCCTCCCAGCATCCATTTTTGATTCATTCGGAAGATGCATGCTTAGTGAGAGGAGGGAAAGTTTAGCTGCTGCTGATTACATAGGGAAATTGATAGCTAGGCTAGGGTATTCAGTGTCCACTACAATCCTGAAGGACTCATCTGATCTCTGCTGTAAGGACAGCACCCCAAAAAGCCCTTTTTAGGGCTATAACATCAGTCTGCTTTTTTTTTTTTTTTTCCTGTGTAATGTAATTGCAGGTGCCTGCCTGCCAGCTTCTGTGTGAGGTTCACATTGGATACTGTGCCTATTTGCCCAGTGCCACCACTCATATCTGTTTTAACAATAGGTTAAGCTTTACATTTAAAATAAATATTTTTTTTTCACTGTAATAGAAGAGCAGTTGCCTGCCTGCCAGCTTCTGTGTGAGGTTCACATTGGATACTGTGCCTATTTGCCCAGTGCCACCACTCATATCTGTTTTAACAATAGGTTAAGATTTACATTTAAAATAAATATTATTTTTTCACTGTAATAGAAGAGCAGTTAGTTGTCTGCAAGCGTCTGTGTTTCAGGCCTACTTCAGCGTGTGCTCTGCAGACCTGTGCCAGCGTGCTTTGACAGTTGCCAATCATATCTGGTGTCTCTATAGCGTGCTTTTACAACCAAAATTTTGTTTCCACTGTAATAGAAGAGCAGTTGCCTGCCTGCCAGCTTCTGTGTGAGGTTCACATTGGATACTGTGCCTATTTGCCCAGTGCCACCACTCATATCTGTTTTAACAATAGGTTAAGCTTTACATTTAAAATAAATATTTTTTTTCACTGTAATAGAAGAGCAGTTGCCTGCCTGCCAGCTTCTGTGTGAGGTTCACATTGGATACTGTGCCTATTTGCCCAGTGCCACCACTCATATCTGTTTTAACAATAGGTTAAGCTTTACATTTAAAATAAATATTTTTTTTCACTGTAATAGAAGAGCAGTTGCCTGCCTGCCAGCTTCTGTGTGAGGTTCACATTGGATACTGTGCCTATTTGCCCAGTGCCACCACTCATATCTGTTTTAACAATAGGTTAAGCTTTACATTTAAAATAAATATTTTTTTTCACTGTAATAGAAGAGCAGTTGCCTGCCTGCCAGCTTCTGTGTAAGGTTCACATTGGATACTGTGCCTATTTGCCCAGTGCCACCACTCATATCTGTTTTAACAATAGGTTAAGCTTTACATTTAAAATAAACATTTTTTTTCACTGTAATAGAAGAGCAGTTGCCTGCCTGCCAGCTTCTGTGTGAGGTTCACATTGGATACTGTGCCTATTTGCCCAGTGCCACCACTCATATCTGTTTTAACAATAGGTTAAGCTTTACATTTAAAATAAATATTTTTTTTCACTGTAATAGAAGAGCAGTTGCCTGCCTGCCAGCTTCTGTGTGAGGTTCACATTGGATACTGTGCCTATTTGCCCAGTGCCACCACTCATATCTGTTTTAACAATAGGTTAAGCTTTACATTTAAAATACATATTTTTTTTTCACTGTAATAGAAGAGCAGTTGCCTGCCTGCCAGCTTCTGTGTGAGGTTCACATTGGATACTGTGCCTATTTGCCCAGTGCCACCACTCATATCTGTTTTAACAATAGGTTAAGCTTTACATTTAAAATAAATATTTTTTTTTCACTGTAATAGAAGAGCAGTTGCCTGCCTGCCAGCTTCTGTGTGAGGTTCACATTGGATACTGTGCCTATTTGCCCAGTGCCACCACTCATATCTGTTTTAACAATAGGTTAAGCTTTACATTTAAAATAAATATATTTTTTTCACTGTAATAGAAGAGCAGTTGCCTGCCTGCCAGCTTCTGTGTGAGGTTCACATTGGATACTGTGCCTATTTGCCCAGTGCCACCACTCATATCTGTTTTAACAATAGGTTAAGCTTTACATTTAAAATAAATATTATTTTTTCACTGTAATAGAAGAGCAGTTAGTTGTCTGCAAGCGTCTGTGTTTCAGGCCTACTTTAGCGTGTGCTCTGCAGACCTGTGCCAGCGTGCTTTGACAGTTGCCAATCATATCTGGTGTCTCTTTAGCGTGCTTTTACAACCAAAATTTTGTTTCCACTGTAATAGAAGAGCAGTTGCCTGCCTGCCAGCTTCTGTGTGAGGTTCACATTGGATACTGTGCCCACTAGCCCAGTGCCACCACTCATATCTGTTTTAACAATTGGTTAAGCTTTAGATTTAAAATAAATAAATATTTTTCACTGTAATAGAAGAGCAGTTGCCTGCCTGCCAGCTTCTGTGTCAGGTTGGATGCCTTGCCCATTTGCACAGTCAGTGCCACCACTCATATCTGTTTTAACAATAGCTTAAGCTTTAGATTTTAAAGAAATCATTTTTTTTCACTGTAATAGAAGATCAGTTAGTTGTCATCAAGCATCTGGGTGTCAGGCCTACTTCAGCGTGTGCTCTGCAGACCTGTGCCAGCGTGCTTTGACAGTTGCCAATCATATCTGGTGTCTCTTTAGCGTGCTTTTACAAAGAAAAAAGGTTTCCAGTGTAAGCTAATAGCAGACAGTCAGTGTCCTTCAAGCGGCTCTGTCAGGCCTTCCTTCAGCGTGTGCCCTGCACAACCCTGCCAGCGTACTTTGACAGTTGCCACTCATATCTGGTGTCTCTATAGCGTGCTTTTAAAACCAAAATTAGTTTTTCACTGTTATAGATTGAATAGCAGTTACTTGTCTTCAAGCGGCTCTGTCAGTCCTTCCTTCAGCGTGTGCTCTGCAGAACTGTTCCAGTGCGCATTGCCAATTTACGTTGCACTCATTAGAACCAAACACTGTGGGGTGATTTCACCAAGGACCACACGACGGAACAGGATCTGATTTTTAGGGTCCTTCAAATTGAAAAGGAGGATCTGGTATTTATTCTTATATCTGCTGTCAGTACACAGGAAAAGTTTAAATATTTCTTGTTCTACGTTCTCTGCAACTCCACGCACCGACTCATCCAATACGTGAAGATCTGGGGTTTCTCTGACTCTCCTCAGTAGTGTATCAAACAGAGTCTGCACTGTGGTAACACGGACATCTTCAGGACATAACTCAACTATTTGCAGATAGGCAGTCTGCAGCTTCTCTTTTTCACCTGTTCTCTTCTTTCTCTTATGCGTATTCTTGTCTATATGCAGGTGGTCTCTTGCCTTTCTTTTAACCAATTCGTTCCTTCCATATGGTTTCAAAAGATCTCTGGCATCATTACTTTCAACGCAAATAATGTCATCATAGTTAGTCTCCTCATTATTCACCGGGAAGAGAGTGTTTGCACTGACTACCCACAGCATGCTCTTGCCATTGCCTACTCCACCTTCAACGACAGGGTGCAAGTCCCAAGGAGAAGGATCATTCACTTTATTATCTGTCTTTATTTCACAAGTAGTGCCTGGAACATCCTCATGGGTCACAAGATGTAAATCTGGACTAATGTCAACCCCAGGGTCTGGAAAATCATCAATTTGAAATTTTTCGAATAATCCCAGTGGGCTGCCACATTCTTCCTCCTCTGATGGTATTAAAGTTTGCAGAGATTCACTATGGGGTGTTGTCAAGCATTTTGGAGAACAATTAAGCATCTCCATCCCAATACGTTTCAGATGTCCTATCAGCTCTTCCACCCTATGCGATACTATGGGCAGGCTACCCATGACGTCATTACTCACGGCCCTATTTCACGTGGACACTCTGTGTCAGTGTGTATCATGGTCTCTGTGGACAGGGAACAGTCTCTATTCTGCTCTGTGTCAGTGTGTATCAGGGGTTTTGAGGACAGGTGTCAATCCATATCTGCCAAGTGACCCTATGTAGGGGGAACAGTCCCTATTGTGCTCTGTGTCAGTGTGTATCATGGTCTCTGAGGACAGGGAACAGTCTCTATTCTGCTCTGTGTCAGTGTGTATCAGGGGTTTTGAGGACAGGTGTCAATCCATATCTGCCAAGTGACCCTATGTAGGGGGAACAGTCCCTATTCTGCTCTGTGTCAGTGTGTATCAGGGGTTTTGAGGACAGGTGTCAATCCATATCTGCCAAGTGACCCTATGTAGGGGGAACAGTCCCTATTGTGCTCTGTGTCAGTGTGTATCATGGTCTCTGAGGACAGGGAACAGTCTCTATTCTGCTCTGTGTCAGTGTGTATCAGGGGTTTTGAGGACAGGTGTCAATCCATATCTGCCAAGTGACCCTATGTAGGGGGAACAGTCCCTATTCTGCTCTGTGTCAGTGTGTATCATGGTCTCTGTGGACAGGGAACAGTCTCTATTCTGCTCTGTGTCAGTGTGTATCAGGGGTTTTGAGGACAGGTGTCAATCCATATCTGCCAAGTGACCCTATGTAGGGGGTACAGTCCCTATTCTGCTCTGTGTCAGTGTGTATCATGGTCTCTGTGGACGGTGAACAGTCTCTATTCTGCTCTGTGTCAGTGTGTATCATGGTCTCTGTGGACAGGGAACAGTCTCTATTCTGCTCTGTGTCAGTGTGTTTCAGGGGTTTTGAGGACAGGTGTCAATCCATATCTGCCAAGTGACCCTATGTAGGGGAAACAGTCCCTATTCTGCTCTGTGTCAGTGTATATCATGGTCTCTGTGGACGGTGAACAGTCTCTATTCTGCTCTGTGTCAGTGTGTATCATGGTCTCTGTGGACAGGGAACAGTCCCTATTCTGCTCTGTGTCAGTGTGTATCAGGGGTTTTGAGGACAGGTGTCAATCCATATCTGCCAAGTGACCCTATGTAGGGGGAACAGTCCCTATTCTGCTCTGTGTCAGTGTGTATCACGGTCTTTGTGGACAGGGAACAGTCTCTATTCTGCTCTGTGTCAGTGTGTATCAGGGGTTTTGAGGACAGGTGTCAATCCATATCTGCCAAGTGACCCTATGTAGGGGGTACAGTCCCTATTCTGCTCTGTGTCAGTGTGTATCATGGTCTCTGTGGACGGTGAACAGTCTCTATTCTGCTCTGTGTCAGTGTGTATCATGGTCTCTGTGGACGGTGAACAGTCTCTATTCTGCTCTGTGTCAGTGTGTATCATGGTCTCTGTGGACAGGGAACAGTCCCTATTCTGCTCTGTGTCAGTGTGTATCAGGGGTTTTGAGGACAGGTGTCAATCCATATCTGCCAAGTGACCCTATGTAGGGGGAACAGTCCCTATTCTTCTCTGTGTCAGTGTGTATCAGGGGTTTTGAGGACAGGTGTCAATCCATATCTGCCAAGTGACCCTATGTAGGGGGAACAGTCCCTATTCTGCTCTGTGTCAGTGTGTATCAGGGGTTTTGAGGACAGGTGTCAATCCATATCTGCCAAGTGACCCTATGTAGGGGGAACAGTCTCTATTCTGCTCTGTGTCAGTGTGTATCAGGGATCATTAGGATAGGTGTCAATCCATATCTGCCAAGTGACCCTATGTAGGGGGAACAGTCCCTATTCTGCTCTGTGTCAGTGTGTATCATGGTCTCTGTGGACAAGGAACAGTCTCTATTCTGCTCTGTGTCAGTGTGTATCAGGGGTTTTGAGGACAGGTGTCAATCCATATCTGCCAAGTGACCCTATGTAGGGGGAACAGTCTCTATTCTGCTCTGTGTCAGTGTGTATCAGGGGTTTTGAGGACAGGTGTCAATCCATATCTGCCAAGTGACCCTATGTAGGGGGAACAGTCTCTATTCTGCTCTGTGTCAGTGTGTATCAGGGCTGGGCTTTGAGGACAGGTGTCAATGTTAGGTGATGTCTGCCCTTTATGGATTAAAAGCAGACTCTGCATCAACTGTGCAATTTTCCATGGGAGTTTTGCCATGGATCCCCCTCTGGCATGCCACAGTCCAGGTGTTAGTCCCCTTGAAACAACTTTTCCATCACTATTGTGGCCAGAAAGAGTCCCTGTTGTTTTTAAAATTCGCCTGCCCATTGAAGTCAATGGCGGTTTGCGCGGTTCGCCGATTCGCGAACATTTGCGGAAGTTCGCGTTCGCCGTTCGCGAACCGAAAATTCCGGGTTCGCAACAACACTATTCCGAAATCACTTCACACAGGTGGGGTAAGTTAATCAATTATTATTATGTATATATTTGCATTTTTTGTACATTATCACTATCTTGATAAAGACCCTGAAGGGTCGAAACGTTGATGTTGAAGTTGTGATTAAATAGTTTATTCACGTTTGAAAAATCCAAGCGAGTGCTCCTGATTTCTACCTTTTTATTTATATATATATATATATATATATATATATATATAATATATGTATATATATTATATATATAATATATATGTATATTATATATATTTAACGTCATACATAGTGTATTTTAATACTAATATAAGTACATATATTAGTATTAAAATACACTTAGAATGACGTTATATATATATAATATACATATATTATATATATAATAGATATATACACATATATTATATATATATATAAATACGTATAATTACAATAATAAATAAATAAAATAATAAAATTAATAAATAAAATATTGAAACAAAATTTTATATAAATTATATATATACATATGTAATTTCATTCTAACTGTATTTTGTTATTAATATATATATATATATTGGTAACAAAATACACTTAGAATGACATTCTATAGATATCTATCTATATATAAAATGCAAAAAAACGCAAATATATATATAGATAAATACATATAATTACATAAAAGATTACATTAGTATACACGTAGAATTTAAATACCTATAAATGCATATATATTAAAATTCTACGTGTATATTTAAGTAATCTTTTAACATAATTAGGTGATTTGATTAATTAAAATTTGATTGACATACTTGACAACACAGGGAGAAAGTGCAGAGAATTTAATTTGCAAGCACTATATTTGACCCTGTAACTCTCCAAGACAACATAAAACCTGTACATGGATTGTACTGTTTTACTCGGGAGACTTCGCTGAACTCAAATATTAGTGTTTCAAATTGGTAAATTGTATTACAATGATGATATTTTAAGTAAAAGTTATGTTTTTTGCATTTTTTACAAACGAACAGCACTTTTATGGACTATATTATTGTTGTAATATGTTTTACTGTTTTAAAACACTAATATTTGTGTTTAGCGAAGTCTCCCTAGAATAACAGTACCCCCATGTACAGGTTTCATGGTGTTTTGGAAAGTGAGAGAGTCACATATAAGGCTTGCATTTCATTTTTTTTGACATTGAAATTTCCAGATTGGTTATGTTGCCTTTGAGAGCATATAGTAGCCCAGGAATGAGAATTACCCCCATGATGGCATACCATTTGCAAAAGTAGACAACCCAAGGTATTGCAAGTGGGGTATGTCCATGTAGCGGTACTTACCTTATCCGGGGGCCGGACGCGGTCCTCTCTTCAAGCCGCGCGCGGTCCTGCGGCTGCACGAGCCGCGCGCGGCTCGTCCGACTGTTCAGACAGGAAGGCGGGCAGTGACCGCGGGAAGCGGTCACGTGTCCTGCCTGCAGCTAAGAGCGCGCCGCGAATCTCGGGCGCGCTCTTAAAGAGACAGTGGGAGCCTAAATTGCAAAAAGGCTCCCATTGGCTCCTGTCATGCCAATCACCCCATACACTTACCTGTTGGGGGAGTGGAAGTGACAGGAGCCAATCACATTAGTTTGAAGGCTACTTATACTTACCCTTTTCCCTTAGTTCCTTGCCCTATCGTGGTTTCTGCTACAGTTCCCTTTAGTGCTTGTTGTGTTCAGTTGTGTTTCTCCGTATTTGACCTTGGCTTTGTATTCTGACTTCGTTTTCGCTTTATCCTATTCTGTACTGTTTGCCGGCTTGCTGATTCCTGTGTACCAGTCCCCGGCTAGTTTTCGTTTACGCTGTCTCTTTGTGCCCTTGACCTCGGATCGTTCCTGACTCTGTCTTATCCTATTACGTCGAGTCCGGCCACTCTAAGGTCCGGTAGACGTATCTCTCCTCTGTACTGTCTTCTGTTAGGCTGGATCCTGCGTGTAGGGGTATATACTCGTTACATTACGATAGGGCCATGGACCCCGCAGATTTAGCTCAACAGATGGCGACCCATGAGGCTAGATTTGTAGAGCAGGATCACCGTATGGATCAAATAGCTCAGGCTCTCCAGACGCTCTTAGCTAGAACCATTCCAGCAACCGCACCTAACCCTCCTGCACCCCTGCTTCCGGAAGTATCGACTATGCCTAACGCTACAGCACATTTAACGCCTCCTCCTAGGTATGGAGGGGATTCTAAGACATGCAGAGGGTTCATTAACCAAATAGAGTTTCATTTTGAAATGTATCCACGTTCATTTCCCACAGAGAGGTCTAAAGTTGGGTTCTTTATGCACCAACTTACCGACAAAGCACTTGAATGGGCAAACCCTATTTGGGAGGCTAATGGACCTATGGTGCATAACTTTCACAGTTTCCTAACAGCTTTTCGCAGAACTTTTGATACTATGAAAAGGTCTAAGAATGCCGCTAGAGCATTAATGAGGGTTAAACAGGGTTCTAGGTCTGTGGCTGATTACGCTATACAGTTTCGTACCCTTGCCTCACAGGTCGATTGGACCAATAATGGGTTAACTACGGCCTTCATGGAAGGTTTATCAGACTCTATATTGGATGAGGTAGCAGCTAAGGAGCTTCCTATTGCCTTAGAGGACCTTATTGACTACCTCATCGATATAGATAATAGGATTCGTGACAGGCTCTATACTAAGAACAGGAATAGACGTTTTGTTACACCTATTCAACCCAGAGTTAATATACCGGAGAGTGTTAAAGTATCTGAAGAGGAACCTATGCAATTAGGGGTTGCCAAACTCTCAGATACTGAGAAATTACATAGGAGAAGGGAGGGACTCTGCCTATATTGTGGTAAGAGAGACCATATGGTAAAGGAGTGTCCTCTGCTCCCGGAAAACTCTCGCACCTAAGACCTTATAG
The DNA here is from genome assembly GCF_036172605.1 of Pelobates fuscus. Taxonomy (NCBI): domain Eukaryota; kingdom Metazoa; phylum Chordata; class Amphibia; order Anura; family Pelobatidae; genus Pelobates; species Pelobates fuscus. Next base: position 362,875,684 of record NC_086317.1, read on the forward strand.
GGGACTGGCCTTGGGTGTGATTTCTAAGTCTCCTACATTGCCTCCTAACCGACTGCTTCTCCCTGTTTCTTTACATATGGGAGAGAGTTGTATAGTTGAAAACATAGACGCCCTGGTTGATTCTGGGGCAGCCGAGAACTTTATAGACTCTGGTTTTGTAAAGAAAAACAACATTCCCATCAGGGAGAAGGAGATACCCTTGGCCGTTGAGGCCATAGATGGTAGACCATTGATATCTCCTGTTATTACTCACGAGACTGCACCGCTACACATGTACACAGGGGTTCTACACTATGAAACCATTCGGTTCCAGGTCATCACCTCTCCCTCTTCACAGTTGGTGTTAGGGTATCCATGGTTACGTGCCCACAATCCCATTTTTGACTGGGAGACAGGGCAGATAAAATCATGGAGTGAAGCCTGCCATGAGTCATGTACTATTGAAGTCACGCCTGTGAATTCTATTAACGTTCCTACTGTTCCTCCTTTATCTACGACAATACCCTCTCAGTATTTAACTTTAAAGACTGTCTTTGATAAAAGAGAGGCTGACAAATTACCGCCTCACAGACCCTACGATTGTGCTATTGATTTGTTGCCTGGTACTATACCTCCTAAGGGCAGGGTGTACCCCCTATCGGTTCAAGAAAACCGTGTCATGGAGGAGTACATTAAAGAGTCATTAGACAAGGGATTTATTAGAAGATCCTCCTCTCCGGCTGGAGCGGGGTTCTTCTTTGTATCAAAGAAAGAAGGTGATTTAAGACCTTGCATTGATTATAGAGGTCTTAACAAGATCACCATCAAAAATGCTTACCCTATACCTCTAATAACAGAATTGTTTGACAGGCTCAAACATGCTACGGTATTCACCAAATTAGATCTTAGAGGAGCATACAATTTGATACGTATTAAAAAGGACCACGAATGGAAGACAGCCTTTAACACTCGGTCAGGTCATTATGAGTATACCGTCATGCCATTTGGGCTTTGCAATGCCCCAGCAGTGTTCCAAGAATTTATTAATGATGTCTTAAGGGACTTTATTCACTCATTTGTTATTGTGTACTTGGATGACATTTTAATATATTCTACTGACATTCACGCTCATCACAGACATGTTACAACAGTTCTGAAGACCCTTCTTGCTAATGGTCTTTATTGCAAATTAGAAAAATGTCTATTCGACCAGTCCGAGGTCCAGTTTTTAGGGTATTTGATTTCCGCCGAGGGTTTTCGGATGGATCCCCAGAAGCTCGCTGCAGTCATAGAATGGCCTCTGCCGCAAGGTCTGAAAGCCATCCAGCGTTTTCTGGGTTTCTCTAATTATTATAGACGTTTTATCAAAGGTTTTTCGTCTATAGTAGCGCCTATTACTCGTATGACTAAAAAGGATGGCAATACACGTGTCTGGTCTACTGAGGCACTTTAGGCTTTTGACTTTCTTAAAACTACGTTCGCCTCTGCCCCTATTTTACAGCATCCTGTCCCCTCATTGCCATATATACTTGAGGTTGATGCTTCCGATATAGGGGTAGGTGCTGTCTTATCCCAAAGAGAGTCTCCTGACAAGCCATTGCATCCTTGTGGCTTCTTTTCTAAACAAATGTCCAAGGCAGAGAGGAATTATGATGTGGGTAATCGCAAACTCCTTGCTATCATTTTAGCACTCAAAGAATGGAGACATTTGCTAGAAGGAACTAAGGATCCTATTCTCATATTTACAGATCACAAGAACCTATCCTACCTTAGCGAAGCTAAAAGATTGTCTTCAAGGCAGGCTAGGTGGTCACTGTTCTTGTCTCATTTTAATTATATAATCACCTATAGGCCAGGTGACCGGAACACCAAAGCGGACGCTCTGTCCAGACAATTCGAGACTATTGACAAACAGGAGATTGATGTCACTCCTGTCATTCCCCCAGACAGGATAATAGCAACTACTATATTGTCTATTTCCTCGTCCCTCTTGCAGGCCATACAAGCGAAACAAGGCATGGCACCCAGCGAGAGGCCTAATGATAAATTGTTCGTTGACATTCCCGAGAGACGGGATATTCTGTCACTTTATCACGATACTAAGACTGCTGGACATCCTGGTATTTCCAAAACAGTGTCAGCCGTTTCTCGGTATTTCTGGTGGGATACCTTACGTAAGGATGTTACTGACTATATAAGTGCTTGTACTACTTGTGCATGTATGAAAACCTCTCGTAGAGTTCCTTGTGGGCTGTTGCATCCGTTGCCCGTTCCCGAGAGACCTTGGTCTAATCTATCAATGGATTTTATTGTTGAATTACCCCCTTCGAATGGTAACACAGTCATCCTAATGATAGTAGATCGGTTTTCCAAAATGGCTCACTTTGTGTCTCTTCGCAAGTTGCCCACTTCCAAGGAATTGGCTCTTATCTTCGCTAGAGAAGTGTTTCGATTACATGGTATTCCCTTATCTATTGTATCCGATAGGGGTAGCCAATTTATTTCCAGGTTCTGGAAAGCCTTTTGTTCGGAGATGGGTATTTCCCTCTCATTTTCTTCCGCTTACCATCCCCAGTCTAATGGAGCTGCTGAACGTGCCAACCAGTCTCTTGAGCAGTACCTCCGTTGTTTTGTGTCTCACCATCAGGACAATTGGTCTGACCTGCTTCCTTGGGCTGAATTTGCTCGGAATAATGCCACTCATGATTCTTCCGGCAAAAGCCCTTTTTACGTTGTCTATGGCCAGCATCCCGTTGTTCTTCCGGCTGCATTCTCCTCTCAGGGCATGCCAGTTCTGGATGAGCATTTGACTGGTTTGCGTAGTACTTGGGAGCAGGTTCAGCGTTCTTTGGTGGACTCTGCTGCCCGCCAGAAGGCTCAGGCTGACAAGCATCGCAGAGCGGCTCCTTCCTATGTTGTGGGGGACAGGGTTTTGCTTTCCACACGGAATATTCGCCTCCGGGTGCCTTCTATGAAATTGGCTCCCCGCTTCATTGGTCCTTATCGCATTATACATAAGGTTAATCCCGTTTCTTATGCCTTGGGTCTGCCTAAGAATCTGCGTATACCCAATGTATTTCACACCTCTTTGTTGAAGCCTTACGTACGCAACCGCTATACCCGGCATACTCCCCCTCCCCCTCCTGTCTCTGTGGAGGGTCATGAGGAGTTCGAAGTATCTGCTGTTATTGACTCTCGTTTTCTTAGGGGTCGGCTTCAGTACTTGGTACATTGGAAGGGTTATGGGCCTGAGGAGCGCAGTTGGATTTCTGCGGATGCTGTTCATGCTCCCCGCCTTGTACGTTCTTTCCATTCGCGTTTTCCTGCCAGGCCTGGTCCTGCCCGCCCGGAGGGCGTGTCCTCAGGGGGGGGTACTGTAGCGGTACTTACCTTATCCGGGGGCCGGACGCGGTCCTCTCTTCAAGCCGCGCGCGGTCCTGCGGCTGCACGAGCCGCGCGCGGCTCGTCCGACTGTTCAGACAGGAAGGCGGGCAGTGACCGCGGGAAGCGGTCACGTGTCCCGCCTGCAGCTAAGAGCGCGCCGCGAATCTCGGGCGCGCTCTTAAAGAGACAGTGGGAGCCTAAATTGCAAAAAGGCTCCCATTGGCTCCTGTCATGCCAATCACCCCATACACTTACCTGTTGGGGGAGTGGAAGTGACAGGAGCCAATCACATTAGTTTGAAGGCTACTTATACTTACCCTTTTCCCTTAGTTCCTTGCCCTATCGTGGTTTCTGCTACAGTTCCCTTTAGTGCTTGTTGTGTTCAGTTGTGTTTCTCCGTATTTGACCTTGGCTTTGTATTCTGACTTCGTTTTCGCTTTATCCTATTCTGTACTGTTTGCCGGCTTGCTGATTCCTGTGTACCAGTCCCCGGCTAGTTTTCGTTTACGCTGTCTCTTTGTGCCCTTGACCTCGGATCGTTCCTGACTCTGTCTTATCCTATTACGTCGAGTCCGGCCACTCTAAGGTCCGGTAGACGTATCTCTCCTCTGTACTGTCTTCTGTTAGGCTGGATCCTGCGTGTAGGGGTATATACTCGTTACAGTCCAGTCTTTCTTAGTAGCCACTTAGTCACAAACACTGGCCAAATATTCGTTTTTTTGCTTTTTTAACACAAAAACAAATATGAACGCTAACTTTGGCCAGTGTTTGTGACTAAGTGGCTACTAAAAAAGACTAAACATACCCCACTTTCAATACCTTTGGTTGTCTACTTTTTCAAATGGTATGCCATTATGGGGGTAATTCTCATTGCTGGGCTACCACACCGTCTCAAAGGTAACATTACCAATCTGGCAAATTTCTATTTGAAAATGGAACGTTCTATATTTGACCCTGTAACTTTCCAAAACACCATAAAACCTGTTAATGGGGGGTACTGTTGTACTCGTGAGACATCGCTGATTACAAATATGTGCATTTTTGTGCAGTAAAACCTAACAGTGTTATGACATTAACAGCTAAAATGTCAGACGGAAATACAAATTTAAAAAAGATCTTATTTTCTCACATTTTTTTTTTATTTTATTCATAATGAATTATGTTCCATATATGAATAGATAATGATACATTAATGCCCTGTTTCTCCTGAACAAAATGATATATAATAAGTGTGGGTGCATATAATATGAAAGAGGGGAACTACGGGTGAACAGACATATAGCGCAAATTCCAGGTTTTGTTTACGTTTTGTTTTGATCAGAACGTGCACTATTGACTCCGTCCTGAAGGGGTTAAAGTGTGTCTGTCATGGTACACAACCTATACTCACTTTAAAAAGCATGCAAATTAATCTAGACATTGTGCTAGAGTAAATGTATATATGTGGATAAATTATTTCCCTGGTTCATGCTCAGAAATTGTAGCGACCCTAAACAATTTGAATCCCAAGCTGATGTTCTGACCAATTTTTTTAAAGAAAAGAATTATGAACCACAGGAATTGGAAAAACAAAGAGCACTAGTATGGTCCCTAAATAGGGAAGACTTTCTTCAAAATAAAAATAAGGAAGATAGCTTTAATCAAAAGGGGGTTCCAATAATTCTAGATTATAGTGCCAACTATCAGCAAATTAAACACACAATCAACCAATATTGGCATGTCCTTAAGACAGACAAGGAACTTAACACAATACTGGGTGATAAACCTAACATAATATTTAGGGGGGCTAAAAATATAAAAAATAAGTTGGTTAAAAGTTTTATAAAGGACCCGCCTGCTGAAAATATGTTCAACCTCCAAAAAGGCTTTTATGCATGCAAAACTTGCCTGGCTTGTAAGAGAAGCAGCTTGAACAAATCTAAATTGGTTGATTTTGTATCTTACGTCACTTAAACTTGATATAAAGTGAAGGATATCCTCACCTGTCATTCCTCTAATGTTGTGTACCTCCTCTGGTGCCCCTGTGGCTTACAGTATGTGGGTATGACCACCATGAAATTTAAAGTACGCATACTGGAGCACATGGGGAATATACAGAGGGGGTACCCAAAACATAGTGTATCAGCCCATTTTCTTGAGTTGCATCCCTTTCTTTTGGGTTTTAGGGCTATCTGCCAAAGAGGACATAATTGGAGGGGCGAGAATAATTTCAAAGAGCTCAGTAGAGTGGAAAGCCAATGGATTTTTAAGATAGAGTCCCTTCATCCTAATGGCTTGAATCTGGATTTTGATTTAGCACATTTCCTCTAATTTCTGGAAATATTATATTTTTATGCATTTTCTTTTTTTAAGCTCTCTGAGGTTTTTTCTAAATACCCCATGAATTACTTGGATAAATTATCTGTACATGTATTTTGCCATTCTTATATTTTACATATTTATCTTTTATGAGGATATTCCATATGACTATTTTTGTTCTTAATTTATAATTTATTATATATTATATTTTATTTTAGTATTTTTTGTCAACATTTATTCCTGAAGGTTGAAGCATAACGTGACATAAATATGTACATAATGCACCACTAAGATTATTCAACCAATTCTAACTAATGTATTTTCTGTTATTGCTGACTGTATAGATATGGTTTCAGTATATAGGGCAATATTGTCCATACTTTAAATGGACGCTACAGTACTTCCTATTAGTGGGAGATGACCGCCATGAATGCGTGATGATGTACATACACAACCGGAAGTTGACGTCGGCAGTCACATGACCCGGAAATGTACGGAATTTTGCCGCGACCCGGAAGTAAAAAGAAGATTTACCGCGACAATTCAACATAAGGATATTAAAGGGAATATGATGTTAGTTTTGTTTTATTCTGCACTGAGGAAGACTATTTATAGTTGAAACACGTTTGCAATTTGGACTTTTAACTTGTACCATACCTGGTGGTAGTGTATACTAATATTTCTTTACACACTGCTTATATATGTCCTATTTTTATTTTATTTTATTTATTACTATTGTTTTAATAAATTTTCTACTACTGCAAAAATCCTGCTTTTGGAGTATTTTCAAAGGCAGTTATTGGCACCCCAACGCACTACACTTGTGAGTTGACATCTTACATTTCTTCTTATTACATTATCAGATGGATTTCACTCTGTGTGGCAATATCATTTTTTTTGTAGATTTTCCAAGAAAGAATTGTACTGTTACCATTAGATGCAACTATTTGGGAAGTATACCCACAAAAAGTGTCACATTGGGTGTTGTATTTATGTGGTAATTGTATTATCACCTGTATCTGTTATTTGTATCTCTAAGGTGATTGGGAACACCTGTGTTTATATGCACCCTACATACTTCTTGAAGCGCCCAAACACCTCTTAACTCTTTTGAGTTTTTTCTTTTGCAATCACGGTAATCTAGGCAATTTCAGGGCACTGCTGTACTCCTGCCTTTGTATTAGACTGATCTTGTGGTTCTTGGTTAGTGACAAATGCTCACATTCTACTTCTTTATATATCACCACTCGGATAAGTGCTGGTTTAATATTATAACGGACAATCTTCCCTGCATACTTCAAAACGTTCACTCTGGGCAGCTCAAGTTACTTCGAAACCAGGTTGCAATTCAACCACATGACTGTTTAATCTGTCACAAATACATGCTATTATGTATCTACTAAAACCACTGTACTATTGGACTTACTCTGCTAATTATCCAAGTTGGAAATTAAGGAGGAACTATGTAACAAGTGACAATTGTGTTCTTTTCATTTAATTTCAAGCATTGCTGTTTTCATTCAAGTTTGATTCACGTCAGGGTGTTCTGTTTATATTTATGGTTCATGTGTCATGGTCTATGTAAAATACTGTATAGTAAAAATCTTTCATTTATAAAGAAAGGTATTTTTTCTTATTACATTATTGCAAATGACAACACTGTCTCCTCCAAAAACATATAACACCAGGTCACGATGATGTTATATGTGACTAAATGGTATATGAACAGAAATATAGCACAACTGTTCCTTCAAGCATTGTTTAGAAGAATTTGAGTTTTTTGCATTTATTTTGTGAAGAATTACTTCTAAAGATTACCTTGTCATTTGCTAAGGTTAATTACTAGATTGAGAAATATCATTGTTTTCATGTACAAAATTAATCTGTTGGTAAAGATGGTAGATCAGAACTCTTCAGTGTAGAAATTGCAAGCATAAACAAAAGGTTTGAATTATTATGATAATTGTTTGTCACAACCCAAATTAAAATTTTCTGGACCCAAATAAACTCGTATGTCATCCCTGTCAAGCTGCTAACTCTGCCATCCATATCTAAATATCCATGTATGTTGCTTCAAAAAGGATATAACAGAAAAAGACCCAAAGGCCACCTTTAAAGATCTGAAACCTATATGAAAAAAACAAAAAACTATTGAATTATAAAGAGAACGGAAAAAGATAGAGATACAAGAAATATTCTTTTTATCTGCATTTTTAATGGAAATAGCAAGAAAGTATACAGATATTTTCAGAAACATTGGCACATCTTAAGATATGATCCAGTATTAAAAGAAAAATAACCAGTCAAACCTAGATAGTATACATGGGGTTCTAGAAATATAAAAAATAATTTAGTATGGAGCAATTTAAACATGACAAAACCAATACACTTTTTAAATAAAAGTAAAAAATGTTTTGAATGTGGCCTTTGTTTAATCTGCAGAGAAACTAAAAGTGTTAAAAGTCATATAGTCAATATGGAACAGCAACTAAATATAAAATGTAAAACCAAAGACCAATTAACATGGTTTTTAAATGTGTCTTATATGTTTTGAAGGGTACTTGTGGCCTTTTATACATCGGGAGAACAATTAGATGCATCCACGTAAGGATTTCTAAACATAAACACATAAACAAAAACATTTTAAAATATCCTATAACCAAAATCCAGAAAGCTTAGTATTCAGTGCATTGAAACAAATATTAAAAAGAATAGAGGGGAGGAGATTTGGATTAAAAAAAAGTTAATATGGAAGAAATTAAATTATTTTTTATGTTAATACTTTAATGCTTCTTAGATTAAATCATGACTTTGAAATATGCCCTTTTTTATAATAAATTTAAGAAGTTATTAGTTTAATTACAAGCGAGTTAACAAGGAACATGTATAATAAATGAGAGAGTTTTATAAAACATGCCAGATTATCCATAGCCTTTTAGAGATCGTTTTATAGCATATGACAGATTATTTACAGTCTTTTAAATTCATGATTATCTTAAAATTATGTTTTACTATGAATTGTGTGTTATTATCAAATTATATTTATTTGTGTATATATTTTGTAGTAAATAGATCTTTTAAATGCATGGTGACTATGCACAGAGATGAAAAGGAATTGATGAAATGAGCTTGCGAGCCTGGTGTCAGGAATGCTGAGAGACCAAACATGCAGTGTGTTTAATGTAAAACCAAGTATAAACGTATATCGAACCGTAGAGTGGCAGGGCTTAAAGTGTAAAAAGAGAATACACATGGTCAATATAGAGACAGGGAACCAGAATAGCAAGTGTGTCAAACTGCCATTTGCCACTGGGCATTAGAGTGGACTGATCGCTAGCCTCCTGCCCTGCGACAATGGCCCTGGGATGTATTGCCCTTTAAGAACTGCATTTGGGCATAATGGATTTGTATAATGTTGCTCCTGGCCCTTTAAATACTTGGAGCTGTGTTACAACATTTAAACTGGCACTTTGAATGCAGTCGAAGTGCCCTGCGACTATGGCCCTGGGATGTATTGCCCTTTAAGAACTGCATTTGGGCATAATGGATTTGTATAATGCTGTTCCTGGCCCTTTTGAATACAGGGAGTGCAGAATTATTAGGCAAGTTGTATTTTTGAGGATTAATTTTATTATTGAACAACAACCATGTTCTCAATGAACCCAAAAAACTCATTAATATCAAAGCTGAATATTTTTGGAAGTAGTTTTTAGTTTGTTTTTAGTTATAGCTATTTTAGGGGGATATCTGTGTGTGCAGGTGACTATTACTGTGCATAATTATTAGGCAACTTAACAAAAAACAAATAAATACCCATTTCAATTATTTATTTTTACCAGTGAAACCAATATACCGTATATACTCGAGTATAAGCCGAGTTTTTCAGCACATTTTTTGTGCTGAAAAAACGGAACTCGGCTTATACTCGAGTCAATAGTCTGTATTATGGCAATTTGCATTGCCATAATACAGACTGGGGGGAGAGGGGGCTGGCAGAGCTGTAACTTACCTGTCCTGCAGCTCCTGTCAGCTTCCTCCTCCTCCGCGCCGTCCGTTCAGCACCTCGGTCAGCTCCCAGTGTAAATCTCGCGAGAGCCGCGGCTCTCGCAAGACTTACAGTGTGAGCTGACAGAGGGAGCTGCACAGACCGCGCGGAGGAGGAGGAAGCTGACAGGAGCTGCAGGAAAGGTAAGTTACAGCTCTGCCAGCCCCCTCTCCCCCCACTGAACTGCCAATGCCACTAGACCACCAGGGAAGGAGCCCCCCTCCCTGGCCAGCTAGCAAGCAGGGAGGGGGGACGAAAATAATAATACAGATATTAATAATAATAATACAAATTTAATAAAAGTATTAATAATAATAATGAAAACATATTAAAAAATAATTAAAAAATAATAATTAAAAAAAAATAATATAACAAAAAAAAAAACAATTAGTATTAAAATAATAAAAAAAATAATAAAAATGCCCACCCCCACCAAGGCTCTGCATCACACACTCAAACACTGCATTCATACACACTCACCCATACTGCATTCATACACACACACTGCATTCATACACACACTGCACTCATATACACACACCACATTCATACACACACACTGCACTCATATACACACTGCACTCATATACACACTGCACTCATATACACACACCACATTCATACACACACACTGCATTCATACACACTGCATTCATACACACACACACACTGCATTCATACACACACACTGCATTCATACACACACACACACACTGCACTCATACACACACACACACTGCACTCATACACACACACACTGCATTCATACACACACACACTGCATTCATACACACACACACACTGCATTCATACACACACACTGCATTCATACACACACTGCAAATAAATATTCAATTAATATAATTTTTTTAGGATCTAATTTTATTAAGAGATTTACCAGTAGCTGCTGCATTTCCCACCCTAGTCTTATACTCGAGTCAATACGTTTTCCCAGTTTTTTGGGGTAAAATTAGGGGCCTCGGCTTATATTCAGGTCGGCTTATACTCGAGTATATACGGTAACATCTCAACATTCACAAATATACATTTCTGACATTCAAAAACAAAACAAAAACAAATCAGTGACCAATATAGCCACCTTTCTTTGCAAGGACACTCAAAAGCCTGCCATCCATGGATTCTGTCAGTGTTTTGATCTGTTCACCATCAACATTGCGTGCAGCAGCAACCACAGCCTCCCAGACACTGTTTAGAGAGGTGTACTGTTTTCCCTCCTTGTAAATCTCACATTTGATGATGGACCACAGGTTCTCAATGGGGTTCAGATCAGGTGAACAAGGAGGCCATGTCATTAGATTTTCTTCTTTTATACCCTTTCTTGCCAGCCACGCTGTGGAGTACTTGGACGCGTGTGATGGAGCATTGTCCTGCATGAAAATCATGTTTTTCTTGAAGGATGCAGACTTCTTCCTGTACCACTGCTTGAAGAAGGTGTCTTCCAGAAACTGGCAGTAGGACTGGGAGTTGAGCTTGACTCCATCCTCAACCCGAAAAGGCCCCACAAGCTCATCTTTGATGATACCAGCCCAAACCAGTACTCCACCTCCACCTTGCTGGCGTCTGAGTCGGACTGGAGCTCTCTGCCCTTTACCAATCCAGCCACGGGCCCATCCATCTGGCCCATCAAGACTCACTCTCATTTCATCAGTCCATAAAACCTTAGAAAAATCAGTCTTGAGATATTTCTTGGCCCAGTCTTGACGTTTCAGCTTGTGTGTCTTGTTCAGTGGTGGTCGTCTTTCAGCCTTTCTTACCTTGGCCATGTCTCTGAGTATTGCACACCTTGTGCTTTTGGGCACTCCAAAGATGTTGCAGCTCTGAAATATGGCCAAACTGGTGGCAAGTGGCATCTTGGCAGCTGCACACTTGACTTTTCTCAGTTCATGGGCAGTTATTTTGCGCCTTGGTTTTTCCACACGCTTCTTGCGACCCTGTTGACTATTTTGAATGAAACGCTTGATTGTTCGATGATCACGCTTCAGAAGCTTTGCAATTTTAAGAGTGCTGCATCCCTCTGCAAGATATCTCACTATTTTTGACTTTTCTGAGCCTGTCAAGTCCTTCTTTTGACCCATTTTGCCAAAGAAAAGGAAGTTGCCTAATAATTATGCACACCTGATATAGGGTGTTGATGTCATTAGACCACACCCCTTCTAATTACAGAGATGCACATCACCTAATATGCTTAATTGGTAGTAGGCTTTCGAGCCTATACAGCTTGGAGTAAGACAACATGCATTTGCCTAATAATTCTGCACTCCCTGTACTTTGGAGCAGTGTTACAACTTTTAAACTGGCACTTCGAATGCAGTCGAAGTGCCGAAGTCATCGAAGTGCCAAAGTCATCAAAGTGGCTGCCATTCGACAAACGAACACGTGGCGGTGGCCATTTTAACCTATTCGAACGCAGTCAGCGGTGTGTTCAGCCAAATCTATGGAACTGTTTTCGGCTACCCAATTGCACGAACACCGCTGACCCATACCTTCTTGGACACTGCGGCTGGAGACTATGTCCCGTTCGAAGATTTGAACGCTCGTTCGAATGGGACTAAGTCATTTTCTCAGAGTAAAATAGACCGACCGCACAGCCCAAATCCATGGAACTGTTTTGGGCATGAAAATGTGCTTGCGGTCGGTCAAAAGTGACTTATACCTATCTCCCGAACGGCTGAACGGATTCGAATGATTTTTGGGTATGTTTGTATTTGGAATGTGCTGATTAATAATATGTAACTGTATTAATATTGGATGTATGGTTTTAGAGTTATGAGAGTTGGGTAAAAAGTATGTTTAAATTGTACGGATAATTGGGTTACTTCTCAGGCTAAGGGGAGGAAATCTGTGGGATGTAACCATTGTGTGATTAGGTAATGTATAATTGTAATTGGGTAATTTATAATTGTATGTGGGCATCTCCCTTGCAGGGGAGAATTGCATAACAGCAGAGTGTGTGCCATTAAACCTGAGTTCTTCTTGACCCTCAACACGTAGTCTTGTCTCGTGCTTGGAGGGTACAGCTATATTCACACTGGGGATTGCTATGCGCTACATACTCCCTTGAGCTTTAATCACTTAGCTCTTTTGAGAGCTTGATCCTGTTACGCTCTCCTTGGAGGAGAGGTATTCCCCACACGGTCCTGGATGCTGGAGGTTCATACAGGGTGGAAGGAAGACGGCGAGACTCCAGTTAAGCTACGGCGGTTGTGGAGTCTGCGGCGGTTGTGGTGTCCAGTGCGGTGCTTGTGGTCCTCGGCACAAGCTAGGAAGCGTCCATTACAGCAAGGTAACAATAGCCAAGGTAAGGAGTATAGATAGCAGAATAGTCAGTAATAGCCAAAAACCAGAAATGCAAAGAAAGAAGAATAATGCGCAATTGGGAACCAAAACGGAACCACAACAGGGCAAGGACCTGAGTGTAAGCAAATTATTTATAGTCTGGCATGTTAACCTTATAGCCACACACCCAAATGTTTGAATTTTCCAATTTTAGTTGGTCGTGAACTCATGGGCATCATAATGGTGGCACACACACACCACATCATAAAAGGGGGTCAAGCCTCAGCGGGTGGTGTTTGAACCACTGGAGAAAAGAGGACATTTGGGAAGGACCCCAACCACTTGCTGGCATCCCCCGGGCTGTGCTTCACAAGAGTAATACAAGGTATCCTGACAGGACCCCTCATTCAAGAACCCCCCACAGGATGAAAGAGACCAGGGAGAGAAAAAAACAGGCAAGGAATGACCTAAGAAGACAAGGAGTATGGATGTCTTAAAAATCAACCCAGGGTTGGGGCGTGGCCTGAACACAGAGCTAGTCGGACGCATGTAGGCAGAGCTCCTCTGTAGGCAGGGCCCTCTGACATAGGCCATGCTGGCGATATTCAAGCCACTTCTACCTGATATCCCTGACCACCAATGGCACCACTCAGTTCCAATGCCAAACAGCCCAGGAATATAATAATATGCTTCCAGCACTTCCAAACTAAGGAGGCACTTGTGAAGCGCAGCAGGGAAGGCCCGATTACACACAATGGAGCGATGCTATCATTATACCAAGACCTGTCCCCAGTCACACTACAAAGGCGCAGAGAGTGGAGGACAATCACAGACCTCCTGAGAAGAAACAACACCAAATACGCCTGGGGTCAGCTATTTAAATAATGGCGTTCAAAAACGGCAGACCCAGTATACTACAGCCAGACAGAGACACCATCGCTTTCCTGCAGGCCCTGGAAATCCCGGCCCCAGCAGGGTTCATGTGACCAACCACCACATCAGCAGAAATGCTGATGCTCCCCAGGGAATGGTACACAGTGGGGGAATGAAGACATCCACTCTACAGTCGGGCCACTTACAGCAAGGAAGAAACCTAACCCCGGGAACCCAGATAACTTCCTCTGCCTCACTAGGTGACAGGGTGAGGAATAGGGGACTCAGAAACAACACAAGCGAGGGGCACCAACCACGTACCTGACCTCCCCTGCATTATAAACCCCCACCCCGAAAGGTGGAATACCACACGGCATGACTAATTTTCCTGTATGGATTTACAACCCCCCAAAAAAGATTTTTTATAAGAAAAAAGTTAAACACTGCCTTTCACGTACAGACTACGTTTGTTTATATTGCACTATCCTCTCCAAGTTGGACTTTAAACATTAATATGTAGAAGTGTTGTTTCACCATGGCAAACTAACACTTCTGAGCCACAAATGTCGTATTGGAGGCTTGGTGAAATATACCCAGAAGCCACCATATATTACTATACAGTTGGGGAGTGGTATGGAGGGCAACAGCGGGAATTCCAAAAGGTCCCCATGGCAGAAAGAATCCAAGGGACTCACAAGCCCCAAACGACCAGAGGGACTTCTACTCACCTGCTGTAACTGAAGCTACAATAGTAAGGCTATGTTAAAGCACTGTTAATGCGTTGTTGTTAAGGACATGTCCAGGTTGAAACATGAGGTGTAAGGGTAAATTGTTATTACACAAGGAATCACCAGGGTAGATGGCACATCACAGGACACACTAGCATCCCAATACAGCATTGGGTGGAGAGGCACACACTCTTACACTAAGCAACCCCTTGTTCCCCCACATTCACCTACCACTAATGTGCATAAGGGTATAGCTCCTAACTCTAGAGTATAAATAACCAACACTCCACTTAATACAGGGTGGAGACACCTAACACACACCTAGGAAAAGATCACAGCACACACACTACAGGGGGGGAGAAACAATTGATGCCTAGTGTTTATGTTTTGCAATGTATGATACTGTTTGTTGCCTTTGAACACATGAACCTACAAATGGCAAAAATGGCTGATTCCAGGGGACAATATACCCAGGGGGCACTGCGGGTACACACCTGTACAATACTAGAAATAGGCAAAGGGTACATGCGTCCGCATGCCCAGCACAACCCGACCGGGTAGGATATAATGACTCATGTGCTCCCACAAAGTCTGGCAATTAATAAGACCAGGAATTATTATTGTTATTGTTTAATTGTTATTTTTTATTCCCTTAATTTCTCTCTTCTGTACTTTTTCACCCTCTTGTCACATCCTGTTCCAAGCTGCGGATCAGTCTGGTGATGGCTTCTAGTATCCAGTACTCTTTTTACTATTCTTGTTTAGTTTTTCTTGGTTTTCTATTCCATGTCTGGTTTTCTTTATGCTGGGTTTTTCTGGGTTCATTCCTGTATTCCGTCCCGGGAATTCCCAGTCTCCAGGGTTCCTTTAAATGTTTGTTTTATGTTGCCATACCCGTTCCTTTTCCATGATTCCTTTTGTTTCAGTTGGAGCCTGCAGGCAGTTGCTCAAGCCTTCTGTCCTTTCTTGCAGGTAAGTGCTATATGTGTTTCTTATGGTTCTTTTAGCATACATTAGGCAGAGTAGGACCTGCCAGATATGGGGTACATTGGCGTTGTTGGCAGGCTTATGCAATGTATGATCATATAATGTAACTAAATCCCCATTGTTTTCATATATAGTACTTAGTTATTTCTCCTCTTGTTTTGCCTATCATATCTTGTCTTGTTTTAGTTTGTATTCCCAGTCCATGTACAGTCGTGTCCTGTCCTGCCCATGTTATGTCTATGTTTCCCTAATGTATTGTGTACATGTTCTGGGTTTAGCTTCCTATCCTTCTCTGGTTCTGGGTTCTATTAGTTCTGTCTTGTTTTTCATGTTTGGTGCCTTTTGCTAGTCTTGACTTGTTTTCTGCACTGGATACATTCCTGCTGTAGAGCTTCCCTAAGCAGCTCCTGGGAGATCTGCTTGCTTCCCAACTCCAAGTTCCTGGGATCCTCATAAGCTGCATCAGAGTCCTGGTATGTGGCCGCAAAATTGCTGGTGCTCAACACCAGTGGGCGTGCAGTTACCCCGCACGAGACCCTGCTAATCCACCTCCACACTGGGACTTCTACTTTGAACATCAGGCATACTGGGTCCCGGTCCTCGCACCGCCGCCTGGACAGTGTCTGGGTCCCAGGCACTGGACCGCCACCCTGACACCTCTTACTGGATAAGGGGGACAGTGTGACAGAACAGACATGACAACAGCAGACGGGGAGGGGTACCATTTACTGCTATTGAAATCAGACTGATAGACAAAGACAGGGACAGGCAATAGCGGGTACCAGATGTAGCTCATGCAACACATATCGAAGATGCCTGTAAGAATCACCTCCCTAAATGTGAAGGGCCTAAATGCCCCCAAAAAGAGGCACCTCTTATTTCGAGAACTTAAATGGCAAAGCCCAGATGTTGCCCACCTACAAGAAACCCATGTACTGGCTAACATGGGCCAACAATTAAAAGACCATGTATACACCACTAGCCAGACCACATCGTAAAAGGAATGGAGAAGCAATACTCATTCATAAAAGGTATAAACGTCACACATACAGAACCAGACTAGGAGGGCCGCTATATAATTGTTTCGGGAACACTATACTCACATGCCATACATCTCATTAACATATATGCACCCAATGAGCCAACACCGGAATTCTGGGATTATCTCAAATGTGCACTATATAGGCCACCACGCGGTATGGTAGTCATGGGGGGCACTTGAATGCTGTGCCGTGTCCTGCCATCGACAGGAGCACGAGAAGTTGGCAATTACGTTCTCAAGGCAGGGGAAGCCAAGATAAATTTGCACATACATTATAAATTCGACAGAACTGATAGATATCTGGAGGGCACACCATGCAGGCGACAAGAATTACACTTACTACTCGGCACCACACAACACATATTCACGCATAGACTACTTTCTAGTAAATGATCAAGCCATAAACAAGATAATGAGATCCTCGATAGGATCCATTACATGGTCCAACCACGCTAGACAACCTTTGCACAACGTCCCCATGGTCGTGGAAACTAAACTCAACATTGCTTAGAGAACATTACAGCAACCATCCAAAAAGAAATGAAGGAATACTTCCAATTAAACTCTTCGACCGAGTTGGCGCCTGCGCCTATATGGGCCACACACAAAACAATAATCAGGGGAGCCCTTATAAGGGAAGCGACTAGGAAAAAGAAAGATAAAACAAAAAAATTAAAAACCCTACTCAATAACCTACGTAAGGCCAAACAACAACACAAGACAAATCTCCACGGACAAGCTCCATGAATTAAAAACACTGACACGTCTCATAAAGGGAACACAGACAACACTACTAGAGCCATGATTTGGTCCAAACGTGATTTGTTTTTACCAACACGCAAACAAAATGGACACCATGCTGGACAGAACACTACACCCACTCCCCAACAGACCCATATCATTACTATCAAAGACCACAGAGGTAAACCCGTGAGAGCACCGACCGAAATAGCAACGGTATTCACGGATTTCTATAAGTCCCTATACAACCACACTGCCCAAAATGAAGATAACCAAACTGTAGCTACAGAAGCCCCATACAAACATACCTAAACAAGCAAACATTACAGAAACTGACCCCTTTCGCTGTGGCGACACTGGGTGGCAAAATTACCACAGATGAAATAGACAGAGCAATATCAAATTTAAAAGGGCATAAAGCCCCTGGGCCTGACGGATTTGAGGGAGGATACTATAAGACATTTCACAATAAATTACACACATGACAAGCTGGTTTAATTACCTGATGGGGGGGAACCCAGACCCCGACATGTCATTAGCTATCATAGTGTTACTCCTGAAGCCGGGAAAAGATGCCTTCCAACCAATATCGTTAATAAACCACAACGACCAGGTGGGCTTCATAGCGGGATGCCAACTCTTTGAAAACACCAGACGAAATATAAACCTAATATGGAAACAGGCATCCACACAGACATCATCCTGTTCCTAGATGCCAAAAAGGCTTTCAACAGGGTAAAATGGCCTTACCTGTTCAAACTACTAAACCACCTACAATTCCCAGAGACATACATCACGACTATAAGAGCTATGTCTCACCTTTGAGCCTCACATCCAGCATGTTGCCATGTCCTGTAGATTCCATCTTAAAAACATAGCCCGCATCTGCCCCTTTCTTGCACCAGATACTACCAAGGAGCTTGTCCATGCTCTAGTAATTTCCCGCATGGATTATTGTAACCCTCTCCTGATTGGTCTTCCCAAAAGCCGTACTGCACCCCTACAGTCCGTAATGAATGCTGCTGCTAGACTGATTTGTCTCTCTAGTCGTTTCTCTCACACCTCTCCCCTCTGCCAGTCCTTACACTGGCTTCCTGTATGCTATAGAAGTCAATTCAAGGTACTAACTCACACCTATAAAGCACTGAACAACTCTAGCCCCTCTTATATCTCCTCACAGATCCATAGGTATGTCCCTTCTCGGTCTCTCCGCTCTGCCCGTGACCATCTCCTGTCCGTTGTCCGCGCCCGTGCGGCCAACTCGCACTTGCAGGACTTCTCGCGGGCGGCTCCCTTCCTATGGAATAGCCTGCCTACCGCCATCAGACTCTCCCCTAGTCTTGCATCTTTTAAAAAGTGCCTTAAAACCCATCTCTTTAGGAAAGCTTATGGCCTCCAAGACTAACCCCTACCTCACATACCTGTCTATTGCCCTTTCCTAAAGGGCAGCCCACCTTATTTGATTGCAAATTCCTGTCCTAATGTGTTTTACACCCCACCTCCTATAGAATGTAAGCTCGATTGAGCAGGGTCCTCTTCAACCTATTGTTCCCGTAAGTTTATTTGTAATTGTCCTATTTATAGTTAAATCCCCTCTCATAATATTGTAAAGCGCTACGGAATCTGTCAAACGGCAATAATAATAATAATAATAATAATATGTACACTAACGTCAGAGCACAAATCAGGATAAAAGGAGCCCCTAACACACCCTTCACATTAAGCAATGGGACATTACAGGAATGCCCTCTTTCCCCATTGCTATTCATCCTTTCCCTAGAACCACTATTACAAGCCATACGCACAAACCAAAAGAAGCGGGCAAACAGAGATTTATGGTGTCAAGCTATGCGGACGATGACCTGCTAACCCTTATTCACCCCAGGAAATCAATGGATGCCTTGACGTGTGAACTACAGGAATATAGTGCACTATCGGGCTATACGGTTAACCTGAACAAATCCAGTGCTCTCCCAATAGCTATGTCAGTGGCAGACGCGGCGCACATCGGGGACAAATATCATATACACATAGAACATAAGTCGATAAAATATCTAGGCGTTCAGTTGGCATCCGAACCCAAGCAGATGTACACCACTAACTATATACCCCTCTTCAGGACCTTACAGGGTGACCTAGATAGGTGGGTGGACAGCCCAATCTCATGGATCAGAAGGATCCATTCGATAAAGATGAACATCTTGCTCAGACTGCTGTTTTATTTCCAGGCGTTACCGTTACCTATCACCAGATTGGACCTAGCACCAATACAAAATGCTATAGGAGACTTTATCTGGCAGAAAAAGGGACACAGAGTTTCATGTAATGTTCTATACAGACCTAAAACTGAGGGCGGCTTAGGCTTACCTAACATATACTATTAGTACTTGGCAGCACAATTAGCACAGACAGCAATGTGGCACTCCACACTGGACGAGCGTAGATGGGCAGATCTAGAATCCAACATGATGGGAGCTGACCTACCCCAATTTTATATTTGGTTACCCAGGGAACATAGAGCACTTATACGCACACAATGCCCAGCGATATTAAACTCCCTCCGAGTCTGGGACAAGGTGGCACTAAAATACGGATTGACCTCCTTACCCTCGCCAATGATGGCAATATTGAGAAATAGGGCATTTCCCCAGGAATGAAAGCACATGACTACAAAAACATAGAATATATGGGTCTACAGAGAGCAATCCACCTTTGCGAGGTTGACCAACTTATTACTTTCGAGGCACTAAAGGAAAAGGCCTCACTAAACCCCGCTGACTTCTTTAGGTACCTCAAGATCAGGGACCTTGCACATCAAAAACTAGTGAAAGAAGCAGCCCACAAGACACTCAAAAAACTTTGTTTAAAAGAAAACCCTGCAAAGGGACTCATCACATCTGTTTATGCCTACTTGAGCTCCAATCACACTGGCTGTGGCAGTTCCATTACACAACCCAATGGGAAGCTGACCTTGGCGAGGTACTAGAGGGCACTCAGTGGAGAGACATCTGCGAAGCAAACAAATCCACTTCGGTCTGTGCCACCCAACAAGAACAGTCCTATAAGACCATGCTCCGATGGTACACCATGCCAGTGAAGCTATATCATATGCACAAAACTCCAGATGATAGATGTTAGAGGTGATGCAGACAGAAAGGGACATATGCACACATGTAGTTGGAATGCCCTAAAGCGAAGTCTTTTTGGGGAGAAGTGGGCGACTTGCTAGACAAAATATTCCAGAGGCTGCTTAAACGTGACCCATGAGCATTCCTACTGTCCACATCCATAGAAAACTGGCCAAGATGGGAACAAAAATTGCTCCACAAAATTACCCTGACTGCCAGATGAACTGTGGCACAGGTTTGGCTAAAACCTGATATCTCCTCCATAGAAACAGTACTACAAAAAATCAAGGATTATGGACAACCTGACAACACAAACTGGGGGCATAATAAAGCAGATGAAAAAAACTGGGAACTGTGGATGGCTGGAGACTGGGGAGACTGGGGGAACGGGAGCTGGGAAGGGTGAAAGCATAACCCAGTAATAAGAATCCCAACCCTGACCCTCCGGTGCGGCAGGACACAGGAACAGGCACATACCCTGACAAAGACTATCACAGGGTACCTCATATATACAATAAAGCTGTCCCAGGCTTGAGGGCCAGGGCAACCAGGCACGATCTCCGAACCCCGAACATATATGAAAGCATATAATTATATACAGAATCTGTCTACTCCCCATACTGTCCCTCTTTTTTATTTATTTGTATATCCAGTGAGTTACAAACACGCTACGTAGGAGAAATGTTTCATATGTTCCTTCATGTATTTTATATATATATATATATATATATATGTCGTCAAAAAGTATAAAGCTTAGACTGAGATGAAGCAAACGCCTCAGGCAATCAAGAGAGAACAAAACAGAAACAATAATTGTGCAAACTCATATATGTAAACATGTGCTGTAACATGAATGCAAATATTTTGTACTGTTAAATTTGCAACTGAAGTGACGACAAACCAAAAATAAAGATAAAAAAAAAAAAATGAACCCAGAACCTTTCTTCAGAAGCATACTCCTTCCAAATAATCGGGTATTAAAGCCTACCTGAACAAAGTCGTGAATCAAGAACAGACTGAATTTCATCCTCTTCTTGACCCTCAACATGGACAGATAATGGAGGCATAATATGACTGGTAAACCTATTACATGTCAAGAGTTTCAAAAAAGACACATGGAACATATTAGAAATACGTAAAGCAGGAGATCAAGCTTGGCAATACACCACAGGATTAACATGCCTAATGACTTTGTAAGGACCCACGTATGTTTGGGACTTTTAAGTGGATATGTTTGGTATTTAGCCAGAACCTATTACCAGATTGGTAAACTGCAGCAGCATGCATATGGTTATCTGTTTGTTCCTTGTAAAAACTGGATTTGTATGTTCTGGATGTTCCCATGTTATCTTTAGGTTTTCAGTGTGTTCATCAACTGATGGCATTCCCTGTGAAGGAAATGTGGAGGGAAGAACAGTAGGATGAAAACCAAAAAACTTAAGAAAGAAAGGACTGTATTGAGTGAAATCATAAACCACATTATCATGTGCAAATTCAGCACAGGGAATCAAGGACATCCAATTGTCCTGAAGTGTAGAAATAAATATAGATATAATTAAGAATATATATTTGTATAAATATACACCTAGACTTTAAATATATATATACATGTACGTGTATATTTATGTAATCTTTTTACATAATTAAAAGATTTTATTAATTACAATTTGAGAGGCCTGTCTGACAACTCAGGCAGAAAGACAGGAGAATTTAATTTGCAAGCCCTATATTTTTCCTCCGGGAGGCATAACCACCTAGAAAAGCTAGTGGGTGTGCAGCAGCCTCCCAGAGTCAAATGCCAGAGCTGAAAAAAAAAACGCTTGTGCACAACAACAGTGTTTCAGCCAATCAGGTAATCTGTGAGAGCTGTGCTGAGTGCGGGAATCCGGAATACCTCACATTTTTAAAATGGCATCATTAATGGAGGACTCCATATCTGTGTCTGTCACAGTTTTAGTGGATGCCTCTCTTAGAGGCAGACCCATCAATGTTAGAAAGCTCCATAAGAGAGCTTTCCTTGCCAGGGATCTATCCTCTTTATCTTCTGAGGAGGATATGGTCCCAGTTTTACGTAAAAAGAATCAAGAAAGTAGGCTGGTCTCTTCTGACAGTTCCTCATTTGAGGAAAAAAATTCTGATCCTCCTTCCCCTTATACTCGTTTGACTGAGAGAAAAATTAAAGGGGCAGGATCCCAAAAGAGGAATAGTGTATTCCTCTTTTGGAAAAAGGAAACACTTTGTTGTCCTGCAGTGCTAATTATTGGCCAATTCTTTTAATTACATCTCAAACATTCGCAGAACCGGCTGGCTACACGCAGCAAGAATGTCTGACCTAGCTCCTAAATCATATGAGTTCCCAAATTTGGAGGATTCTTACCTTTTCGGTCCCTCGTTTATTCAGGAGGTTAAAGGCCATTATAAGGCAAGGAGATCCTTTTCAGAGCTCAAAAAGTCAATTGTCTGGCTACAATAAGCCTATTTCGGACAGAGAGTTACCCCTATCAGGCTGCAGGAGCGTCCCAAGAAGCATCTCACCAGGCCCAGTACCACCACTACAGTGGAATACACAAACTCCCAGGCAGTGGCAGAGGAGCTCATTCCAGAGGTGATCCAGATTGCAAGAGAAAACCTATGTAGTCAAGTAAGTGTGCCTCCTCACACACCACTAAATTGGAAGGATATTTCTTCAGACAAATGGGTTGTAAAGATTTTGCAAAGGGGTTTACAACTCCCCCTTTTAAGGTTCCCAGTTCAGAGGTTTGCACCCAGCAGAGAGTTGAACCCAGTGTTAGATTCCTCCCTTTACCTAGCTTTAAATCAAGGGAAGAAAGAGTTGGCAGACATGTCTATTACAGGATGGGTCAGTCCATTGTTCCCAATCCCAATATTAGACGGTTCCTGGAGACCAGTTCTAAATGTGAGATCTTTGATCTCTTTCATCAAAAGAAAAAGGTTCAGAATGGAGGGTTTATCATATCTTCCAGGTTTAGTACAGAAAACATTTATCTGCATAAAGTTAGACCTAAAAGATGCCTTCCATTCAGTCCCTATAGCTAAGAAACACAGGCATATCCTCAGGTTTCAGTGGAAAAGAAAGGTCTGGCAGTGGACTGTTATAGTGTTTGGCCTATCCAATGCACCATACACATTCTCCAGAATAATGAAATCAGTGATAGCCCATGTCAGACTAATAGGTTACATGTGTCTGTACTATCTAGATATCCTCCTCATGCACCCAGATGGGGAAGTCCTTGCTTCTCAGAGGGATTATCTTGCTTTCCTTTTACAAGACCTATGATTCGTAGTGAATTTACAGAAACCAGTCCTAATTCCCACTCAAAGTATTCTATTTCTGGGTTTTGTACTGAACACCAGGACTATGTCACTAGGAATCCCTCAGGACAAATGGCACAAATTATTGGTACATCTGACCTCCTCTCACCAGAGTTGGTCCTTGAGAGATCTGGCAAAGATTATTGGGAAATTAATATCTTTAACACCAGCCTACGATGATTCCCCTTTACTTTTCAGAAGAAGTCAGCTGTTTTTAGGGAATCGATTAAGACATGGTGGCCATTGGGAATCAATATTATTTCTCCACAAGAAGGTCAGAGATGAGTTGAAATCTATTCTGGGGTTAGAAATCCCACTTCCTAGTCCCCTGTTAGCAGGGGCGTACATAGAGCATTTGGCACCCGGGGCGGATCCTGTGCTTGGCACCTCCTCACCACCCCCTCACCCCCTCCCCAAAAAAAAAAACCTGTGAAAAATGTTAAAGGTTTTCTTTTTTTTTTCAATTTGTAAACTTTGCAAAAACCGCTGTCATCCCCTCTTACAAAACCCTTGTCCTGCCCCGCCCCCTCCTACAAAACCCCTATCCTGCCTCCTTCTACAAATCCTGTACTGCCCCATCTACAAAACCCCTGCAAGCCCCTTCCACAAATCCCCTGCTTATCCCCACTTATAAAGACTCCTGTCCCAATACAAATCCCCTGCCCCCTTCTACAAAATCCCTGCAGCCCCACACACACATTTACAGGCAGAGAGTCACACACTCAGTTACAGACAGACAGTCACACACTCAGTTACAGGCATACAATCGCACACAGTTACAGGCAGACAGTCACACATGCAGTCACAGACAGTCATGCACACAGTTACAGGCAGACAGTCACATATACATTGACACACACGACAGCAGCAGACAGTCACATGCACACAGTCACAGACAGTCACACACGGTTACAGGCAACATCAAACAGTCACAGGTAGACAGTCTCCGGGGTCTAGTTCCTCTAAATCAGTTACAGACCTTGGTAAAAGTCCAATTGGACAACAGGACAATGGTGGCTTATATAAACCACAGAGGGGGCACAAGATCAAAGGGTCTTTGTGTGGAGGCGCTAGATCTTTGGTCTTGGGCTTTAGCAAACAAAGTTCGGGTTTATGCAGAATAAGTATAAATATTTTCTTGTTCCCCTTTACTATTGGGTTCTTGAATTCTTTTTTTGTTTAGATGTTAAGTTACGTTTCTCTTCCCTTTGGGTAATATATAGTCTCAGTGCTTCGTGGGATGAGCTAACCATCCGCTGTTTCCCAATTTTAAAAATCTAAGCTCGTCAGGATTCCAAAGCTCAGCACGGCTATCCTGATTACCCGAGTGGCTGAAACACTGTTGTTGTGCAGGAGCACAGCGTGAGCGTTTTTTCAACTCTGGTATTTAACTGCGGGTGGCTGCTGCATAACCATTAGCTTTCCTAGGTGGTTATGCTCATCCCTAAGACAAAGTTTGCAGATCATAGATTCCTGTAAACTCTGTTTTAGCCCAGTAACATTTCAAAACACCATAAAACCTTTACATGGG
Organism: Pelobates fuscus; assembly: GCF_036172605.1. Taxonomy (NCBI): domain Eukaryota; kingdom Metazoa; phylum Chordata; class Amphibia; order Anura; family Pelobatidae; genus Pelobates; species Pelobates fuscus. Next base: position 362,901,050 of record NC_086317.1, read on the forward strand.
AAGTACTGTTTTATTCTGGAGACTTTACTAAATACAAATATGAGTGTTTTAAAACAGTAAAACGTATCATGGCAATGATATCATCAGTGAAAGTGCAGTGTTTGTGTAAGTAATGCAAAAACAAATACAAGGGCTAAATTTGGGCAGGGTTTGTGACTAAGTGACTATTAACAAAGGCTGAACATACCCCATGTTGAATACCCTGGGTTCTCTACTTTTTCAAATGGTATGCCATATTGGGGATAATTTTCATTCCTGGGCTGCTGTGCGGTCTCAAATTTCAATGTCTATAAGGTGAAAACGTAGCTAAACAAATTAAATTGGAAAAAGGCTGTAGTTCACATAACATATAGAGTGCTATCTTAAAGAGGCATCCATAAATGCCAAACAACATTATAAACTGAAAAAGGGAATGTGCTATATTTGATCCTGTAAGTTTTAAAATGGGTACTTTTGGACTTGTGAGACATTGCTGAACACAAATACAGGTGTTTTATTTCAATAAAAGCTAACAGTAATAGGACATTCACAGTTAAAATGCCATGCAGAACTAAAATTATAACATTTCTTAATTTCTCCCACTTTTTTATTCATATACTATAATTATTTAAACTCAAATTTGTCTACACAATTAAAATTAACTGATTAGAAACACTACAAAATAAAGAACAGTTCTATGATTTTTTATTTTTTTTTATACTAGAAACGTGTGTTTGCCCAATTTGGAGTGATTGGCTGTTCAGCTGAATTCAGTATCTCCGAAGTGCCATGCCAACATAAAAACAAACAAACAACAAAGCAATGCCAAATATGCTTTGGAATAAGGGGTTCCACCCATGGTGCCAATAAAAAAAAGTTGATTGATGAGAAAAGAATGACTGATAGTTAGGGGACAGCCACTAAATATTGATTAACAGATCAGGTGTGAAGTGACCAACCGAGTGGGGAAAAATAAGCAGCAAAAAAATCAATATATATTTTGGCTCCACAATCTACCTTATGCCTTTGACAAAAGGCATAGGTTTTTTGCTCTACAATATATGTGAATTTTTATTTTTTTTCTCGATAAGCGAATGTACACATTTTCCTTCTTGGAAGAGAATGTTTTTAAATGTTTAGTTATGTCTTTGTTACTGTCTAGAATCATAGATAAATATCAAAAAGACTTTAGGAATATTCTTGAAATGAATTCCAATAATTAAAATAGAAATTATAGAAGTAACTTCAGAAGACCTTAATCTGAATCCTTGGAAACAAAGGAATATCATTGGCATATTACAATTAATAAAGAATGCGCTGCTAAAATCATTTCCAGATCTAATGGATGAATTCAGTCTTACTAATTCCCAGATCTTTAATTATCTTAGAATAAAGAACATTTAATATAAATACATATCTTCTCTATCATCATGCAAATTTAACTTCAAAACTATCAAAGATATTTAATTATTCAAAAATCTGAAAAAGTTTCTCAAAAACAAGATAATTGATAGCAAATCTAGATAATTCACAAAGAAATCCTATTATATCTAAATGGAAAAAGATCTGGGAATTAATATTGATGCAGAGGGTTGGAATAGAACTTTGACCAACTCCTCATCATCAGTGCATTGTTTCAATTTTTTAGAGACTCAATAAACAATGCACAATTATAAATAGATGGTACTAGGTCCCCATAAAATCTGCAAAAATCTCCACTGCTTACTTACTCCATCAGGGAATACCATTACCATAAAGGGGTGTATGTGGTCTGAAATAATCTCTAGATAGGGTGTACATGTCAAAGTAACAACCACATACATGCCAGTCCCATAGATCTCTCAGCAAAGCATTACCCATAGTATAACACTGCCTCTGCCAACCAACCATTTTCCCATAGTGCACTGTGTGCATGCCCAGACTGGCCCACTGGGAGACAGAGAGGTTTTCACACTTTATGTGGATTTCATGTTGTAAAAAGGTTGCCGACACCTCACTTAGTCCAATATAGTTGATTTAAAAAAAATGTCCAAGTCAGCTATAGTCACTTGGCAAAAGTACACCAATATAAAATAAATGTTTAACTCCTATTATCAGACTTTTTTGAAGCTTTTAAGATAATGGAGCTGAAACATGAGTGTATTCTGTTGCATTTCTGCTTAAAGGAATATTCAAAGATGAAATCTAAAAATAAATGCTCTCCAGCAGAGAGTCCTCTCTTGCCATTACTCCATCATGGGAAGATTGTCAGTGACAACACTCTCCTCTTTCTGTCCAGACAAAATTGACGTAAACGCTCCATTCATGTGTGGCTATTGCCCAAAAGAATACTTCTCATAGGGAAGCATCAGTATAATGCTTCCCTATGAAAGCTCTCATATAAGCTTCAGTGATTGTTCAAGTAATATGAATCAGGAAGCCTCCTGGCTGTCAATTTGTCTGCAAGGGGGAGTTCCCAAATTAAAGGGACACTATAGTCACCAGAACAACTACAATTTAATTTAGTGGTTCTGGTATCTATATCCTCTCCCTTCATGCTTTTCAATGAAAATGCTGCCTTTTCCAAGAAAAGGCAGCAATTACATTGATTCCTATTAACAACTCCAGTGTCTGTCACTCAGACGGCCACAAGAGGTGCTTTCTGGGTTACTACTGCTGACTGGCACAATAGCCTCCCCTTGCTTCACTATGGATTGTCTGAGATCATCAAAAATGATGATCTTAGCCACTGAGGTGGGACAAAGTGGAGCCAGCTGCAGCAAGATTAGCGGAGCGTGGAAAAAAAGATTAGTACAATCACCTTATCAAAGCGATCTAAGGCCGGGGACCTAAACAACCACACAGGTACTATAGTGTCAGGAATATATGTTTGTATTCCTGACACTAAAGTGTTTCTTTAATAGATTTGGCAATTTCCCTTGAAATTGACAGTTTTATGAATTGGGGTCACCTCGTCAAGTTCAAACTGCAAGATGAATTTTCAATTCTAAGTCTTTCTTTCCACTTGTATATATGCATGCTATACTGATGCAATACATTATAGGGCTGATATAAAGTTTTTCCAGGGCTATTTTTTATTCTAAGTCTGCCCCTGATTGTGTGCTCTGACACATTTCTATCCTAGTAAACATTATGTTTTTCAGCAATTTGAGCTACAGTAGCTCTTCTATGTGATTGGACTAGGTGGTCTTGCCTTCACTCTCCATCAATGAGCCTTGGGCTTGACTCTGATGCCGATTCACTGGTTGTTCCTTCTTGCACCACTTTGGTAGGTACTAAACTGACTGCGTCATTTAGCCATCACTATTTGTCAATTGTAAAAGTCACTCAGATAACTAATTTTTCCTTCTTTATACACATAAAATTCTAGAACTAACTGACAACTTGCTGCCTAATATATCCCACCCCTTCACAGTTGCCATTGAAACAATATAATCATTGTTATTAACTTCCCCTGTTTATGCAAACATTTTGGGCAAGATGGAATCTAGTAACAAGTGAATAAATTCTACTTGGAAAGATATGGAGATATATTAAATAAATTGTAGATATCTTATTCAATGTAGATGTGTTCTTAACAGTGTACCATGTGACCTTGGTGTTGCCTTCTATTAGCATTTATTTTTATTGTACTATATTTTATTAAATTAATATGCAAGAAGTTAATTTTGATATTTTGTACACCTTTTGAGTGCTTCTGTAATAATAAACAAAACAAAAACATGAAGTGGTCATGGTGCTTGGAGTAACCATTTAAGTAATTGAATCTAGTAAATACACTTAAAAATGTGAAAACTCCAAACCAAATCGGTCATGTGGATGTGGAGCGGACGCAGAACGTAGGCGTGCGTCAAGAGGAGGGGATCGTGATGGCGGTCTGAGGGCTGTGAGACGCCGACATGCTGACACACCGATAGACCGATTCTTCTAAGCCAAATCTTCTAAGCTGAAGTATTCAAATCTATTGAACCAACTAGCAGATCTGGGGTAAAACCGGTGCCTCTCCGGTCCGAGCGCCGGAACAGCGTTTAACATCGCTATCCTTTAAAAATAAAATTCTGATGGTTCTGGTGTTCTATTCGTATCCCCTGAAAACAACACAGATATCCTTTGAAAATAATCCTCCGATGGTTCTGGTGTTCTATCCGTTAACCCAGTCTTCCGCAGCCGACAAGTCTACAAGTCAGCAACAGATTACCTGCTTATACAAGCCTTGGTGATTGTTAGACGCATGCTGGAAACTACAACTCCCAACATTGAAGGCTGAAATTTCATCTAAAAGATAAGCAAGTTTTCTTTTTTGTTCCCTTTCCTTTCTCATCCCTGTTATTATTTGACCTATAGAACTTATAGAATTTACATAACTGTGATTATTCTATTAACACTATTATTTTATTACATCACACTTGATAAAAAAATTTAAGGAAAAAAATATATAAAAAGAAAAAAGAAAGAAAATCTAAATATAAAAAAAGAGGCAAAAAAAAGGGAAAAAGTAAAGAGAGAGGAGAAAGAAGAGGAAAAAGAAAGGAAGGAAAAAAATAAAAAAAGGGAAAGAAACGGAAGGAAAAGGAAAAAGGACACTTGTAAATAATAATAAAAAGAAAAAAGCGAGTAAAGAGAAAGCAGAAGGGGCGTAATATAGAAGTAAGCTGATGGCTCCCAAAAAACCTGTCCAAGATCCCAAACCTGCATCTAATCGAGATAAAGGAGAAACACACCAAGAAAAAAACTTAGAGGTATTCTTTTCTCCCCAATCTAAAGACTCAAAAGGGATTAAACCTTGATTATCATTAACAAATCAAAAGTTATCTACTATGGATATAAATAAAGACAACAAAGAGAAGGAAGAAATTACCAATAAAGTTTTGAATGAAAGCCTACAATCTATCTTAGATGAAATAAAGAAAGACATTTCAAAAAATTCTACAGAAATGCGATACGAAATAAAAAGTGAAATCTCTAAACTAACTGAAAAATTCCAAGTTATGGAAGACCGACTGAGGAATGCCGACTTTCAAGTAGTATCATTGAATGAAGAAGTAATTAAACTGACATCAAAGATTCATAACCTTGAAAACAAAATAGAAGATCTTGAAGATAGATCTCGTAGGAAAAATCTTGGGTTTCGTAATTTTAATGATTCTAATAAGCAAGAAAATTTGCAACATATGATACATGACTACTTTAAAGCTTTAAAAGGTTTAAAATTGGATGGCCACAACGAGAAAATCGACAAATGTACAAACCATTAAATATAGCATCTGAAACTCCAAGAGATATAATTACCTGCTTTCACTCAAAGAGCAAGTATTAAAAGCTAACAGAGAAAATCTATAAAGGACTGTCCGTATGCAAATATCATAGCACTTCCAGACCTATCCTATAATACCAGAAATAAGAGAAGAATGTTTACGCCTGAAATCAATATTTTGAAGCAACATAACATCAGATTCCGATGGAGCTTTCCTACGAAGATGATTATCCAAATAGATGGAAAAACAGAGACTTTCGATCAACCAGACAAGCTAAAGACATGGCTACAGCCAATACGAAGATGATTATCCAAATAGATGGAAAAACAGAGACTTTCGATCAACCAGACAAGCTAAAGACATGGCTACAGAATAAATCACTAAACTAATTTCTAATAAGGACTTTCAAGGTTTTAGGAGGAGTTAGGTAGATTAAGAGGAGGGAGAAAATCAAATTTATAATTGTATATATCGTTGTTTACTGTAAATTGATTTTTGATCGTTTTGTTGAATACTTCTCTACAAGATGAATATTCTGAAATAGGCACGCCTTATGGCATAAATAGGAAAATTAAAGTATGGCTGCGGGTATTTGTCAACACAAAATTAATATGATCTAAAAGGCGATAATTCCACATACACAGTTCCTTAATTAACATACTTGTTCACTCATTTTTGTTTACTCATATATATATATTTAACCCCTTAAAGACCAAACTTCTGGAATAAAAGGGAATCATGACATGTCACACATGTCATGTGTCCTTAAGGGGTTAAAGGAAATACAAGTTATGTAAGAATAAGTAAAACAAGGAAAAATAGAAAATGAAAAAGGGAAGGAGGGGGGGGATAGAGGACAAGGGGAGAAAGAGAAAAGAGAGGCTAAATAGGCTGTGAGCCTGATGTTCTAGCCCTAAAAAGGGCTTTTTGGGATGCTGTCCTTACAGCAGAGATCAGATGAGTCCTTCAGGACTGTAGTGGACACTGAATACACTAGCCTAGATATCCATTTCCCTATTAAATCAGCAGCAGCTACACTGTCCCTCCTCTCACTAAGAATGTAGCTTCCGGGGGGCGGGGCCTAGCTGTCATGCAGGAAAGACGCACTTCGTGTGAGCTCCCTCAATATCTCACTTTAAGGGTCTGCACCTGGTGCCCAGAAGGGATTGGATGAGCACAAGCAGTAAACAGCAGCCTGCCAAGCATGTCCCACTATAGCCGATCCTCCACACCATGCATTTGATCACATGAACTGCTCTCTGCACATTAACTAATCGTAAAGTAGCAAGCATTTAAACATGTCATTATTTCACCTCCTAAAGAGTTTATTGTCATAGTTCCTTACATGCCTTTACCTTAACCCTTCATGTATTATGTTATTTACTAGTCTCCTCTCATGGGGCGACTCACACTTGATTTATAACTAGTGGTGGAGCTACTGATATAAATACACAGTTGATAACATGCAAGCTACACCCTAAACATGACAGCCATCTTTCACAACATATACTCATACCCTCAGTGCAACTAGCCATGATATACACACGTTCAGCCTAGCATGCTCAAATATAACACACTTCTGTCTAAAAAAAAAAGAATGCAGCTTCCGAATGAATCTAAAATGGATGCTGTCCAGGAGGTGGGAATGTCTGGGAGGGAGGGTCTGCTGCTGATTGGCTGGAATGTGTCTGCTGACTGTAAGGTACAGGGTCAAAGTTTACTCAATGATGACGAATAGGGGTGGACCGAACATCGCATATGTTCGCCGTCTGTGGCCAACGCGAACAAGCTATGTTCGCCAGGAACTATTCGCCAGGGAACTATTCGGGACATCTCTAGTCAGGATAGATGCCTCTGGAATGGGAGGTACGGGTTGAGATGGTACGCATACCAGTGTTTTGACCACAGTTTTGGCCACAGTTTTGTAATACTAGAAATGGGTAAGGTCTTGCAGAGATGTGTGGACTCCTGGAGAATGGACGACTCTCTCTTCAAATCTAAAATAAATCAAGATTCCATAATTAAACTCTTAAGGTTTTTTTGGCTTGAAAATTCCACTCCTGATATTTTAGACTCCACTTTATGGTCTCCATATAAAGCGGTTATTAGAGGCTACTTTATTAAAATAGAAAAACAAACCAAAACTATGATAAATAGAGACCTAACAGATTTAAACATTCAATACTTTAATGTGTCCAACATGAATAAAGATTTCCCAACAATTCAACTAAGATCAACACTTTCAGAACTACAAAAAAAATTAATTTAAAGATAGAAGAAAAGATTAGAAGAACAATTAACAAATTGAGACTAAATACTTACCATCAAAGTAATAAAGTAAATAAGAACTTAACTAAGAGATTAAAAAAACATAACTCAAACAATAGGGTTAATAAATTGGTTGAGGATCAAATGATATATTCCTCCCCGGAAAAAATTGGACAATTATTCAATGAATTTTATAGAAATTATACAATCTGGACACCTCTTCAGATATCCAAGATATTAAAAAATATTTGGATAATACCGACATTCCAAAAATCACCAAACAAGAGTTAGCTCAACTCAATTATGAGTTTACAGCGAATGAAGTGGAAAGAGAGATCGATAGACTTGAACTAAATAAGACCCCCGGTCCAGATGGATTTAGTAATTTCTTTTATGAAAAATTAAATAACTGCCCCTTTAATGGCTCTTTTTAATGAAATGGCCAAAAAAACTAAAACGCCAAAGGAGCTGCTACAAGCCAATATCCTTCCAATACTAAAACCAAATAAAGAACCAACAGACGTCAAGAACTATAGACCAATCTCTTTAATCTACACAGATATGAAAATATACGTAGCAATATTAACATGTAGATTAAAATCATTTGTGGAGAGAGTCGTTCATTCTGATCAGGTCGGTTTTATGCCAGGTAGATCCTCTGATACCTGCTCTAGAAGAATAGTGGATATTTTGGATAGTGCACTCCGTCGGGGGACTCTATTGCTGACCCTGTCATTGGATGCTGAAAAGGCTTTGACAGGGTCAGTTGGGGCTCCTCGACGGAGTATTGACTTCCTTTGGATTCACAGGCTGGATTCATGATGCCATTATGGCACTTTACTCTGAACCAATAGCTAGAACTGTAGATTGTGTTATGTGTTTATGAAAAACTAACATGAGCTCTCAGCAGTATACTTCTCCCTTTATCAGGATTTCATGAAAACAAGTGGATTGCAAAATGCATGCTGTTATCTATTATCTTTACAAATGACTTGCTACCCTTTTATTTGTGTGCTCAACCCATAAACTCTAAAAGAACATATTGAGAATTTCTCTAGATGAAGGTTGAATTTTAAAATGAATTGACAGGTTGCATCTTCCTTTAGATATTATGACATTAAGCTATACTTACATGACTATACTTGAATGCAGAGCCCCAGGGAAGTTTTTGGAAACGAAAACACAGCATTTACACAATATTTACACAGTAAATATTCAATCAAGCTGGTTTAATCTACATAATGGCACACGGCAGGGATGTCCCCTATCCCCCCTTCTCTAAATCTTAACTTTGGAACCCTTAGCAATTAACATTAGGGCTAATTTGAATATCAAGGGTTTCCTAACTAGCAACTCAGAGGCAAAAATATCACTTTATGCCGATGATATATTATTAACACTCACTTCTCCAGAATCCTCCCTCCCCCAAGTCTTATCTGCTATAAAAAGTTACTCTAATGTATCTAATTACAAACGTAATATATCCAAATCAATTGCTGTAACCACTATGGTCGACATCCACAGTTTAAAAGACCTAGGAGATAACTACGATTTTGTATGATCTAACAATGTTTTGAATTACCTGGGCGTTATAATTTCAACTCAAGTTAACAATATTATGGAAATAAATGTATTGAATCTCCTGAAATATACAAATATAAAAGTAAAAGAATGGCACTTGACCGAATCCTCCTGGATCGTCAGGATCAACATAATTAACGCTTACATCATGCCTAAATGGTTGTATTTATTCAGGATGATTCCGCTTCAAATTCCAGATATCTGGTTAACCATGATACAATCCAGTTTTCTGAAATGTATATGGAAAACGAAGAGACCCAGAATAAGCTCTAAAGTTCTTTCCAGGAAACCCCAATATGGAGGTTTAAACTACCCAAATATCAGAAACTGTTATTATGCTAATATCATTGGTCACATATATAAACTTCAGGTTGAATCATTTAAAACAGACACATGGTACCAAATTGAATATGAGGCGGTTGGAAAAGATAGACTAGAAGTGTATTTATGGCTTAAAAACAACAAAAAAGCAACAGAATATTTATGTAGTAAATCACTAATCCTGTCACAAATTATTAGTGCTTGGGAGATGATAAAAAAAACAACAAAAAATCTCCAACAAAATAATTAGGACATGTCATCTGATTGTCTTGGAAGATAGTATTGAGGATATTTCTTTAAATAACTGGTCCAAACTCCAATGGACGATTGGGGATATCCTCCAGGACGACCAAATTTTACCTTTTGCTGATATTCAAGCCAAACTACTTCTCCCTAACAAAGAACTCTTTTCTTATTTAAAGCGGCACTGTCATGCCGAACTTACCTTTACTCAATCTCTTCCTCATCTCCCCCTCTCTCAGGATCTGTTCTCCGTTTCTTCCTGTCTTCTTTAGTTTTCTTTAAAATCATAAGACAAAGTAGGGACTCTTTGCCTTATGGAGGATTCCTCCGCTTGACCAGCTCTGACCAGCGGAGGAGCGAAGTGTGCGTCATTTCCGCTGGTCAGAGAAATTTTGCCATAATTCTCACCTTTCCTCAGTGTTCCCACGGTGCTTCCTGTCCTTTTAGACTAAACTGCCGAATTGCGTTCTAACTGAATGAGAACAGTATGTTCGTTTCTTTTAGAACACAATTCAGCACTTTGTTCGGATCGCAATTTCATTCTAATGAATGAAACTCCGATCCTATTCATTGCCGCGGCTGCATCTTGCAGCCGCTTAGTAGATAACTCCATAATTCTCACGGTATTAGGGAGCTATCTACTAAAAGGCTGAAAGACCTAAATTGGTCTTTCAGCCAAATTTACTAATACTAAGTAAAGATTACTTAGTATTAGTAAATAATATGCCCCTACTCGCTATACCGAGAGTAGGGGCATGTCTAGTAAGCAGTGAGCAGCCTGTGGCTGCTCACTGTAAAAAAAAACAAAAAAACTAATAACCCTCCCTTGCGCGGCTGGTGGGGTCCCCCTAAATAACAATAAGGGGGGCGACCTACTGTCCTCCCCCCTGGCCCCCACCCCTGAACAGTGGGTGGGGGCCCTAAATAAAGATAGGGGACCTACTGTCCTCTCCCCCTGGCCCCCACCCCTGAGCAGTGGGTGGGGGCCCTAAATAAAGATGGGGGGACCTACTGTCCTCCCCCCTGGCCACCACCCCTGAATTCCAAATAACTTTCCCACGCTGTGTAAAATGACACAGAGCACTATGATTGGATGGATTTCAAGCCATCTAATCACAGTGCTCTGTGTCATTTTACACAGCGTGGGAAAGTTCTTGGGACCCCTAGTCACCTTGATTGGTGGGGGGGGATTTTCAGTAGGTCCCCCATTATTGCTTATTTAGGGCCCCCACCCACCGCTCAGGGGGGAGGACAGTATACCTACCCCTTATTGTTTTTTTAGGGCCCCCACCCACCTGCTAAGGGGTGGGAGCCGGGGGGGAGAACGGTAGGTCCCCCCCACCATTCTTATCTAGTGCCCCCACCCACCGCTCAGGGGTGGGGGCTTGGGGGAGGACAGTAGGTCCCACCCCTCTCTTTATTTAGGGCCCCCACCCACTGCTCAGGGGTGGGGGCTGGGGGGGAGGATGGTAGGTTTAGTAGACATGCCCCATTCTCACGGTATAGTGGGTAGGGGCATTCGGGAGATTTTAATCTCCCTTGTGCTATTATGGGGTCATATTGACCCCCATAGAGTGAGGGGGGACCTGGGGGGCTTATGAAGTGGTGGGGAGCACTGCTCCCTGCCGCTTCTATCTTTACATATTACAAGGAGGGAGCTGCACGCCGGTAGCTCCCTCCTTGTAATAAACCGAACAAGCAAACAAACACTGATACACAGTGTTAGTTTGTTCGTCTGATTTTTTTCTATTCATTTATTCGTCTGTCTGATGAATGAATGAATGAATAGATGAAATTCCCGTTCGCATGTCCAGGTGTTTCACTGGGCATGTGCGGGAATCTCACCATCTGTCTAGTGTGGGAGATGACGTGTCCCACAGGGACTTCACCTACCCACACAAAGATGGCAGCACCCTGAATATAGATCGGGGCAGAAGATAAAGATTAAAAAAGAGGTAATCTTAGGGGCATTTGGGGGTGACTAAGGGGTCAATTGGATGTAGTGGAGGCGGAAGGGGGGTTAAAACAAAAACGGGATTCGGCATGACAGTGCCGCTTTAAGAATTAAAAATTTCTTGAATAAGTTCTTACTGAATATGTCGCCAAAAATTGATATTCTTATTCAAGACATCTTTAGATATACCAAGGTTAATAAAATTATCTCAAAAGCTACTAACCTGTTATCCATCCTTGATCAACAACCCTTAAAGATAATTGATAAATGGAAAATAACTTAAATATTGACATAACTGAGAATGAATGGTGTTCGTCTCTTAAAGACACCCGTAAATATATTCATTGTTAATATAAGATTATGTATAAATGGTATTTGACTCCACATCAGGTCAAATTCCTCATTGCTGGCGTTGTGGCTATTTAGAGGGAACACTTGTTCATATATGGTGGCATTGTAATTCAGTTAAAAGTCTTTGGGAGTGGTCCTTTGAAATACTTAAATGTTTATTTAATATTACAATTAAAAAAGGCCCGGATACAGCACTGCTACATTTAAATTGGAAACTTTCTTCCACTTCTTCTAAGTGCCTTGTAAACCACTGCTTTTTGGCGGTAAAGATATTAATAGCAAGACAATGGAAGTCGCACCTTCCTTTCCAGAGGAGTCAGCTTATTAATCAAATTTTATTCCAACTTCGAATGGAAAAAGATTTACCAGTCTCATCCATACATCTTATAAATAAACAAGACCAATACATTAATTGGATTCGAATTTTGGAAAATAAATGAATTATTTTTTAGTTTTCGATAGATAATTACATTACAGTGATTTTTTTTTTTTATAATGTTTAGACTGACCATTGCCCATACTTATTCTGACAGCAGTTCTAAAAGAAAGAATTTATCTTTTTATAAAGATATTCTCAGCTGTTTAGTTGAGGAATTCATCTTATACTTTAGACAAGAACAGTTGTAATAAATGCAAATGATATGTTGTTATTGTCACACTTTTTTTTGTCTTGTATGTAAACTGCACTAGTTTGTCATATGTATGATAAAATGAGAACTTTTTTCAATAAAAAAAAAAATAAAAATAAAAAAATGTGCTAACTCTGTTGTAGGTGCTGCTTAAACCAAACTTTTCTAATAACAAGTTTTTGAATAATGGTAATAATAAAACTAAACTAGTCAGAGTGCAGCTTCACCAGTCTCTGAAAACGAGATACTGCACAATTTGATTTCTAGTTGCACTGCACCCTCGGATAATCTAAGCACAGACTTGTTCTTGGCTTTTAGTAATCTTCTCCAGTCTAAACACTCTCGAACCATTCCCGGCCTGCGTCTGCCATCTCTATTGAAACTTTTGTTTAATATTCCATCAGGTAACAGTTTAAATATTACAGCTCAGGCTCAGTGTTAAAAAAAGTTCATCTACAAGGCTTATACAGGCAAACTCTTGATATAGGAATGCATTTCTTTTTTTGTTTCACATTTTTTTCCTGTATAAAAATAGAAGAATTGTATCTTCGGAGAATTAGGAAACAAAGCAAAACAAAGCAACATTGTATTAAAATGTATATGTTGAAAACAGCTTAAATACCATAATGTCAAATAAAACCTTTTAACTTAAAAGAAAGAATATATAACTTGATGTCATTTGATGGCAACTTTGTACTTTTCTGTATTTCTCTTCCACCTTGACCTTGTCTATAGAAGTTGTAGATTGTGTTATGTGTTTATGAAAAACTAACATGAGCTCTCAGCAGTATACTTCTCCCTTTATCAGGATTTCATGAAAACAAGTGAATTGGAAAATGCATGCTGTTATCTATTATCTTTACAAATGACTTGCTACCCTTTTATTTGTGTGCTCAACCCATAAACTCTAAAAGAACATATTGAGAATTTCTCTAGATGAAGGTTGAATTTTAAAATGAATTGACAGGTTGCATCTTCCTTTAGATATTATGACATTAAGCTATACTTACATGACTATACTTGAATGCAGAGCCCCAGGGAAGTTTTTGGAAACGAAAACACAGCATTTACAGCAGGAGGCAGGTGTGTGCATCAGTGAAGCAAACAACAATGTGATATATTTAGCAACATAAATGGAAGCAAACTACAGGTTTTTTCTTCCACTGGGGAAAACGGAAGAGCCTAAAATTGAAGAAAAATGCCCTGTTTGTTAGCCCCAGAGAATTTTAATTAACTGACAGAAAGAAATATAGTCTCATCACTGTAGGTGCTGCAGGAACCAGGTGCTGTTCATAATATTGTATTTGAATTTATTAGTTTCTATAGCAGATAGAGTATGGGAAGCAGCTGCCCTGGCCATGTGGAAAGACAGACAGGAGCATTTAATTAGCAATAAGAATGCTGCTAATTTCTCTAAGACCTTTTTTTTTTTTTACCTTACACTTGTTTGAAATCACAGCAGGGCTTCCTTATAGCTCAGAAAGTAAAAGATTTAGTAAGCAAACAAGGAACAGCGTTTGATCAGAAATTAAATTGGGTTCTGATGTGACATTAACAGAACACGCACATTATTTTGTTTGAACATTAAATGCTGAGGTTATAGCTACACAGAAGGCAAAGATGAAGAGATTAATTTTCACTAATTGTTGTCACATAATATTTCATTCAATTTTCTCTGCAAACAATCTGTGGGGAATAAATTTAAAACAAACATAATTCCAATAATCCAATGTAATACAGATTTATATTCATACAATGTGCACATTATATGCTTTAAACTTGAGAAAGGGAGGATCTCCCAAAAGCTTGCCATTACAAAATTACATTAGTCCAATAAAAAGATATTACAAGATACTAATTTCATCTGTTATTTTACATCTATATATAAATATGAATACAAGAATATAGGAGGCAAATAAAAAATACAGTAGAATCTCAGATGAATCTATGAAAAGCAGAACTGTTAGGATCTGTACTAATAAATTATATTAGTGTGTGTCCCGAACAGTTCGCTGGCGAATAGTTCCTAGCGAACATAGCTTGTTCGTGTTCGCCACGGACGGTGAACATATGCGATGTTCGGTCTGCCACTATTCATCATCATTGAATAAACTTTGACCCTGTACCTCACAGTCAGCAGACACATTCCAGCCAATCAGCAGCAGACCCTCCCTCCCAGACCCTCCCACCTCCTAGACAGCATACAATTTAAATTAATTCTGAAGCTGCATTCTTTTTTTTTTTGTATTTTTTTTTTTTTAGACAGAAGTGTGTTATATTTGAGCATGCTAGGCTGAACGTGCGTATATCATGGCTAGTTTCACTGAGGGTATGAGTATATAGCAGTACATTGTTGTGAAAGATGGCTGTCATGTTTAGGGTGTAGCTTGCATGTTATCAACTGTGTATTTATATCAGCAGCTCCACCACTAGTTATAAATCAAGTGTGAGTCGCCCCATGAGATGAGACTAGTGAATAACATAATACATGAATGGTAAGGTAAGGGCATGTAAGGAACTACGACAATAAACTCTTTAGGAGGTGAAATAATTACATGTTTAAATGCTTGCTACTTTACGATTAGTTAATGTGCAGAGAGCAGTTCATGTGATCAAAGGCATGGTGTGGAGGGTCGGCTATAGTGGGACATGCTTGGCAGGCTGCTGTTTACTGCTTGTGCTCATCCGATCCCTTCTGGGCGCCAGGTGCAGACCCTGGGAGTCCCTGATACCTGGAATAACTAAGGCAAGTCTCTGGCTGAGTGCCGGGTTCGCGGCTTGAGGTGGTGGAAGCTTGTTTTGTCGGGTGGTCGGATCTGTCCTGGTGGTGCTTCACGTCCGGTGCGGGATTGTGGTGGCTTAAGGTGGAGGCGAGTGCTTGACGTGGGGCAGGCTCTGCATTTCTGTTTGTGCCTCCAGTCCCATCTTTGATGCCTTTTGCGTTGGTGGATTTTAATGGGGACTGCTTCGCTTAGCTGTGGTGGAGCTTGTTGGGGCTGTGGTGGAGCTTGTTGGGGCTTCCTGCTTTTTATTTGCTTCCAAAATTGATTAAAGAGTCTGTCCAGCTTATACTCAATATCCTGCCATGCTTTGCTGGTACCAGGAGGACACGCGGCTTCCACCATATTGGGACAGTCGCAGATGAGTATGTCAGCCTGGGCGGCTTTGCTCTGTGCATCCATTAGCTCCAGACAGCCTCTCAGGGGTGGACCGGGATAACCCCCACCAGTTCGAGGGGGGGTAACGGAGCTCCTGCCAGGAAGTAGCTGCTCCTGGGCATCCCAGGATCGGGAGATCGGCCGCCTCTCCAGCCCGGTGAGCACCAGGCCACACTTGCCACGCGGAGGTAAGTAAGATTCTGTCGAGTTGCTGACCGCTATTAAGCATGTCGGGTCGGTCAGGTAGGAGCAACATTGCTGGGTCATCCCCTTCTGGGGTAAAAAATTAGCTTGTTGATAGCTGCTTAAAGTGAGATATTGAGGGAGTTCACACGAAGTGCGTCTTTCCTCCATGACAGCTATGCCCCGCCCCCTGGAAGCTGCATTCTTAGTGAGAGGAGGGACAGTGTAGCTGCTGCTGATTTAATAGGGAAATCGATAGCTAGGCTAGTGTATTCAGTGTCCACTACAGTCCTGAAAGACTCATCTGATCTCTGATGTAAGGACAGCAACCCAAAAAGCCCTTTTTAGGGGTAGAACATCAGTCTGCTTTTTTTTTTCTGTGTAATCTAATTGCAGTTGCCTGCCTGCCAGCGTGTGTGTCAGGCTCACAGCGTATACTGTGCCCACTTGCCCAGTGCACCACTCATATCTGGTGTCACAATAGCTTGCATTTAAAAAAAAACAAAAAACCTTTTTGACTGTAATATAATAGCAGTCAGTTTCCTTTACACGTGTGCGTTTCTGGGCCTGCCAGGGCACAGTGTCACACCAGTGCAACTCATATCTGGTGTAACAGTAGTGTACATTTAAAAAAAAAAATACAGGGGGCTTGTTGTCACCTTTTGGGGACCTTTGGTGTTGTACGTGGCTGGGTGGAGGAAGAGACCTTCAATGACATCAGTGAGGACAAGGAACGGGACATGGCTAGCTTGGTATCCAACCTTGTGCAAATGGGGAGTTTGCGGTTGTGCAAATGGACTGTTTGCGGTTATTTTGCGGTGCGTTAAACGGGGAGTTTGGTCTGTCACTGTAAAGCAGGCGTAACCCTTACACTACCTGATCGATACAACATCATACCTGATGTTTTAAAGCACGTTATTCCAAACAATTTAGGAATGTTAGGTGATTTATGCCCTTTATGGATTAAAACCAGACTCTGCATCAACTATGTAATTTTCCATGGGAGTTTTGCCATGGATCCCCCTCCGGCATGCCACAGTCCAGGTGTTAGTCCCCTTGAAACAACTTTTCCATCACTATTGTGGCCAGAAAGAGTCCCTGTGGGTTTTTAAATTCGCCTGCCTATTGAAGTCTATGGCGGTTCGCCCGTTCGCAAACATTTGCGGAAGTTTTTATGTTCGCGACATCTCTAGTGTGTAATTGAGTACACTGTCCTAGGAGATCATATGTTATGAATGTATTTTGGGGGAAGGGGAATGTAAGAAAAAAAGAGAAAATAGCCAATATCCTTAATGGAAGGCTCACTTCATAGAATTGAATATATCCTGTTGGACGTATTAGGAAAATTAGGTTTGATTAGGTTTGACTAGATATCCATTTATCCTTTGGCCTAAAATAAAAACAAGTTTTAACAACACTACAAGTAAAGAATTGACATGGTATGACCTTGAGATATTACAAAGAAGCATCTTATCCCAGAGGCATGTTCATGTCCTTTTCTTTTTTGCATATAGGTTTAAAACTCTGTACCAAAACATTGGTGACAGACCTACGGCACTTTGTATCATAACTGATTCATATGTCCCAGCAAATAGTTATAATACTGTCATTGTTGTCAATATACTTCAATAAACGTCACCGCCTGACGTCCTGACGAAGCCTTTACGGTGAAACGCGTAGACACGGTGACGTAGCTACGGCGGCTACGTAGTGACACTTATCATAGTGGGTGGAGTTAAGTTGGATTCTCGCGAATCTCAAAGCATACGGACACTCTCATCACAGGCTCGGTCAACACAGGATTTTACATCTATCCGCGGAGGACTCCTGGTGTATTTACCAGCTGCATCTTATACTGAGCGTTCCTTGAGAACCACAAGCGTTTGTGAGTAGCAGCTTGATACGGCATATACTCACTACTCTTTTCTTGTAAGAGGCTTATTTTAAAAATGTTATACTGTTATAACTGTACTGTTTGTTTCTACTGCTACTTAGTTTTAAGTGCGGATAGGAGTGTTGTTTGTCTAGCATTGCTATAATAAATTTACATTGTTCTTATTTGTGATAACTGTATTTCACTTTGACATGCTCTCTTTATTCTATTTAATGTAATTCTAAGCTGGAGTGACCTCAGGATTTTCTGGGGTCCCTGAAGTCATTAGCGCTCCACCTTCATAAGTATATTTTTGTATTTGTTTGTGTGTGGGATTTGGGTACACACAGGTGTGTAGCAGCCATATCATCCACTGAACCTTATTGTAAGGTTGTTATTATTTTTAGGTTGTGGGGAGGATTTTTTGTCACATTCCCCCCCCCCCCTCAATTGTCTTTATACCTTTTTAGCACTTTCATATTAATATATTTTTACTTCAAACAAGGGCATCCATAATTTTACCCCAGGTACTATTCTCAAACGCAGAGAATTTCTTTGACCACATTTTTTAGTCTATTTTATTTTAAAGTATATGAGCTGTGTATCCAAATATGTTATCTTGAATATAAGTCTTATGCACTTCTCCCACTGCACATGTCAACTTCAATAGACCATTATCATCAGCATTTAACACAGCAAACAATATCAGGCTGGGATGACCATTGTCCTTGCTATTGTTTGTGTTGTCCTTATTGTCAGCAGTTTTTTTTTTTTATTGTTTTTTTTTAATTGTTTCTTTAATTCTGGATCACACAGATAAATATACAGTATAGCACATGATTATAGATGTCAAACCATGCATTTCTTGGAGTATGAAAAATAAAATGATATATCTGTATATATGTGTATAATATATATAATCAGTACAAATGCAAAAATGGAACAAAGGGGAAGGAAATGTATGTATTTGGGCAATAACCAATTACATTACAAAACGTAATTACATTAGTGTAAATGCAGTACTGTGGTACAAACAAGGGTGTGGAAAGACAATAAAAAAAAGGTTGAGAACTATGTTGGGGATTTAAAGGAGTGACGAAGCAGCAACTGGTCTGGAAGTGTCCGTGGAACAACGGGACAACGCCCTGCTGGCAAAACAATAAGACAGGAAAAAGGGGGAGTGGGGAAAGTCACATACAACCTGTACAATCAATACATTCAATTGTTAGATATTTTAAACCAACAATGTAACAGTAGTATTTAACGGTTTTATTGGACTGCAAGAAATGCACCGCAGGCCGCAAATGTACTATTTAGCACCCAAAAAATTGCGATGTAACCACAGTATTTGACGGTTCTATTTGACTCTCAGATATGAAGTGCACGCCCCAAATGTACTGTTTAGCACAAAAAAAAACGTGAATTGGTGTGACGGCACAGCCCGAGCCCTGCTGACAGCAAGGTGTGGCTGCCCCTTTAAGAGACCTGGCTGAGTTTGAACTTACAGCTCCAGTCAGGTTCTCTACCGTGCTGTCCACCAGGAGGCTTCAGTTTCTGTTTGCATTTTTCTGCTTCCTGACCCCCTACCCCTGGATTAAGCAGTGCTGACCCACTTGCAGCCCTTTTCCAATTAGGGTCAGCTGCATCTAATCAGCAGGCTGTAAAAGGCAGCCCTGCCTGAAACCTAGCATGTGGTCATTTTGCCTGTTTGTTTTTTCCTGACGGATCTCTGCTTCGCTACTGACTGATTTCCTGGACTCTGACCTCTGCCTGCTTTACCGACTTCGTTACTCTGCTGCCAGCCCTGACTTTTGCTTCTCGTCTGACCCTGCCTTTGGATTTCCCTTTAACCTGTACTGCGCTTTTGGTTTTTGCCTCCTTCCTGTGACATCTCCTGTAACTGGGCTCCAACTCCTGGTAAACTGTTACACAAGTCCCCTGTTGACTGTTACAATTGGTCAAACTGAAATGTAACCACAGTATTTGACGGTTCTATTTTACTCTCAGATATGAAGTGCATCCCCCAAATTTACTTTTTAGCACCAAAAAAATTTAAATTTGTCACAGCAGTATTTAAAAATGCCCAGATGTTTCCCACTGAGCTACCAGAACAGGATTAAAGTAATGTGCCTGGCACACATGCAGTTTCAATGCACTTGCAAAAATGGCAGCCGAAGCCCACCTAACAAACATATGGATTGCTTATTTCTCTGTGGCACTGGGCTCAGGGCAGGGTACAAAAATGTAGTATAGCACCCACAAAAATAATCGCTGTAGTTTGCAGATTCAGCACCAGAATTCTTTCCTAATCGGTCCCTCACAGCTGCAGTATCCTCTCTACACTAATAAGAGCTCATGTGACGTGCGGCTTATATAGAGGCTGGGTCACATGCTGCACTAGCCAATCACAGCTGTGATGGCTTCTAAGGGCAAACATGTCAAAAGCCTGCAGCTTTTCAAAATGTGCCATTAAATCGCCGAACACCGAACTCGAACCCAAACTGTTACTGATATGTTCGGGTTCTGAGTCAAAAAAATCATAATGTTCGGTACGAACCCGAACTTTACAGTTTGGGTTCGCTCAACTCTATGGCTAAGATAATATTCAGTCTACACTGCATGTTACAAACTATAGTGTTATAAAAGGGGGCAGGGGTTAGATTGTCCATACATAAGAATATATACATATATATATATTTATAAGTTTATTTACAGAACAATACCCCTTTTTAAATTTTTTTCAATTAATAGAGTATCTATTAACATTTTTTATTATCCTGACACTAAAATGTATATTTACTCTCAATAACTAGCAGTTAAAAGGCACATGTATCTTTATGTTTTAATATTAGTAACATTGTGTGTGATAAGAACCTAAACGCATATGAGATCATAAGATATATGCCATTTATATAGTGCATACTTATATTAAGTGTGTCTATACTTGGTATGCAAACTCAAATTTTTCAAGATTCTATTTATACTGGGGGTGAGAATTAGTTAATTCATATCAGTTATGAGTAAATATATATCTGGATCTTGCCTATTTATCTGGTAGAACTGGAGGATATTCTTCTGATCTCCAACCATATTAGTGATGTAAATAGTCATAAAATTAGCACTTTGTGACTCAAAAAGCATCACCAATTAAAGCATCACAATTAACCCATCACAATTAACCCATCATGAAAAAAGGTCTTATTAAGACTTAGTCTCATGATAGTGATGTCACAAAGTCATTATCATAAAACACCCAAAATGTCATTGGTCACTTCAAAAATTTGCTTTTGAATATTAATACATCTTAGTACATCTATCAGAGAACAAAAGAGAATCCTGCTACAACTGGTAATTATAATTGGATTCATTTAATTTAAGTTAACTTTTATTTGGACACAAAATAATTTTATTTCATAATTTACAGAATATAGTCTTCTATCTTGAAAGAAGTTTCTGCAGCACTCATTTTAAAATACAATAGTTGGCCATTGGCCTTTCATTCTAGAATATTCAATATTGTGGATTCAAATATTTGTAAGATTTTTTTTTTAATTACCTGTAGTGAACAACAGACAGGAATTATAGTCAATAGGTATAGTTTCTTAGTTATGTGGATAGTTAGAAAGAGTTGTGAATTAGATTGTAATTGTAGTATAAAAATTTTTGATTAAACGCTGAAATTCTTGTGTTCTGGATGGTGAAAGAAAAATAGTTAAGCTGGTTTAACTTGTTTGAACTAAGTTAAAAAGCATTGGAGTAATTGCATTCTGTTTTTCAAATGTTAAAGGACCACTATAGGCACCCAGACCTCTTCAGCTCAATGAAGTGGTCTGGGTGCCGGGTCCATCTAGGTATACCCTGCAGCTGTAAAAATAGCAGTTTCAGAGAATATTAGGGTTAATCCAGCCTCTAGTGGCTCTCATTGACAGCCGCTAGAGGTGAGAAAATCACAGTGAGAAGACGCTGCCGTCCATAGGAACGCATTGAGTAATGCTTTCCTATGGAGTGATTGAATGAGCGCGCGGCTCTTGTCGCACATGCGCCTTCAGCGCTGACGTCGGAAGAGGGAGATTTCCCCACCGCTGAGGGAGCCTGGCACTTGAGAAAGGTAAGTGTTTAACCTCCTGACCCCTATTGCACCCGCAGGAGGGGGACCCTTAGGGTGGGGGGGACCCAAAGACCCTATAGTGCCAGGAAAACAAGTTTGTTTTCCTGACACTATAGTGGTACTTTAACACCTTAAGGACGAGTGACGAACGAGGTCCATCACTCAGGGGAATGCGTTAATGACGAGTGACGGACCTCGTCCGTCACGCGGTAAAATTAACCCCAGATCGCCGCAATCGCGGCGATCGTGGGTTAATGGTGCTCCGGTCTGCCTCTGTATTAAAGGCAGACCGGGAGCACCGGATCGGGCTGTCCCAGTACATGTGCCCGCTCTGACAGCATGTCAGAGCGGGCACATGTGCTCTGTATACTCACCTCCGCCTCCCTGCACTTCCTGGTTCTGTGTGAAGTGCAGGGAGACGGATCTTCAGTGATCCTGCCCCCTGGTGGAAAAAATACATAGTAAAATTAAAATCCCACCCCCCTTTACCCCCCCTTTACCCATTTTAATAAAAAATTAACCCCTTCCCTGCCAATTGATCACTGACTACAGTGATCAATTGGCAGGGATTACATTTTACTATGATCTGATTTTTTTTTTTTAACCCCTGAGGGTTAATTCTTTTTTTTTCTTTTTAACCCTCAGGGGTTAAATTTATTTTATTAATTAATTTAAATATTTTAAAATTATAAATTTAGCTAGCTGGGGAGGGTGGAAGTTAGTGGGGGATTGGGGGATTTAGTGTTAGGCTAACTAGGGGTTAACATTAAAAAAGTTTTAAAATAAGCTTTAAAAAGTTAAAAAATTAAGTTAAAAAAAGTTTTAATAACGTTTAAGTAAAAAATAAAAAAAAATAAACCCTTTACCCAGTCCAAATAAAAATTAACCCCTTCCCTGCCAGTCGATCACTGCCTACAGTGATCAAAATACAGATCACAGTATTATACTGTGATCTAATTTTTTTTTAACCCCTGACGATTAACTTTTATTTATTTTTTAACCCTCAGGGGTTAAATTTATTTAATTAACTAATTTAAATATTGTATAATATTTTGCTAGCTGGGGTGGGTGGGAGTTATGGGAAAATGGTGAATTTACTGTTAGTGCTGCTTACTGCTAGTTAGGGGTTAACGGAAAAAAAAAGCCTAGAAAAATGTTAACTCTGTAAAAAAAAAGTTTTACGAAAGTTTAGGAAACTTTAAAAAAATTAATAAGCAAAACAAAAGTTTTAAAAATAGTTTTAAAAAGTAAAAAAAGTTTTAAAAAGTTAGAAAATACATTTAATAACGCTCATTACCACTACACCTAGTACAAGCTAGCGGAAAAATGATCCCACGCTAAGGTTCAAAATATGCCTTTTGAAATACCCTGGGATGTCTTCTTTAAGAAATGGTATGGCTTTATGGGGTATTTGGATTATATAGCCTTGTAAAATACTCTAAAATGGGACATGGGCACAGCGTAAAAATGTAAAGTTTAAAAAAAAATGGAATGGCTGTGACCCAAATGTGCCCCTCCGATGTCCACATATACATGGCACAGGTACATACGGGGGTAGTTTTGTACTCAGCAGACATAGCTGAGCAACATATGAAGTATTATACAGTGGTAGTACACATGGTTTGCAAAATATACTGTGCAAACTCACTTTGTGTGTCAAAAAGGCAGAAAAAAAACGCTTATTACCACTACACTTGGTACACGCTAGCGGAAAAATGATCCCACGCTAAGGTTCAAAATATGCCTTTTGAAATACCCTGGGGTGTCTACTTTAATAAATGGTAGGCCTTTGTGGGGTAGTTTGAATTTAAAACCTGCGAAGATGCTTGGAAATTGCACATTGGCCCTTCGTCAAAATTCAAAGTTCGGTAAAAACTGATATGGCTTGGTCTCCTATATGGCACTGTAGCTTCACGAAATAGTGCCAAAGACATTCATTGGGGGGTGTCTTTTTACTCAGAAGACTTAGCTGAGCATAATTTGGGGGGTTTGAACTTAGTGGCACATATGAAATATACAAAATGCCCAGCAAAAATGCAATCCGTATGTAAAAATAATGCCCAAAATTATTTTTTACCACATACTTTGGCATGTAATGGTAAAAAAAATGGGGGCATGTTAAGGCACAATATGCACCTTATGAGATACCCTGGAGTGTCTTCTTTTACAAATGGTAGGCCTTTGTGGTTTTTTTTTGAACAGTCAAACTGTTATAATACCCCAAATGGAAGCATAGGCTCATTAAATCCGTCTCTCAAAATTCGACTGTGAATACTGAAAAGGACAGGTCTCCTATATGGCACTGTAGCTTCACGAAATAGTGCCAAAGACATACAATGGTAGTACCGTTGTACTCAGCAGAAGTAACTGAACACATAATAAAACTTTGTACAGGAATAGCACACACCAACTTTACAAAATACACATGAGAAGTTCTTTGTTATAAGTTTGTGTGCGAAAACCCCAAAAAAACACAATTTTACTCCAATATTTAGCAGAGGTTGGCGGTAAAATGGCTACGTAGAAAGTGTCAAAACAACCTTAGGTAAATAGCCTGTGGTGTCTACTTTATATAAATATATACTTTTGTGTGGCAATTGTGTTTTCTTTTATGGCTATTAAGCTTACAAGACAAACATACCAAATTCTAAAATCGCTCCACATTAAAAGTTTATTTTACTCCTTGTGCTTTGTGACCTGTAACTACCAAAAAAAAACTGAAAATCCCAGACACATTATATATTCTGTAAATCAGAACAACTAAATGAATTTATTTTTAATTACTTCCCTTAACCTGCACTAATTGTGCACACATTATTATTGCAAAAACTGTAAAAAAAATCATTTTTTTTGCATTTTTCTGTATTTTTTTATAATAAATAAGCATATATATATATATATATATATATATATATATATGTTACATCAAATTAAAGCCCTTTCTGTCCTTTAAAAAACTGTATATAATATGCGTTGGTGCAATAAATTAGTCAAATGCAAATTGCAGTTGAACGCAAACAGCAAAAAATGCCATTGTCATAAAGTGAAAGACAAGCTTCCGAAGCTCTGTCCTTAAGGGGTTAACTGATTTCTCAGTGAAAACAGTTTGCCAGCATCTGGTTTATAGCATTTAGATTTAATGGCTATCTGTACTTTGCTTTAATTCTTAACTGTCCAATGTTTAAGTGGTATTGTTCACTATAAGAATCACATATTGACCTATTTGGTTATGATAAAGCACATTTTGATTGAACTGTTGATATCAGATATTGTCTTAACAATTATTGCATTAACTGTGTTTATCCTTGCAGGCCATTGGTTGCGAGAGATGCATATGTATCATTTGCATAACCTTATTTAGAAACTAACTAGGTATTGATCATTGTTTCATAGGAAATAGTATGTTTACTGTATTATCTGTGTACAATTACCTGTACATGAACTTGCTTTGCATGCTGCACCCTACTGGAGCTATTCACTAATAAATTAACTTGACTGTTATTGTAGCCACAATATTGCCATATTCTACCTCATATTTGTCACAAAAAAAATAATAATATTTTTATACTAATTTTGTGATTTGTGTAATCCAAGGCTCTAAAAGAATCAATACATAAGCAAACCAAACCAGGAGTTGGTTAGGGTAAGGTCATTTAATCCCTGTCAGGAGTCCTTGTTAGAAGATGTTGTTAAAACCTAATGTTTCATAATGTGTACAGTTAAAATGGTTTATTCAAACACCCTTAATACCAAATTACCACCAAGTGTGGATAATAATTTATAAAAGGGAAAAAAACGAAAAATGTATTTATTTATTTATTTATTTACAAAAAGAGAGAAATTCTTAAATAGAACTAAGAGCTAAGTGCTCTATAGGTTAAATGATCTATAGGTTTAAGCAGTTTTATCCAATAGAAGGAGCAGATCTATATTATCCTTTGATATTCAGACTCTGTATGTTTTAACAGAAGTGTCTGGTAGATAGAACAGAGAGGTGATGTCCTCTACTGCTCAGACTTTGGTAAGTAGACACTGTGAACCCTGTTGTATTCCCTCCATACACCTATTTGAATATATTGCAATTTCTCCCTTGTGTGTTTCTCCTTATTGCCTTCTATTTGCTATTGTGATGGTGGACTGCCTGGCACCCCGACCAGGTACCTCCGTCTACCGCTGCTTCCTAGTAGTTGCGAGTACCATAATCACTGCACTGGAACACCATAACCACCATAGACCCCACAAACCACTGCAGCTTGGTTGGGGTCTTGCCTTCCTCCACCAACCCTGGACCCAAGACCAGGATCTAGCTCCCAGTGGGCAAACCTCTCCTAGTCCAGAGAGCATAGCAGGAACAGGGGATAAACTGCAGCACTTCTGCCCACAGTCGCCGTGGCTTGACTGGGGCCCTGGAACCGCTCCTTCCTGGAGCGGAATTTGCTCTAGTCCTTACAAGAACTTTCCCTGTTGAATCCCCTGAAACCTGGAACAGCAGACACAGGAGTAAATCTTCTTTCCCTCCAATAACAGGACGACACAAAGTTTCGGAGTGTAAGCTGGAATAGCATTTTAATGGAGGCACACTGACCTTTTATACAAGCTTGCCAACAAGGGTGACAGCCATGCGGACCTTGTTTGGCACAGGGACACAAAATGAACAAACCAATAAAAACAGTCATACAGTGAGACACTCCCATACACACACCATAGAATCACTCCTCTGTTCTTGGGAGATAATTGAATCAGGAACTGTACTAATCTAACCTAATTATCTCCAAGCCCAGAAAAAACATAGAATTTTATGAAACCCAAAAAAGTACCTTAAAAATACACAAAACTCCACATCCCCTGATAGCCCCGATCTGGGTGAACAACCTATTCAAAAATCACCCAGATTGGTTCAGGAATTTCCTGGAAGTCATAGTTTTGAGCGATCGCAAAAATGGCCCCATGCCCAAAACAGTTCCAGGGAAATCAGTGCTAACAGTCGGTCAAGTTTGGTAGTCTTTTACAGGTTTCCCTGCAGAGCCCATAGTCTGTGGGCAGGAGGCTTGCAAGCAGGCTCCTCCAGGAGCATGCGTCAAACTCACTTGGAGAGAGGAGTTTGTCATAGCTATTATCTCAGATTGTAGTGTGGCTGGGCAGAGAATCTTCATTTGAAACTTCATAAAGAACTCCCTTTATCCTCTCTCTCATTTCAACTTTGGGTTCCCTAGTTAATAGCATGCTAGATGAGTGTAGAGAAGGAGGGATAATGTTGACCCCAGCTCATCTCCCATGTTAAAATAAGAGTAGGGCCCACTGATATTGAGGTACTTTGGCTATATGGTGTGACTATATTTATTTGCTACAAAAAG
Source organism: Pelobates fuscus (assembly GCF_036172605.1). Taxonomy (NCBI): domain Eukaryota; kingdom Metazoa; phylum Chordata; class Amphibia; order Anura; family Pelobatidae; genus Pelobates; species Pelobates fuscus. The sequence goes on from NC_086317.1 coordinate 362,928,307, forward strand.
AAAATCTCAAGGCACGCAGGGTGTTCAAGCCGCAGGCAGATTATATGGTACAAAAAAGAACAGCAACATTTCGACCTGCCAAGAGGTCTTTGTCAATATATTTATTTGCTAATATAGGTGAATTTACGTGGCATTTTAAAATTTAAAACTTTGTGTATGTTTTGTTCCCTTAATGTGCATGATGCATATACATTTTGCAGTGTTATTTACTATCGTGAGAATAAAAAAATCAATTAAAGGTAGCTTTGTCATGGTTTTCTTTCTGTCTTCCTTTCCTTGCATGTTGTGTACAACCCTCATTAACAATTTATTTTATTTATGTTTTTATATTTTATTCCTTGCCCCAGATATAAATATCTGTGTGCTTATATTTTGTTCTTCTCTATCCATGATGTCTTAGGATCCCTTCTGTGGAATTCTTTTGATAGAAAGTCTGGGGCTAAATTAGCTTACCAATCGAAATGGAACTTGATTTAAAGGAACATTATATTCCTAATACACAAACCCACTTTTTCAGTGCTCTATTGTACCTGGCCATAACTCAACATAGATGGTACCCCCACCAGGTTTGCATGATAAATGAAATAAAAAAAAGTTTTACTTATTATTTCTCGGTGTTACTCACCTCTCCTCCTCTGTCTATGTCATAGATGAGCACTGGGGATGTAATGCGCAGACGTGCATTCAACCTTCTTCAAAGGAAAGCATAGCATCACTACCGTGGAAGCACCTTTAATTACTGTCATATTGACAGCCACTAGAGATGAATTTAAGCACTCGTAGAAAGTAAAGGCATTGCAAAGGCTTCACACAAGAGTTCTACAGCTTTTTCAAGTTGTTTTTAAATATATCACCAAGTAAAAACTGTAGAATTAAATGCATTATTTAATTAGGGTAAAACTAATAGTGCTTTATTTTTTGTTTTTGGTTGATGTGAAGTGGCCCATTTAAAAAGCAAAATCTGCAAAGAAACAGAGCTGCTTTAAGGACAAAACAGTTAAACTGATAAAATTCTCTAAGTCAACTATCCTTCCAGTTTAGCAATGTTGGTTTTAAATTCACTCTAAATTCTCACTTTAGTGTAAGGGTTCCAAAAGGTACCTACAGCTTGCATGTTCCTTTGTCATTCTAATGGCATGCAAAGCATCATGGGATTTATAGTTCTACAGCATCTGGGGAACTACATTTTGGGCATTCCTGCTTTAGTGAGTAGTCCTGTTGGTCATTAAAGCAGCACCACTATTAAGAAATGCATGTTCTGGGTGTGCCGCCCCAATTACATCTCAATATCTGGAGCATCTCTGACAGATTGACCAGAGACATAGACATTCTTTGCCACAGTCCTGTTCAATAACTGACAGTGTTGGAATGAGATACTCCTGTCTGGATATCTAAAAATAGCTTGACAAAGCTGTAGATCCCTTTTCCAAAGTATTTGCAAGTCCTCTCCAGCGCAGTCCTTTAGCTCATTGAGAAGTCTTTACAAGACGAATACTTTGGCCAAATGCCGGACCTCTTACGTTTTGCTCAACCCAGAAAGTAAAAGGACCAGTTGCCTGATTGAAACAAAGTTAATATATAAAACTGCCAATTTATATGGAAATCTGCACCTAATGTAAAATGAAAAAAGCAAACCCTTTTCACACAAATACCCAAGACACTCACAGATTCATATGCAAAGTAGTTCTTTTGGATCAAAATGCAAAATGATTGGTTAGATTCCAAGCCAACCAATCAGGGTGCTCGTCATTTTACACAGCATGGGAAAATTCCAAAGAACTTTCCCACGCTGTGTAAAATGACACAGAGCACTGTGATTGGTGGGCTTGGAATCTAACCAGTCAGGGTGCTCTGTGTAATTTTACACAGTGTGGGAAAGTTCTTTGGAATTTTCCCAAGCTGTGTAAAATGACAAAGAGCACTCTGATTGGTGGGCTTGGAATCTAACCAATCAGAGTGCTCTGTGTAATTTTACACAGTGTGGGAAAGTTCTTTGGAATTTTCCCAAGCTGTGTAAAATGACAAAGAGCACTCTGATTGGTGGGCTTGGAATCTAATCAGAGTGCTCTGTGTAATTTTACACAGCGTGGGAAAGTTCTTTAGAATTTAAACCAGCCAATCAGAGTGTTCTTAGCCTAATAGCAGGGCATGGCAAGGCTTTAAAAGCCTTCCCCCGCCCTGCAGAGCTCAGTCTGCGTGGAGCCCTCCATGGGTGAAGATGGATTATTTTTTTTAAAAAAAATTAAAATTGTGTCGGTTCTTATGGCTTTTTATTTGGCCTTTTTTGGGGCTGAAAAAAGAAGATTTTAGAAAAAAGAAGACGTCAAATGGTAAGTTGAATTTTTCTTTACAGGTTAGTTATTTTATTCCCCCCTCACTATTTTTTAGGGTAAGGGGAGTAGGTAGGGGTTAACTTATTTTGGGGTTGGGGGTGGGTTTACTAGGGGCTTGGGGACCCCTAGTCACCTTTGATTGGGGGGATTTTTATTTAGGGCCCCCACCCACCACTCAGGTGGGGGGCTGGGGGGGGGACAGTAGGTCCCCTCCTTATTGTTTTTTTTAGGGCCCCCACCCACCGCTCAGGAGGGGAGGGAAAGGGGGGGAGGACAGTAGGTACCCCCCTCATTATTTTTATGGCCCCCACCAACCGCGCAGGGGTGGGGGCCAGGGGGGGGAGGACAGTAGGTCCCCCCCTCATAATTTTTATGGCCCCCACCCACCGCGCAGGGGTGGGGGCCAGGGGGGAGGACAGTAGGTCCCCCCCTCATTTTTTTATGGCCCACACCCACTGCGCAGGGGTGGGGGCGGGGGGAGGACAGTAGGTCCCCCCATTGGGATTTATGGCCCCCACCCACTGCGTAGTGGTGGGGGCCGGGGGGGAGGACAGTAGGTCCCCCCTCATTATTTTTATGGCCCCCACCCACCGCGCAGGGGTGGGGGTGGGGGGAGAGGACAGTAGGTCCCCCCCAGTGTGTATCAGGGTCCCTGAGGACAGGTGTCAATCCATATCTGCCAAGTGACCCTATGTAGGGGGAACAGTCCCTACTCTGCTCTGTGTCAGTGTGTATCAGGGATCCTTAGGATAGGTGTCAATCCATATCTGCCAAGTGACCCTATGTAGGGGAACAGTCCCTATTCTGCTCTTTGTCAGTGTGTATCAGGGATCCTTAGGATAGGTGTCAATCCATATGTGCCAAGTGACCCTATGTAGGGGGAACAGTACCTATTCTGCTCTGTGTCAGTGTCTGGGGGGAGTATCTGCAGTAATACAGAGTGTCTGGAGGGAGTATATGCAGTGACACAGAGTGTCTGGAGGGAGTATCTGCAGTAACACAGAGTGTCTGGAGGGAGTATCTGCAGTAACACAGAGTTTCTGGGGGGAGTATATGCAGTAATACAGAGTTTCTGGGGGGAGTATCTGCAGTAACACAGAGTGTCTGGGGGAGTATCTGCAGTAACACAGAGTGTCTGGGGGGAGTATCTGCAGTAACACAGAGTGTCTGGAGGGAGTATCTTCAGTAACACAGAGTGTCTGGAGGGAGTATCTTCAGTAACACAGAGTGTCTGGGGGGAGTATCTGCAGTAACACAGAGTGTCTGGGGGGAGTATCTGCAGTAACACAGAGTGTCTGGGGGGAGTATCTGCAGTAACACAGAGTGTCTGGAGGGAGTATCTGCAGTAACACAGAGTGTCTGGGGGGAGTATCTGCAGTAACACAGAGTGTCTGGGGGGAGTATCTGCAGTAACACAGAGTGTCTGGGGGGAGTATCTGCAGTAACACAGAGTGTCTGGGGGGAGTATGCAGTAACACAGAGTGTCTGGGGGGAGTATCTGCAGTAACACAGAGTGTCCGGGGGGAGTATCTGCAGTAACACAGAGTGTCTGGGGGGAGTATCTGCAGTAACACAGAGTGTCTGGGGGGAGTATCTGCAGTAGCACAGAGTGTCTGGGGGGAGTATCTTCTTGTAACATTTCTATGCACTGAAAAAAAAAAATGAAAAAAAAAAATGAATGCAGCTTCCGAATGAATCTTAAATGGATGCTGTCCAGGAGGTGGGAGGGTCTGGAAGGGAGGGTCTATAGACTATATATATCTCAAAATGTACCTATAATGAAATCATATATAGGCATTATATATGTATAATATATTATAAAATGCTTTAATTATAATATATTATACATATATAGGAAATAAAAGTGTGTGTGTGTGTGTGTATATATATATATATACACACACACACACACACACACACACACACACACACACACACACACTATATATATATATATATATATATATATATATATATATATATATATATATATATATATATATATATACACACACACACACAAAATTATTATATAAATAAATATACCCCATTTGGAATACCTTGGGTTGTCTACATTTGAAAATGATTGGGTTATTTCACATTCCTGGGCTACCATATGGTCTCAAAAAGCAACACAGACCCAGCAAACCAATCTGGCAAACTGAATTGGGCATGCTCTTTATTGACCCTGTACTTTTTCAAAACACCAGAAAACCTGTACATGGGGGGTATTGTTATACTCGGGATACTTCGCTGAACACAAATATGAGTGTTTAAAACAGTAAAACTTATTACAACGATGAAATCACCTGTAAAAGTTCAGTTTTTTTGTAAAGAAAATGCAAAAAACAAATATGAATGCTAGCTTTGGCAAGCATTTCTGGCTAAGTGGCTACTACAAAAGACTGGACATACCCCATTTTAAATGCCCTGGGTTGTCTACTTTTACAAATGGTATGCCATAATGGGGTTAATTTTCATTCCTGGGCTGCTATACGGTCTCAAAGGCAACATAGGCGCAGCAAACAAATCTGGCAAATTTCCAACTGCAAACATGGAAAAGGGAAAAGCCCTACATTTGACAACTGTACGTTTGCAAAAACCCATGAAACCTGTACATTGGGGGGCACTGTTGTACTCAGGAGATGTTGCTGAACACATTTGCGGGTGTTTTTTGTCAGTAACACATAACAGGAACTGAGAATCCATGCCGAAATTACATTGTGAGAGAAAAATAACACAAAAAATGACTACCCAAAAGTTTGAAAAAGACTGGTGGTAGAATTAGTACATGGAAAGTGTTAAAATTCCACCATTTGAAATACCCTAGGGTGTCTACATTTAAAAAATAGATGGTTTGATGGGGATAAATTACATTGGCTGGCTTCAAAAATGTCCCAAATAGGACATGGGTGCATGATGACAAGCTGAGAAAATTCCAAGTTGGAAAACTGGAATGCGCACCCTCCAAATAAGGTATTTTAGCCTCCAGAAAACGCGACACATCTATACATAGGGGATATCACTGTACTCAGAAGATGTTGCTGAACACATATGGGGGTGTTCATTGGCAGTAACCCTTAAAGTTCTCTGTAATGTATTCTTAAATTTCTATGTGTGTCAAAATAAATCACCAATCTTTATTTTTAATTTTTTTATTTATTTGGCATAGATTGGTGATAAAATGGTTGCATGAAAAGAGTCAAAATACCCCAAATTCAATACCTTAGGTTGTCTTCTTTTAGAAAAATATATACATGTGAAGGGTCATTCTGGGATTCCTGACAGATATCAGTGTTACAATGTAACACTGATATTTTTTTAATTTTGAAAAACAAATGGTTTGGAAATAGCAAAGTGTTCCTTGTACTTATAACCCTATAACTTTCCAAAAAAGCTAAGAACATATTAATAATGGGCATTTCGAAACTCAGAACAAAATTTAGAAACTATTTAGCATAGGTGTTTTTTGGCGGCTGTAGATGCGTAACAGATTTTGGGGGTCAAAGTTAGAAAAAGTGGGTTTATTTTTTAAAAAAATTGTTCATCATATTTCATCATTTATTTATAGTAAATGATATGATGAAAATAATGGTATCTTTAGAAAGACCATTTAATGCCGAGGAAAACGGTATATAATATGTGTGGGTACAGTAAATGAGTAAGAGGAAAATTACAGCTAAACACAAACACAGCAGAAATGTAAAAAGAGCCCTGGTCCTTAACGGTAAGAAAATTGAAAACGGTCTGGTCACTAAAGGGTTAAATATAAAATAGTGACATCCAAGGTACCTTCAGCTCATCTAGTCTCTGCTGTCAAAGATATCTGTAAGTTTTTGAGCTACACTTCTGCATTAATCCAATTCAATATTGACAATATCTTGTCAGCGTTGATAGGCAGAGATCCCTGCCACCAAAATGTTATCATAACTCATACTTAGAAAATTAAATAATCAGAGAAAATGCTAGAAGAAGGATGCATTTAGTGCACAAAAAAGGTTTGAAAAATTTGCAGCCTGTGCTTCTATAAACCCTATATATTTCAAGAAAAGTGCATATGCAATTTACATCTGAACTTTATTAGCATGGGAATTCTATGAATTCAGATGTGCTGATGCAAAATATGTTGATAAAAGCATCTTTTGACAAGCAAAAATAAATCAACCTGTTGGTGAGATAATCATCAATGTTAATCATCCATAGTGTATGTTCAATTCCATAGCTTGAGCTACCCAACCTTAGAAGCAATAGCCTTGGATCCCCTACAAACAGCAATGTCCTGGAGCTTAAAAGGATACTGAGGTAATTTTAACAATTTCATCTTACTGAAGTTGCAAAAGTGCCTGTAGTCCTGCCCTCCTCTCCTATCTTCTATTCCCCAAAACCTAATAGTAAATTAATTAGAAGGCTTGGAAGCGTGCCTTCAAGCCACACCGGGCCTTCTGGCTATGAGAGCCAGGAATCTTACTTCCTGACTCTCATATCGTAATCTACCATAACGTCATGGTCATCAGTGCCATCATGGTCGACCATAGAGAATCATTATATTCAATGATTCTCTATGGAGAAATCATAGATGAATCATGGCATGCACCGCACATGTGCCTATGTTCCCCATTGCTCCTTTATGACAATTATTGGATGGGTCCATCATTGATGCAACCCAAGGAGGAAATCGCGGCAGCCGGCGGAATATTCACCACTGGAGAAAAAGTGAGTAATTCATTTATTATATAATTTTTTTGTTTCTCTTTTTGTTCAGATAGGGGGAATGATAAGGGGCATTAGGACTGTAGCATTAGGAATACAAATATGTATTCCTAATACTACAGTGTTCCTTTAGATTCCAACGTCAACAAGGCATTAACAATTTTGGAAATAAGTTGTAGGACTGTAGATTGATTGATTAAATATTTTTAATTGAATAAATATACAGATGTGATTTCCCTTCTCCCATCTGTACGAAAATAAAAATTGAAAAATGTAATTCAAAATTAATGATTCACCTTTTCTCCAGTGCCAAATGTCCCTCGGAGCTGCAACAACCTCCTCCTCAAGTTGTGATGATGATGGGTCAATCCAAATCTCCCCATAAAGGAGATGGATTTTGAAAAGCCAGTCACACTGTGTTTGTGTGTGTGTGTGTGTGTGTGTGTGTGTGTATATATATATATATATATATATATATATATATACATACACACACATACATATAAGATGCCAAAATACCATTTTGTATTGCAGTATGCAATTACCGTATATACTCGAGTATAAGTCAAGTTTTTCGGCATATTTTGTGTGCTGAAAAACCCCCACTCGACTTATACTCAAGTCAATGTCTGTATTATGGCAACCTACTTTGCCATAATACAGACAAGGACCGCTGGGCTCATTACAAGCCCTGCGGTCCTGTTGAGGGGCTGGCAGAGAGCTCTAACTTACCTTTCCTGCAGCTCCTGTTAGCTCCCTTCTCCTGTGTTCCGGTCAGCTCCCCTGTCAGCTCCACTGTAAATCTCGCGAGCGCCGTGGCGTCTGAGCATTGCCACGAGTTACCGTGGCAACGCTCCGCGTGGCATTCACACCGCAAGACTTACAGTGGAGGAGAAGGGAGCTGACCGGAACGCAGGAGAAGGGAGCTGACAGGAGCTGCAGGAAAGGTAAGTTACAGCTCGCTGCCAGCCCCCCTCCTACACAGCCCATGCCACCGGACCACCAGGGAATAATATAGCCCCCCTCCCTGGTCAGCTAACAAGCAGGGAGGGGGGACGAAAATAAATAAATACAAATTTAAATAATATTAAAATAAAATAAAAATATTAATATTATATATAAAAAATAATAATAATAATTAAAATAAAAAATAAAAATGCCCACCAAGGCTCTGCATCACATACACACATTGCATTCATACACACACACACACACACACTGCATTCATACACACACACTGCATTCATACACACACACTGCATTCATACACACACACACACTGCATTAATACACACACACACACACACACTGCATTCATACACACACACACACACTGCATTCATACACACACACACACACACACACTGCATTCATACACACACAAACACACACTGCATTCATACACACACACACTGCATTCATGCACACACACACACTGCATTAATACAAACACACTGCATTATAAACACACACTGTAAATAAATATTCAATTAATATAATTTTTGGGGTATCTAATTGTATTTAGAAATTTACCAGTAGCTGCTGCATTTTCCACCCTAGTCTTATACTCGAGTCAATAAGTTTTCCCAGTTGTTTGGGGTAAAGTTAGTTAAAGTTTCAGTTCCTCTGTGGAGCTTTCATCAGGGTGTCCTGATGCAAGCTCTATAGTGGAGCTGAAACGTTGACTAACTTTGGAAAAAAAGGGAGGTTCATTTGAAAAAAACGGTATTCCTTTTGTATATATTTATATATATATATATATATATATATATATATATATATATATATATATATATATATATATGTGTAACGGACCGTTTCGCCCACAAGAGGATAAAAACCGTTTAGGCGATAATCCCCTTCCAGATAGACAAGCAGCTACTGCAAGCACCAATCTCCCGAACTGCAAACTGTACGAATCTTCCAACTCCCGAACTGGAAACACACGAACTCTGGAATAGCTGAACAGGAAAAGCATACAATCCGCTTACACTCCTGGCAGTCAGCATACAATCCAATTCCCCCAATAATGAGACGACACTTCGTTTTGAGGGTCAAGCAGAATCTGAGGTGCTGGCACACCCAGCCTGGTTTTTATTACAGTTGTTGAAAATACAGGTCCGCCCACAGGGAGGTATAAAACAACCAATCACATCACAGTTACATCCCACATATTCCCTCCCCTTATCCTGAGAGGAAACTCAATTACACATACAGTTAAAACATACTTTCTACCCAACTTTCATAACGCTAAAACCATACATCACATTCACATAAAATACATAGCCGCAATCAATCCATTCAGGGGAACAACATATTAAAAAATGGCATGAATCAGACCAGGGGTTCAAAAGTTAGTAAAGTATCTTTTAAAACCCCTGCCAGCATGGCTTTCCATCTCAGACCGGTTTTGGAGACAATGGAGAAGTAATCCAATTACCTCCCAGGACAGAGACAGACTCCATTGAGCACATGGGGACACAAAGACAGTAAAACACTAGAAAATACATAAAGTCACCTTTTACACATAACACACAGACATTTCACATATCCCCAGATAGCTGGGATCTGAGCGCACAAAACTACAGAATAGCGCGCAGATCCTATTCACACAGTTCAATTGCCATGGAGCCGAAGTCTTGAACTACACGAATGGGCTCCATGGCATAGCTATCTGGGTTAACACATTCACATAAAGTCGGGTCCATAGTCCAAAGGCAAGAGGCGGCAAAGCAGCCCCCTCCAAGGACACGTGGCGAGGTCGGTTTCGCCACAATATTTATAGCCCAGTGTGATTGATTAGAACATATCATTCCTAGGTAAATAGTAGCTGTAGGGAACTATAAATATGTCCCAAAGATATGTTATTGTATGTTATTGTATTTATTTTATTTGCATAATTTTCTAAGACACAAGTGGGTGTGTATTTTATACACTAGAAGTATAAGACATGGGTCTATCTATCCATCAACCTATCATCTATTTATCTATTGATCGTTCTACCTCCCTATCTGTATATCTGTCTGTTTGTTTATCCATTTGTCTCTTTGTCTGCCTGTCTGTCATAGGTAATAACAAAAGTTATACACTGCAAACTATATGTATGTTTTTGACTTGTACTTACATGTTTTTATAACACTGAACTAATTGTGCATTTGATGTACTAGACACTCGAGACACAGATATGACTGTCTTTTAATGTGTCTATACATGTTTGTGTCCATTTTGTACTATATCTTAATAACTGTGTATGTACAATACAGGGGATCTCATGATGATAGGCAGATAGAAAGACAGACAGACCGTTTAGAGCCCTAATAGGGCTTGAAAAGAAAGTATATATTTTTAAATTGAAGTATCTAATAGAATACTATTATATGTAACAAATATATATAATTACACAGAGATAATGCTGGGTAATTCAGTTGAAGTACAGACTGTGCAGCTGTTTTCAAGTGGCCAACCTGAAGTTTCAGTTCTGTCGCCAAACCACCGTGATAATGGAAGTTGCTTAAAATAGCAATCTGTAAGACAGCATGGTGGCTGGGAATATTATTACTACAGTCTGGTTGACAATCTGTTCATAAAGACTTCAATTTAAGTTCTGGCAGGCGTCATCTAGCTGTTCTTTGTTCACATTTATAGTTTACAATTTCTAATTCTATAATTGCTCAAAAGAGAAGCAAGGGTATTAAACATAGGCTCTATATGACAAGTTTTTCATATGTTTACTAATTATATTGATGTATACTTTATTTGTTAATGATCTAACAATCAACTTTAGCTAACAACATTTAAAATATCCGCTAAACAAATTACTGCAATCAACACAGATGTAATCAGTTATAAGGTAGAGTTTAGCATTTTAAATTGACTTATGATGTTCTCTTTTTTTCTCATATTAAGACTTTCCAAAACATTTGTATCATAATTGATATTATATAAATGGAATATAAATCAGGATAGTAAAATCTCCATATCATTATAGGAATGGCATGCTGCGCAGATGCACCTTTCTGGAACTCCTCCATAATCTACCCAAATATACATCTTTTGTGCTTCAAAATAGCCGATTATCTGATCCAGTTAGGTCTACTGGTTCCTGGAATTGCTGTGCTACCTCAACTGCGGCTCAGCCCTGGTTATTCACCTATGCTCATGCCTCAGTGAGTGTCACAGGCACCAGACTTGGCGGGGCAGGCTGCTGATCCCTGAGCTGAAGCGGAGCTGCTTGTCTCAGTAGAGACCCAGTTGAAACCAGATTCCCCTTCCCCCATAGACTGGTGGGGGTTACCCCAGTCTCTACCGACTTATCCTTTGTCTCTTGGGACATATAGCTTGTTGTGGGCAGCAACCCCACCTCATCACAAAATGGCGGATACCATACTAGGGTGTAGAGGAGAGCAAGTGCTCAACTACAACCCCAGAGCTATGGGCTGGGAGGCCAGATTTGATCATCTCTGCAACTGCTTTTGAGAGACCCTAGCTCAATGGGGAATGCAAACTACGACAAGTCTCAAAGGCTCAGTGCAGCTGACCAAACGGTAAGGAAGGAAACAGCCTCCACTTACCCTGACCCATGCGCCGCAAACACCAGGATCACCATTGATCAGGAAAGCCTGCTCAAGGGTGAACTCAAATTTCTTCTGGGCCAACTAGAATGTGGGATACACAACGCTGGACCGGTACATCAGGGGTGCCTGCTAGACGTGGACCCTGGCACCGACATGCTGGCTCCTTCTACCAACCCAACAAGGTTTTTATGGCTGCATGCTCAGCTCCCAACCGACTGTTGGTGCTGATTGGGACCTGGTCCCTTTGGTGTAGACTGGGAGTTGGCTTACTCAGCTTGATGTTAGTGGGGTAGAATGCATGCATGTTCCATCCCAGCAGGCAATGTAAAGTGTAGGTAGACATTACTTAATGACATATCATACTCATTGAATGTAATATTAGCAACCCACAAGTTAAAGGTATACATTCGACATAGTTCTGCACTGTACACTTGTCTCTTTCGGTGGTAAACTTATCAGCATTTACTCTAGCTATACGCTACTGGATTTAATCTACACGGTGTGAAGTCTCGATACGCTAGCCTTACTTACACTTATGCTATGTTTCCTTCCATATTGTATCTAAGCACATCAAAAATAAAGAACCTTAACAAAAAAAGAGATATAATCATTTTACAAATATTGTTAAAATATGCCTATCTGCCTTCTTTCTCAAATCTACAGTGTAGATTTTTGTCATAAGGACTAATTCAAAGTAGATTGCATGGTTGCCCTGATAAGAAAAGGTAGCAAACTTGAAGAAGCACTGTAGGTACCATAATTGCTTTATCTAATTAAAGTCCATCCCATCTGTGCTATTAAGGAAAATGAGGAAGCCTTGAGCAGCAATGGGTGAACATGATTGGCTGAGACTGCCTGGAAAACACTTTTAGCCTGTCACAGCCACCCATTGCTGGCATTAATTGTTATGGCTTTGAGCAGCAATGGGTGAACATGATTGGCTGAGACTGCCTGGAAAACACTGTTAGCCTATCACAGCCACCCATTGCTGGCATTAATTGTTATGGCTAAGGAAGTGTGTAATCCCTGGCTGTGGGTGGCCAGGTCATTCATTGGTAAGTCATTCAAAAATGGTTCAGTACAGAAATGATGGCCAGGAAACTCTAAATCCCAGTGGTGGCTTTGACCTTAGGGGAAACTTAGACATGAGGCCCCCACTAACACCAAAAGTGAAACAAATAGGGGTTGCATTATGTGTATAAGGAACTGTAGTTATATTGAAGGGCAAGCTTACAAAGTTTCATGACTGTGTCTGTTGAATGTCTTCAGACAGTGAATGTGGCAGGATGAGTGGGACAGGGAGAGGGGGTGAATGAGACAGTGTAGGGGGGTGAGTATGACAGAATGAGGGAGTGTGAGTATGGCAGGATTGGAGGGAGGAAGGAAGTGTGACAGGGCAAGAGAGGATCAATATGATAGTGTCATGGTTGGGGGATAAATGAATGTGTTAATTTGACAGGGTGAGTGGTTGGGTTGGTTGGGGTAAATGTGGCATGGATGGAGGAGGAAAAGTGACAGGAATAAGGGTGGTTAATGTGACAGGGTGAGGGTGAAATGTTTAGAGGAGGGAAATGTGACAGGCAGGGCTATCTTTAATATTGATTTGACCTGGGCAAGCAATTGCATTGGGCCTCCCTGGACCTCATAATTTTAGAGTTTTGATAAAGGGGTGTATTTGTGTGCAATGTTAGTTTTTGCATGCAGGGGTTTGTTTGGATGTAGTGTTTTCTTTTAAATGCAGATGTACATGTCTATGTAGTATTGTTATTTGAGTGAAGGTGTGTGTTTGTATATAAATTTGGAGTTTGAATTCTGGGATGTCTCTGATGTAATGTTTGTGTTTGGAGAGGTGTGGGATGTATGCAAATAAATATTAACACATATATACATACACATTAACATACAGATACACACATATTCACACTGATGCATGCATACACCTTGACACACAGATACACACACTGACATGATCACACTGGCATATACACACACTAGCACATACACACACACACTCAGATACACGCATACCAACACTAACACATCCATGCACAGAGATACACAAACACTGACACAGATACGCAAACACACTCAGATACACACAGGTATACATGCAGGGATGTTTCTGTGTGCAGTGTTGGAATGCTGAGATGTATGCATTGCCACATACACACAGATGCCCATTACGCAAACACTGAGATACACACAGGAAAACAGGTACTCATGCAGTGGTATATTTGTGTGCAGTGGTGTTGTTGGAATGCAGGGGTATATTTGTTTGCAGTGCTGGCATTAAAATGCTGTGATGTACTGTATGTATTGCCACACGCATAGATGCACACTGACACGTGTACACACACACACACACACACGTACAAATGCACAGACATGCAGGTACACATACACACTGACACACAAGTGCACATACACAGACACAGGTTTACATTCACACAGATACACATACACAGGCACACACAGAGCCAGATACACATACAGCCAGATATACACACACTGACACACACAGCCAGATACACACACTGACTGACACACAGCCAGATACACACAAAGTCATATACACACAATGACACAAACTTAGCCAGATACACACACAGCCCTATATACAGACCGACATACCAGCCGGATACACACATACACAGACACACACAGCCAGACACACATACACACACACACAAACACACACACAGAGTCAGATATACACACAGCCAGGTACACAAACAGCCAGATACACACACACACAGCAAGGTACAAACACTGACACACACACAGCCACATAAACACACTGACATACACACAGTCAGATACATACACAGTCAGATATACACACAGTCAGATATACACACACAGTCAGATACACACACTGACACAGGTACACAGGTGACACACTGACACCTAGGTACACAACATATATAATTTACATATTTTACCCTTTTGTCTCCTTTCATTTTGGGTACAGAAGGGAGGCTCCCCTGGGGTCCAGTGAGAGCTTGATGGCCAAGGCTGATGGGAGGCTGTGGAACCAGGCTTCCTAAGTCCCTCTCCTCCACTTCCTCCTCCTCTGCATGTGCCTTCTCCACAGTTAGATACACATCACTCTCCTCCTTCTCTTCCTGTGTGTACCTCCTCCTTCATACTAGGCTCTCTGTTACTTGGGAGGAAGTGATGTGACCTCACTTCCTCCCAGCAGGCCGCGGGTAAACAAACAGAATGATAGGGGCCCAGTCCAGAGCACTATTAAAGGACCGGGACCCCTGATTACCTCAGGTGTGGCAGCCCACCGGGACATTTCTCAGTATCCTGGTGGGCTTGTCAGTATCATGTTTGTGGGCAGGGGGCCCATGGGGCAGCTGCCTTGCAACCCCCTGAAGTAACTAGGCCCAGGGCTAAAGATGGCCCTGGTGACTGTGAGAGGGGAGGTGAGTGTGACAGAATTTAAACGGGATTAATGTGGCAGAATGTGACAGGATTAGAAGCGTTCATGTGACAGGATTGGGGATAAGTGTGGCATGATTGGAGGAGGGATTGTGACATAGCAAGTGGAGGTAAGTGACAGGGTGAGTGTGACATAGTTGGGAGGTGAATATCATGGGGTTAGAGTGAAAGTGGCATGGTTGGAGGAGAGATTGTGACATGGCATAGGGATTAGGGACAGGGTGAGTGTGGCATGGTTGGGGAGGTGACCCCAGAGTTGGGGTGTGTGTAGCATGGTTGAAGGAGGGTGTGTGAAAAGGCAGGGGTAAGTTTGACAGGATTAGGGGGGATATGTGACAGGGCGAGTGTGGCATGGTTGGAGGATGAGTGTGACAGGAATGGAGGGGTTAATGTGACATTGTGAGTGTGGTAGGGGTTGGGGTGAATGTGGCATGGTTGGAGGAGGGAGTGTTACAGGGATAGGGAATTAAGGGGGGTTAATGTGACAGGATTAAGGGGTTCAATGTGACAGCTGACAGAATGAGTGTGACATGGTTAGAGGAGGGATTATGACATGGAGGGGGAAGGGAATGTGACAGGATGAAGAGGGGTTAATATGGCAGAGTGTTAATGTGACAGGGTTGGGGATGAGTGTGGCACAGATGGAAGGAGTGTGACAGGGCAAGGGTTGGTAATTATGACAGGATTAGGGACATTGTGACTGAGTTATGCTTGGGGAGGTGATGTCAGGAAGATACAGTGGCCAAACACACAGAATAAAGTTAAATACGGAGAAAAAAAAAAAAAGTTAAACATATTACTGTGCCTTAGAATGGCCGGGATTAACATACAAAGAATAGTAAGTAAGAAGGTCAGGGACACAGACAGAAGCATAAATGGACAGAAAAAAAGGTAAATGATACCAGAAATACGGATATAAGAAGCATTGAGATTATCTACAAGAAGAAAAAATGACAGGGCATTGAGGATAGACACTTTTGGGTTTAAATAATCTTAAAACATTTTTAATTGGATTGGAGGGCCCTTTTACCCCAAAACATGCATGTGCATTAATGACATGATGACGCATGCAAGTTTATGTCTATTATGATGCTGTCGGGGACAGATCTATAAAACGTTGCGGAATGTGGCAAGACGGAATGCATGCTGATTGGGTGGAGATAAGTTCCATCTCCCCGTTCTAGGTGGCCACACGGATCCGGTGCGGTCACGCGGTGGCGCTGACTGAGCTCACTGACAGTACCCCCCACTTGAAGACCACTCAATGGGCAGCAAGAACCATGTTTGCAAGGAAACCTGGCATGGAACTAGTGGACAAGGCGACCTGCATGAACATCAGCAGCAGGAACCCATGAACATTCCTCAGAACCATAACTCTTCCAGTTCACAGGTGTAACATATTCATCCTCACCTTGCGGTATCTCTGCTCAGTGGCCATGCGCCAGTGTATCTGACTCCTGCAACATGTTGGTGGATGCCGGCTGCTGTGGATCCAAATTATAGCCCCACATCCACCCATGGTGGTGACGATGTTGGGGTGCGTGTGACTTCACACGGGCAAGCGCATACTGCTGGGGTCAAAAGCCGATTTCGGCCAATCAGATGTGTAAAAGGCTTATTTAAACGCATTTTTACTTCTCCTCTTTGGCCTGTTGTGGTTTCCCTTCGTGGTTTTCCAAGAGTGTGCTCCTGAGCATTTATTTCTGATTATTGACTTTGGCTTCGTTCTAACTTCCCTGTATTCTGGTATCCTTGACTTTTGGTTTTCCCTCATCATTGTGTCTCATTCTGTGTCCACGACCTCGGTAGTATTCTGATTATTCTCTGGTACGTTAAGTCTGGCCATTCTAAGGCCCAGTAAAATGTTACCTTTAGTCCTAGGTGTGATACAGTTCTGCGTGCTGGATCAACTAGTAATCCTGACAACGGGGTGAAGCTGAGAATCCACAATAGACTAAACATATTCCTCCTGACTGGCAACTACCAACAAAGCAGGAGGAAAAGAATGAGTGTTGTATTTATTGCATACCAAAGGTTTGAGCAAAGAGATATGAAAGGTGTTAGGAATGCACAGATTAGCAGTGAGAGCAAGGGTATAGGAAACAGAATGAATCTTACACACAATACGAAAAGCAGTAACACTGTCATGGAAATCATTAAGTATAGTCTTTCTGTGAGAAACAGGAACAAACAAGATTTCCTGGGGTTTGTCACTCAGTGCCTGACTTTCTATTATGACACCAAGAAGAGGAGAAGATAAAGAAAGACTTGTTGAAGCAATGATACACCATGAAGGTAAAATAGGAAATATCTATTGTTCTTGTTACTCTTCTGTGCCTTAAAGTGGCACTGTCATGCTGAACTTACCTTTCCACAACCGCTTCCACTTCTCTCCCTCTCTCAGGATCTGTTTTTAATTTCTTTCTAACTGATCTAGTTTTCTTGAACACATAAGACAAAGTAGTTTATTTTTCCTATACTGGACCAGCTCAAGTGGGTCAGAGAAATTTTCCCACAATGCTCACCCTTTCCTCCGGGATCTTGCGATGCTTCCTGTCAGCATTCCAGAACGTCCTGTCATTTAGACATCTCGCTGGCGAAATTACCAAATTTCATCCTAACAGTTTGTCCATTTGTGATAGGATGACATTCTGGACTTGAATGAATCTATTCATTTGGCCTTTTTTGGGGCTGAAAAAATAAAGTTTAAGAAAAAATAAGACATCTAATGGTAAGAATATTTTTTTTTAATTTAGTTTTTTGTGTCCCCCCCTCACAATTTTTAGGGTGAGGGGGTAGATAGGGTTTATTTTATTGGGGGGTGTGGCTAAGGGCTTGGGGACCCTTAGTCACCTGGGGAGTATTTTTTACATATAGCCCTCACCTATCGACAATAGGTCCCCCCATTTCTGTCACTGAGGGCCCCCACCCACCGCTCATGGGTGGGGGCAGGGGGAGAGATAATAGGTTACTTGGTGCCCCCACCCGCCGCTCATGGGTGGGAACAGGGTGGAACTTTTGGCCCCCACCCACCACTCATGGGTTGGGGCCGGGGGGGCTATAGATCTCCCTCTTTTGTTACTAATGCCCCACCCCACTAATGACAACAGTAAGTCCCCCGCTTACTTTTGGCCACCACTCATGGTTGGGGGCCGGAGGGGGTAAGACAATAGGTCCCCCACCCTTTTGGTACTAAAGGCCCCCACCTGCCACTCATGGGTGGAGGCTGGGGGGAGACAATATGTCCTCCTCCCTTTTGTTACTAAGGGCTCCCACCCACTGCTCATGGGTGGAGGCCGGGGGGATGACAATAAGTCCTCCTCCCTTATGTTACTAAGGGCCCCCACCCACCGCTCAGATGAATAACCAACATTCGCGAGGCACGGGTGGGGGCTGGGGGAGGACACTGTGTCCTCCACTGTTAATTATTTGAATAGATGCCCCCCCATTAGGGAACTGCGCTAGGTGGGGGGCTTTTTTTTATCTCGTCATTGGCTTTTGGAGGGGCCTGTTTGCCAACCTCTTACTCTGTGACTATGACCCTTGTGTCAAACCATGGATGAAAACACCATTTGTGCCTGTTGGGACTGATCACAGGAACCAGTCGATCTTTGGAAGTGGTACTTCGAACTCCCGAACTTCCAAAGCTATTCGAAGTGCTATTCGAATACGTGGCGGCGGCCATCTTGTTTAGTCGAACACATTCAGCGATGTTTGCTCGTCGACTGCTTGGAACGTAAATTGGACATGGCACGAACATAGCTAAATTTTTACCTTCCATGGAGGTTCGGCTATTCGAACGAGAGTCGAACGGTGTTCAGTAAAAATAAACCGACGAACAAGAGGCACATAATGACATTATCCACGAACGGTATTTCTAATCTTCGAAGTAGACCGGCCGCACAGCCTGATTCTCTGGAACTGTTTTGGGCATGAAACCAGGCGTGCGGTCGGTCAAAATGGGAATTCCATAGAATTCCTGCCCTTAACAGATCTGGGTGATTTTTGGATATGTTGGTCAACCAGATTAGGGCTATCATGTGTTTTTGGGGTACGTTTGGGGTTTTGTAAATTATGTGGTTTTTCTGCCTGCAGATAATTGGGTTAATACATTATCTGCCTCAATTATCTCCCAGGCAGAGAGGAGGGATTGTATTTTTGTATTGGGAGTGTCATACTTTGTAACCTTGTTGTTATTGGTTGTTACATTTGTGTCCCTTTCCCCAACAAGGTCCATGTCGGCGTACACTTTATACTTGGGAACTTGCATAAAAGGCTGTGGCTTCCATTAAACATAATGCTTTACCCCTTCATGAAGTCTTGGCTCCTGTTTGGGGGATTGGAGAACTTCATACACTCTTGGGATTGCTATATCACAATACTCCCCTGAGTATAATCACTAGCTCTTCTAAGAGCTGTTCCTGCTATGCTCTCTGGACTAGGAGAGGTCTACCCACTGGGAGCTGGATCCTGGTCTTGGGTGCAGGGTGGGTGGAGGATGACGAGACCCCAACCAAGCTGCGGCGGTTCGTGGGGTTTACGTTGGTAATGGTGTCTGGTGTGGTACTTATGGTACTCAAGGATTACTAGGAAGCAGAGATTGACGGAGGTATCTGGTCAGGGAGCAAGGCAGTCTTTCACATGATCCTAATCGTTGCATAGCAAGTAGGGGCATTCGGGAGATTTCAATCTCCCTTATGCGAATATGGGGTCATATTGACCTTCATAGAATGACAGTGGGCATGAGGGAGTTAGGAAGTGGTGGGGAGCACTGCTCCACGCCACTTCGAATTTCATTCACATATTACAAGGGGGGAGCGAATGAATGAATGAATAGATGAATTTCCAGTCCGAATGCCCAAGTGTTCAACTGGGCATGTGTGGGAATTTCATAGCACTATCTAGTGTGGGCAGATGACATATCCCACAGGGCCTTCATCTGCTCACATAAAGATGGCGGCGCACAGGACCTAGGTCTAGGCATAAAATAATGTTAATAAAAAAGGTAAAACGGGGAGGTTAGGGCATTTGGGGGTAACTAGGTGGACAATAAAATGTATTGCATTGTAGTGCCACTTTAATATTACATGTACCTGGTCTGTACTTTATGATGAAGTTAAACCTTGACAAGAACAGAGACTATCTAGCTTGCCTTGAAGACAGTCTCTTGGCTTCTCCTATGTACACTAGATTTGTATGGTCCATGATTATCATCAGAGGATCATTGGACCCTTCTAAAATATGTCTCCTTTCTTTAATATATGTTTCATGAGTGATGACATGCTTTGTAAGAGGTCTACCTCGTATCACTCAATTGCCAAATGTGTGGATTTCTCCTTTAGAGGTATGGAATGTACAGACACAAAATTTGCTTCCATGAAATTTTCAGTGGCTCTTGAGCCAACAAGAGCTTCACAAGAAAAATACTTGTCCTGGACTGAGTGGACACAGAGTAGGTTTTTCGGACGCACCGGACAAGTGTTTCTCAAATAACCCTTCTTGCCACAACATCAGAGACCTCCTAAACTGCTTCACCGCTTCTGATAACCTCATAACCCCTAAATGCATTGGTTCAGGTTTTGCTACTGCAGGAGGTTTATGGAAAACAGGAGTAGAGAAATGATGCACAAGAAGTGATTAAGTCCGTCTTGACTTATTCCTGGTTCTCTCTCTTTCTCTAAGTCTATTATCTATATGCATCATATATCTGATGTATTCACTTAATTTGTCAGGTAAATCTCTGGCTGCCGTCTCATCTAATATACCACCAGATAACCCCTCTGAGAATGCGGTGACTAGTGAGCTGTTGGTCCAGTCCACATCAGAGGCAAGAGTATGGAACCCTACAGCATAGTTGGCTACCATACGGTTGCCTTGTTTAATATGCATTATTGCCTTGACTGCGTTCTTCTCTTTACCTAAGGGTTCAAAGGTAAGCTTGAATTCTGCAAGGAATTAAGCATAGACATTGGCAATGGTTTTATCGCTCTCCCATAGTGGATTAGCCCATGTAAAAGCCAAATCGCCACCAGGGTAAAGTTTTGACTGACCACATGAGGCATCTGCCTCATGTCCCAGGGATTTAGTGGTAGTGGCCGGTCAATTTCTGGCGTTCCAAACGAAAGAAATACTGAACGTACACTCTGGCTTGCTGGCATTGTTTGTTTGTATGGTTCATACGAACAAACCTACCAAACGCCACTCTCCTGACATGTGTGGGAAAGAAGCAGGCGTTCGTCAAAGTTCAGCGGTGTTCGGGAGTTTCAGTGTCCGATTTTAGTTCCATTAACTCGATGTCCAAACACCGCTGCCTGCATTCTCGCAAACAAGATGGCCACCAACACTGTTTCCACATGTTCATGCATACGAAAGGCAGTCACACAGCAGCACAATTAAAACACACAATGATTGAAGTGTCAGGAGAGGTTAACAGGGGTTAACAAGCACAGAGTGTCACGGGTGGCAGTATGGAGACCGGGACCTCTGAGTGCCTTAAGATGAAGGGAGTCATCTTAAGGCAGCGTGGTAATGGACCATCAGGGCCTGGTGCAGAGTATCCACACACCCCCTGGTGTTGCGCACCAGTGTTTGTGCGGCCACATACCAAGGTCCTGATGCAGCTTCTGCCGATTCAGCAGCAGATGAAAATACATGAACTGGGAAGACAAAATAAAACAAGACAAGAGATGCAAGGCAAAACAAGAGGAGACATAACTAAGTACTATATACAGAGAGTGCAGAATTATTAGGCAAGTTGTATTTTTGAGGATTAATTTTATTATTGAACAACAACCATGTTCTCAATGAACCCAAAAAACTCATTAATATCAAAGCTGAATATTTTTGGAAGTAGTTTTTAGTTTGTTTTTAGTTATAGCTATTTTAGGGGGATATCTGTGTGTGCAGGTGACTATTACTGTGCATAATTATTAGGCAACTTAACAAAAAACAAATATATACCCATTTCAATTATTTATTTTTACCAGTGAAACCAATATAACATCTCAACATTCACAAATATACATTTCTGACATTCAGAAACATAACAAAAACAAATCAGAGACCAATATAGCCACCTTTCTTTGCAAGGACACTCAAAAGCCTGCCATCCATGAATTCTGTCAGTGTTTTGATCTGTTCACCATCAACATTGCGTGCAGCAGCAACCACAGCCTCCCAGACACTGTTCAGAGAGGTGTACTGTTTTCCCTCCTTGTAAATCTCACATTTGATGATGGACCACAGGTTCTCAATGGGGTTCAGATCAGGTGAACAAGGAGGCCATGTCATTAGATTTTCTTCTTTTATACCCTTTCTTGCCAGCCACGCTGTGGAGTACTTGGACGCGTGTGATGGAGCATTGTCCTGCATGAAAATCATGTTTTTCTTGAAGGATGCAGACTTCTTCCTGTACCACTGCTTGAAGAAGGTGTCTTCCAGAAACTGGCAGTAGGACTGGGAGTTGAGCTTGACTCCATCCTCAACCCGAAAAGGCCCCACAAGCTCATCTTTGATGATACCAGCCCAAACCAGTACTCCACCTCCACCTTGCTGGCGTCTGAGTCGGACTGGAGCTCTCTGCCCTTTACCAATCCAGCCACGGGCCCATCCATCTGGCCCATCAAAACTCACTCTCATTTCATCAGTCCATAAAACCTTAGAAAAATCAGTCTTGAGATATTTCTTGGCCCAGTCTTGACATTTCAGCTTGTGTGTCTTGTTCAGTGGTGGTCGTCTTTCAGCCTTTCTTACCTTGGCCATGTCTCTGAGTATTGCACACCTTGTGCTTTTGGGCACTCCAGTTATGTTGCAGCTCTGAAATATGGCCAAACTGGTGGCAAGTGGCATCTTGGCAGCTGCACGCTTTTCTCAGTTCATGGGCAGTTATTTTGCGCCTTGGTTTCTCCACACGCTTCTTGTGACCCTGTTGACTATTTTGAATGAAACGCTTGATTGTTCGATGATCACGCTTCAGAAGCTTTGCAATTTTAAGAGTGCTGCATCCCTCTGCAAGATATCTCACTATTTTTGACTTTTCTGAGCCTGTCAAGTCCTTCTTTTGACCTATTTTGCCAAAGGAAAGGAAGTTGCCTAATAATTATGCACACCTGATATAGGGTGTTGATGTCATTAGACCACACCCCTTCTCATTACAGAGATGCACATCACCTAATATGCTTAATTGGTAGTAGGCTTTCGAGCCTATACAGCTTGGAGTAAGACAACATGCATAAAGAGGATGATGTGGTCAAAATACTCATTTGCCTAATAATTCTGCACTCCCTGTATGTAAAACATTGGAGATTTAGACATATATAAATGGCCAAGATGTATGCAGCCCAACACTGTGCCAAAGCACTACTGCCTAGATATGCATGACTAAATAAACAATAAAACACACACACAGTACTTACCTGCAAAGAAAGGAGCAGAGGTAATGAGAACACTGCTTGCAGGACCAGACTGAAACAAAAAAAATGATTAAATGGCAAAGGAACAGGTGTGGCAACAAAAAAACAAACATTTAAAAGAATCCAGAAAACTGGTTATTCCAGGAACGGAATAAAGGAATGAACCCAGAAAACCCAGTATAAAGAAAACCAGACATAGAAAAAAAAACAGAAAAAACAAGAAAAACTAAACAAGAATTGTAAAAAGAATGCTAGATACCAGAAGCCAAGTCCAAACATCTCCGCAGAACAGGATGTGACACAGAGGTGGTCTGCAGTTTGTGAGTTTGTTCGGTTCCCGAACAGTAAAAATAAATCCCATGAACCAAATTTTTTTACAAGCCTTTTCCAAGGCCCATAGTCAGTAGGCAGTCGGCTAGCCTCCACACTCCTCCAGAGCCCATGGCGAACGTCCAGGATAAGGGGTGTTCATCAGAGTAACATACCAGGAGAGGCTTTAAAGTGGTATTCAATCTGATTTATAAATCCATGACATTCCAGCAGATCACCACTGTAATAGGGAGGCGGTGACAAAGTGACAGACGTGTCTTATATACAATAGGACTAATTGCAACAGGTTGGGGTGGAACCAACGGAGAATCCTCTGGCTGAAGGTGTGCAGTATGTGCCAACAATGTTTGAAAGGCCTGAACAAATTGATCCAAGTGGTGATCAATCTCCTCAACCCTTCTCTCAAGGTCAATATGCGTTGACTTAACTCTGCAGGGTCCATGTCCCTGTCGTAATGTCAGGACAATACAGTGGCCCAAGACGCAGAATTAAGTGTAACACATAAAATACAAACTAAGATAAACATATTACCGGGCCTTAGAATTGTCAGTAACAAGTCAAGGTCAGGGACACAGACAGAAGCATAAACAGATAGACAAAATCCAAAGGTCAACGGTACCAGAAATATGGAGAGCAGAAGCAAGTCAAGATCAAAATACAAAAAAAAAACAATAGCAAGAGCGCACTCATGAGATTACCTACAAGAAGAAATCATGACAGGCCACTCAGGATAGATACTTTTGAGTTTAAATAACCTTAAAACATTTTAATTGGTTGGGAGGGTCCTTTGACCCCAAAATGTGTGTGCACAGTATGTAACAGTATGTGATAGGGCAAGGGGAGGTAAAAGTGACAGGATTGTGGGGGTTATGTGACAGGGCGAGTGGGGCATGGTTGGAGGATGAGTGTGACAGGAATGGAGGGGTTATTGTGACAGTATGAGTGTGGCATGGTTGGGAGGGTTTGAGCTTATGTGCCATAGTTGGAAGAGAGAGTGTGGGGGGAATTAAGGGGGGTTAATGTGACAGAGTGAGTGTGACATAGTTGGAGGAGGGAGTGTGACAGGAATAGGGGAGGTGAGTATAACAGAATTAAGGGGGTTAAAGTAACAGGGTGAGTGTGTCAGTGTATGACAGGCTTAGAGGCGTTATTGTTACAGGGTGAGTGCACCAGGGTTGAGAGGAGAGTGTGATAGGGTTAGGGGTGTGTGTTGTACGGTTATTGGACATGATTTGAGGGGTTAATGTGATAGGGTGAGTGTGTCAGAGTGAAGTGTTGAGTAGGACAGAGTGATAGAGGATGAGTGAAACAGGGTTATGGGGTGAGTGTGACAGTGCAAGGGCAGGTTAGTTTGGTGTCCTTGGAGGGGGTTAGAGCACTAGAAGGATTTGGAGGCATTAATGCGAGTGTTACCAGGTGGAGGGGGCTGACAGTGTGTGAGGGGGTGACAGTGTGTGTAGGGGGTTGACAGTGTGTGGGAGTGGGATGGTGTGTGGTGGTGACAGTGTGTGTGGGCATGACAGTGTGTGTAGGGGGTTGACAGTGTGTGGGAGTGGGATGGTGTGTGGTGGTGACAGTGTGTGGAAGGGGTGACAGTGTGTTGGGGGGAACAGTGGGAGGGTGAAAGTGTATAGTAGGGGGTGACTGTTTTCCATTCAAATGTGAATGTATTAATAGTGTGTGGGGGAGACAGTCTGTGGGAGTAGAGTGACAATACAGTGTCGGGGGATGTGTACTTCAGATACCAGCCTCCCCACACCAAAATACCTTTTTTTTAAGTAATCAATTTCCTGGTGGTCTAGTGGTCTGGTAATACCTTCACATTTTTGGTATGAACAGATCTGCCAGCAGATTTCTGCATCAACACAAGACATATTACTGGTGACCTATGGCCAGGGAGATAATCTTTGAATAGAAATCCCCATCACTGTATATAATTTGGTAAAACCTTCCTACCCAAAAGATAAATGCAATTGATTCCAATGGAGGCACCAGTAAAAAGGGTCCAGTATCAGGTTGTTTCACTACTGGATTTTGAGAATGTGTTTGAATTTTTAGTTATAAAGTATGATAAAATCAATACTTTTCATCTTATTGGAAAAAATAAACTCTAACAGAGGTTCCAGAACCAAAAGTTATGACTCTGTGGTCACAATACTAAATCTAGTGGACCCATGACCAGAAACCAATTACTGTAAAGTCTGTGGCTGTTTTTTGGTCATTGGGTTTTTGGATTACAACCCATGATTTGGTTTAAAAAGCTGTGTTTAACAACATTTCTAAGGGTGTCTGCAGTAATGCAAAAAAAAAAGTCTGAAACACAATGTTTGTAAGTTATCATTTGCATGCTAAGCAAGGAATTATGAATTACTGTGCCCAAGCAGGACTTTCCTAAGTTTTAATTTGAAATATGCAGGTGGTGGACAACTGTAACTTTTTAAATGCGTTATTGTAGATATAATGGTGCTGTTTCAAACAGTTCTAATTTGTTATTTTTGACTTGTGTGACATATATAAACATGTGTGAACACTAAAAGTAAAAACAACAAAGGGAACAGTTGGGGTATGAGTATTTATACAAAAATGGGCACTTCTTTTTTACACTGCATGTCTAAAGCAATAATTATATAAGTGAAGATGGCACAATCATACTTTTGACAGTTTGTATGTGTGTGTGTGTATGTGTGTGTGTGTGTGCGTACTCACATAGTCAGTAAGTGTAAGGCAGATGCCTTAGTTATCTCATCGTAATGTTTTTATGCATCTTCCCCATAATATCTATATGTGCATATTCATTTAATTTGCAGATATCAATATTCAGTGTGAGCTACAACACAAGGGCACCTGCCACAATGCTCATTTAATGTGGAGGACGAATATACAGCCAAATATGTGTCTGGACTGATAATCCTTTTGGAAGTACAAGTATCTAATAAAAATAAACACATGCATACAAGTAGGCAAGATAATGAACTGGCTCTGGAGAGCAGGATGTATGTTGAAAGTTGAAATTACTCAGCTCTATAAACTGCAAGCATTATTGCAACAAAAATACACATAAATATGTTTGTAAAATCCCTTGAAATATAAATGTATTAGTCCTTAAAATAAGAGACAAGCACATTTATAAAATTATACAGCACATAAATGATGAACAACAGAGTGGCCAGGTAGCAGCTTTAATGGCTACACACATTAAAAATAAATTATTTCATGTATTATAGTAGACTTTATGTTACTACATGATCTATGGCGGTCATAGTTAAAGTCTGTCTAGGATACATTTTACTGTCCAGAAGTACTTAAAGAAACACGGTGGGCACCAAATCACTTCAAAAATGTTGGTTCAATTTTGAAGCATTACTTGTTATAGGTAGCCAGTGATGGAAAAGCAACAATGTGCGCTCAACAGCCTATCACTGCTGCTCAAGGAAATGCTTCCACATTTGACAAGCAGCTCCAGAGTGGAAGCTAGAACAGCATCTGGGAGATTCCATTTCAATTCTATCTAGATCGTTTTAAGAATCTGCAAGTGCCCATCCAAAAAATGGCTGATCATTAAACTGGAGAAATTATCCAACTTCACATCCAAACATTTAAAACAAATCTGACCTTTCTGAAAATAGGTCTTAGAATTAGGTAAAAACAACTTCAGATGAACAACAACCATTTATATTAATAGCCCCCCACCCATGGGTCATGGGTGAGGGTGCGGGGAGGGGGGGGGGGGCACTATGTTATTTGGATTCTCCACCATGGGGGAATGGCACTAGTCACTAGTAGTTTTAAATGACAGCGAGCAGTCACTGGCTGCTCGCTGTTTAGGCGACATGCCCCTACTCGCGGCATGCAAGAGGATTTAACCTCCCTTTTATTAATATGGGGGTCATAGTGATCCCCATAGGTTTTAATGCGGGGTGGGTAGGAATTAATATTACTTATTAAAAGGAGGGAGCTGGTAGCGCTCCCGGCTCCCTCCTTGCTTTTTTTTTTTTGCACATTTTTTAAAAGAAATTTTGAATTTCGTCCGAAAGCGAATGGTTTACGGACGATATTCAGAATGGATGAATTACATTTTTATTTAGTGCAAATTCATTGGTACGAAATGAAAATTTCACTGGTGCACATCAGCACAGTTGCACTGGTGATATCAGCATACATAACCAACTGCCAAGCCCGGTGGTTGAGGTATGATTATTTGGGCTTGTTTTGCAACCACAGTGAACTCCTCTGTACATCAAAGTCTTCTAGATTCAAATGTGAGGTCATCTGTCCAACAGCTAAAGCATGACCAAAATTAGGTCTTGCAACTGGACAATAATCCCACGAGTCAAGGTGTTGCAATAGCCCAGTCAAAATCCTCACCCCGAACTGATTGAAATACTTTGGTGGGACCTTAATAGAGCTGTGCTTAAACAAATGCCAGAAAATCGAAATGAACTGAAGCAACTTTGTAAAGAAAAGTGGGCCAAAATTCCTTTACAATAACATAGTTACATGGTTACAAAGGCTGAAAGAAGACATGTGTCCATCAGGTTCAGCCTTCCTCACATCTGTCTTTTGCTGTTGATCCAAAAGTAGGCAAATACAGTTGCGTTTAAAAGTTTGCATACCCTTGGCAAATTGGTAATATTTTTTAAAGAAAACATGAGTGAGCTGGCAAAACATCTTTCTTTTATTTATTATGGGATTCATATTCATCTCTAAGTTATAACAGAATGGCACAATGGCTCATCTTGACCTTGTGCTTAGGGTAATTGTCATGCTGGAATGTCCAAGAGTGTCCCATGCGCAATCTTCATGCAGAAGAATGCAAATTGTCTGCCAGTATTTTCTGTTACCATTCTGCTTTCATCTTGCCATAAATTTTCACAAGATTCCCAGTGCCTTTGGAACTCACATCCTCCCCCAAACATCAGTGAGCCACCACCATGCTTTGCTGTGGGGATGGTATTCTTTTCACTATAAGCTTTGCTGACACACATAGCGCCTATAATTGTGACCATAAAACTCTATTTTGGTCTTGTCACTCTACATTAAAGTGTGCCAGAATCTGTGCGATGTGTCAAGGTGTTGTTGGGCATATTGTAACCGGACTTTTTTGTGGCATTGGTGCAATAAAGGATTCTTTCTGTCAACTCAACTGTAACAGATCACCTGTACTCCGACTGAGTACCTTCCGTTGATGGACGCTTCCTAGCTTGCACCGAGGACCACAAGCACCGCACCGAGGACCACAACCACCGCAGACTCCACAACCGCCGTAGCTTAATTGGAGTCTTGCAGTCTTCCTTCCACCCTGGATCAGCTTCTGTCCTCCAGGACCATGTGGAAAAGACCTCTCCTCCAGGAGAGCGTATCAGGAACAGCTCTTAAAATAGCTAAGTAATTAGAGCTCAAGGGAGTATACAAAGTATAGCAATCCCCAGTGTGATTATAGCAGTTCCCCTCCAGTCACGAGACAAAACTACTTGTTGAGGGTTAAACAGGAACTGAGGGTTTATTGTCTCTTTTATACAAGTTTTCCCACAAGGTTACCACGCATGTGGACCTTGTGGTACACAGGACACAAAGTTACAATTAAGAAAAACAATGGACTTACCCACAGGCAGAAAACACCACAAAACACCACATATCCCCACAAACATATTATGCATCCCTGGATAGCCCGGATCTGGGTGAACAACATATCCAAAAATCACCCAGATCAGAGCAGGGGTTCAAAAGTTTTGTGGAAGTCACATTTGACCGACTGCAAGCATGGCTTTCATGCCCAAAACAGTTCCACAGATTTAGGCTGTGTGGCCGGTCTATCTTCTCCTCTATCCTGGCTTAAGTGGCTGTGGTAAGCCAATTATCTCCAGTAACAGGAAATATCTCTAAGTCCAAAAACCACATAAAAATACACAACTCTTACAATACAATGTTTAACCTATATGTCCAACATATACCCAGATAGCTTGGATCTGAGCGCTCAATATGTCCGAAAAGCTCTCAGATCTCACGAATTCAGTTGGATCGGTATGGGGTTAAACAATAGTGCTGATAAGAGGTTGAGGAGGGACAAAGCAGCCAGTTTCAACTGGTCTGGCATTGTCCCTGGGGCAACGCCCTGCTGGAGAACAATGGACAGGAAAAAGGGGGAGGGGAAGAGGCACATTTTCCCATGGATTTAAAGAGGCGGAAAAAACGTGTTTTAAAATCCAATAGGTCACAGGGGCCATAATCAGAGGGCAAAAGGCTAGCCATTAGTCCTCTCCATGAACAAGTGGCGAAGGGCACTTCATCACATCGACCATGCAGGTAATTGTTTTCCAAGTATCATAGTATTGTGCTCCTTGAAACAACCACACCGTCTTTTTTCCAGAGCAGCCTGTATTTCTCCTGAGGTTACCTGTGGGTTTTTCTTTGTGTCCCGATTAATTCTTCTGGCAGTCGTGGCTGAAATCTTTCTTGGTCTACCTGACCTTGGTTGGATATAAAGATTTCCCTGAATTTCCACTTCTTAATAAGTGATTTAAAAGCACTAACTGGCATTTTCAAAGCTTTGGATATCTTTTTTATATCCTTTCCCTTTTCTATCCTTTTCCTATCCTATATATATAACGTTCCATTACCTTGTTATTCAGGTCTTTTGACAGTTCTTTTCTGCTCCCCTTGGCTCAGTATCTAGTCTGCTCAGTGCATCCACGTGAGAGCTAACAAAATCATTGACTATTTATACACAGACACTTATTGCAATTTAAAAAGCCACAGGTGTGGAGAATTAACCTTTAACTGACATTTTAACCTGTGTGTGTCATCTTGTATGTCTGTAACAGGCCAAACATGTAAGGGTATGTAAACTTTTGATAAGGGCAATTTGGGTGATTTCTGTTATCATTATGATTGGACAAAGGAGCAGAAGAACTATGTGATAATAAATGGCTTCATATGATTACTATCCTTCAATAAAAGACAATTTATGACAGGGTATGCAAACATTTGAGCACACCTGTAATCCCAGTTTGAAGCACTTCCAATTTTGCAACAAACTAGGAAAAAAATCCATTCTTGACTCCAGAATGGCAGTCAGTGTGTGTGTGTGTGTGTGTATATATACATATATATATATTTATATTTATGGTTGTGGCATCAAATAGTATCATGGGCATATGGGCATCATGAGCATATTAGAAGTAGTTATGTAAGGTCCCTATATGAGACCTATAGTAATATGAAAAAGTCAGTTGTGGTGTGCCGGAACCGACGAATGCAGTGGGCATGCCGGAGGGGGATCCATGGCAAAACTCCCATGGAAAATTACTTAGTTGATGCAGAGTCTGGTTTTAATCCATAAAGGGCATAAATCACCTAACATTCCTAAATTGTTTGGAATAACGTGCTTTAAAACAACAGGTATAATGTTGTATTGATCAAGTAGTGTAAGGGTTATGCCCGCTTCACAGTGACAGACCAAACTCCCCGTTTAACGCACCGCAAACAACTGCAAACAGTCCATTTGCACAACCGCAAACTCCCCATTTGCACAAGGTTGGATACCAAGCAAGCCATGTCCTGTTCCTTGTCCTCACTGATGTCATTGAAGGTCTCTTCCTCCACCCAGCCACGTACAACACCAAGGGTCCCCGAAAGGTGACAACAAGCCCCCTGTATTTTTTTTAAAATGTACACTACTATTACACCAGATATGAGTTGCACTGGTGTGACACTGTGCCCTGGCAGGCCCTGAAACGCACACGTGTGAAGGAAACTGACTGCTATTATATTACAGTCAAAAAAGTTTCTTTTTTTTTTAAATGCAAGCTATTGTGACACCAGATATGAGTGGTGGCACTTGGCAAGTGGGCACAGTATACGCTGTGAGCCTGGCACACACGCTGGCAGGCAGGCAACTGCAATTAGATTACACAGGAAAAAAAAAAGCAGACTGATGTTCTAGCCCTAAAAAGGGCTTTTTGGGGTGCTGTCCTTACAGCAGAGATCAGATGAGTCCTTCAGGACTGTAGTGGACAGTGAATACACTAGCCTAGCTATCGATTTCCCTATTAAATCAGCAGCAGCTACACTGTCCCTCCTCTCACTAAGAATGCAGCTTTCGGGGGGCGGGGCCTAGCTGTCATGGAGGAAAGACGCACTTGGTGTGAGCTCCCTCAATATCTCACTTTAAGCAGCTATCAACAAGCGAATTTCACCCCAGAAGGGGATGACCCAGCAATGTTGCTCCTACCTGACCGACCCGACATGCTTAATAGCGGT
This sequence comes from Pelobates fuscus, assembly GCF_036172605.1. Lineage (NCBI taxonomy): Eukaryota > Metazoa > Chordata > Amphibia > Anura > Pelobatidae > Pelobates > Pelobates fuscus. Next base: position 362,960,371 of record NC_086317.1, read on the forward strand.
CAGCAACTCGACAATCTTACTTACCTCCGCGTGGCAAGTGTGGCTGGTGCTCACTGGGCGGGAGAGGCGGCCGATCTCCCGATCCTGGGATGCCCAGGAGCAGCTACTTCCCGGCAGGAGCTCCGGTACCCCTCCTCGGACCGATGGGGGTTATCCCGGTCCACCCCTGAGAGGCTGTATAGAGCTAATGGACACACAGAGCACAGCCGCCCAGGCTGACATACTCATCTGCGACTCTCCCAATATGGCAGCAGCCGCGTGTCCTCCTGGTACCAGCAAAGCACAAACGTTCGCGAACCGGGCTAACCGCCATAGACTTCAATGGGCAGGCACATTTTAAAACCCACAGGGACTCTTTCTGGCCACAATAGTGCTGGAAAAGTTTTTCAAGGGGACTAACACCTGGACTTTGGCATGCCGGAGGGGGATCCATGGCAAAACTCCCATGGAAAATTACACAGTTGATGCAGAGTCTGGTTTTAATCCATAAAGGGCATAAATCGCCTAACATTTCTAAATAACAATGGATATGGATTGACACCTGACATATGACATATTGACACCTTGACATATGGATTGACACCTGTCCTCAGAGACCCTGATACACACTGACACAGAGCAGAATAGGGACTGTTCCCCCTACATAGGGTCACTTGGCAGATATGGATTGACACCTGTCCTCAGGAACCCTGATACACACTGACACAGAGCAGAATAGGGACTGTTCCCCCTACATAGGGTCACTTGGAAGATATGGATTGACACCTATCCTAAGGATCCCTGATACACACTGACACAGAGCAGAATAGAGACTGTTCCCCCTACATAGGGTCACTAGGCAGATATGGATTGACACCTATCCTAAGGATCCCTGATACTGACACAGAGCAGAATAGGGACTGTTCCCCCTACATAGGGTCACTTGGCATATATGGATTGACACCTATCCTAAGGATCCCTGATACACACTGACACAGAGCAGAATAGGGACTGTTCCCCCTACATAGGGTCACTTAGCAGATATGGATTGACACCTGTCCTCAGAGACCCTGATACACACTGACACAGAGCAGAATAGGGACTGTTCCTCCTACATAGGGTCACCATTTTTAGCCCAAGGCAGCTCATCTGATCAGGCCTTTTTTAGTCGAATGTATCGCCCACTGTCAGTCCCTTCGGGATCCATCCCTCATTCATCTTCATAAAGGTGAGGTAATCTAGACTTTTTTGACCTAGGCGACTTCTCTTCTCAGTGACAATACTTCCTGCTGCACTGAAGGTCCTGACAGGACACTTGAAGCGGGGCAGGCCAGAAGTTCTATCGCAAATTGGGATAGCTCAGGCCACAGGTCAAGCCTGCACACCCAGTAGTCAAGGGGTTCATCGCTCCTCAGAGTGTCGATATCTGCAGTTAAGGCGAGGTAGTCTGCTACCTTTCGGTCGACTCGTTCTCTGAGGGTGGATTCCGAAGGGCTGTGGCGATGCGTAGGACTTAAAAAGCTCCGCATGTCCTCCATCAACAACACATCTTTAAAGCGTCCTGTCCTTGCCGGCGTGGTCGTGGGAGGAGGAGGATGACTTTCACCTCTTCCCCTGTTAGATTCCCGTTGTGCTTTGACATCACCCTTATACGCTGTGTAAAGCATACTTTTTATTTATTTTTTACAAATGCTGCATCCTTTCCGACTTGTTGTAATTTGGTAACATTTCAGCCACTTTCTGCTTATACCGGGGGTCTAGTAGCGTGGAAGCCCAGTACAGGTTGTTCTCCTTCAGCCTTTTTATACGAGGGTCCCTCAACAGGCACGACAGCATGAAAGACCCCATTTGCACAAGGTTGGATGCCAAGCTACTCATTTCCTGTTCCTCCTCCTCAGTGATCTCAATGAAGGTATGTTCTTCCCCCCAGCCACGTACAACACCACGGGTACCAGATAGGTGACAACAAGCACCCTGGGATGCCTGTTGTGGTTGGTCTTCCTCCTCCTCCTCAAAGCCACATTCCTCCTCTGACTCCTCTTCCTCACAATCCTCTTCCAGCGTTGCCGCAGGTCCAGCAAGTGATGCTGATAAGGCTGTTTCTGGTGGTGATGGTGACCACAACTCTTCCTCTTCACTCTCATCTACGGCCTGATCCAGCACTCTTCGAAGGGCACACTCCAGGAAGGCTGTCCTAGCACCCCGGTCATACAAATATTCATTAACAGCTTTTTCTTGTTGGAGCAGGCGGTCGAACATTAGGAGTGTTGAATTCCAACGTGTCGGGCTGTCGCAAATCAAGTGCCTCACTGGCATGTTGTTTCGCCGCTGGATATCTGCAAAGTGCGCCATGGCCGTGTAGGAACGCCTGAAATGGCCACACACCTTCCTGGCCTGCTTCAGGACGTCCTGTAAGCCTGTGTACTTTTGCACAAAGCGTTGTACGATCAGATTACACACATGTGCCATGCACGGCACATGTGTCAACTTGCCCAACTTCAATGCCGCCAACATATTTGTTCCATTGTCACAAACCACTTTGCCGATATCCAGTTGCTGCAGAGTCAGCCACTTTTCCACCTGTGCGTTCAGGGCAGACAGGAGTGCTTGTCCGGTGTGACTCTCTGCTTTCAAGCAAGTCAAACCCAAGCCAGCGTGACACTGCCGTATCCGGGATGTGGAATAGTACCTGGGGAGCTGGGGGGGTGCCGTTGATGTGGAGCAAGACGCATCAGCAGAAGAGGACTCAGCCGAGGAGGTTATGGAAGAGGATGGAGTAGGAGGAGTAGAGGAGGTGGCAGCAGGCCTGCCTGCAAGTCGTGGCGGTGTCACCAACTCCTCTGCAGAGCCACGCATTCCATGCTTGGCAGCCGTCAGCAGGTTTACCCAATGCGCAGTGTAGGTGATATACCTGCCCTGACCATGCTTTGCAGACCAGGTATCAGTGGTCAGATGGACCCTTGCCCCAACACTCAAGTACAGGTTGGGGATTGGCTTTTGTGCAAAGTAATTTCTGCTGGGTACCTTCCACTGCGGTATCCCAATAGCCACAAATTTTTTGAACGCCTCAGACTCCACCAGCTTGTATGGTAAAAGCTGGTGGGGTAATAGTTCAGACAAGCCAGCTGTCAGACGCTGGGCAAGGGGGTGACTTTCTGACATTGGCTTCTTACGCTCAAACATGTCCTTGTCAGACACCTGACTGTGGGCAGATGAGCGGGAACTGCTTAAGGCGAGAGACGGAGTGGCAGATGGTTGAGAGGGGGCAAGGAGGACAGCATTGGTTGACATGGCTGAAGATGCTGGACCAGGAGGAGGATGGCGGCTTTGAGTTTGTGTGCTGCTTGTACTCATGTGTTGATCCCATAGGCGTTTGTGATGTGCGATCATGTGCCTACGCAAAGCAGTTGTACCTAGGTGGGTGTTGGATTTCCCACGACTCCGTTTCTTTCGGCACAGGTTGCAAATGGCATCGCTGTTGTCAGAGGCAGACACACAAAAAAAAATGCCACACTGCTGAGCTCTGCAATGACGGCATTCTGGTGGTGGACACAGCATGCGTTGATTGGCGTGCTGTCGGGCTGACCCCGGGTGCCGATGCATGCTGTCTGACTGTGCCACTAGCTCCTTGCGACGACCTCCCCCTGCTTCCAACTCGTCTCCTCCTCCTCTCTGTCTCCCCATCTGAACTTTCGCCCTGTTCTTCTTCTTGCCGAGCTGGCACCCACGTGACATCCATGGATGCATCGTCATCATCTGACAACTGACAACTCAGCAAAGGAAGCAGCAGCGGGTACAACATCATCATCATCACACCGTACATCCATGTGTGTAATGCTGCCCTTACTGAGACATATCCCTGTTATCTACATCCTCTGGCAATAATGGTTGTGCATCACTCATTTCTTCAAATGGATGTGTAAATAACTCCTCTGACTGATAAAGTGAAGCGGCTGTGGTGCTAGTGTTGGTGGTGGTGGCGGCAGGCGGGTGAGTGGTATCTTGAGAGTTGCCCGAAGCTAAGCTGGAGGAGGATGGTGCGTCAAGGTTCCGAGCGGAAGCTGTAGAAGATTGGGTGTCCTGTGTTAGCCAGTCAACTATGTCCTCAGAACTTTTAAAGTTCAGGGTACGTGGCCTCTGAAAATTGGGCATTATTCTAGGGCAAAAGGGAATCACAGCACCACGACCACGACGGCCCCTGCGGGGTGGCATGCCTCTGCCTGTCATTTTTTGGGGGATTAGTGGTACTATGCGTGCAAGCTACTGTGAGACCAGATATGAGTGGAAATGTGCATTTGCAGAGGTTGGCAAAGTACACGCTGTAGGCCTGACACACCCGCTTGAAGGCAAGTAACTGCTATTCAATCTATAAAAAGTTTTTTGATTTTAAATGCACGCTATAGTGACACCAGATATGAGTGGCAATTTGCACTTGCAGAGGTTGGCAGAGTACACGCTGAAGGCCTGACACACCCGCTTGAAGGACACTGACTGCTATTAGCTTACAGTGAAAAACTTTTTTTCTTTTTAAAATCACGCTATTGTCACACGTGATATGAGTGGCAAAGTGGACTGGCAGAGGTTGGCAGAGAACACGCTGAAGGTCTGACACCCGCTTTAAGGACACTGACTGCTATTTGCTTACAGTGAAAAACATTTTTTATTTTTAAAGGCACGCTATTGTCACACCAGATATGAGTGGCAAAGTGCACTTGCAGAGGTTGGCAGAGTACACGCTGTAGGCCTGACACCCGCTTGAAGACAACTAACTCAATCTATAACAGTGGAAAAACTGTTTTATCTTTTTAAAAGCACGCTATTGTCACACCTGATATGAGTGGCAAAGTGGACTGGCAGAGGTCTGCAGAGTACACGCTGAAGGTCTGACACCCGCTTTAAGGACACTGACTGCTATTAGCTTACAGTGAAAAACTTTTTTTTCTTTTTAAAGGCACGCTATAGTCACACCAGATATGAGTGGCAAAAGTGCACTTGCAGAGGTTGGCAGAGTACACGCTGTAGGCCTGACACCCGCTTGAAGACAACTAACTGCTATTCAATCTATAACAGTGGAAAAACTTTTTTTCTTTTTAAAAGCACGCTATTGTCACACCTGATATGAGTGGCAAAGTGCACTTGCAGAGGTCTGCAGAGTACACGCTGAAGGCCTGACACCCGCTTTAAGAACACTGACTGCTATTAGCTTACAGTGAAAAACTTTTTCTTTTTAAAGGCACGCTATGGTCACACCAGATATGAGTGGCAAAGTGCACTTGCAGAGGTTGGCAGAGTACACGCTGAAGGCCTGACACCCAGACGCTTGCAGACAACTAACTGCTATCCAATCTATTACAGTTTTTAAATGCAAGCTTAAGTTATTGTGACACCATATATGACTGGTGACACTGGGCAAGTGGGCACAGTATCCACTGTGAGCCTGACACAGAAGCTGGCAGGCAGGCAACTGCAATTACATTACACAGAAAAAAAAAAAAGCAGACTGATGTTCTAGCCCTAAAAAAGGGCTTTTTGGGGTGCTGTCCTTACAGCAGAGATCAGATGAGTCCTTCAGGACTGTAGTGGACACTGAATACCCTAGCCTAGCTTTCAATTTCCCTATCAAATGAGCAGCAGCTACACTTTCCCTCCTCTATCTAAGAATGCAGCTTCAGAATGAATTAAAATGGATGCTGTACAGAAGGTGGGAGGGTCTGGAAGGGAGGGTCTGCTGCTAATTTGCTGGAATGTGTCTGCTGACCGTGAGGCACAGGGTCAAAGTTTGCTCAATGATGACGAATAGGGGGATCGAACCGCGCATGTGTTAGGCCCGCCGTGGCGAACGCGAACGCGCTATGTTCGTTGGGAACTATTCGTTGGCGAACAGTTCGGTATATCACTATATGGCAGGGAAGATTTGCTGTATGTGTGTTTATTCCAAAGATCCCAGATGGACTTAAATTTTGCATATCTCCCTTGTTTAGTTAAGGTAATTTCTTCCATCAATCTAATATCTTCAACTCTCAGTATCCATTCTCGAATTGGAGGTGGTTTAGGTTGTTTCCAATATTTTGGTATTAGTTGGGAAGCCGCCATGGCAAGGTGACGGAACAGGGCTGTCTCTTGTGTCGTGAGCTCTCGGGGGGGTAGGAGTAAGATGTAGTGTTCAGGGGCACAAGAGAAGGATTTGTGGAAAATCAGTTGTATAACGGTGTGAATCCTCTTCCAAAATTTGTGTATCATTGGACATTGCCACCAGATGTGTGCGTGATGAGCATTTGGATTATCACATCTCCAGCATAAATCTGGCGACGTGTGGTAGAATTTGTGAAGTTCAGTGGGCGTGTTGTGCCAGCGGGTTAATCGTTTAAAGTTACATTATTGTGCATAGGCTGAAATGGAAGATTTATGTATGGAGATGAAAATGTTCCTCCATTGTTGTGAAGACAAGTTGATTTGTAATTTGTCTGTCCACTTTAGAGTGAAGTTAGGAGGGTTTTGTGGGTAAGCATCTCTGAGTATTGAGTGTAGGGCGGAAAGGGTCTTTATTTTTGGCGGGTGTATAGTGCATAGATGCTCAAATTTAGTCAGATGTCTGTTTCCTTTTGGTAGTAGTGATTGTGTTTTGATAAAGTGTTTCAGCTGGTCATGGAAGAAAATTTGGACCCCTGTGTGGTTATCTGAAGAGGTAAGGTCTTTTAAAGATTTCAGCTTATCTCCCTTTATTGCGTCACTCAATTTCAAGAATGGGCCATTGTATCTAAGGCCAAATTGTTTCCCTAAAGTTCCTTGGTGAAAGTGAGGATTTAGGGTTAAAGGATAGATAGGTGAGGGGAAAGGCGAAATATTCGTCTTCGCCCTCAACGTGTAACATATTAGAAATTGTTGGATGTTTGTTCAATCTTCCCATGAGTAGAGTGTCATTGTGGAGCCAAGGGTAGGAATAGAGCGGAGAGTCCATAAGTTGTTTTCTAGATCAACCCATTGGAGTGTGTTAGTAGTATTCGTCCATTCATAGAGTCTTTGTAAATGTATCGCTTTGTGATAGGTGTCTATATCTGGAAGGTTTAGTCCCCCTTGATCTTGTCTTTTAATTAGTGTTTGGTATGCTAGACGTGGAGGAGAGTGAGCCCATATAAATTTAATAAAAAATAGTGATTTAATTGTATTAAAGAATTTAATTGGGATTTTGACTGGAATTGTCTGAAGAAGGTAAAGGATACAGGGAAGGATGTTCATTTTAATTATGTTAATCCGGCATATCAGACCAAAACAGGGTTTGTGCCATCTATTAAGGTCTTTTGTGATGAAATCAATTAGAGGAGGGAAATTGGTCGCGTAAGTAGATTCTAGGTTATTTGGAATGTGTATCCCCAGATATTTAATAGAATTGGCGGCCCAGTTCAAGGAGAAACTGGATTTGATATGAGTATTCAAAATGTCTGTCGTGAAAATTGGCACTCATTTTGTGAGATTGGCCTGGAAGAATGAGAGTTTACCGTATGTTTTCATTTCAGAAATAATGATGGGGATGGTCATGAGAGGGTTTGATATGGTAAAGAGGAGATCATCCGCAAATGCTGTAATTTTATAGTTCTGTCCCCTGATTTGGAGTCCCTGAACTAGTTCGTTATCTCTAATGCCCTGGAGAAAGGGTTCTAAGACTAAAATAAACAAAAGTGGTGATAGGGGGCAACCTTGTCTCGTGCCATTTGAGATAGTTACTGAGTTCGATAATTGGCCATTTATTCTCAGTTTCGCTGTTGGTTTCGAGTAGATCGTATCTATCCACTCCATCCATCTAGGGCCAAAATTTAAATATCTCAAAGTGTGTTTTAGAAGTGTCCAGTTGACCCTGTCAAATGCCTTTTCGGCGTCTATAGCCAATAGGGCACTTTGGATCTTGTGTGTTTGGGCCCAATGGATGATGTTAATGATTTTCGTGGTGTTGCTTTTGGCTTCCCTACCTAGCACAAAGCCTGCTTGGTCTGGGTGTATTAGACTTGGCATGAACGGTTTAAGTCTGGTGGCCATTATTTTAGTCAGTATCTTCAGATCAATATTTATAAGTGAAATCGGTCTGTAATTTCCACAATGGTTGTGTCTTTTCCCGGTTTCGGAATGATCAAAATAGTTGCTTCGAGGGCTGAGTTTGGAATGTGGGACGAAATATGTCTCATATTGTAAGCATCAATAAATGGTTGAGCTAGAATGTTTGATAGTTCCTTGTAATACTTCCCTGTGTAACCATCAGGGCCTGGGCTTTTCCCTAGAGGAAAAGACTTGACTGTAGCGTGAAATTCTTCTAGAGTTATTGGACTATCAAGATATGCTGTTTCGTTTACAGGGATAGTGTGTTTTACCCTTGGCTTTAGGAACTCTAATATATCTTCAGCTGAGGGTTTGGTATTGGTCAGATTGTATAACTTGAAATAAAATTTATGGAAGGCCTCTAATATGTCTGGCATATGGCATGTTAGATTGCCATCGTCTTTCTTGATTTCGGAAATGAAAGACGATTGTCTTTCTAGTTGTATGGTTTTTGCAAGAAGTTTTCCCGCTTTGCCCCATTGAGTGTAGTATGTGTTTTTTGTTAGGGATAATTTACGCTTGGCGTATAAGTGTAGAATGGACGTCAGTTCAGTTTGTTTATGTGAGAGTAGTTTATGTTCTTCTAATGAAATGGGGGCTTTGTGTTTACGTTCCAGGTTTTTGATATCTCTAGTGATTTGTTCTATTTTCTTTTCCCTACTTCTTTTCAGGGCCATCGCCGATTTGATTAGTTCCCCCCTAAGGACTGCTTTATGTGCTTCCCAGGTAATGATTGGTTTTGTGTCTGGGTGAGTGTTTTCTTTGAAGTAATTTGATGCTAACTCTCTTATCTTGGTCAAGGTTCCCCTGTCGTTTAGTATTAAGTCATTAAGTTTCCATTGAGAGAATGGAGTAGATATGGCCGGAATGGAGAGGGTCAATGTCATAGGGGCATGATCTGGCCAGGTGATTGAGCCGTAACTTACCGAATGTATTAAGGAGAGATATCTATGTTGCAAGAAGATGGTATCAATTCGAGAGTAAGTACCAGTAGGGGAGGAATAAAAGGAGTAGTCTTTTTTCGTGGGGTGGATGGCCCTCCAACTGTCATATAGCTGGGCATCGTATAGAGAATTTTTAATGAGAGTCCGTTTTTGAGATTGGTATTCTCTAGAGTTGGAAGTGGTGTCTAGGTGTCCGTCTAATGTAATGTTGAGGTCGCCTCCCACAATGAGAATCCCTTCTTGGAACACTGAGAGTTTGCGTAGGATTTTTTTAAGGGAATGGTTTTGTTTCTTGTTTGGTAGGTATATATTTGCTAAAGTGATCTAAGTATTACCTACTTTACCCTTAACAAACACAAATCTACCCGAGTCATCCACTAATTGTTCTTGATATGTGAATTGCGTGTGTTGTCCTATAAGTATCGCTACTCCCCTAGATTTTGCCTCAGAGAAATGACTGAAGTATCCCAGTGGGTAATCTTTGTTACCCAGTTTGGGAGGAGAGTTTTTCCTAAAGTGAGTTTCTTGTATAAACACTATGTGTGCTTTGTTTCTTTGGAAATCTGTAAGTGCAATCGATCTTTTTTCAGGAGAATTTAATCCCCTTGCGTTTTGTGTATGGATGATTAAATAATTCATAGTTACGGCTGTAAAGGCAAGAATGTCTTAGTAAAGGTAGGGGGAAATTTAGCGGCTCTTACCGGAGGTAAAATCAGTCTATGTTGGTAGTCCTTATTGAATATTGTTGCAGTTGATATAAAAGGTATTAAGGGGGAAATGTTAGGTTTGCTTGATGAGAGTTTGGGAATATCTTGTAATTTAGTCTCTGTTGTAATAATAACGTTTCTCCAAATAAATTAGTTTTAAGTTTATTTATGGTAGGACAGCTCCTGTTTGACAAATAACTGGGGTTGTCACCACAGAAATAATTGGAAAGTGTCTAGCAGGGGTCGAGATCTTGGTTTTCCAATGTTCAGGTTACTGTTCTGATCAACCGGTTAATATATAACAATAGATTTGAGAGCAATTATACAATAAAACAATTATACAATAAAACAAAGTAACACACGTACTGTGTAAAACAATAAACAATTTCTATGATATTTAAATACCCTTTTGGCTGAGTTTGAATGTTCTCTTTATTTGGAAGAGCTATTTCTCAGCGTCATATATTTAGTAGAATCTAGGTGTCTCGCTAGTTAAGATTTTAGTAAAACCTGGTTCCAATGAAAAATCAGGAATTAAGTGGGGGGAGAAGTGAAAAGAGTGTGGTAAGAGTGGAGGGGGGTAGAAGAAGAAGGAGAACGTAGATTAGAAAGAATAGGAAGAGTTTTCCCCTATGGGGAGTATAGTTCAATCTCGACGCTAGACAGAGAACCAAACGATACTTGGGGTCGTGGACTTGCGCATAAGCCTATGACCCAAGTTACAATCCAATAGTTTAACTAGTTTTATTGGAGAAGTAGAGGTGTGGAAGATTACTCTCTGTTTGGTGAAAGTTGTATGGCATCTGAAAGCCTTTTTAGAATTAGTAGTGGGATCTTAGATCTATTAGGTCGAAGTCATCTATAAAAACATGGAAATAATGTTATGTGAGGTGTAATGTCGCAGTAAGTGACCCCTCTTTTTTTTATATATTTATTTTAGGTAAGGTGTAACTCACTTATGATGTTGTCGGTTCGATCAGGCTGTTACTAGTGTGGTGTTACGAGATTGAGAATGATTGCATGAGATCACTTTGGCAGAGAGAAAGAGGTGAGAATCTTAGTGCATATTGAATCGTGGGTGGCTGGTAAATGCACCTTAGGTTATGTGTGTTAACTGTGGTAGGCTTTGGGGATCAGTACAATTTGATATCCTTACGGGTTCATGTTAGGTGTCGCTAAGACCTCTTGGACCATATGAGAGTTGGTAATCCAAACTCATTTAATAGTCGGGAGTAGTATAAGGAGCTATATGTAAATCTCTTGACTAAGTGCTACGAAATGTTGCAATTTATAAATCCCTGGTAAGGGAGCATAGTAGAGTGTCGCAGTTCCCCCATAATCGTTTTACATCAGGTAGTACAGTAGAGAGAGGGCGTGATATAATAACCTCTATTAGATTAATGTTACTCTACTGCATAAAATTGTCTAAAATGAGTGCGACTATTGTTATCATTTTAAAATCTTTTAACATTGCTACCTCACGACATCTTAGCTAAGGTCAATACTAGGTTATAAAACGAGCATTAGTAGATGAACATACGACCTGATATGCAAGGCCATCCCGGACCCAGTGGCGGATCCAGAGCCTGATCTCGGGAGGGGCACTTGTAGATTATTTAAAAAAAATAATCCTAGCACAATAACCACTAAAGCTCAGTGTAGTAGTTATGGTGCCAGTAGTGCCAGGATCCCACCCCAGAGTAAGTAGTCATACCGTTTAAGAACAGTTTGACAACTTACCTGGGGTCTGCTGGGATATAGGGCATAGGAGAAGTGGTGTGTGTTAGGGGTGAAGTGTGTGTGAAAGGTGCAGTGTGTGTGAGCGGTGAAGTGAGGGTGAGTGCGTAAGGGTGGCAGTGTGTGTGTTAGGGGGCAGTGTGTGTATGGGGGCACTGTATGTCTGTGTGGGGCAGTGTGTGTATGGGGGCACTGTGTGTATGTGTTTGGGGCAATGTGTGTATGGGGGGGCAGCAGTGTGTGTAGGGCACTGTGTGTGTATAGGTGTGCAGTGTGTGCGGGGCAGTATGTGTATGGGGCAGTGTGTATGGGGACAGTGTTTGTGGGACAGTGTTGTATGGGGACAGTGTTGTATGGGGACAGTGTTTGTGGGACAGTGTTGTATGGGGACAGTGTTTGTGGGCAGTGTGTGTTTGTGGGCAGTGTGTGTTTGTGGGCAGTGTGTGTATGGGGGGCAGTGTGTGTATGGGGGGCAGTGTTTGTATGTGGGGGCAGTGTGTGTAGTGTTTGTATGTGGGGCAGTGTTTGTGGGTCAGTGTGTGTATGGGGTCAGTGTGTGTATGGGGTCAGTGTGTGTATGGGGACAGTGTGTGTATGGGGACAGTGTTTATATGGGGACAGTGTGTATATGGGGACAGTGTGTATATGGGGGCAGTGTTTGTGTGTATGGGGGCAGTGTTTGTGTGTATGGGGGCAGTGTTTGTGTGTATGGGGTAGTGTTTGTGTGTGTGGGGTCAGTGTGTGTAGTGTGTGTATGGGGTCAGTGTGTGTGTGGGGTCAGTGTGTGTATGGGGTCAGTGTGTGTATGGGGTCAGTGTGTGTATGGGGTCAGTGTGTGTAGTGTGTGTATGGGGTCAGTGTGTGTATGGGGTCAGTGTGTGTAGTGTGTGTATGGGGTCAGTGTGTGTATGGGGTCAGTGTGTGTAGTGTGTGTATGGGGTCAGTGTGTGTAGTGTGTGTATGGGGTCAGTGTGTGTATGGGGTCAGTGTGTGTAGTGTGTGTATGGGGTCAGTGTGTGTATGGGGGCAGTGTGTGTAGTGTGTATGGGGTCAGTGTGTGTAGTGTGTGTATGGGGTCAGTGTGTGTAGTGTGTGTATGGGGTCAGTGTGTGTATGGGGTCAGTGTGTGTAGTGTGTTTATGGGGGCAGTGTTTGTGTGTACGGGGGCAGTGTTTGTGTGTATGGGGGCAGTGTTTGTGTGTATGGGGCAGTGTTTGTGTGTGTGGGGTCAGTGTGTGTAGTGTGTGTATGGGGTCAGTGTGTGTATGGGGTCAGTGTGTGTAGTGTGTGTATGGGGTCAGTGTGTGTAGTGTGTGTATGGGGTCAGTGTGTGTAGTGTGTGTATGGGGTCAGTGTGTGTATGGGGTCAGTGTGTGTATGGGGTCAGTGTGTGTAGTGTGTGTATGGGGTCAGTGTGTGTATGGGGTCAGTGTGTGTATGGGGTCAGTGTGTGTAGCGTGTGTATGGGGTCAGTGTGTGTATGGGGTCAGTGTGTGTATGGGGTCAGTGTGTGTAGTGTGTGTATGGGGTCAGTGTGTGTATGGGGTCAGTGTGTGTAGTGTATGTATGGGGTCAGTGTGTGTATGGGGTCAGTGTGTGTATGGGGTCAGTGTGTGTAGTGTGTGTATGGGGTCAGTGTGTGTATGGGGTCAGTGTGTGTAGTGTGTGTATGGGGTCAGTGTGTGTAGTGTGTGTATGGGGTCAGTGTGTGTATGGGGTCAGTGTGTGTAGTGTGTGTATGGGGTCAGTGTGTGTAGTGTGTGTATGGGGTCAGTGTGTGTATGGGGGCAGTGTGTGTATGGGGGCAGTGTGGGCAGTGTGTGTATGGGGTCAGTGTGTGTAGTGTGTGTATGGGGTCAGTGTGTGTATGGGGGCAGTGTGTGTATGGGGGCAGTGTATGTGGGGCAGTGTGTATGGGGGGAAGGGGAGGAGGGAAGGGAGGCTTTTTAATAAAAATAAAAAAAAATGTATTTAATAAAATATATTTATGTCCCCCCTCCCTTCTTACCTTTATTGAGGAGGAGGGGGGATATTTATGGATCCCTGGTGGTCCCAGTGGGGAATCCCTGGTGGTCCAGTGGTTCCAGTGAACTCTAGCCCGCGCTCCAGGGCTAGAGTTCACTCTCGCGAGATTTGGAGCGTTGCCGTGGTAACCGCGGCAACGCTCCAAATCTCGCGAGAGGAGGACCCGGAGGAGCTGCTGGTAACAGCTCCCGGGTCCTCTCTCCCTCCCCTTCCGGTCGGCTGTCAGTAATGTGCCTGCGGACCGGGGAGGGAGATCACTGATCTCCCTCCCCGGTCCGCAGGCACATTGAGGGCTGGCGCTTGGGCAATGCCAGCCCTGCACTAGCCGGCAGGGGAGAATCTCGGGGGGGGCAATTGCCCCGTTGCCCCCCCCCCTGGATCCGCCAATGCCCGGACCTCTACGTAGTGGGTTCAAAAAATAAGTCTGTGCAATAAGAGTCACTTGCATATATTATGATAGCAGATATACTTGTTTGAACATTGTTTAAGACCTCCAAAGAAATTCTGTGGTTTCAGATGAGTAAAGATTGTCTCTGTGGTGCTTCTACAATGTTGATAGAAGATTCTGTCTAATAGACCTTGCTGAGGCACCGCAGGAACAGAGAGGCTGATACTGGTATGGAGTAAAATTTGTGAAGGTTAGTTCGGACGGCTGTCCTTTGGGCGCTGTCTCTGGGGAGTGCCATCTGCAGGAGATTTAACTTGCCATTGGTTTGGAGATTGGAATCTCTGGTCTGTGCGTCTCTTTCTAGCTGGTGTGGACCATTTCTGTCACTGAGAGGGGAGTAATAAATCCTGATTAGGTGGAGGGGAGTTCCAATCTATGACAGGAGTGACCGGTAAATCTAGTGCTCTGAGGAAAGGTGGAACATCTAAGGCCGCTGAGATAGAGTGAATGTTGCCTTTGGCTGATACTATCAAAGCGAATGGGAATCCCCATCTGTACCTTATGTTACGTTTTCTTAGGAGCTCTGTAATAGGCTTGAGTGCCCTTCTCGCCTGAAGGGTGTACCACGATAGGTCAGGAAATATCTGAATTGGACTGCCATGAAAGAGTAGTGGTTGATTAGTGTCCCTTAGAGCTTTAACGATGTTGTCCTTCACGCTGAAGTAGTGGATTCTACAAATGATGTCCCTCGGGGCATCCTGTGTTAAGCCACGCGGGCGAAGCGATCTGTGGGCCCTATCCAGTAAGATTGGGTTTTCGTTAGGATTTCCCAGCAGTAAATTAAAGAGTTCTGTGAGAATTAAATTAATATCCTCACCCTGTGTCTCCGGTATCCCTCTTATTCGCAGATTATTTCTGCGTCCCCTATTGTCGAGGTCATCAATATGTCGTTGCGTTGATGCCCAGTTTAGAATTTGTGAGTCCAGAGTCGTTGCGATATTAGTAATTTGTGCCTGTAACACATCTTTTTCTTCCTCCAGGTCAGTGACCCGTAGGTTAAGTTGCTGGACATCAGTGCCCATCTCCTCCATTTTGGATTGGAAAGATGCTTAAATTTTGCCCAGCATGTGTTGAATGTCGGCTTTAGAAGGTAAGTTTTTAATCAGTTGCCGAATGTATGTGTCATCGTTTTTATCTGCAGATTGTGAGCATTCTGAGTAGCAGGGGCTACGGGGTTGTGAACCCGAGGATGATTCTATATCTACCATACTCGAGGCCGCGGCCGTGGCCTCGGTCGTGCGGTCAGAATTTTCTTTGAAATAGCGGGATAAGATCCCGATTTTGCCGTGGGCGTCTTCCCTTGTTGTCCTTGGGAGTTAGGATGTTTCTTAGGGTTGCCCATGGTTTGTATTTTTCTCCGATTGCGGTGGATTATAGTTAGGTCGGGAGCAGCAAGTTTAATGTGCGTCCATTTAGATCGGCGGTTAGCCACGCCCCCGACAATTCTTATTTTATATTGTATTCTCAATTATTTATATATTTTAAATAGAGGATCGCTTACTGACTATATAAAATTATGGCTAAGATATCTGTATGGTTAGCCTTGCTAAGTTATATGCTGTAATACATTATAGTGGTAAGTAAGGGAACCAGCTGCAGCTACAATTGGTGCCGTATGTGGGGCTTGTACTTGGGAGCTTTAACTATATATATATCAAGGTTACCTCTTATATTTATAAAAGAAGACACAATACTTTGTCATGGCACAAGTCTTGAAATATCATGAATTTAATGAGCTATTTGTAGCCCAGACTCATTGATTTTAATGTGAACTTGTACAAGGTACTTGGAGTTCAGGTGCCAGGTACATTATAATTAGCATACAATGCTGGAATTGTGGATCTTAATTAATATCATAAGAGAACATATATATATTTGTTAAAACGCACAGCAAGGTCCATTAGTTCCAGGACAGTGGGTTGTAGGCAGGGGGCCATGTTCTCTCTGTAGCTGCATAGTTTGTTTGCGCAGAAAAAAAAAAAGATTAATGCTAGATGTTGTCAAGAGAAAAGTGATAAGACAAAGCAATGAAAGCAACACATCTGTGTTAGTCATCTTGAAGAAGGCTCCAGATGTGAGTCGAAGTGACCGGGTAAGTAGAAATGACGGCAGGGACGTGCTATGCCGCCTCCCCCCCCCCCCCGCGTTTAGAGCGGCATAGCACGTCCGCCATCCTTAAGGGGTTAATAGATATATACCCTCAATAAAAATATCATCCTTTTATTGGGGATACATCTATAAACAGCTTGCAAAAGTTGCAGATCTCTCATCTAAAACCATTGCAATTCCTCAATGTTTAAACCAGCCTATATTTTCTGTGAGTGAGTAATTTCCAATGCAGTTCAATAAGAAAGTTTTCTGAGGCAATTGCCAGTCTCTTGAGTTTAGTTCCTCTGAGCTAAACAGCCAGAAGTAACAGGAGTTTGATTCACTGCAGGGGGGAGAATGCAAAGGTCAGAATGCAAAGTGAATTCAAAGTGATTTTAAAATGTAAGGTCAAAATGGCTGAACTTTGAATTCTCACTTTACTAAATAACCCTGTAAATCTAATTACTCATATATTTACATATATTTGTCAAGTATGCAATCATGTCATAAAAAGAATGGTTTGTTCATGTTATTTCGTCAATTGGACTGCAAAAATTCCTTGTCTCACTTCTCCCTCAAACCCACTCAGCCCAATTCCACAAAATATCTTTCAACAATCTTACTTCTTCAGTACATTCTAAACTCATATTTACCTAACAACATAATATTTTCCTTCCCTCTCTAGCCTCATTTAACCTGATCAACTATTTAACTCTCCTAATTCAATTTGCCTTCTCCCCGCCTCATCCATCTGTCTTTTTCCATCCTCAAGGAATCCATTTTCCTCTCTTAAGTTAACCATCCATCTATTCCTTATTTATTCAATATTTAAAGGGATCCTATAGTGCCAGGAAAACAAAGCTGATTTTCTGGCACTATAGGGTTAATAGGTCGTCCCCCCCTCCGCCCCCATTCCATGTAACAGAAGGAGTTAAAAACCCCTTCAGCCATTTACCTGAATCCAGTACCAATGTCCCTCATGGACCTCCAGCATCAAAAAAGATCCCCATAGGAAAGCATTGAGTAATGCTTTCCTATGAGCAGGTTTGAATGCGCACGAGCCTCTGGCCATGCATGCGCATTCGGCTCCACTTGGGAGCAGACGTCAACGGGGTGTCTTAGTATCACACCTGAAACTAAGGGTAACGTCTAACTGGACCTTAGAATGGCCGGACTTAATGTCCCCAAGGAATAGTCAATATACTAGCCGAGGTTGGGGACAAAGAACGAGACACAGCGATAAGGAAAAGCCAATAGTCAAGGATACCAGAAGTCAGGGAAGTCAAAACGAAGCCAAAGTCAATAACCAGAAACACACTCTCAGATAAGCATCTAAGGGAAACCATGACAGGGCAATGAGAAAAATTAAAAATGAGTTTAAATAACCCTCCTTCAGATCCGATTGGCCGTAACTGGCCTTTGACTCCAAAACGTGCGTGCGCGTCTTTTGCGTAACGTCACACGCACGTTGACTTCATCATTACCATGGGCAGAAGAGGAGCTATAATATGGCATGGATCCGCAGCGGCCGGCATCCACCGACATGCTGCAGAAGTCAGGTATACTGGTGCAGGGCTGCTGAGCCGTACTTCCATTATTGCCAGGAATGCAATTTCGACCGCAGATACCATAAGGTGAGGATGAATATGTGACACGGGGAGGAGAGGTTACAAGCACCGATGGAACCCGGCACTGGATTAAGGTAAGTGGCTGAAGGGTTTTTAACCCCTTATGCGCCGAGGGAGGGGGGCCCAGAGGTAGGGGAACACTCCAAGAGCCCATAGTGCCAGGAAAACGAGTTTGTTTTCCTAGCACTATAGGATCCCTTTAACTCTGCAGAGTATGCCAAACTAGCATTGTGGTAAGGCGATCTGATGGCAGATGTGTACCTCCGTTCCCAATGCAACTGTATTTAATGTATATTGAATATAAGCAGTATGCCCATACAGGCAACATTTTATCTTTCTAATTCTATTTTGTTGGTGCATTCCATCTGCAATCACAAAAAAAATGGCAATGAATTCCTTACAAATACTAATTTGTAGGATATTAGTTTTTTTACCACATCCACTTTATAGGACAAAACTTGTACTGCTTATTCAGTGTAAATATATTGCATAAGCACTCAAATGTGAGGGGAGTTTTATTTCTTGACTGTATATCACACAGACTATGCTCATCTGGACAGTGAATGCTTTGAAATGCATTTAGTGTGGGGATGCTCTGACTAGACATTTGCAATTCGTTTCATTGTGAATGTGAATTTGGACGAATTTTGGGCAATTCGGACATTCCGATGCTTCCGAATGTCCGAAGTGCCGAATTGCTGAAGTGCCAAATTTTGGAAGTGCCAAAGTGCTTTGGATTTCTGAAAAGTGGCAAAACAAGACAGGGAGGGAAAATTACATGAATGACGATGGGGTAGGGGTAGGGTTAGGGGTAGGGGTAGGGTTAGGGGTAGGGTTAGGTCTCGGGTTAGGGGTAGGTGAAGGTATAGGGTTAGGGGTAGGGGTAGGTTTAGGGTTAGGAAGCCCTACAGATGTTCATAATTTCAGAAGTGCCGAACCGAAGTGCCGAATGCCGAATTTTTTTACTTACCCGAATTTCCAAAACCAATTTTTTTGTCCATGCACATCCCTAGCTCTGACAGTTATTTTATGGAATGCAAAATTCAGCTGGTGTGAGGTCAGAATGAAGGAAAGTATGTCTAGTCTGTTATAGTAGTGTAAATGCCTGAGGAGGACATTCTCTGTGAAGTTCACATTATAAATGACTATTTTAGGATTTAATTTAGAGATGTGTGTTCTATTTGTAAACCTCTTAAATGTGTCTTTCAAATAACTGTTGTTCTTGCAACACTTTTACTTAGAATTGTATTTGTTGAGATGACTGAAGTTTTAAAAACGGTGACATGCCCCCAGAGTGTTTAGGTCTCTGTGTGACAGTTGGAAACCATTTTCAGTTGTTTCTGTTAAACCAGCCAGTAAAGAGGATATGTGCTTCAGGCTGAATAAAAGGAAGATGGAAAGCCATGTTCCAGAGTCTCAGTAATATTTGTGGACAGTCACTGACACATGGTAATAACACAGCACTAAATGCTATACTTATGACCACATAGGAAACATAACAGTTGGCAATAATGATCTTTGATCAGACTCTACATTGGCTCTCCTTTCATGTTTTCAGCAGACAGAGAAAAATGGGACACGTGGGTTGAACTGTTTGAGTTATATTTCACAGCAAATAGCATAGGAGCTGATTAACAAGTGCCAGTTTTTTGACAACTTTAGGCCCAGCAGGTTAAAGCACAGTAGGGATATTTTCTCAACGGGAAAAGAAAGGAAATCTTTAATACCAGTAAGTACTAAGATAAGCAATATCCAATGCAACAAGTGCCTCAGACAGAGTGTTATAGAGCTAGTGACCAAAGTCACATGGCAAATACCTACAAAGTTTAAAATTAGCATCTACAATGGTTATGGGCCGTACAAAGAGAGTATGCAGAAGTTCAGAAATAAAGCCAAGACAATTAATGCTTAACTTTTCATGTTAAAGTAGATAAACCACATAGAAATTTTGATGAAGACAAACTATTACGACATTTTTGCATCTACATTCCTGAAAATGTAATTCCAAAACTGCAAGCAGAGGTTTATATAGATGGTAAATCTCTCATTGTGGAAGTAGATACAGTCTCTGTCATCTCATCTGCTGATTAGGACAGATTGGGACTATAACACCCAATTATTCCAACAGCTGTCACTGTGTAAATGTATTCAAATGAGATAATAAAACTTACTGGATGTGTATCACCTATCATGGCATTTAACCCCTTACGGATGAAGGCAATTGTACACATCCTGATCAAAACAAAATGTAAACAAAACCTTTAATGTGTGCTATATGTCTGTTAAACCATATTTCACCTTTCATATCAAATGCACCCACACTAATTATATATCATTTTGTTCAGGAAAACATGGCTTTCAATTCACATCAAATATTTAAATATGAAACATAATTTTCTAGGAATAAAAACTGTAAAAGTGTTATTTTCTTAGTTCTGTGTGGCATTTTAATTATGAATGTCAAAATACTGTTAGCTTTTACTGCAATAAAATACACATATTTGTGATCAGCAATATCTCACAAGTACAACATGTACAGGTTTTATGGTGTCTTGTAAAGTTACAGTGTCAAATATAGCACCTTTTTCCTTTTCCATTCGTTACACATTCAAATTTGCAAGATTGGTTATGTTGCCTTTGAGACCAAATGGCCACCCAGGAATGAAAATCACCCCCATCATGGCATACCATTTGCAAAAGAAGACAATCCAGGGTATTCAAAATGGGTTATGTTCAGTCTTTCTTAGTAGCCACTTATTCACACGCACTGGCTAAAGTTAGCGTTTATATTTGTTTTTTGCATTTTTCACAATAAACTGCCCTTTCACCAATAATATCATTAGCATTATATGTGTTATTGCTCTAAAACACTCACATTTGTGTTCAGTAATGTCTCATGAGTACAACAGTACCCTCAATGTACAGGTTTTATGGTGTTTTGGAAAGTTACAGGGTCAAATATAAGACTTGCCCATTTCCATTTTTGCACTTTGAAATTTGTAAGATTTGTTATGTTGTCTTTGAGACCATATGGCCGCCCAGAAATGAATTAACTCCTTTATTGCATATCATATGAAAAAGTAGAAAACCCAGGTTATTCAAAATGGGTCCTTTCTTTTTAGTAGCCATTTAGTCACAAACCGTAGCAAAATTTAGCTTTCATATTTGCTTTTTTCATTTTTCACACAGAAATCGTGCTTTCACTGATGATATAATAGTTTTGATACATTTTACTGTTTTAAAAGACTCATATTTCTATTTAGCGAAGTCTGATGTGTAAAACAGTACCCCCATGTACAAATTTTATGGTGTTTTGGAAAGTTACAGGATTAAATAAAGGCTAATTTTTTTCTTGCTAATTAAATTCTGTGGACATTCTGCCTGGGTTGTCAGGCAGGTCCCACAATTTGTTAATGTTTTTTGTTTGTAGGCTATTTTTACATATTTGGGTATTGTTAAGACCTGCAGGGGAGATGTTACTGCGGTCCCTTGTTCCTTTTCCAGCTGCTGAGTATAAGTGATCATAGCTCCAGCAGGGGGTAGAGATGAATACAGCTTCACGACAATCCTTCCCAGTAGTTAGAGTATCCTTTCCCCAAACATGAGCCAAGACTTCATGAAGGGTGTAACAGAACTAAAACTTTATTGAAACAGGCTGGCTTTTATGGGGATCCTCATGCAAGAGGACCTCCCAAAACAAACAAACATATCACCAATCACTGTACAGTATTTTCTTACTACACGCCCCTTCCTCTGCCTGGAAGATAGTGAGATAAGTTAAAGGTTAAATCAATTATCTCCAGGCAGAGGGCACACATTTTACCCAAACATTGGAGCACCCCTTTCCCCACAAGGTATCCCCACAAAATACATATCCCCTGATAGCCCCGATCTGGGAGGCAAACATATCCAAATTTCACCCAGATCGGTTCAGGGGTTCTTAAAAAGTGTGGAAGTCTTAGTTTACCGACCACACACGAGGCTCCTGCCCAAAACAGTTCCACGAATTCAGTGTGTGGGGTCGGTCAGTTGGGGAAAAAGGCGAAAACTGTCAAAAGTACCGAAAATACCCTCCTGGCTCATAGGAGCGATTGTTCCCCTGGTCCATACGGATATAGCTACCGAATGCCGCTCTTCTGGGTGTTCGGCAAGTGGGAGAACCGGCCGTCCGGTAGTTTTCAGCGGTACTTCGCACGGTCGAGTGTCCGATTTTAGTTCCAGACACTCGACGACCAAGTCCCGCTGACTCGCCTCGTGCGAACAAGATGGCCGCCGTTTTCTTTTCCTCGTGGCGTGCGGCTATACAAACAAAGGCCACCCAGGGAACACTTAATTGTCGGTGCTCAGATCACAACAAGCAAGGAGGGAGGTCGTGGTTCGGTAGATGCAAGCTGCCGAACGGATAAGCTACTATAGGCAGAAAAAGGGAAATTAAACACAAAACATAGAAGAAAAGGTTAGCTGAGGTCTCTTTTCTTCACATTACTCCCCCTTAGTTCCATGGGTCGGCATACCCGCCTAGACCCTGCCGGGTTGGCTAGGGGATGTCCGGGTGGTAGCATTAAGAGTCCAAGTCTGTCTGACGGGAAAGTCCATCCGCATTACCGTTCTGTTTGCCCGGACGGTACTGCAGTGTAAAATTGTATGGTTGCAACGCTAAACTCCAGCGTAACAACCGGGGATTGTCTCCCGAGACTCGGTTGAGCCAAATGAGAGGGTTGTGATCAGTTAGTAACGTAAAAGCTCGGCCGTAGAGGTAGGGTTGAAGCTTCTTTAAGGCCCATACCAACGCCAAGCATTCCTTTTCTACGGTGGCATAGCTGACCTCCCGAGGTAGTAACTTCCGACTGAGGTATGCCACCGGGTGTTCCATGCCATCTTCCCCCACCTGGCTCAGCACGGCTCCCAGCCCAAACATAGAGGCATCTGTGTGAACGAGAAATGTCTTATTAGGGTCTGGGGCCGCCAATACTGGAGCTTTGCTCAGAGCTGCTTTGAGACTTTGAAACGCTGCTGCACACTCCGGGGACCACAATACCTGCTTGGGTAGGGCTTTTTTGGTTAGATCGGTGAGGGGCTTGGCTAGAGTGCTATACTCGGGGACAAACTTGCGATAGTACCCTGCTGTGCCTAAGAAAGCTAGGACCTGAGTCTTAGTGCGGGGTTGGGGCCAATTTGCTATGGCCTCTATTTTGGCGGGCTCGGGCCTCTGTTTACCTGAACCTACCCGATGCCCCAAATACTGGACTTCTGCCATGCCCACATGACACTTCTCGGGTTTCAGGGTAAGGCCGGCTTCCTGTAATTTGTTGAATACCAAAGCCAAGTGTCCCAGGTGAGCTTCCCATGTGCCGCTGTAGATGGCGATGTCATCCAAGTAAGCACATGCAAAATCCTGCATTCCTTCCAGAAGTCGGTCCGCCATCCGCTGAAATGTAGCCGGGGCATTCTTCATCCCAAACGGCATAACCTTAAATTGGTATAGCCCGAATGGGGTGACGAAGGCTGACTTAGGGATGGCAGCCGGGTCTAGGGGAATTTGCCAATAGCCTTTACACAGATCTAAGGTAGTCAGGAAGTGTCCACTAGCCATGCGATCGAGCAATTCGTCGATCCGCGGCATAGGGTAGGCATCCGTGATTGTCCTGTCATTTAGTTTCCGGTAGTCAATACAGAAGCGAGTGGTGCCGTCTCGCTTTGGTACTAACACTACCGGAGACGCCCAGGGACTTTGGGAAGCCTCAATAACCCCTAGTTCGAGCATTTCCTGGAGTTCCTTCCACATGCTCGTGCGTACTGCTGCTGGTATACGATAGGGCTGTTGTCTCAAGGGGTTTTCCCCCTGGGTCTCTACCCGGTGTACTGCGGCGGACGTGTATCCGGGTAGAGAGGAGAATAGCCCACCGTATTCCTGGAGCAGGTGCTTAGCGTCTGCCTGCTGAGGGGGGTCTAGCTTGTCTCTTAACCCAACTTGTTCTACCGTCCCGGGGTTAGCCGCTAGTAGGTCTGGTAAGGGGAGTCCCTCACTGTCGTCCGTAGATGGGGCGCATATGGCAGCCACATCTTCCGAGCGTCCGTGATAGGGCTTCAACATGTTGACATGAAAGGCCCGTCTTACTCTTTCATCCGAACATTTGGCCACGATATACGTGGTGTCACTAATCTTCTCGACTATTTTAAATAGCCCCTGCCAGGCTGCCTGGAGCTTGTTCTTTTTGGATGGTCTGAGGGCTAACACCCTTTGCCCTATGTCCAGGTTCCTATCTCTTGCCCCGTGGTCATACCATTGTTTCTGGCGCTTCTGGGCCGCCCGCAAGTTCTCCCGAACGGACTCGGTGAGAGCTTGCAGGCGGTCCCGAAACTCCAGCACGTATGGCAGGACTGGGACTCCCTCCTCTCCTGTGTTGCCCTCCCAGTGCTCTCGTATGAGGTTCAGGGGTCCCCGAACTTTTCTCCCGTAGAGGAGTTCGAAGGGGGAGAACCCAGTGGACGCCTGAGGCACTTCCCGGTAGGCAAACAGGAGGTGAGGTAGAAACTTCTCCCATTGATCGTAGGACTCCGTGAACGCCGTGAGCATTTGCTTAAGCGTGCCGTTAAATCGTTCACAGAGACCATTGGTCTGTGGGTGATAGGGGGAGCTGAATAAGGGTTTAACCCCGCAGCTCTGCCACAACTGTTGCGTTACAGTTGCCGTGAACTGGGTCCCTTGGTCGGAAAGTATTTCCCGGGGGAACCCTACTCGGGAAAAGATCTTAACTAGGGCCTCTGCCACCGTCTCCGCCTCAATGTTGGAGAGCGCCACCGCCTCAGGGTATCTGGTGGCATAGTCCACCACCGTGAGTATGTAGCGCTTTCCGGAGGAGCTGGGTTTGCTGAGAGGCCCCACTAGGTCTACTGCTACCCGGTAGAATGGCTCGTCAATTATAGGTAGGGGTCTTAATTTGGCCCTAGGGTGATCCCCCCTTTTCCCTATTCGTTGACAGGTATCACAGGTTCTACAGTAAGACTGCACATCGGTGGATATTCCTGGCCAGAAGAACGTCTGGGTAAGGCGGTCCTTAGTTTTCTTGATACCCAGATGTCCGGCTAGCGGGATATCATGGCTGAGCCTTAGAAGCTCCGCCCTGTATTTCCGGGGTACTACCAGCTGCCTTTTTATCACTTGTGCTGCCCCCCTCCCCACTCCCCCGGTAACCCTATACAGCAACCCCTTATCCCATTGGAATCCCTCGTGGTTATTCCCTTCTCTGGGTGTCCCTACTGCCTTCCTGTAACCGGCTAAGGTGGGGTCTGTTTGTTGGGTTTGGCCAAAATCTTGGGGGGTACCCCAGAATGGGATAGGGTTAGGGGCGACTACGGGGTTTTCAGTTCCTACCTGTGGTTCCTCGGAGTGTGTTGGTCCAGCTCGGCGGGCTTGCGCCCTAGTGGTCACTGCGCAGGCTCCAGCAGGTTCGGATTGTACCAGCTTTGAAGTTAGGCACCCTAAATCATTCCCCAACAAAACGTCGGCTGGTAGTCCCGCCATAATGCCTACTTCCATCGGCCGGTCACCATGGCCCCAATTCAGCTGTACCCGAGCAGTGGGTATCTTGTGGATGGCACCCCCGGCCACCCGTACTGCTACAGTCTTGTTGGTGCGAGCCTTGGCAGCTACAGTATGTGGTTGTACCAGTGTAAGGGTGGCGCCCATGTCTCGGAGCCCCTCTGCTTCTTGACCGTCTACGGTGACCAA
Organism: Pelobates fuscus; assembly: GCF_036172605.1. Taxonomy (NCBI): domain Eukaryota; kingdom Metazoa; phylum Chordata; class Amphibia; order Anura; family Pelobatidae; genus Pelobates; species Pelobates fuscus. The sequence continues at coordinate 362,985,747 of NC_086317.1, forward strand.
CTGTCGGTGGTGGACTCGATTGTCTATTTCAGCTTGGGCTAGGTCTACGTCATGTAGGACAGCCCACTGTTCGGAGTCGGGTGCTGGCTCGCCCACCTGGGTGTGCTGATAGTGGTGAGCGGCCGCCCTCGGGGTTTGTGGGGGCCGTTCCCAGCTGGTTCGGCTCCGCTGAGGACAATGGATCTTGAAGTGCCCGGGCTGATTGCACTGGTGACATACCGGTGGAGGTTTCCGGACAAAACCAGGTTGGGGTGTGGGTGGTCTGGGGTTGGTCACAGGTCCTGGTGGTGGAGCACTGGACCTTACCAGAGGACGGTTCCCACCAGCTTCCCCCTTTCGGCCTTCATGATGCTCGTCCGCCAGCTTGGCTGCGGCTTCGATGGTAGCCGGCTTTCGGTCTCTGACCCAATCCCTGGTGTCTGTCGGGGTGTGCTCAAAAAAATGTTCAAGCAAGAAGAGCTGTAGTACCTCTTCCAATGTGGTGGCTAGGCAGCCTTGTATCCAGTTTTGGGCTGCTCGATACAGCCTAAAAGCCCACTCAGTGTAGGAGTCTCGGCCCCCTTTCCGTAAGGCCCGAAATTTCTTTCTGTAAGTCTCTGGGGTCACAGCATATCTAGCTAGCAGAATTTCCTTTACCTTGGCATAGTCATGTATGACTGTGTCAGGAACTGCTCTGTAGGCCTCGGCTGCACGGCCCGTGAGCTTGCTGCTTAAGATCGATGCCCATTGCTCTGATTCCAGACCCTCCAAAGCGCATTGACGTTCGAAATCCTGCAGATATGCGTCAATCTCTGTTTCTCCGTCCGCAAAGCTTTTAAATGCAGCATAGTTAATTTTCTTTCGCTGTCCTCCATTTATAGATCCTGTTAGTTATGCGTTGTCTGCTTGGTTCAAGCTGGCCTGTAGGGCACTGCGTTCTGCATTCACTTGTGCCAGGATTTGCGTTATCGCCTCCGGTGGTGGGTTCGGCCCATATAAATTTAGCCTCCACATCACCTTCCGCTGGAACTCCGCTTCCTCTCGGCTGACGTCCGTCACGCTGCTGGTTTGGTCGCCCTCCATTAGTTCTGCTATGAGGGTAGCTTTTCTCTTGTTGCTTGCCACCTGGCCTCGGGCTTCCAGTAGATCTTGTAGCGTCGTCTTTTTTAGTTTCTCGTACTGCTGGGCCATTCATCAGTTGTCTTTCTGCGTTCCATTCAATCCCGTCGCTTGCCACCAGTTGTTAAGACCTGCAGGGGAGATGTTACTGCGGTCCCTTGTTCCTTTTCCAGCTGCTGAGTATAAGTGATCATAGCTCCAGCAGGGGGTAGAGATGAATACAGCTTCACGACAATCCTTCCCAGTAGTTAGAGTATCCTTTCTCCAAACATGAGCCAAGACTTCATGAAGGGTGTAACAGAACTAAAACTTTATTGAAACAGGCTGGCTTTTATGGGGATCCTCATGCAAGAGGACCTCCCAAAACAAACAAACATATCACCAATCACTGTACAGTATTTTCTTACTACACGCCCCTTCCTCTGCCTGGAAGATAGTGAGATAAGTTAAAGGTTAAATCAATTATCTCCAGGCAGAGGGCACACATTTTACCCAAACATTGGAACACCCCTTTCCCCACAAGGTATCCCCACAAAATACATATCCCCTGATAGCCCCGATCTGGGAGGCAAACATATCCAAATTTCACCCAGATCGGTTCAGGGGTTCTTAAAAAGTGTGGAAGTCTTAGTTTACCGACCACACACGAGGCTCCTGCCCAAAACAGTTCCACGAATTCAGTGTGTGGGGTCGGTCAGTTGGGGAAAAAGGCGAAAACTGTCAAAAGTACCGAAAATACCCTCCTGGCTCATAGGAGCGATTGTTCCCCTGGTCCATACGGATATAGCTACCGAATGCCGCTCTTCTGGGTGTTCGGCAAGTGGGAGAACCGGCCGTCCGGTAGTTTTCAGCGGTACTTCGCACGGTCGAGTGTCCGATTTTAGTTCCAGACACTCGACGACCAAGTCCCGCTGACTCGCCTCGTGCGAACAAGATGGCCGCCGTTTTCTTTTCCTCGTGGCGTGCGGCTATACAAACAAAGGCCACCCAGGGAACACTTAATTGTCGGTGCTCAGATCACAACAAGCAAGGAGGGAGGTCGTGGTTCGGTAGATGCAAGCTGCCGAACGGATAAGCTACTATAGGCAGAAAAAGGGAAATTAAACACAAAACATAGAAGAAAAGGTTAGCTGAGGTCTCTTTTCTTCACAGGTATGTTATTGTCTAAAAGAGCTGAAATTCAACAGATATTCAAATATATTTATGGATGTTGTGATGTATAAGCCTATAATGTCCTGTGACTTGTTTGTAAGATATTTGGAAAAATTAAATAAAGAATATTTATAATAAAAAAAAAAAAGTAAATTAAAGGTTTATTTCCCACACCAGTGTTTTTTTAAATTGCAATTAGTGTCTGTGTTTAAATAGTCAATGAGTTTGTTAGCTTTCACGTGGATGCGCTGAGCAGGCTAGATACTGAGCAATGGGGAACAGAAAAGAACTGTCAAAAGACCTACGTATCAAGGTAATGAAACTTTATAAAGATGGAAAAGAATCTAAAAAGAAATCCAAAACAGTGAAAATGCCAGTCAGTACTGTCCAATCACTCATTAAGAAGTGGAAAATTCAGGCATCTCTTCATACCAAGCCAAGGTCAGGTAGACCAAGAAAAATTTCAGCCACAACTGCCAGAAGAATTAATCAGGACACAAAGAAAAACCCACATGTAACCTCAGGAGAAATACAGGCTGCTCTGGAAAAAGACAGTGTGGGTGTTTCAAGAAGCACAATACAAAGATTCTTGAATAAAATTAGCTGCATGGTCCAGTTGCCAGACAGAAGCTTTTACAGAGCCAATGCCACAAAAACAGCCTGGTTACAATATGCTCGACAACACCTTGAAACGCCTCACAGCTTCTGGCACACTGTAATTTGGAGTGACAAGACCAAAATATGGCTTTATGGTCACAACCATAAGTGCTATGTTGGAGAGGTGTCAATAAGGCCTATAGTGAAAAGAAAGCCATCCCCACTGTGAAGCATGGTGGTGGCTCACTGATGTTTTTTGGGGGTGAGCTCCTAAGGCATGGGGAATCTTCTGAAAATTGATGGCAAAATGAATGCAGCATGTTATCAGAGAATACTAGCAGACAATTAGCATTTTTCTGCACAAGGGCTGCAAATGGGACACTCTCGGACTTTCCAGCATGACAATGACCCTAAGCACAAGGCCAAGATGACTCTTCAGTGGTTACAGCAGAAAAAGGCAAAGGTTCTGGAGTGGACAGCACAGTCTCTTGACCCTAATATCATCTAGCTACTCTGGGGGGATCTCAAACATGTGATTAATTGAAGATGACCAAAGACTTTGCATGACCTGGAGGCATTTTGCCAAGACGAATGGGCAGCTATATCACATGCAAGAATTAGGGGCCTCATATACAACTATTACAAAAGACTGCACATTGTCATTGATGCTAAAGGGGGCAACACACAGTATTAAGAACTAAGGGTATGCAGACTTTTGAACAGGGGTTATTTAATTTTTTTCTTTGTTGCCGTGTTTTGTTTTATGATTGTGGCATTCTGTTATAACCTACAGTTGAATATGAATCCCATAATAAATAAAAGAAATGTGTTTTGCCAGCTCACTTATGTTTTCTTTAAAAATGGTACATATATCACCAATTCTCCAAGGGTATGCATACTTTTGTGCGCAACTGTACAAGTTTTGTTGAATGTATATTGTCATATTGCCATGTTTTAAATAAGTTAGAATCCACACTCCTTTTTATTAAGCTCTGTCATTCAATATCTGTGTCTGGAAATATTAATCATGTCTGGGTTTGGTGTCTACAAGAAAAAGAGGGAAATCCTATCCAATATGATTTTTTTTATTGCTGTAGCTAATACTGTTTCTGAACAATACATTAACCTTGCTACATTAGAGAAACTTACGAGAAAAGCATATTCCTGTCTTTATTAAATTTCTCAGAATTCCTCTGTCAGTGGGGGCATGTTAATGTGTAAGACCGCTTAATAACATTTAGTTTTTTCATACATAGTTATTCATTGTATATTATATAAGCACAAATATTTTATGTATTTCACATATGTCCTCCTGTACTGAATATAGTCCATTTATGGTTTGTGAAAACTCATTTCTGACTATTACTATAAACATCAAAACAGTTAATAAAATAATACATGAAAACACTTGTCAGAAATACAAATATTCCTAACACTATAGTGTTTAACTATTTAGATTTTTGACCCCATGCCCCCCTTTAGATAACATGGGAAAGGTGCTGGGCTAGCTGCTGCTGGCCAAGACTGACTCCACCTCCATGGCTCAGATCGTGATTCTCGGTGATCTCAGCCAATCCAATGCTTTCCCATAAGAAAGCATTGGGAGACTATTGTGCATGGGCAGCAAAATGCCATGCTGCTCCAATCAGCATCTCCTTATAGAGATGCATTGAATCAATGCATCTCTATGATGAACATTCAGTGCCTCCATGCAGAGCACACTGTGCAGCACTGGATTAGGAAGCAACTCTAGTGGCCTTCTAAGTGACTGTCACTAGAGACATTCCTAGGCTTTAAGGCAAGCATTTCCTTTTCTCTCAAAATGAATCATTTACAGTGCTCAGCCTGCAGGGAAAGGTACAGGCTGCCAACATCAAAACAACTACATTAAGCTGTAGTGGTTCTGATGACTAGAGGGTCTTTTTAATTCTTTAATGAAATAAAGAACAAGGATGTTACTGATTTACTCACTCTTCTGTGTATTAAAATAAGCGTCATATAGTATTTATTCGGTTATACCATATACCAATCTTTTTTTTTTTTTTTTGTTTGGTTGGTTGCTATTTGGGTTTTTTTGCACAACAGAGAATTTTTATTGAAAAGTGCTTTAGCCTGAGGTTCATTAGAGATAAAAAAAAAATCTATTTTGGTAGACAACGAGTGAATTAGTTCAGACTGCAGGAGGTCAGCTATAAAACAAACACACATTGTTTCTTAAAAAATACAAGTGGGGATGGAACATGGAAAAAGAGTTTAACATAAAAAAAAACCTCAAATACAGTTGCATAGGTGATATTAGTTTGAATGCCAATTAGCAGACAGTGAGAGCTGTAAGAAAGGCCTGATAATTAGCACTTTGACATGTGAGTTTTCAAATCAGCATGAAGCATCTATTAGAGTTTCGAGATGCCTAAAAATTGTGCTTGAATTAGAGACACATCATTCACAAAAACTGCTCAATTTCTCTCTGTTAAAGGGAATTGTCTCAAAAAATAATTGCAGCACAGACACTTTCAGATTAACTGTATCAGTAAGAAATAACAGTTGCCATGGTAACAGTATATGAATCTCACTCAACCATTCAGACCTCTCAGTCCTTTCAGACCACTACCTGGTAACATTGAGCACTATTGGTACTTACAATCCTGTGGCTAGATGTCCTTGACAATAGAGGTCCCTTGTCCAACTTTCACGCTGAGTGATAACAGAGGCAGAGACACAGGATGGTGGCCCAGCAATACTCATGGCCCTGTTGAATTAAATACAGGGTAGGTCTACTGGTACTTACATATGTAATGTAAGCGTTCACTGGGCACTTTCCCCTTCTGCAAGGGCCTTCTGCAAGGGCCCCGCTCATCCAATGACATAATATTCTATACAAATGATTTTTCTGTCAAAGAACAAGTAATGCAAATTGCTTTGAAAGTGAAGTTGTCATCATTTTAGGAGAAAGAAGGTATAGATCTATGAATATCTTTCCTGCCTCAAGTTACAAGCCAGAAGACTTCTCAGACCTCTAACAAGAGCCTTAGAATAAATATACAACCCCTTTAATTAAGGATACCTAATGTCCTCCATTCATCCTAATATTAAAGGGGAAGGAACTAATATCGCACCCATGGGTGACAGGTGGGGGCACTATTTATTATAAAATAGAGTGAGGGTGGACATGCCATTGTCCTCCCTCCCCCCAAATAACGGCATGACACTTTCCCCCTGGTTGGCTAGGGATCCCCAATCCCCAAGCCACCCCTTATAAAAATAAATAACCTTAACAACCCCCCTTCAACCTAATAATTAAAATCATGAAAGTAACACTAAATGAGTAGATCAAGAGAAAAATGATGTCAGAGATGGATATATGATCCAATTCACAATGTACTGATTATTACAGAATACAGGAAAGGTATTATTTGTCAACAGTCTCTTGATATTCAGTATTACTTCTTGCATCTTCTAAAAGTAATAACATGTTTTGCTGGAGGAAATATTGTCATATAACAAGCTGTGAAAGGCTGTTTTTTTCCCCTGGTTAAAAAGAAAAGAAAAAAAAAAACACTTTTAATTATCATGATGTTCCAGAAAATAATGACAATGCTGCAAGAAATCTACACTGTGGTGAATACATCTGCCACTCACCCTACAGCAGTGGGTTAAGCAAAGAATAGAAGGGGGTGTAGTGTTTAGCTACAAACATAAAAACATTAAATTAGAGTGGGACACCCATGGCAGTTATTCACAATTCTCACAAACTTCAATAAGCCTAATTTCAGAAACAGGCATAATTCTCACAGAACTATGTGAACAATTCCTTAGGATTGTATGTGGGGACAGTGAAATTCTTCTTAACATAATGATTTTTCTGGTTTTTGGGATAGCAAGGTGTGCTAATGCCTATAGTGGGCAGTGGATATTGCACTTCTGAGTATGTTAATTCTCAATACATGTCCCTATAAAATATTACATTACTCATTGTATTGTCTTTATTATTATAGTTAGAATTTACAGTAATATTTTCTCAGCAAACATTTTTGCTTTCATTTTTTTAATATTTAGATTTTTCTAAGAGTTTTATTTTTTGACTCTTCCATCAGAAGGTGCTAAAACATAAATCGTGTCACAGACTCACCTACCTGATCTCTGTTTCTGTGCCACCCCTGACATGAGAGTCGCAGTATCCACAGTGGCATGCAGACAAGGTCTCTAGGGTCCTTGGTCGTTCATGGTGACCAGTACCCTCAGTCCAGGCAGCAAGTATTATGACCCTTGACCCAATCTTTGATCCTGTATTTGGAATGTCCTTATGTACCTTACTTGTATTTTTGCTATTCTGGAGTTTTATCCCTCACCCGACCTGAACCTGAATGGCAGCCTTTGGTATACTTTAAGTATGACATTACACTGAATGAAACATTGAAATTTATTTGAATGCTATTTTTACAATTACTAAACTGCTTGTAAAATGCTACCTTGCAAAATAAGCAAATCGCATAATGTTGCAATAAATTGGTCGATGGGCACAGTTGTATTTTTAAGCCTCATATATGGTGTGTTTACTCTCTTTACTTATTTATAACCTGCCTGCTCTCTAGTCTATTAATTACTCTGCAGCATCTGTCAGCAAAATGGCTATTTAAATACCGGCCTGTGGTTTTTACAGGAACATTGATGCTCATCTAACTTTTACTATTCTCTAGTATCAGTGTATTGGCTGGCTTGCACTTTTTTCATATTCTGTTGCCTTGCCTTGTCTAGCTTCTTACCACCTTTATCATTCCGTGTGTTTGCTCTTCTTCCGTTTTTTTTTGTTACTGTTAATGCTTACAAGGAAAAAAAAAAGTTTCTGAAAAAAAGATCCTGCTTACAATTGCCCTCATCTACAACAGATATTTTTTTTTCCAATTTGACAATTTTTATTTTGCAAAGTTGAATAAGGGGGGGCACAGAAATAAAAAGGGAATGGGGATTGGGTCAAGTACACAATACATTTGCATTGTTCAGCATTGAGGGTTTACAGTCTTTGTGTTCAGAATCCCCGTCTCTCAGGAGGACGGTGTCCATTCTGGTGTGCGGTATTGTTACCCACTAAACAGTTGTTTACCCAATGTCTTGTACAATTTGGATACATACTTTCTAGTAACCTTTGGTGGGACTGTGGTTTTGAATGAAGCCGTAGGTGTACTTGTGCCCAGACGGTCGAAAGTCTTCTCCACATCCAGCGAGAGAACCACACATTTTGAGTGTTGTTTGTGAACGCTGTGTATAATGTCCAGGACCTTTCTCATGTTGTCCCCTCCCTGGCGCCCTTTTACAAACCCGACTTGGTCTTTTTTGATTACTTGTGGGAGTATGTCTCCTAGCCCGGTGGCGTAAATTTTTGCAAAGAGTTTTGTGTCTGTGTTTAGTAATGAGATGGGGTGAAAGTTTTGTGGGTGGGTGGGCGGTTTGCATGGTTTGGGCAGTGTAATGATGTGTGCCTTCAAGGCTTCCGGGGGCAGTTTCCGTCTCTCAATGGCTTCGTTGAAGGAGTTTGTAATGAGGGGCTAGGGTTAGTTGGAAGTGTTTGTAGTAGCCGTTCGCAAACCCATCTGGGCCTGGGGCTTTGTCTGCGGGCATGGAGGCCATAGCCTTCAGCACCTCTGCCTCTGTGATTGGCGCAGATAGGCAGTCTTGTTGGGCGGGGGTGAGTGTTGGCAGATTAACTTTATCTAGAAATGAGGACATTTTGGATTCTTGTGGCTGGGGTGTGTTTGGGTCATTTCTAAGGTTGTACAATGCTTCCTAGTATTTAGCAAACACGTTACTGATATCTTTTGGTGCTACTATTTTTTGGCCACTAGGAGATACCATGTATGCTATTTTTTGAGCTGCTAGCTGTGTCCTAAGTCTCTGAGCGAGCAGCTTGCTTGCTTTGTTGCCCTGCGTGTAGTTCTGTGCTTTGAGTTTTTTCAAGTGGTACCCTACTTGGTCTAGGGATATTTGATGTATGCGTCTTGTGAGTTGTGCGATTTGTTCCCGCAGCTCCTGTGTGGGTGTGATTTGGTTTTGTGTCGTGGCTCGCTGAAGGTCTGTCTGGTATGTTAGGAGTTGTGATTGAGATTTTCTTTTTAAATAGGCAGCTCGCTTTATCAGTAGCCCTCTTATCACGGATTTGTGGGCTTGCTATAGAGTATTGCGTGTCGTGTCCGCATTGTCGTTTTCATGAAAGTAGTGTGTTATTTCCTTGTTCAGTTCTGCAGTGAATCTGTTGTCTGTCAGAAGTGTAGTGTTAAGGTGCCACGGGCTCCTGTGAGTCAGGTCATAAAGGTTTTTAAGTGTCAGCTCGACTGGGGCGTGATCGAACCATTCAATCTGTCCTATTTCACAGTGGGTTACTTGATTTATCCCAACCCCAAATACGAGGCATCCATCGATGCGGGAGTAGGTGTGTACTGAGGAGAAGAATGTATATCCCCTCTCTCCGACATGGGGTGCTCTCCACACATCGTAAAAGTGGTAATCGTGTATGAGCTTTCTCATTGCCCTGCCTTGTTTCTTAAGAGGTGTGATGCGTGCTCTGGCTGAGGCCAGTGTCTATCTTGGGGTTAAACACGTGATTTAAGTCCCCACATATGATTGTGGTGCCTTGTTGGATAGTCTTTAGTTTTAGTATGATTTTATGTAGGAAGTTAGGCTGGTTTTTGTTCGGAGCGTATATATTTGCTATGGTGTATGGCATATCGTTGAGTGTGCCTATGATGATGGCGTATCTGCCTTCTGGGTCTATGTGCTGTGACTTCAGGAGGAAGGCTAAGTTTTTACTGATTAATATTGAGGTGCCCTTAGTCTTGTTCGCAGATGTGGCGTGAAATTGGGTCGGGTAGTCCTGTTGTAGTATGTTGGGGTGCGTGCCTGTCATGAAGTGTGTCTCTTGGAGGCACAGCACATCTGCTTTCCTATGTTTTATCTCTTTGTACAGGAGGTGCCTTTTTACCGGGATGTTGAGTCCTCTAACATTATGTGAATAGATCTTCACGGTGGTTGGTGGGCATGAAATTGTGTTTATGCTTGTGTGTGGAGACTATATGTGGGGGGTCCCCTCTGTCCCAGTTCCGACGAACCCAGGGGCGTCCCCATGTTACCTTTTAACGTTGTAGCATGTGTGTTGGCCTGAGGGGGAATTGTTGCTGGACCCTCAGGTTTACCCCTGGTGAGTGCCTGGCAGAGCATGATCTATTAATAGCAGACATTAGTGTTACAAACATAAATACATACATATTAATATATACATTAACAAAAACTAATAAACAATGACTTAAAACCAATTTTGCCGGCTAGGCACCCTGGTGTGGTGTGTTGGGGGTGGAAGCTAATGGCTCCCGTCTTGGCTACAGTTCTGTAGCCGCGGCCTGTGTTATCGTATGTTTAATTATGGTGACTTTTTCTTGGGTGATTTTGTTCAAAAGGCCTGTGGTTGGAGCCGCTATGAGGAGTTGCCACCCCTAGTGAGGTGTCTTGTGCATTTTTATTACGGTTTGGGCATTGGAGGATTTCTACCAGGTTTGCTCTCCTACTCTCTACCCCTTTCTTTCCCTCTTTTTTTCCCCCTCTTTTTCTCTTACTTTACTGTTCGCATAGCTTGGTGGCACGTGCTCTTTGGGTTTCGGGGTGGGGGGGAGGGGGCGAGCTCTTCCTGCTCCGAATATGATCTCAGTTAGGCTACTTCTCAGTGTTCTGTTGCCTCTGGGCCCGATTACCTGGGGGCAATGAATGGGTTGCCACCCCACATCGCCTTCCTGATCCCCCCTCCCCCCTCCCCGAGTTCAGCATCCCTTGCATGTTAGTGGGCTAACTATATATAAATGTATGCTATTTTTTGAGCTGCTAGTTGTGTCCTAAGTCTCTGAGTGAGCAGCTGACACCATTGCTGCCATAATAAAGACAAAAGGAAAACTTTTATATCACAATTATATCACATTTGTCATACACGCCTGAACCTAGTAGTGGGGTTTTAATCTCTAGGGCTGGTCTGCACAGTGCTTTCGCATGGGGGGTAGTCTAACGCTTGACTTTCCTCCATGATGGAGGGAGTCTCTGTGTCTCTCTTGTCGTGATTGGAATTTCTATGCCCCAGCTTCTGAGTATTTTCACCCCTTCTTCCGGCGTCGGTAGGATGGTTGTTTTTCCGTTCCTCTGCACCACTAGCTTCACCGGGTAGCCCCATCTGTATGGGAGGTGTTGTTGGCGAAGTTGCATGGTAATCTCTGCGAAATCCTTTCGACGTCTAAGAGTATACGCAGAGATGTCGGCATAAATCGAGATAGCTTGGTAGGTCGTCGGCAGGTCCGCCTTATTCCTAGTTCTGTTTGCTCTCATGATGTCGTCCTTTATGTGGAAGTAGTGCACTCTCAGTAAGACATCTCTGGGAGTCTCTTGTGGCAGGAAGGAGGGTTTTGGCACTCTATGTGCCCTGTCCATAAGGAACATGTCGTGGGGCACTGCAGGGGCTAGGGCTTTAAACAATCCCACGAGGTAGGCCATAAGGTCTGTCTGACTCACAGTTTCGGCGATGCCTCTGATTGCGGAGGTTGTTCCTCCTACCCCTATCTTCCATGTCTGCCATTTTCCCTTCTTGTGTTTCCAGTTTATTCGTAAGACAGTCTATTTTGGCCGCCATATTGTTATGGGCCTCTTCATATTCCGCCATTTTGTCTTCTATCGCGGACGTTCTATCTCCCAGCTCTTTAATGTCGGTGTGCAGGTTCTGTAGTGCACTCTGGAGCGTGTGCTGTAGTTTGTCAGACATTGTGTCCAGCACGGTCTGCAGGATCCCCTGTGTGACAGGCAAGTCGGCTGCTGCCGTTGCTTGGGGTGGGTTTTGGTCGTCCTCACCGCCATCTTGTGTCTCACCTTGTTGTGCAAGGCCTCGCGCTTGGTTCGTTTTTACTCCAAAGTTTTTTCGCCTTTCTCCATCTGGCGTCTTTGCTTGGGTTGGGACATGTTGTGACTGTGTGTTTCCCCTGAGTCTAGTCACCGTTTGTGGGTAGTTATGGCCTTTGCAGCGCGGAGCTCCGGCTACATGCGACCGCTCGCTCCGGAGTCCAGAACACGCCCCCCTACAACAGAGATTTTTAACTGGATAAAATAATTCTAATGGACATGTAAATCTTTCCTAGGTATACAGTCATGGGGGGAAAAGTACACTCTCTTTGAATTCTATAGTTTTACATATCAGGACATAATAACAATAATTTGTTCCTGAACCCCTTAAGGACAGAGACAATTGTACAAGTTGTGATCAAAACAAAACGTAAACAAAACCTGGAATTTGCGCTGTATGTGCTTCAACCATAATTCACCTGTTTTATATTAAGTGCACCCACACTTATTATATATAATTTTGTTCAGGAGAAACAGGGCTTTCATTTCATATCACATATTTATCTATGAAACATAATTTAATATGAAAAAAATCTAAAAAAGTATGAGAAATTAAGAAATGTTTGTATTTTTCAAGTTCTGCGTGGAATTTTAACTGCCAATGTCATAATACTGTTGGATTTTACTGAAAAAATACACATATTTGTATTCAGAAATGTATCATGAGTGCAACAGTACCCCCAATGTACAGGTTTTATATGTTTTTGGAAACTTACAGGGATCAAATATAGGGCTTTCCTCTTTTCCATGTTTGCACATGGAAATTTGCCAGATTGGTTTGCTGGGCCTATATTTCCTTTGAGACCATATGGCAGCCCACGATTGAAAATTAACCCCATCATGGCATACAATTTGTAAAAGTAGATAACCCACGGTATTCAAAACTGGGTATGTCCACTTAGTCACAAACCCTGGCCAAAATTAGCATTTATATTTTCCTGCTCTAAAACACTCATATTTGTGTAGTGTAATGTCTCACGAGTACGACACTACCCATCAAGTACAGGTTTTATGGTGATTTCAAAAGTTACAGGGTCAAACATAAAATTTGCCAATTTCTGTTTTTGTAAATTGCTATTTGCCAGATTGGCTATGTTGCCTTTGAAATGGTATGGCAGCCTAGAAATTAAAATTAACCCCACCATGATGTACCATGTGAAAAAGTAGACAGCCCAGGGTATTCAAAATGGGGTATGTACAGTCTTTTGTAGTAGCCACTTAGCCACAAACGCCTGCCAAAGTTAGCATTCATATTTAGTTTTTTGCATTTTTTTCACAAAAACTGCACTTTTACTAGTGATATAATCGTCATGATACGTTTTACTGTTTGAAAAACTCATATTTGTGTTCAGGGTAGTCTCCTGGGTATACCAATACCCCCCATGTACAGGTTTTATGGTGTTTTGTAAAGTTACAGGGTCAATATAAGTCTTGCCCATTTCAGTTTGCCAGATTGGTTTGCTGGGTCTATGTTGCCTATTGAGACCATTTGGTAGCCCAGGAATGTGAATTAACCCCCTCATGGCATACAATTTGCAAATGTACACAGCCTAGGGTATTCAAAATGGGGTATGGACAGTCTTTTGTAGTAGACACTTAGTCACAAATGCTATTAAGCAGAGTAGATAGTGGGAACCGCACTCATTCCCAGCGGCCACAGGTGCTCCGGATCAGGACCAGCAATCCCAGAATAATAGGCAAAGAAGAAAGAATCACAGGCACTCCGAATTCAAGCCGCAGGCAGTTTTATTGTAACAAAATGCAACGCAACGTTTCGACCGTAAAGATCTTTTTCAAGCTGACACCACATGGTGAAAAATGTGCTTATATAGCAAAAAGTGACAAACAGGAAATCAGTCCATAATTCAATTAGCTAATTAACAGGAATTACTAATTGATACAACACAGTTTAAAAAACATATATATAAAAAAATAAGGTTGCAAAACAAACAAGTATCAAATCTCATAATATATTCATTGTATCAAATTTAACAAACAGTAATACATCAATTACTAAATAAAAAAAACATAAATTACTATACAATTGTACAATTGCTAGGAATAGTCTGGAATGTGTATACATAAACATCCCATTGCAGCATACGAGATCATAATTTATAATCCAATGCTTAAATGAATAGCTTACCTATAAGTGCCCAAATAGAGGAGAGAGAATAACAAAATGAATAAATAGAACAAAAAATAAATACATGAAACAAATATATGATAGATATCCCCAATGCCGTCCGAACGCGGCTCACTTCCGGGTGTGTGAACCGCATGTGACGTCACTGGAACGCAAACGAGGCAACCTCTCAAAGACAGATCGGCATAAGGACCAAATTAGCGTGGCTCTGTGCTTGATCGTATAGACAACACAGTGGAGCATGCGCAATGTGCCACAAGGCACAGAGCGCATATGTACTACATAATGTATTTCCCCAGAGCGTCCGTGTGATCAAACACACAAGTCTACCGCAGACCATAAATTAAGGTCAAAATCTATAATGCACAGAGCTGTGTTGTATCAATTAGTAACTCCTGTTAATTAGCTAATTGAATTATGGACTGATTTCGTGTTTGTCACTTTTTGCTATATAAGCACATTTTTCACCATCTGGTGTCAGCTTGAAAAAGACCTTTACGGTCGAAACGTTGCATTGCATTTTGTTACAATAAAACTGCCTGCGGCTTGAATTCGGAGTGCCTGTGATTCTTTCTTCTTAGTCACAAATGCTGTCCAAAATTAGCGTTTTTATTTGTTTTTTGCATTTTTTTTTTACACTTTTACTGGTGATATCATCATCGTGATAAGTTTTACTTTTAAAAACACTCATATGTGTTTTCAGTGAAGTCTCTCGAGTATAACAATATATAACAAAATAAGCAAATCACATAATGTTGCAATAAATTGGTCGATGGGCACAGTTGTATTTTTAAGCCTCATATATGGTGTGTTTACCCTCTTTACTTATTTATAATCTGCCTGCAGATGTAAAGGTTTTATGGTATTTTGGAAAGTTACAGGGTTATATAGGGATTGACAATTACATTCTCTGGACTGTCTGCCTGGGTTGTCAGGCAGGTCCCTGAAATTATAAGTAATAAAATCAATAATAATATACAATCAGTGGCGTACATACCAGGGTCGCAGGGGTCGTGGCTGCGACCGGGCCCGGCCCACCAGGGGGCCCGGCCGCCCCTGCGACCCGGTATGTACGCACTGGGCCAGCCTCTTCTCCTGGGGGCCCCAGGAGCCGGCCACCTCCGGGCCCCCCGAGGCTGGCCCTGCTTACACCCGGCGGGCAGTCACAGTCAGGCTGGCGGGCGCGCGAGGGAGCACTCTCCCCTGAGTGCTTCCTCTTCAGCTCCCTCGCGCACCACACTGATACCGGAGCCGGAAGATGACGTCATCTTCCGGTGCCGGTATCAATACGCGGCGCGCGAGGGAGCTGAAGAGGAAGCACTCAGGGGAGAGTGCTCCCTCGCGCGCCCGCCAGCCTGACTGTGACTGCCCGCCTAGGAGCCCAGCAGCACCACTGGACCCCAGGGAATCCCCTCAGCACTCCAAAAGGTAGGGAGGCTGGGGGGATTAAATTTAAAAAAAAACATCTGTAAGTGTGTGTGTGTGTGTGTGAGTGTTAGTGTGTGAGTGTTAGTGCGTGTGTGTGAGAGTGTAAGTGTGTGTGAGTGTGTGTGTGTGAGTGTTAGTGTGTGTGTGAGTGTTAGTGTGTGTGTGTTAGTGTGTGTGTGTGTTAGTGTGTGAGTGTTAGTGTGTGAGAGTGAGTGTTAGTGTGTGTGAGTGTTAATGTGTGTGAGTGTTAATGTGTGTGAGTGTTAGTGTGTGTGTGAGTGTCAGTGAGTCTGTTACTGAGTGTCAGTGAGTGTGTTACTGTGTGTGTCTGTTACTGAGTGTGTTTGTGTGTGTTAGTGAGTCTGTTTGATGTCTGTTAGTGAGTGTGTGTTTGTCAGTGAGAGTGTATGTTTTGTAAGTGAGTGTGTATGTATGTCTGCCGCTGAGTGTCTCTGTCAGTAAATGTGTGTGTCTGTTAGCTAGTGTGTATGCATTTGTTCGTGAGAGTGTGTGCGTCTTCAGCACTTACCTTTCTCCAGCTCCGGACTCCCATGGCGCTGGGGATCTCTCCGCCTCTCAGCTCCGAATGCGCATGCACGGCAAGAGCCGCGCATGCATTCAAACCGCCCATAGGAAAGCATTACTCAATGCTTTCCTATGGACGTTCAGTGTCTTAAAATGGCGGAAGCGCCTCTAGCGGCTGTCAGTGAGACAGCCACTAGAGGCTGGATTAACCCTCAGTGAAACATAACAGTTTCTCTGAAACTGCTATGCTTTCAGCTGCAGGGTTAAAACTAGAGGGACCTGACACCCAGACCACTTCATTGAGCTGATGTGATCTGGGTGTCTGTAGTGGTCCTTTAAGTGTGTGTGCATCTGCATGCACTGGCGTACATACCGCGGTCGCAGCCCTGCAACCCCTGCGACCAGGTGCCCGCCGCCATGTGTTGCTGCCCCGGCCCGCGCAGAGTAAGCGCGAGGGGGGGGCCCACGGATCAATTTTCGCACCGGGGCCCCATGGGTCATGTGTACGCCACTGTATACAATTGATAGTTAAATGTACACATAGAATGTGTATATATATATATATATATATATATATATATATATATATATATACACACATTCTATGTGTACATTTAACTATCAATTGTATATTATTATATATATATATATATATATATATATAAACAGAGTATAGGTGCTCACTATGTACTCAAGAGACAGGAGAGGGGCTGCAGATCATCACACAAGATTTCCCCAGCCTTGTGACAAAAAAATGAAACAAAGAAGAAATGAGATAATCCGCGTCTATAATCAATGCATTAACTGGTAAGATCACATAGATATGAAAATGTATACATATATATGTTTAACAGGATCTTGTTAGTAGATGGATCTCTGAAAAAAAGCAAAAAGAGAGAATACAAACAATATAAGTGCAATGTTTTTAAATTGTGATGTAGGGAATTATGACAAAAGCACACTCACACTTTCCAGAGCTATATAGAGCTCTGCTGTTTAAGGCGTGGACGGTATAATCCCCGTCTAAGGATATACATGCAGCAGTAGTGATGGTATGTTCAGCAGTGGTGATGGTACTTTCTTGGTAAAGTGCGGTATATGAAGACATAAATAGAAACATTCAATTAGCGTAATATGTTTAGTGCAGTACTTTTTTCTAGAAAAATAATAGATGTTCTACTCACATTTTTAAGAGCATGAACCTGCTCTAGTGTAGTGGAGCGATGGTGTTACAATCCCCACCTGGGATGTACAGGACCGGAAGTATAGTAGAATTCCTAGAAACAAAAGGGATGCAAAGTAAATACCCAATAAATTCAAAATCATTAAATTTACAGGGATAAACTTTATTTACAAACAAAAAGATATATCCAAGAATATAATCTAAAATGGGTTAAAAACACACTTAAAGGACCACTATAGGCACCCAGACCACTTCAGCTCAGTAAAGTGGTCTGGGTGCCAGGACCCTTAAGTATGAAAACATAGCAGTTTCAGAGAGTTTCACTGAGGGTTAATCCAGCCTCTTGTGGCTGTCTCACTGACAGCCGCTAGAGGCGCTTCTGCGATTCTCACTGTGAAAATCACTGTGAAAATTGAGTAATGCTTTCCTATGGGCGGTTTAAATGCGAGCGCGGCTCATTCGGATCTGACGTCGGCAAGGGGAGGAGAGGTCAAAGGGGTTTTAATGACCTAATGACCCTATAGTGCCAGGAAAACAAACTTGTTTTCCTGGCACTATAGTGGTCCTTTAACGCATTTCACCATGGGGTTTCATCAGAAGTGTCACTATTATATTTCTAGAAAAAATATGTGTGTATATAATACGTGTGTGTTTGTGTATATATATATATATATATATATATATATATATATATACACACACACACACACACACACACACTTATTTCCTATATATGTATAATATATTATAAAATAATGTAAGCATTTTATAATATATGCATATATATGATTATATTCTGAGTGTATTTTGAGATATATGTGTATTATAAGTACACTTATAATGAAATCGTATATATGCATTATATATGTATAATATATTATAAAATGCTTTGATTATTTTATTATATATTATACATATATAATATATGCACAATATATTTATTTAATGTGTTTAATTTTATTTTTTTTTTATTTGTAGGTGTCAGGGGGACAGACAGTCCCCCTGCAGGTAGCTTCATAGACTTCTATTGCGGCCATGTAATCATGGTCATTACATGGCCCTGGAGGGCCGGGGTGGCCGGAGCTGCTGCAGGGGAACTGCTGGGCTCTCTGTTAGTCGTGTTGTTCACTAACACGAAACTGCTGTTAATTCAAAGTGAATTTCAAATATAAGACCAAAATAGCTAAACTGAACACATACTTGTATTTGGAGATTGTTCTAAATTTGATATTTTGGCCTAAATTATTCAGTTCTATTATAATTCACTTTGAATTCTTCACAATGTTTACTGTAATAAATTACCATGCAAGTGTCTGAAATATGATTGCATATTTTTTGTTTTTTAATATCCGTACCTTTTGCCATCCATGCTGAGCATCATATGATGTATCATATTTTACGGAAGTAATCATTCATTGCAGTATACCATGATTAAAACAAAGAATATACATTTTAGTATATGTGATACTGTGAACAAAATTGGTATGAATTCTTCCTTTTTTATTTTCAGGTGTTACCACTTTAAAAATGCCAAGGCAAGTTGCTGAAATGTACCATTTGGATGCTTGTGAGGTTCAGTTAATACATTTAAATGTGAATATTTAATTCATTTCTTTGAACACTATCAATCAATACTATTGTCTGGAAATATTAATCATGTCTATGGAGTGTATTTCTAGAAGGATGAAGTAAACCATTTTCACTGACAGCAAAACACATTATCTCCTGATGATATAAATTGTCAGAGATTTCTAAAGTAAAAGTCTCAGTACCACAACTGCCCCCTTTTGAATTTAAAATAGCTACACAATATCAAGAGAGAGTAAAACCTAAAATTATGAAAAAAGAATAGATTGAAAAATGTGAAAAATTATGTGAACACTCTGAAGGCTGAAATAACAATCTCAACGTACAAACAAATATGGCAATTTACCATACTTTATGTCAGGGTGATAAACATACAGCTCATTGGATGGATTTGGCTCAGATATGTGACCCACATGTCTTGAGTGCAATTGAGACAAAAGGAAATGCTGATTTCCCGCAATCCTAACTGCTATTTTGCACTTGCACTTTATGTACATGAGTTGACACCCAGGTCCGGTGCAAGGATTTTTGGGTACACAGACAAAGACGATTTTGGCGCCCCCACAAAAGCATTTGACCTGTGTGCCTCTTAACCCGCCTTCAGTTTCTTATTCCCTTTTTTAAATGTCTTATCCCCTGTAGTGTATCTTATCCCCTATTTTTCACCAGTGTGTGTGTCTTACACCTCCCTTGTGCATCTCTTACAACCCCTCTTTGTGTGTCTTACTTCTCCTAGCCCCTTTGTCTCCTTCTCTCCCAGCCCCTCTGTGTCTTTTACTCTTACCAGCTCCTTTGTGTGTTTCTCTTTCACCACCAGCCCATCTATCTCCCCCCAGCCCCTCAGTGTTTCATTTTCCCCTCTTTTTCCCCTCTGTGAACTTTCTCACCTCCAGGCCCATATGTGTGCCTTTCTCCCCCCTCATGTCCCTCTGTGTGTCTTTCTCCCCACTCAGGCCCCCCTGTGTGCAACTCTCCCCTCCATGTCCATTAGTTGTCCTCTCCCCTCCCCATCCCTTAGTGGTCTCCCCTTCCTAATAGTGGTACTCTTGTCCCTTAGTGTTCCTCTCCCCTCAATGTCCCTTAGTGTTCCTCTCCTCTCCCCTCCCTTCCCTGTCCCTTAATGTTTCTGACTCATCTGCAGCCCCATACACAGCAAACTGTCATGGCTTTTTTTTTTTTTTTTTTTTTTTTTTTTTTTTTTTAAAGCAATGTGAACTAATGTAGCTCTCTGTTCGGGACTTTCCTCATTATCCTGAGGAAAGTCCCGAACAGGGACTGAAACGTCGATCCACACAATTTTTAAAACTTCTTCAATTAAGAATGGAATTTTTATCTGAAGACTGTGAGTGCAAGCCAATTTGTTTATAAATACTATATATATATATATATATAAAGACATTGCTAAACACAAATACACACACCAGTCAAGCCATAAGACTAGCTTTTCCCACAGAAATCTCACTTTAACAGTGCTCTCACTACTGCAAGGGATTCTGGGTAGGCGTATGCATATGAGCTCAACAAAGAACCCTATGTTTGCCTCAATTCCACTTTATACATGGATTCCTTGGAGCATGCATTTGCTGTATACAACAGCTTTGAAGCACAACTCAGGAAGAGGAGCAAAGCCAGTGAACAATTAATGGACAGCTGTTTTGTTGTTAATGCAACTCATCAGCATGAGGTTGGTTGCTATGGAGGCTTGGCATTACTTGTAAAGTACCGTATATACCCGAGTATAAGACGAGTTTTTCAGTACATTTTTTGTGCTGAAAAACCCCCACTCGTCTTATACTCAAGTTAATGTCTGTATTATGGCAACTTATATTTCCATAATTCAGACCAGGACCGCCGGGCTCATTGCAAGCACGGCGGTCCTGTTGGGGGCTGGCAGAGAGCTGAAACTTACCTTTACAGCAGCTCCTGTCAGCTCCCTTTTTTCACCTCCTGTCCGGTCAGCTCCCCACTGCAAGTCTTGCGAGAGCCGCGGGGTCAGAGCGTTGCCACGGGTTACCGTGGCAACGCTCCGCGCGGCACTCAGACCGTGAGACTTGCTGACAGGGGAGCTGACCGGACCGGAGGTGAGAGAAGGGAGCTGACAGGAGCTGCAGGAAAGGAAAGTTACAGCTCGCTGCCAGCCCCCAACAGGACCGCCGTGCTTGTAATGAGCCCGGCGGTCCTGGTCTGTATTATGGCAATGTAAGCCCCCCTCCCTGGCCAGCTAACAAGCAGGGAGGGGGGACGAAAAAATATAAATAAAAATTTAAATACTAAAATAAAAATATATTAATATTATTAAAAGAAAATAATAAAAATAAAATAAAATATAATATATATTAAAAAAATAATATTAAAATAATAATAATTTTAAAAACCTATCAAGCACTGAAAGCATATACGTTCTAACTACATGAGTTTGTTTCTTACATGTCACTCAAAAAAAAAGAAAAAAATGTGCCGTTTACACTGCCACGTATTTGTCACACTATGAAAATGCCTGCAGTTGCTGTCGTGGCTCTGCATGACTACTGTTTTATGTTATCTGCTGCACAAATAAAATAAAGAATTTAAAAAAAAATAATAATTTAAAAAAAAATAATAAAAATGCCCACCCCCCACCAAGGCTCTGCATCACACACACAAACTGCATTCATACACACTACACACATTGCATTATATACACTGCATTCATACACACTACACACATTGCATTCATACACACTGCATTATATACACACACTACACACACTGCATTCATACACACACTGCATTCATACACACATACACACACACACACACACACACACTGCATTCATACAAACACACTGCATTAATTATATAAACACACTGTAAATAAATATTCAATTAATATAATTTTTTGGGGATATAGTTTTATTTAGAAATTTACCAGTAGCTGCTGCATTTCCCACCCTAGTCTTATACTCGATTCAATACGTTTTCCCAGTTTTTTGGGGTAAAATTAGGGGTCTCGATTTATATTCGGGTCGACTTATACTCGAGTATATACGGTACATACCAAAAGAGTTGTGGAAAAAAGTGTGGATGAAAACCCCTTCCACCTGAAGTAAGTGGACAGTTAATACATTGCTAAACACAAATACACACACCAGTCAAGCCATAAGACTTTCTTTCCCACATAAATCTCACTTTAACAGTGCTCTCACTACTGCAAGGGATTCCAGGTAGGCGTATATGGGAAGACTGAGCTGTAGGCAGAGCCTGAAATTGTTGGAAGGGTTACCTGGCCTATAAATAAACATAGAAACATAGAATGTGACGGCAGATAAGAACCATTCGGCCCATCTAGTCTGCGCAGTTTTCTAAATACTTTCATTAGTCCCTGGCATTATCTTATAGTTATGATAGCCTTATGCCTATCCCACGCATGCTTAAACTCCTTTACTGTGTTAAACTCTACCACTTCAGCTGGAAGGCTATTCCATGCATCCACTACCCTCTCAGTAAAGTAATACTTCCTGATATTATTTTTAAACCTTTGTCCCTCTAATTTTAGACTATGTCCTCTTGTTGTGGTAGTTTTTCTTCTTTTAAATATAGTCTCCTCCTTTACTGTGTTGATTCCCTTTATGTATTTAAATGTTTCTATCATATCCCCCTGTCTCGTCTTTCCACCAAGCTATACATGTTAAGATCCTTTAACCTTTCCTGGTAAGTTTTATCCTGCAATCCATGAACCAGTTTAGTAGCCCTTCTTTGAACTCTCTCTAAGGTATCAATATCCTTCTGAAGATATGGTCTCCAGTACTGTGTACAGTACTCCAAGTGAGGTCTCACCAGTGTTCTGTACAATGGCATGAGCACTTCCCTCTTTCTACTGCTAATACCTCTCCCTATACAACCAAGCATTCTGCTAGCATTTCCTGCTGCTCTATTACATTGTCTGCCTACCTTTAAGTCCTCAGAAATAATCACCCCTAAATCCCTTTCCTCAGATGTTGAGGTTAGGAATCTATCAAATATTATGTACTCTGCCCTTGGGTTTTTACGTCCAAGATGCATTATCTTGCACTTATCGCACTTATCCACGTATAGCCCCCCCCCTCCCCCTTCCTCTTGGCCAATACTTCATGGCTCAGTACAGAACTTTATACAAAAAAAGTATTTTTGGCCACGCTATCCCTGACATTCAACATGTATTTAGCTCACTTTCAGCCTTTCAGTGATACTTCAATTTTCTTCATGCATTCTGCTTATTGTACTCAACCCTCGGTCAGCCATATCGTATTTCCTCATATGCAACTCAGTTAGTCACCCTGCATTTTAATAATATTTATTATAATAAATGCTGTGCCATATATTCAGTTTTTCTTATTTGCAGCTTATTATTGTCAGCCCACATGGCCTTGGTTATACTTGTCAGCTTTGAGCAGATCAGCATTTGTTTCGTAGGTTTACGAGGCCTCATTAGTACCTATATGTATTCTATATGTCTGACATCTGGGTATTCAGGCACTCATTGGGCCTGCATTGTTTATAATTATATGGCTAGGTGTTGCAACTGATGGTCTAAATTTATGTCAGGCTCAAACTTAGGCCTTTAGGTGTCACCAATAACCATACTAAATTGCATGCGGTCTACTCAAATATTTGCAACATTCATTAAACCCCATTTAAAAGCTAATAAAACAAGTATTAAAATAAGATAAGTACACGTTTGCATGCAAAAAAAGTAAAAAAATAAAAATGTGTAATGTTTAATATATATATATATATATAGATGCATACGCTAAATACAGTGGGTAGATAATGGCTCCAATGAAGTGTGCAAGTAACTTACAGACTTTAGAGCTCACCCTTGGCTCTATGTATAATGCTCAGTAATGGATATGGTGGGCATCTTCATGTAAGGTGAAATTATGAAGTCCCCATGGGAAATGCAGGACCTCACACATATACATTTATATTAGGCCCTTACTTGGCCTTCCACATCATATGCTTCATACGGCCGTCAGGGGGCAACCTACTGCGACCGCCATATTAGGACATTTACGTGTATTGTGATCAGTGGTACCATGTTAGTCAAATGCCTCATCATTATCATCTCTAATAAATTGTCCTGCCATTACGGGCCTCTCACTGGTTACATAGTTACATAGCTGAAAAGAGACTTGCGTCCATCAAGTTCAGCCTTCCTCACATATGTTTTTTGCTGTTGATCCAAAAGAAGGCAAAAAAACCCAGTTTGAAGCACTTCCAATTTTGCAACAAGCTAGGAAAAAAATTCCTTCTTGACCCCAGAATGGCAGTCAGATTTATCCTTGGATCAAGCAGTTATTACCCTACATTGAAAGATTATATCCTTGAATATTCTGTTTTTGCAACTATGCACCTAGTAGCTGTTTGAACATCTGTATGGACTCTGATAAAACCACTTCTTCAGGCAGAGAATTCCACATCCTGATTGTTCTTACAGTAAAAAAAAAAAAAAACTTTCCTTTGCCTTAGACAAAATCTTCTTTCTTCTAGTCTAAACGCATGACCTCGTGTCCTATGTAAAGTCCGGTTTGTGAATAGATTTCCACACAATGGTTTGTATTGGCCCCGAATATATTTGTATAATGTTATAATATCCCCTCTCAGGCGACGTTTTTCTAAACTAAATAGGTTTAAATTTGTTAACCTTTCTTCATAGCTGATATGTTCCATTCCTTTTTCTAGTGCCATAATATCCTTCTTTAGAACAGGTGCCCAAAATTGCACAGCATATTCAATGTGTGGTCTTACCAGTGATTTATAAAGAGGCAAAATGATATTCTCGTCCCGAGAATGAATGTCCTTTTTCATGCATGACAATACCCTACTGGCCTTGGCCACTGCTGATTGACATTGCACATTGTTGAATAGTTTGTTGTCTATAACAATTCCCAAGTCCTTTTCGTGTGTTGTTATGCCTAATTTGCTTCCATTAAGGGTATACGTTGCTTGTGTATTCTTTACGCCGAAGTGCATAACTTTGCATTTTTCAACATTAAATTTCATCTGCCATTTGAGTGCCCAGTCCTCAAGTCTATCTAAATCCCTCTGCAGCAAAGTAATATCTTGCTCACATTGTATTATTTTACAAAGTTTTGTGTCATCTGCAAACACTGAAACATGACTTTCAATGCTGTCTTCAAGATCATTTATAAACATGTTAAATAGAAGGGGTCCCAGAACAGACCCCTGAGGGACACCACTTGCCACCTCTGTCCAGCTCGAAAATTTACCATTAACGACAACTCTTTGTACTCTGTTTTTAAGCCAATGTTCTACCCAAGAACAAGCATTTTCATCTAGACCGACTTCCTTGAGGAAGTCGGTCTCTGTGGAACTGTATCAAATGCCTTGGCAAAATCCAAATAGATCACATCCACTGCAACACCCTGATCTATACTTCTACTTACTTCTTCGTAGAATGCAATCAAGTTAGTTTGACACGACCTGTGCTTCATAAAACCGTGCTGATTTTTGCTGATAACCATGTTCTTCTCAAGGAATTCTTGAATATTATCCCTTAATAACCTTTCAAATATTTTACCACCATTTTAGCCACCGAAATTAAGCTCACAGGTCTATAATTTCCAGGCAAGGATTTTGAACCCTTTTTGAATATAGGAACCACATCTGCCTTCCTCCAATCCTCCGGAACACTTCCTGAAAGAAAAGAATCTTGAAAGATTAAAAACAGAGGTTCACTTATTTCTACACTTAGTTCCTTAAGTACACGTGGATGGATACCGTCAGGCCCTGGAGCTTTGTTTATATTAACTTTCTTTAGTTGCTGCAGCACCTTGTCTTGAGTTAACCAATTACAATTATTCTGCAAGTTTTTAGTAGCAATCATTTGCACATCTATTGCCATGGGTTCTTGCTTAATATATACAGAGGAGAAATAGTTATTTAAAATTCCTGCCTTTTCCTGGTCTTCATTAACTAACACCCCCGTTTCAGTTTTTAGTGTACCTACACTTTCGTTTTTGGGTTTTTTAGAATTTATGTACTTAAAAAATGCTTTGGGGTTGGTTTTGCTCTCTTTAGCTATCATTTTTTCATTTTGAAGTTTAGCAAGTCTAATTGCCTTTTTGCACGCATTATTTGCTTATATCTTTTATAAGATGCATCTGATTTGTCCGATTTAAATGCTTTAAATGCCCTTTTAAAGTTGGTTATATGCATGCTATGATATGGAGCAGGTCTGTTATTGTTCTTCACTATGTATGAATTGCAACTGTTCCACAGCTCAACAACCATTAATCAACCCATCTTTTATAAGTTCATACATCTGTTAATTCTCATATTTCCCTTATGTGGCCACCCTGCTACTCATAAATTGCAAGAGACCTCTCTCAGCCTTCTACTCCTCTACTTTTGACACACAGCCTTCACTACATATGCTTCAAACTCCCTTTGGCGGGCTTACCGCTAGAATCCAATTTTGGCATTTCTGCCGCTCAGGGGTTATATATTTAAGAAAACCATTCAATGTAAATAATAAAATAATAACATCAATAAAAAAGAAAAAAAAAGAAAAATCACAGTCCATTCCTACAACCTTGGTAATGTTAACCTACATTTGTTCATGCCATAATTGGTACATGTCATCATTATCCACCCGGCAGCTCAAGACTTACACAACTTACATTTGGCCTTTCACTTTTTTTTTTACCTCTATGCTCTCCATAGGCTACATACGGCCCTCCGCAGGCAATGTACTATGACACTCCACTATGACATCCACTAATTTAGGCAATTACATACGACATAAGACTTACATTTAGCACTACCTGCCTTCCGCTGCAATACCTCTACTCACGGCCCTCACTCCATATGTTACATTGGCCATTTGCAGACATTCCACTATGACACAATTTTGGCCCCTCATTTGGGCAACTACATATGACATAAGACCTACATTTAGCACTCCCACCTTCTGCTGCAAATCCTCTACTCGTGGCCCTCACTAGGCCTTAATACGTTGCATACGTGTCAGGATCGGGACAGGGATCCAACACGCAGAGTACAAACAGGTACAGGATACGTATACCGGACCTTAGAATGGCCGGACTAACGTACGGAGAGTATAGAGAATGGTCAGAGACAAGCCGAGGTCGAGGGAACGAGAGGACAGGTAAGCGAGGAACAAGCCGGGTCAAGGATAACAGAGGTAAACAGAGTAAGTCAAACAAGCCGGGTCGGAACCAAAGGGATAACAGAAAATACCAGAGCACTGTGTGACTAGACAGGCTAGAACCACGACAGGGCAATGAGTAAATGGGAGAAGCAAGTTTAAATACCCTGGCTCGGAGGGAGAGACACGCCTCCGACGAGATCTGATTAGTCTCTAAAGGATTGAGTGACAGGTCGTTCCGGGCTGGCGTCATGACGTCGGTTTCCGGACGTCCTGCTACAAAAGGAAGTGACTCCCTCGCGGCCGGCGTTTACGTGACCGGGTGGACCGCGAGGAACAGAGGAAACAGCCCGTCCGGACGGATAGACGTCTAAGTCTCTACCTCTCTCGGAGGTAGAGACTTCAGGTACCCTGACAGTACCCCCCCTCTCAGATACGCCCACCGGGCGGAAGGAACCGGGACGAGATGGGAAGCGGGAGTGAAACGCCCTGCGGAGACGAGGAGCATGAACATCCTCTTGAGGTACCCAACTCCTCTCCTCAGGACCATATCCCTTCCAATCGACCAGATATTGTACTCTCCCCCGGGAGATTCGAGAATCGATAATAGAGTTAACCTCATATTCCTCCTGACCCTCCACCTGAACAGAGCGAGGAGAGGACGTTGTGGAGGAAAATCTGTTGCAGACTAGTGGTTTCAGCAATGAAACATGAAATGAGTTAGGGATGCGTAAGGCAGTCGGAAGAGCTAGACGATACGCAACTGGGTTAATCCGAGTCAGCACCCTGTAAGGTCCAATATAACGAGGAGCGAACTTCATGGAAGGTACTTTTAAACGGATGTTTCTTGTACTCAACCATACTCTATCGCCTGGAACAAACACCGGAGCCGCCCTTCTACGTTTATCGGCGTGTTTCTTAACCAGCATAGAATTGTGCAGAAGAATTTGTCGAGTCTGATCCCACAACTTCCTCAAATTGGCAACATGAACATCAACCGACGGTATCCCTTGGGAAGGGGTGGCCGAGGGAAGAATAGATGGATGAAAGCCATAATTCGTGAAGAAGGGGCTTGAATGAGTAGAATCACAAACGAGATTGTTGTGTGCAAACTCCGCCCAAGGAATCAAACCAACCCAATCGTCCTGGTGTTCAGAAACAAAACAACGTAAATATTGTTCAATTTTTTGGTTGGTGCGTTCAGCAGCTCCGTTAGACTGAGGATGATAGGCAGAAGAGAAATTCAATTTGATACCCAGTTGAGAGCAGAAGGACCTCCAAAAACGGGAAACAAATTGGGAACCTCTGTCAGATACAATTTGGGAGGGTATCCCATGTAAACGAAAAATCTCCCTTGCGAATATCTCTGCCAATTCGGGTGAAGACGGGAGTTTAGGCAGAGGAACGAAGTGAGCCATCTTGGTGAATCTGTCAACCACGGTGAGAATGACAGTCTGTTTTTTAGAGATAGGTAGATCGACAATGAAGTCCATAGCTAAACAGGACCATGGTTTCTCTGGAACCTCTAAGGGATGCAGAAATCCACATGGAAGCGTATGAGGATGCTTAGTCTTAGTACAGACCTCACAAGTATCGATGAAATCTTTAATATCCTTACGTAAAGCAGGCCACCAGAAATCTTTGGAGATTAAAGCATACGTCTTGCGAATGCCAGGATGCCCAGCTACCTTGCTGTTGTGGAAACACCGTAACACTTCCAGTTGGAGAGCAGGAGGAACGAAGTGTCTATCCCCAGGAGTCTGTTTAGGAGCTAGATGTTGTAACTTTATGATCTCGGTAAGCAACGGAGAATGAATCCTGAGATTCGTGTTAGCGATGATATTACATTTAGGAACTATCGAGGAAAGAACTGGCTCAACTATAGTGGACGGTTCATATTGGCGAGATAAAGCATCGGCTTTGGAGTTCTTAGAACCAGGTCTATAAGTAAGCACATAATTGAAGTGAGTCAGGAATAGGGACCAACGAGCTTGCCTGGCGGATAGGCGTTTAGCCTCCCCAATATAGGACAAGTTCTTGTGGTCCGTTAAAATAGTAACAGGATGTAAGGTCCCCTCTAATAAATGCCTCCACTCCTTAAGAGCCATAATGACCGCTAACAGTTCCCTGTCACCGATGTCATATCTGCTCTCTGGACCAGATAGTTTCTTAGAGAAAAACCCACAAGGGTGTAACGGTTTGTCCACCCCTAACCTTTGTGACAGAACAGCCCCTACTCCCGTCTCAGAGGCATCGACCTCGAGTAGGAACGGCAGAGTCGTATCAGGATGCACCAAAATTGGAGCAGAAGCAAAAAGTTCCTTGAGCGTCTTGAAAGCAACAAGAGCCTCAGTAGACCAGGTCTTAGTATTAGCCCCTTGTTTGGTCATATTGGTAATAGGCGCAATAATAGAAGAGTATCCCTTAATAAAGCGCCTATAATAATTAGAGAAACCAATAAACCTCTGAATAGCCTTGAGTCCCTTAGGCAATGGCCAATCTAAAATAGATTCGAGTTTGTCAGGATCCATCTTAAAGCCTTCCCCAGAAATCACGTACCCAAGAAAGTCTATCTGAGACTGGTCAAAACTGCATTTCTCCAATTTACAGTATAGGCCATGCTGCAGAAGTTTGAGCAATACCTTTCTGACTTGTCTGTGGTGGGTCTCAATCTCCCTAGAGTGTATAAGTATGTCATCCAGGTATACAATGACACAATCATGTTGAAACTCCCTAAGAACTTCATTAATCAAATCCTGAAAGACTGCCGGGGCATTACAAAGACCAAATGGCATAACCGTGTATTCATAGTGACCATAACGGGTATTGAACGCTGTCATCCACTCGTGTCCATCCTGGATTCTCACCAAGTTATACGCCCCTCTGAGATCTAACTTGGTGAAAATTTTAGAGCCCTTTAAACGATCAAACAGCTCGGTAATCAAAGGAATGGGATAGGCATTTCTGATGGTTATCTTATTCAAACCTTGGTAATCAATACAAGGTCTCAAAGTACCATCCTTCTTTTTAACGAAAAAAAACCCAGCCCCGGCGGGGGAAGAGGATCTCCTAATGAATCTTTTTTCTAGATTCTCATGAATATATTCCTCTAGAACTGAGTTCTCTTGAGTGGATAGAGGATATACATTGCCCCTCGGAGGCATAGTACCAGGTAAAAGCTTAATTTTACAATCAAATGACCTGTGTGGAGGTAAGGTATCGGCATTCTTCTTGTCGAATACAGCTTTTAAGTCCTGGTAGATGAACGGTATCTGTCCCTCTGTAGACTGAGTGGAACTACCCTGACCCCATGAGAGTATCTCCCCTAACTCCCAATCGATAATAGGGTTATGTCTTTTTAACCATGGGTACCCCAGGACTATGGGGACCGAAGGGGACGAAATGAGCATAAGTGATAAGTTCTCCTGTGTAAGATACCAACAGTTAAGTTAACGGGTATAGTCTCACGGGAGATAACAGGCTCAAGTAAAGGTCTACCATCTATGGCCTCAACGGCCAAGGGTGTATCCCTTAACTGGGATGGGACAGTGTGTTTAGTAGCAAAGGCTTGGTCGATAAAATTCTCAGCAGCTCCGGAATCTATCAAAGCCATAGTCTTTAGTACTCCCTTCTCCCAAGTTAAAGAAACTGGTAGCAGAAGCCTGTGATCTTTATAATTAGGAGTAGAGGACAAAATAGAAACACCCAAGGCCTGTCCTCTAGAGAAACTTAGGTGCGAGCGTTTCCCGAACGATTAGGACAATTCAGGCGTAAGTGACCTCTGACTCCACAATACATGCATAATCCCTCTCTTCTCCTGTACTGTCTCTCTTCTTCTGAGAGGCGAGTACTGCCTATCTGCATAGGTTCAGGAAACAGTGAGGTAGTGGAATCAGGACTTTGAAATGCGAGAGCTAATTTAAAGGAAGGTCTAAGGTTCCTCTCTCGAGTGTTTTGTCTCTCTCTTAAACGCTCATCAATACGAGAAATGAACGAAATTAAATCCTCCAAATTTTCAGGGAGTTCTCTAGTAGCAACCTCATCAAGGATTACGTCTGATAACCCGTTCAAAAATACATCTATATAAGCCTGCTCATTCCACTTAACTTCTGACGCCAGAGACCTGAACTCTAGTGCATAATCCACGAGAGTTCGGTTCTCCTGTCTCAGGCGCAACAGTAATCTGGCTGCATTGACCTTTCTACCAGGGGGGTCAAAAGTTCTTCTAAAGGCAGCTACAAAGGCATTATAGTTATATACTAACGGGTTATCGTTCTCCCATAGTGGGTTGGCCCATCTCAGAGCTTTCTCAATGAGTAAGGTGATAATAAATCCAACCTTTGCCCTATCTGTAGGATAGGAGCGAGGTTGTAATTCAAAGTGGATACTGATCTGGTTAAGGAAACCACGACACTTCTCAGGTGAGCCACCATAACGTACTGGTGGTGTAATACGGGAAGAGGCACCTACAGTGGCTACCTCTAGGCCTGAGCTCACAGGAGAAATAGAAGTAGTACGCGTCTCCTCTGGCGGGTTATTAGCACGAGACAATAACGCCTGTAGTGCTAGCGCCATCTGATCCATTCTGTGCTCCATGGCTTCGAACCTAGGATCAGAAGGACCAAGCTGACTGTTTGTACTTGCAGGATCCATTGGCCCTGTCGTAATGTCAGGATCGGGACAGGGATCCAACACGCAGAGTACAAACAGGTACAGGATACGTATACCGGACCTTAGAATGGCCGGACTAACGTACGGAGAGTATAGAGAATGGTCAGAGACAAGCCGAGGTCGAGGGAACGAGAGGACAGGTAAGCGAGGAACAAGCCGGGTCAAGGATAACAGAGGTAAACAGAGTAAGTCAAACAAGCCGGGTCGGAACCAAAGGGATAACAGAAAATACCAGAGCACTGTGTGACTAGACAGGCTAGAACCACGACAGGGCAATGAGTAAATGGGAGAAGCAAGTTTAAATACCCTGGCTCGGAGGGAGAGACACGACTCCGACGAGATCTGATTAGTCTCTAAAGGATTGAGTGACAGGTCATTCCGGGCTGGCGTCATGACGTCGGTTTCCGGACGTCCTGCTACAAAAGGAAGTGACTCCCTCGCGGCCGGCGTTTACGTGACCGGGTGGACCGCGAGGAACAGAGGAAACAGCCCGTCCGGACGGATAGACGTCTAAGTCTCTACCTCTCTCGGAGGTAGAGACTTCAGGTACCCTGACAATACGGCCCTCCGCAATTTACTACAACACAATTTTGGCCCCTCATTTGGGCAATTACAAACAAAGTTTCCTCCTTTACAAGAGTCTACTTGATATGATGTGTGACTATTCCTCTCTGCCTGTAATGACATGAAGGGGTGCTGCCCTGGAACAGCACTGTCACTTTAAATGTGGGAACCAATGCAGCAAAGAAATAAATGCCAAGACACAAAGGAATAGGGTAAATCAAGAGATAAAGGGGCATGGTTTGGCCACGAGAGAAGATGGCTGCTTAGGGGACGAGCTCCGACCCACACAGCCATTACAGCAAGCTACTGCATTAGCACGGCACAATAATGGGGCACACAAAACGCCCAGACGGTCCCAGACACCCAGGACTCGCCCGAGCAACTCCCAGATGGGACCCATGGACGGATACCTGGCTCCGTCGGCGGCCGGGCACCACGAGGTGGCGGGCGCAAGTATGGCTGACTCCCCGACCCGCTCACTCACCTCTGAGCTGGCTGAACCCTCGCTGGCTGACATAAGCACGGACATCAGAGCCCTGGCAGCGGCAATGGTGACGAAGGAGGATATCTCTGATACCCTGCACGTGGCAATCCGCACGGAGGTAACCTCACTCAGGGCTGAAATTACAGCGCAAGCTAATAGGATGCAGGTAGCTGAATCAACTGTACAGGCCATGGGAGACAGGGTGGAAGCCTCAAATCTTGCATTGCACAGGCAAGGTAATATTCTCTTACAATTAAGACGGCAAACAGAAGATTTTGACAAGATCAAACATAAGGGTCCGCGGCCTACCTGAGCCTGAAGGAGGCGAAGACGTAGAAGCCACATTACAGACACTGTTCCGTGACATCCTGGGACCGGAGGCACTGGAGTCCATAGTGTTTGACAGGGCACACAGGGCTAACAGAGCTCGCGCAACTGATAACACACCACGAGACATTATATGCTGTCTGCACGCCTACAAACTAAAAGAGAAAATAATGAACAAAGCCCGTTCGAGACCTACCTGGCGATTTCGTGACGCAGAGGTGGCCCTTTATCAGGACCTGTCACCCCTTACGCTCGAAGCCCGCAGGGCCCTGAGACCGGTCACTACGCTACTCAGGGACAGAGGGATCCCATATAAATGGGGTTTCCCCTTTATGCTTTTAGCCAGACATCAAGATGAATGGTTCCCACTAAGGTGGCCAGAAGAGGTGCCCAGATTTCTACAGCGCCTCAACCTCCCACCGACAGAAGTCACCGACTGGATCCTGGGGCCGACAGATCAGAGGCAGGGGCCCCAAACTCCAGGCCAACAGCGCAGAAGACGAGACAACACACCACGGCACCCGCAGACTCGCAGGCAACTGATGCCCACGGATCTGGAGGAGTGAGGGACAGAGGGATCCCATATAAATGGGGTTTCCCCTTTATGCTTTTAGCCAGACATCAAGATGAATGGTTCCCACTAAGGTGGCCAGAAGAGGTGCCCAGATTTCTACAGCGCCTCAACCTCCCACCCACAGAAGTCACCGACTGGATCCTGGGGCCGACAGATCAGAGGCAGGGGCCCCAAACTCCAGGCCAACAGCGCAGAAGACGAGACAACACACCACGGCACCCGCAGACTCGCAGGCAACTGATGCCCACGGATCCGGAGGAGTGAGGATAGGAATCCCTCCTACACCCTCCGGGCAAGAAAGGCCGACCACGACACATGCACCCTTCCCGAGCTTGCAGACCCTTACGGACACCTGAGTCATCCTGTATACCACGGAACACAGATAAGTACTGCTTGCACACATACACTAGCGGGGACATTTACATGAACACCCATGGCTGGGCATAGCAGCACAATAGTAGCATATCCCTTGGGATGGAAAGCTCCTCCAGGTCGATTGGGTTGGGGGACCTGATGGGGGAGGGGTACACCATCATGCACGCACGCTGCGGCCCTTGGAGGGACAAATCAGTATGTGCCTGCAGAATACACACTGAGGCGCTACATAAGACTGCTGGACGTTTCCAGGACACTCGAACTCATAATGCAGCGAAGTACTTTTGGTACTGCGGGAGTGCTCTTGTCGTGCCACAACACTATTCTAAAGGCTACCTGGAGAATTGTCTGGGGGGTGGTTGGAGGGAGGTGGGAGGCACCTAGAGGAACATATACATAGGAAATTATTTTGCTGAAAATGTTTTACTGGGTTATGCTGGGTGTGACGGTCTTACGAAAGGGAGCCAGGTTATGATAGTAGGCTGACCAAGAGCTAAGGGGATGGTGGGATGTGGGGAGGGACGGGATGGCACTCAAACTATACTGTCCTAGGCTTTACTCTTTTCAAGTAGATAAAACATTGAAGTCCAGTTTGGCTAGGTGAGGGCGGAGATGGGAAACCGGAAAGTGATGAGATGCACTGTATATTTGATGTACCGTACTCTGTATAGAAACATGATTCCCCAATACAGCACTATCACCGCCTACAAGTGCATACACCTACACTGTAGCCGGGCACTCGTCTGCCCACAGGACCTCTCCCCCCACTGACAGGCCACTCAACGCCAGCCTCCTGACCCTGGGGGCACTTGCCAAGGACCTCTCTGTGGGTCACGGGATCCCATGATAAACACTCCCTCACCCAACCCCGCCCACCACGACCCACAACACGCAGCAGGTCAACCTCACACTACGCTAACCACACAGACGCAAGGAAAGATCCCTGGGGGACGAAAGAATTGTCGACATAAGACACACCAATAACCACTTACACTGCATTAGACAACTGGACATTAGCCCGCGCCCCGTTATAACGTGACCATATAGATCGTTAGTCTAGGAGATCTAGCTACCAACATTAGATTGGAAACATGTGGGACGCGGACATCTCACTGAGTATGCCACACACACTACTACAAACCCTAGACACTGAGCTCCTGCAACTCTGCAGGCGAACACACTGGACTCTGGTTTCACCACCCCTGACTAGACCTGTGTAGACACAACTAATGGGGGACCCAACTCCGCGGCTGCCCTAGCTCAACTAGGAGATGGTACGGTCTTGAAATCCACCCAGCTACACAGGACCCCCTCATATTGAGTGGAAATTTCACTACTGAGGTCACACTTCTGTGGCCTCATATCGGAGACCTCTCGGGTCGGGCCGAATCGGGCGCGGATCGAGCTGTGCCCAATTCCTGGGTGTCCTAACTCTTTGGTGTCATAACCCTTCTCTTACTTTTCTGTAATCGCACACCCTCTACCCCCCCCCAAAAAACCTCTCCTCTACCCACCCTTCCTTCCCCCCCCCATAGCGGTGGGGGTGCGCACGGGCATCTAGACCTAGGACACCAGAACAAGACCGACATAAGAAATGCACACGCAATCGCACTCACTCCATGGCTTACACGGCCGCGCCCCTTCACGTCTTAACGCAGAACTGCCGAGGCCTTAACACGCCTGAGAAGCGCTCACATCTCCTGCGAGAACTTCACCGTAAACGGGTCTCGGTAGCGATGCTACAAGAAACGCACCTCAGAACAGAGGATACCCAACCAACTACCACAGCACCCACCCTGATGCCCGGAAGGCAGGAGTAGCGATACTGGTAGCCGCTAATATCCAATTCACCCTGATGGACCAACTCGCGGACCCTAATGGCAGATTTCTTTTTATCAAAGGCACAATTTCGGGAAAAAATTACACCTTTGCCTCTATCTATGCGCCAAATGTACAGCAGGCGACGTTCCTGAGCAAAACGATCCGCCAACTGGCAACGTTTACGGAAGGATCACTCGTCATAGGGGGGGACTTCAACGCACCGCTTGACCCACTAGTCGACTCATCGACTGGACACAGCAGTATACCACAAACCGCGATCAGGGCAATAAAGAAGACCCTGCGAGACCTGAGACTAGTGGACGCATGGCGAACCCTACACCCGACAGTCCGGGACTATACACACTACTCGGCCATACACAGGAGATATTCGCATATTGACTACGTTCTCATACAGCAAGAAGGGCTACAACGTTTGCAGTCAGCTGAAATTGTACCGACACCGTGGTCGGACCACAGCGCAGTGTCCATCAATCTGGACTCCCCTCTATTCAGGCCCACTAAGACGGCATGGAGACTGAATGAGTCGCTCTTATCAGATCCGGAAGTGAAGTCACTTCTGACAGAACATCTAAACAACTACTTTACTGAAAACGATACAGAAGACGTGTCGAAAGTGACGCTTTGGGAAGCACACAAGAGCGTGCTCAGGGGGCATCTCATGAGGATTGCATCACGCAAAAAGAGGGAAGCGCAGCAACACATGCTGGAACTCACCGACCAGATATCAAAACTAGAAACACAACACAAGCGGTCACAACTCAAGGAGCACTATCGCTCGCTGCTGGACACCCGCCGACAGCTGGCCTAACTGGTGGCCCGCAAACACCACAGAGCGACACAGCAATCCAAGGCCTTCTTCTACATCCACGCTAACAAAAGTGGGAGACTCCTAGCCCGTATGATCCGAACCCAGCAGGCCAGAGCGCAAGTACATATACTACGAACAACCGACGGCACCCTCACACAATTCCCAGAGGCAATAGCAAATGAATTCCGTACGTATTACCAACGACTGTATAATACCTCGCCAATGACTTCCGATGCTCAACGAGCCAAACTGCAGGAAGCAACAACACGCTACTTACAAAGATTCCGACCAGACGCCCTAACACCGGAGGAAGCAGAACTACTGGAAGTCCCAATAACCGCGGAAGAGGTACAAGCGGCAATTAAGGCAGCGAAGAAGGGGAAAGCGCCGGGACCGGATGGACTCTCGGCGGGGTACTACAAACTGTTTAGGGACATTCTGACCCCACACTTAACGGCAGCCCTCAACTGACTCCAACAGGGTGACAAATTCCACCAGGAAACTTTAGCAGCCACAATCACGGTGCTACCCAAGCCTGGCAAGAACCCTGAAAACTGCAGTAGTTACCGGCCGATTTCGCTCCTTAACGCGGATGTGAAACTCTTCACCAATATCATCGCCACAAGATTACAAACATATGTGCCGCGCTTAATCCACCCTGACCAAACAGGTTTCGTGCCAGGCAGGGAAGCCAGAGACTGCACACTTCGAGCGTTTTCTATACAGGCATTGGCGCTTAAAGAGAGAACGGAACTACTAATGCTCTCCACAGACTCCAAAAAGGCATTTGATCGGGTGACCTGGAGCTTCATGATGGCAACGCTACGTAAAGTTGGCCTTGGGAGAGGAATGATAGCCTGGATAGAGGCGCTCTATGCTGACCCCAGTGCCAGAGTAAGGGTGAATGGCGCACTCACGAACACCTTTACCATCCACAACGGCACCCGACAGGGCTATCCATTATCGCCGCAAACCCCAGAGATCCGAGGGTTTAGACATAACGTAGCCGCATATGCAGACGATATGCTCTTTTTTGTGGACAGCCCTGTCGACTCCATGCCAGCCCTGATGAAGGAATTTGACACCTATGGCCAGATATCGGGACTGAAGCTTAATCAAACTAAATGCGAACTGCTGAATGTATCGACTCCATCAGGTGTGCGAGAGCGGATCAACGCGAATATCCCTTCCACTGGTGCTCAGACCAGATGCAATACCTGGGAATTTGGATACCCAGCAACCCAAAAGAGCTATATACCAGGAACTACATCACCCTTCTACGCACAATACTGCTAGACCTAAAAAATTGGAACTATGACCACATATCCTGGCAGGGACGCATAGTGGTGATTAAAATGAATATCCTACCATGGCTGCTTTACTACTTTCACACCATTCCCTGGCACATACCACCGGAATTTTTTGCAACTCTTAAATCGGCAGTAATAAAATACGTCTGGAAAGGAGAGAGAGCACGCCTCAGCTATGACAAACTATGCTTACCTAAGAATTGGGGCGGACTAGCGTTACCCGATATCCGCAAATATTTCCAGGCCGCGGTTTTACAGCGGATCAGAGACTGGCACGCAGCTTCCGACAACAAACTGTGGGCTGCACTAGATAGGGAGAGCACAAACAAAGCCCTCCGCATGTATACATGGCAAGGCTCAGCAGACGCGGCGTCTAAATTAGGCAATGAATCACCCATTGTACAAACGCTAAAGACGTGGTCATCCTTGAGACGGAACCAACATATCTCCCCACAACCGAGCCCCTTGATCCCGATAACACACAATACTGCGATAGGTGGGGGGATGCACCGATCTGCCTGGCCGATAGAAGGAGATTGAGATTATATCCCGATGTCAGAGGTCCTGAGCAATACAGGATTGAGAAACTTATGAGAATAGAGTGCGGCGCCACAGCAAACGCTAATGCAACGATTTCGCTACGCACAACTGCGGCATTTCTACTGCAACCTCCCCAACAGGGTAGCGATACACAGAGAGCAAATGTGGTTCGAACTCCTCTGCATGAACAACACCGACACAGACGGTAGAGTATCGCTCATCTACCAACAATTGATAATGGGGGACCACACGCGGAAAAATGCGTTTAAGAGGCAATGGGAAGAGCTGACGGCTAGGACATACACTGAGGCACAATGGGAACAGATATTAATATTACAGCACAAGAGCTCCATAAGCACCAGGTATCAGGAGATCAACTTTAAGCTAATCTCTCAATGGTACAGGACCCCATCTCTACTGCACAGAATATTCAGGGGAACCGCAGATACATGCTGGAGGTGTGAATCCCACACAGGCACCCTGCGGCACATCTGGTGGGACTACGCGCTGATTAAGCCATATTGGGAGGACATACGGAGGGAAATGACGAAAATCCTGGGAGACCTACCGGACTTCAGCATAGAAATGGCCCTACTGCATTACACGGAAAGCCCCATAGCCCAATACAAGCGATCGATATTAAGGCACCTGCTTAACGCAGCGAAAGCATCTATTCCAGCCAGATGGAAACAGACCCAACCACCGACCGTTACAGAGTGGCTACAGAGAGTGAAGGAAATACACACAGCTGAAGCGCGGTAACTACTGGGGAGAAGCCACAAACACGTCGACATCTGGACTCCATGGTATGTCTACCTTTCACGACCAGAAACTGGAGGGACATAGCACACACCATAACACCTGAGGTTTGAGGGTGCCCGGGCGTACCCCGACACATGCTATCCCTCAAACCTCCCTTCCTCCCTCTCCCCCCTCCCTTACTCTCCCCCTCCCCCTTTTACCCACTGTATCTAATCAAATCCATGAAACTTCTCTGAGGGTCTTCGCAGAAGCGGCTTGAGCTGCGCCCGAGGAGGCCGGAGCCGAGAGGACCCGAGCGAGCCATTGCACGATATATAGCCATAACACGAAGCAACCTCAGTAGATACGAGTCATTGACTCAAATAACAGCTGACTGATAGAGGTAGAAGGGGACCAGACACATAGAGAACTAGTACCCAAAAATAAGACACAATTAACTGACGGGAGGATAGGAACTAAACACCCGCTCCATGACATATTAGGGCAACTGGATGCAGTCATAACATACAACTGACCAGAGGGATATACTAACAAACCGACTGTAGCAGTACTTACCCTCTCCAGGGGCCGTCCGGGGGCCTCTCTTCTCGCCGTGCGCGGTCCTGCTCCTGCACGAGCCGCGCGCGGCTCAGCCAACGATAAGATCAGTCAGGCGGGCAGTGACCGCGAGAAGCGGTCACGTGTCCCGCCCGACACTAAGAGCGCGCCGCGCGTCTCGGGCGCGCTCTTAAAGGGACAGTGGGAGACTAAATTAGAATCAGTCTCCCATTGGCCCCTGTCATGCCACGTTCCCCATACACTCACGTTTTGGGGGCGTGGATATGACAGGGGCCAATCAAAGTGAACATTAGGGTATTTATACTCACCTGTTTCCTTTGCTCCTTGCCCTATCGTGGTTTCTGTCCAGTTCCCTTTAGTGCTTGTATCGTTCAGTTGTTTTTTTGGTGCTTGACCTTGGCTTTGTTCCTGACTCCGCTCTCTCTTTATCCTTGCTTGCTTATCCGCTGTTTTGTCCTCTGTGTACCAGTCCTCGGCTTGTTCTACGTTACGCTGTCTCTCAGTTCCCTTGACCTCGGCTTGTTCTAGACTCTGTCTTTCTTATACTCGTCCAAGTCCGGCCATTCTAAGGTCCGGTAAGACGAACCCTGGTTTCTTGTCTCTTGACTATCTGAACTATTCCTGCGTGTTGGGGTATATTACCGTGACATTACGATAGGGCCATGGACCCCGCAGGTTTAGGACAACAGATGGCCACTCATGAGGCTAGATTCGCAGAACAGGATCACCGTATGGATCAAATGGCTCAAGCCATCCAGACACTGTTATCCAGATCAGCTCCGGTACCTGTACCTGCGCCTCCTGTAAACCCTATACCAGACACAGCTAATATGCCTAATGCTTCAGCACATCTAACCCCGCCTCCTAGGTATGGAGGGGACGCTAAGACATGTAGGGGATTCCTTAATCAAGTGGAATTCCACTTTGAAATGTACCCACGTTCATTTCCCACTGATAGATCTAAGGTGGGTTTTCTTATGCACCAGCTTACGTATAAGGCACTAGAATGGGCAAATCCTATTTGGGAGGCTAATGGGCCTATGGTACACGACTTCAATAGCTTCCTCACAGCGTTTCGTAGAACATTTGACACGACTAAAAGGTCAAAAAATGCCGCCAGGGCATTAATGAGAATAAAGCAAGGATCTAAATCTGTAGCCGATTATGCTATTCAGTTCCATACCCTTGCCTCACAGGTAGATTGGACTAATAATGGGCTTACTACTGCGTTTATGGAAGGTCTGTCTGAAACTATGTTGGATGAGGTAGCAGCTAAGGACCTCCCTGTACCCCTGGAGGACCTGATTGACTATCTTATTGATATAGATAACAGGATCCGTGACAGGTTATATACCAGGTCCAGAAATAGACGCTTTGTTCCCGTTAACTCACCTAGAGCTGAGACTCCCGAGGGATCTAAAGGGTCAGAGGAGGAACCTATGCAGTTAGGGGTTGCCAAACTTACTGACGCTGAAAAGCTTTATAGGAGAAAGGAGGGACTTTGTCTTTATTGTGGTAGGAGGGGTCATATGAGACAAGAATGTCCCGTGCGTCCGGGAAACTATCGCACCTAAGACCGTATAGAGGACTGGCCTTGGGTGTGACATCACAGTCCTCACATTTGCCTCTTAATAAATTACTTCTCCCTGTTTCCCTGCACCTTGGTAGTAACTGCATAGTAGGGAATATACTAGCCCTGGTTGATTCCGGAGCGGCCGAAAACTTTATTGATTCCAGTTTTGTCAAGGAGAATAACATACCCACCAGAGAGAAGGAGACACCCTTGGCCGTTGAGGCCATAGATGGTAGACCATTATGCTCTCCAGTTATCACACATGAAACTGTTCCACTACATATGTCTACAGGGGTGTTACACTCTGAGACCATTCGGTTTCAGATCATTACTTCTCCTTCCTCTCACCTCGTGTTAGGGTATCCTTGGTTGCGTACTCATAATCCCACCATTGATTGGGAGTCAGGACAAATAGTTTCTTGGAGTGATTCTTGCCAAGAGTCTTGTATTGTTAAAATCACCCCTTTGAATTCTACTAATATTCCTCCCGTGCCTACGGTCATACCCCCTCAGTACCTGTCTCTTAAATCTGTTTTTGATAAAAGGGAGGCTGAAAAATTGCCACCTCACAGGCCTTACGACTGTGCTATTAATTTACTACCTGGTACGATGCCTCCCAAAGGGAGAATATATCCTTTATCTCCTCAGGAGAATCTGGTTATGGAGGAATATATTAAGGATTCTTTAGAGAAGGGATTTATAAGAAGATCCTCTTCCCCGGCAGGGGCTGGTTTCTTCTTTGTATCTAAGAAAGATGGCGAATTAAGGCCTTGTATTGACTATAGGGGCCTAAATAAAATCACCGTCAAAAATGCGTACCCCATACCTTTGATCACAGAACTATTTGATAGGCTTAAACAGGCCACAGTTTTTACTAAATTGGACCTTAGGGGTGCTTACAATCTCATACGTATCAAAAAGGATCACGAATGGAAGACCGCATTCAATACCAGGAGTGGCCACTACGAATATACTGTGATGCCCTTTGGCCTTTGTAACGCCCCAGCAGTTTTCAAGAATTTATTAATGATGTCCTACGTCAATATATACATACATTCGTTATAGTATACTTGGACGACATATTAATTTATTCTACTGATTTACAGACTCATCACATGCATGTTAAATTAGTGTTGAGAACTCTTCTGGTTAACGGTCTCTATTGCAAACTCGAAAAATGTTCATTTGATCAATCTGAAGTCCAATTCTTGGGTTATATAATCTCGGCCAAGGGTTTTCGTATGGATCCCAAGAAACTTTCTGCCATTATGGAATGGCCTCTACCTCAGGGTTTGAAAGCCATTCAGCATTTTCTGGGGTTCTCAAATTATTATAGGCGTTTTATTAAAGGGTTTTCCGCCATTGTAGCACCTATAACCAGAATGACCAAGAAGGATGGTAATACTCATGTCTGGAAACCAGAAGCACTCGAGGCCTTTGAATTCCTGAAGGCTTCATTTGCCTCTGCTCCTATTTTACAGCATCCTGTCCCTTCACTGCCCTTTATTCTTGAAGTTGATGCTTCTGAGATTGGGGTAGGTGCTATCTTGTCTCAAAGAGATTCACCTGAAAAGCCGTTACACCCTTGTGGCTTCTTTTCCAGACAGATGTCCAAAGCAGAGAAGAATTATGATGTAGGCAATCGTGAACTCCTTGCTATCATTTTGGTGCTCAAGG
Organism: Pelobates fuscus; assembly: GCF_036172605.1. Taxonomy (NCBI): domain Eukaryota; kingdom Metazoa; phylum Chordata; class Amphibia; order Anura; family Pelobatidae; genus Pelobates; species Pelobates fuscus. The sequence continues at coordinate 363,028,596 of NC_086317.1, forward strand.
AATGGAGACATCTGCTAGAGGGTACTAGGGATCCCATCCTCATTTTAACAGATCACAAAAACCTCTCCTATCTCAGTGAAGCAAAAAGATTGTCTTCTAGGCAGGCCAGGTGGTCTCTGTTTTTGTCTCGTTTTAATTACATAATCACATACAGACCAGGTGATCGTAATACTAAAGCTGTTCACGCTCCTCGCCTTGTGCGTTCTTTCCACGCTCGTTTTCCTGCCAGGCCTGCTCCTCCCTGCCCGGTGGGCGTGTCTTCAGGGGGGGGTACTGTAGCAGTACTTACCCTCTCCAGGGGCCGGCCGGGGGCCTCTCTTCTCGCCGCGCGCGGTCTTGCTCCTGCACGAGCCGCGCGCGGCTCAGCCAACGATAAGATCAGTCAGGCGGGCAGTGACCGCGAGAAGCGGTCACGTGTCCCGCCCGGCACTAAGAGCGCGCCGCGCGTCTCGGGCGCGCTCTTAAAGGGACAGTGGGAGACTAAATTAGAATCAGTCTCCCATTGGCCCCTGTCATGCCACGTTCCCCATACACTCACATTTTGGGGGCGTGGATATGACAGGGGCCAATCAAAGTGAACATTAGGGTATTTATACTCACCTGTTTCCTTTGCTCCTTGCCCTATCGTGGTTTCTGTCCAGTTCCCTTTAGTGCTTGTATCGTTCAGTTGGTTTTTTGGTGCTTGACCTTGGCTTTGTTCCTGACTCCGCTCTCTCTTTATCCTTGCTTGCTTATCCGCTGTTTTGTCCTCTGTGTACCAGTCCTCGGCTTGTTCTACGTTACGCTGTCTCTCAGTTCCCTTGACCTCGGCTTGTTCTAGACTCTGTCTTTCTTATACTCGTCCAAGTCCGGCCATTCTAAGGTCCGGTAAGACGAACCCTGGTTTCTTGTCTCTTGACTATCTGAACTATTCCTGCGTGTTGGGGTATATTACCGTGACACCGACACAATCAAGCTCACATTTACTACACAATTTACCTTTGGAGCCACTTTCTATAGGAGACCCCAAGTTAAAACTAAGATAGGGGAGTCGCCATCTCAACAGTGACGTGTACGAAATTGGAACCAGAATTATTAATTACATAACAATAGAATTAGTTAAGCGAATAATTCCCTATACTGAGCTTCATAGCCTATGGGTCGAGTGTCTCTAATTATTGATGCAAATGCTTTATTGCTCTATGTACCACATATTTTTGGTATAACCTCTCGTTTCTACTCAGCCTTTCATTATTACAATTGCTTCTGCTTCAAAAGTATGCACACACCTACAATTGTTAAACCTATCTACATCTTAATGACTACTGTTATGAAGCTTGACGAATATCAAATGATCAAAAGACACTAATGCTCATTATTTGTACCATTATTCCACTTGTTTCTATGCATGTGTACGCTGTTGTAATGTATGCATATGTTTCTATATATATATATATATATATATATATATATATATACACACACACACACACAAAATATATACAATAAATCAGAATAAGCACTAATCGTGCAGGCAATATATAACGAAACAGTCCTTTGGTATAAGGGCAGGATTGTGCAGTTACCACGAGTAGCAGGTAGGGCACAGATCCAGAGTTACAAAACTAATATAGTGACACCAGGAAGCAAGATTAGAAGCAGAATAAATGGCCAAGGCTGCAGGGTCAGGATAACTGGTAATAAAGCAACAAAGGACTAGGAGGACACAGTAACGCAGGATCAGGAGGACACAGTAACGCAGGATCAGGAGGACACAGGATGAAGACCAGGAGAACACAGGAACAAAGACCAGGAGGCGCAGGACACAGGACCAAGGAACACTAGCAGGATCAAGGAGCCATAAGCCAGGAGCCAGAATCACAGGGAACAGGGAACCAGGGAAACAGGAGACAAGAGACAATTATCTGGCAAGGAGTGAGGGGAGAAACCAAACTATATGGGTGCTAAACAAGGACCAGGTGAAGTGCTTAACAAAAAGAAATTAGGAACAGTGCCAAACAAAGATAGTGGTGAATGTGGGTACTGCACGAGGGCAAATCAACTAAGGAGTGTCGTGACACTGCCTAGTTAGGCCCATGTAATTCCTTCCTATATGACCCTCTTCCTGCTCTCCCAAGAACCTAGAACCGCTCATTACTCATGTAACCATTCAAGCCCCCTCTGTCTGTCATGGTTTTACCTAATCCTAGTATTATCCACAACTCCTGTCACGGGCACTTACTCTCACATATTTCTCTTCCTGTTAGTAAACTAGAGATATTCCCATGTTTTTCATACATACTTCAGGTCCTTCTTGTGGAAGCATGCACAGTGGGAACTCTAAATTAGATACAGCCAGTGGCGTACACACAACCCATGGGGCCCCGGTGCGAAAACTGATCCGTGGGCCCCCCCGCGCGCGCGCGCTTACTCTGCGCGGGCTGGGGCCGCCACACATGGCGGCGGGCACCGGGTCGCAGGGCTGCGACCTGTGCGACCGCGGTATGTACACCAGTGCATGCATAAACACATACACTTAAAGGACTACTACAGACACCCAGATCACATCAGCTCAATTAAGTGGTCTGGGTGCCAGGTCTCTAGTTTTAACCCTGCAGCTGAAACTGAGGGTTAATCCAGCCTCTACTGGCTGTCTCATTGACAGCCGCTAGAGGATTTTCTGCGATTCTCACTGTGAAAATCACAGTGAGAAGACGCTGAACGTCTATAGGAAAGCATTGAGTAATGCTTTCCTATGGGCGGTTTGAATGCGCGCGTGGCTCTTGCCACGCATGCGCATTCGGAGCTGAGAGGCGGATCGGGGCGGAGAGATTCCCAGCGCCAAGGGAGTCCAGCACTGGAGAAAGGTAAGTGCTTAAGACACACACACACACTCTCATGAACAGATGCACACATTTACTGACAGACACACATTCAGTGACAGACATACATACACACTCACTAACAGACGCACACAAACATACTCAGTAACAGACACACACACTAACACACACACACACACACACACACACACACACACACACTAACACACTCACTAACACACTCACTAACACCCACACTAACACACACTCACACATTAACATACACTCTCACACACACACACACACACTATAAGACTAACACACACACACACACATACTAACACACACACACTCTAACACACTCACTAACACACACTCACACACACTCTAACACACACTCACACTCTAACACACACTATAACACTAACACACTCACTAACACACACTCACACACACTCACATACACACACTCACACACACACACACACACTCACACACACACACACACTCACACACTCACACACTCACACTCTAACACACACTCTAACACACACTCACACACACTCACACTCTAACACACACTCACACACACTAACATACACTCACACTCACAAACACACACTCTCACACACACACACACTAACACACACTCACATACACTCACACTCACAAACTCACACACACACACTCTAACACACACTCACACACACTCACATACACTAACATACACTCTCACACACACTAACATGTTTTTTTTAATCCCCCAGCCTCCTTACCTGTGGGAGAGCTGAGGGGATTCCCTGGGGTCCAGTGGTGTTGCTGGCCCTGCTGTCATCTTCCAAAATAACTTTCCCACGCTTGTAAAATGACACAGAGCACTGTGATTGGATGGCTTGAAATCCATCCAATCACAGTGCTCTGTGTCATTTTGCACAGCGTGGGAAAATTCCAAAGAACTTTCCCACGCTGTGTAAAATGACACAGAGCACTGTGATTGGATTGATTTCAAGCCATCCAATCACAGTGCTCTGTGTCATTTTACAAGCGTGGGAAAGTTCTTTGGAATTTTCCCACGCTTGTATAATGACACAGAGCACTGTGATTGGATGGATTTCAAGCAATCCAATCACAGTGCTCTGTGTCATTTTACAAGCGTGGGAAAATTCCAAAGAACTTTCCCACGCTTGTAAAATGACACAGAGCGCTGTGATTGGATGGCTTGAAATCCATCCAATCACAGTGCTCTGTGTCATTTTGCACAGCGTGGGAAAATTCCAAAGAACTTTCCCACGCTGTGTAAAATGAAACAGAGCACTGTGATTGGATTGATTTCAAGCCATCCAATCACAGTGCTCTGTGTCATTTTACAAGCGTGGGAAAGTTCTTTGGAATTTTCCCACGCTTGTAAAATGACACAGAGCACTGTGATTGGATGGATTTCAAGCCATCCAATCACAGTGCTCTGTGTCATTTTACAAGCGTGGGAAAATTCCAAAGAACTTTCCCACGCTTGTAAAATTACATAGAGCACTGTGATTGGATGGCTTGAAATCCATCCAATCACAGTGCTCTGTGTCATTTTGCACAGCGTGGGAAAATTCCAAAGAACTTTCCCACGCTGTGTAAAATGACACAGAGCACTGTGATTGGATTGATTTCAAGCCATCCAATCACAGTGCTCTGTGTCATTTTACAAGCGTGGGAAAGTTCTTTGGAATTTTCCCACACTTGTAAAATGACACAGAGCACTGTGATTGGATGGATTTCAAGCCATCCAATCACAGTGCTCTGTGTCATTTTACAAGCGTGGGAAAATTCCAAAGAACTTTCCCACGCTTGTAAAATTACATAGAGCACTGTGATTGGATGGCTTGAAATCCATCTAATCACAGTGCTCTGTGTCATTTTACACAGCGTGGGAAAATTCTTTGGAATTTTCTCACGCTGTGTAAAATTACAGAGAGCACTCTGATTGGCTTAAACCAGCCAATCAGAGTGTTCTTAGCCTAATTGCAGGGCGTGGCAAGGCTTTATAAGCCTTCCCCCGCCCTGCAAAGCTCAGTCTGCGTGGAGCCCTCCATGGGTGAACATGGATTGGTTTTTTTGCGCTCTTTTTTTTTTTTATTGCGTCGGTTATTATGGCTTTTTATTTGGCCTTTTTTGGGGCTGAAGAAAGAAGATTTTAGAAGAAAGAAAACATTGAATGGTAAGTTGTTTTTATCTCATTTTTTTTTTTACAGGTTTTTAGTTAAAGGTCCCCCCCTCATTATTTTTAGGGTGAGGGGGGTAGGTAGGGAGATATTTTTTTTGGGGGGGGGGAAGGGTTAACTAGGGTCCCCCCCTTTCTTATTTAGGGCCCCCACCCACCGCTTAGGGGTGGGGGCCGGGGGGGGACAATAGGTCCCCCCCTTACTGTTAGTTTTAGGGCCCCCACCCACCGCTCAGGGGTGGGGGCCGGTGGGGGACAGAAGGTCCCCCCCCTTATTGTTAGTTTTAGGGCCCCCACCCACCCACCGGCTATGGGGTGGGGGCCGGGGAGGACAGTAGGTCCCCCCTTATTTTTATGAAACAGAGAAATAAAGTATATACACTAGGAAAATACACATATACTGAGATGGTTTCAGGTGAACTTCACAACCACCTGTGGAAATATGTAACAAGAGAACAAAAGTGGAAACCACCCAGAGTATGTATAGTGAACAAAATATAAAAGGACAACCTGATATAGGTCAAATATCCTCAAATGGAATCTGTGTAAGAATAGAAAGCACTTTCATAGCGTAAAAAAGTTAATCCAAGTAGTGTTTAAAGTGAGATTAGAAATACACTCACAAACAAACGAATATTCAGGCCTTTCACCCTCTCAGGGGTAATGTGATGAGCAGAGAGGTCCTCCAACACGATATATGTGAATGTAAAAAATGCAATATAGTGAAGTTTGTTTATAAATATATAAATTCACATTTATTCATTGCACTTACAAATTAGCAGCATAAAACAGGCATCTCTCCATACATATATGGAACTCCTGGTGATGATAATCGAGTATCCACAGTCCAGAGACAGGGAGAAGATACAGCATTCAAATACAAATAAAAATAAATAAAAACAAATATAAGTATGTAGAAGTAGAGTTATCCAACGCGTTTCATCCTATTTGGATGTCGGACTTCTTCAGGGATAGTTGTGGATCCACTTCTACGGGTTTTTATACCCATCAGCAACCTCTTCTTAATCAAATACACATGTGAGCGAACCTGCGTTTCATTGTGGAACGCATAAATCCAGCGTGGAGTGCAGAGAGCTTGTCAAACAGTTCCGGGTTGTAGTGCGCATGCGCGTGAAAATCGCGCATGCGTCAACTGAAAAGACCATTGCCTGTAGGGGACAAAAGGCATAGAAAGGCGAAAACGCCTGAGAACAAAACCGATCATGTTTGGCTACAGATTTCAATAGAGTGGGAGAATTCCCAATAACATTACAGCAAATAATTTAGATATGTCTCCATATCCTGGTATGAATACACATATCTGTACATAGGCACAAAATTAACTCCGTAATGTAAATTACACATATATATATACACCACCATATGCAAGTGTAAATTCATAGAAAAGAAAGGAATTGAACTTCAATTAATATGGATCAAGTAAGGGCATGTAGCCCCATTTATAAGAAATTGGTGTGCAGAAATATTAGATTGGAAACTTATTATGCGTGAAAATAGAAAGTTTAGATTTAATTAAAGGGTCAATATACCTATAATATATTTTATTAATTGTATGGAACTGTGAGTGTCAATTAGTAAGTTAAAGAGCTTCCTACAAATGAGTTGGGAAATAAAACTATAGTAAGGGATAAAAATAGAATTTAAGTATAAAAATAGAGACTGTGCAAGTTGAAAGGAGTTAAACTCAATTGAAGGGTTATGTATACCCATCATATATTGAACTATAGGTGTCAATTGAATTGATTAAAGAGCTTCCTGTAAATGAATTGATAAATTGAACCATAATAAGGGGTCGAAAAAAATTCCTATAAAATACAAAAATTATATATATAAAGGAATATATATATATAAAAATAATATGATAGTATAATAACAAAAATATTTATACCCTTACATATAGGTTATATATACATGTGAAGACAAAGAAAAAACCATAGCATCCAGTTATAGAGACTATAACAGCAAAGGGAACCTTTAGAAGATGATTAGATGAGACCCTGTAGATCTATTTCTTGGTTGAGCCCCATATTCAAGGTATTTAGATTAAAAATCCACCAGGCCTCCTTCCTAATTAATTCCTGTAGTTTATCACCCCCTCTCCATCCTAGTTGGACCGAGTCTATTCCATAAACCTGCAGAGTGTTCCAGGTGAATGAGGGGCAGGAATTGCAGTGTCTTGGTACACTATGGTCAGTTTTATTTTTGCGTATGTTGTTATGGTGTTCCAATGTTCTGATGTGTAACTTTCTGGATGTACGTCCGACATATTGGGCACCGCAGCCGCATTGCAATAAATAGATTACAAAAGTAGAAGAACAGTGGATATAGTTTTTTATTTTATATGTTTTTTTCGTGTATGTGCCAGTGAACTCTTGGATTTTCCTTTTGAGGTGTGTGCAAGTAGAACAATGGCCGCAGCTGTAAAACCCTTGTACTTGGGTCTTGGAAAGGTTATTGTAAGAAGGAGTGATAGGTAATAGACTGGGTGCCAATTTGTTTTTTAAATTGCTGGATTTTTTATAAATTACTGTAGGAAAGTCTGGTAACACATCTTTTAAGATCTCGTCTCTCTTTAGGATGTACCAGTGCTTCCTGAGGATTTTTTCTACCTGTCTAGCTTGGGAATTATATTGAGTAACAAACGCAAATTCAAATTTGCTAATTTTATTGCTGTTATTTTTTCCCTTATCTGTATTATCACTCTTCTCCTTATTTTTATTTTTCCATCTGAATCTATTTTTTATTTTTTGCTCAGCTGTTAATAGTTCCAGACCCTCTTCACTTTTGTTAGTCAGTAACAATGATCTGTCAGAATTTAGTATTTCAGATTTCGATGTCTCCATTTTTTTCACATTATACCCTTTATCAGTGTATCTTTGTTGTACAATCTTAGACTGTTCTAGGAACATATGGTCGTCTGTGCAGTTCCTTCACCCGACTCAAATTTGAATTTGCGTTTGTTACTCAATATAATTCCCAAGCTAGACAGGTAGAAAAAATCCTCAGGAAGCACTGGTACATCCTAAAGAGAGACGAGATCTTAAAAGATGTGTTACCAGACTTTCCTACAGTAATTTATAAAAAATCCAGCAATTTAAAAAACAAATTGGCACCCAGTCTATTACCTATCACTCCTTCTTACAATAACCTTTCCAAGACCCAAGTACAAGGGTTTTACAGCTGCGGCCATTGTTCTACTTGCACACACCTCAAAAGGAAAATCCAAGAGTTCACTGGCACATACACGAAAAAAACATATAAAATAAAAAACTATATCCACTGTTCTTCTACTTTTGTAATCTATTTATTGCAATGCGGCTGCGGTGCCCAATATGTCGGACGTACATCCAGAAAGTTACACATCAGAACATTGGAACACCATAACAACATACGCAAAAATAAAACTGACCATAGTGTACCAAGACACTGCAATTCCTGCCCCTCATTCACCTGGAACACTCTGCAGGTTTATGGAATAGACTCGGTCCAACTAGGATGGAGAGGGGGTGATAAACTACAGGAATTAATTAGGAAGGAGGCCTGGTGGATTTTTAATCTAAATACCTTGAATATGGGGCTCAACCAAGAAATAGATCTACAGGGTCTCATCTAATCATCTTCTAAAGGTTCCCTTTGCTGTTATAGTCTCTATAACTGGATGCTATGGTTTTTTCTTTGTCTTCACATGTATATATAACCTATATGTAAGGGTATAAATATTTTTGTTATTATACTATCATATTATTTTTATATATATATATATTCCTTTATATATATAATTTTTGTATTTTATAGGAATTTTTTTCGACCCCTTATTATGGTTCAATTTATCAATTCATTTACAGGAAGCTCTTTAATCAATTCAATTGACACCTATAGTTCAATATATGATGGGTATACATAACCCTTCAATTGAGTTTAACTCCTTTCAACTTGCACAGTCTCTATTTTTATACTTAAATTCTATTTTTATCCCTTACTATAGTTTTATTTCCCAACTCATTTGTAGGAAGCTCTTTAACTTACTAATTGACACTCACAGTTCCATACAATTAATAAAATATATTATAGGTATATTGACCCTTTAATTAAATCTAAACTTTCTATTTTCACGCATAATAAGTTTCCAATCTAATATTTCTGCACACCAATTTCTTATAAATGGGGCTACATGCCCTTACTTGATCCATATTAATTGAAGTTCAATTCCTTTCTTTTCTATGAATTTACACTTGCATATGGTGGTGTATATATATATGTGTAATTTACATTACGGAGTTAATTTTGTGCCTATGTACAGATATGTGTATTCATACCAGGATATGGAGACATATCTAAATTATTTGCTGTAATGTTATTGGGAATTCTCCCACTCTATTGAAATCTGTAGCCAAACATGATCGGTTTTGTTCTCAGGCGTTTTCGCCTTTCTATGCCTTTTGTCCCCTACAGGCAATGGTCTTTTCAGTTGACGCATGCGCGATTTTCACGCGCATGCGCACTACAACCCGGAACTGTTTGACAAGCTCTCTGCACTCCACGCTGGATTTATGCGTTCCACAATGAAACGCAGGTTCGCTCACATGTGTATTGGATTAAGAAGAGGTTGCTGATGGGTATAAAAACCCGTAGAAGTGGATCCACAACTATCCCTGAAGAAGTCCGACATCCAAATAGGACGAAACGCGTTGGATAACTCTACTTCTACATACTTATATTTGTTTTTATTTATTTTTATTTGTATTTGAATGCTGTATCTTCTCCCTGTCTCTGGACTGTGGATACTCGATTATCATCACCAGGAGTTCCATATATGTATGGAGAGATGCCTGTTTTATGCTGCTAATTTGTAAGTGCAATGAATAAATGTGAATTTATATATTTATAAACAAACTTCACTATATTGCATTTTTTACATTCACATATATCGTGTTGGAGGACCTCTCTGCTCATCACATTACCCCTGAGAGGGTGAAAGGCCTGAATATTCGTTTGTTTGTGAGTGTATTTCTAATCTCACTTTAAACACTACTTGGATTAACTTTTTTACGCTATGAAAGTGCTTTCTATTCTTACACAGATTCCATTTGAGGATATTTGACCTATATCAGGTTGTCCTTTTATATTTTGTTCACTATACATACTCTGGGTGGTTCCCCCTTATTTTTAGTTTTAGGGCCCCGACCCACCGCTCAGGGGTGGGGGCCAGGGGGGACAGCAGGTCCCCCCCCTTATTGTTAGTTTTAGAAAGCGAGCTGAGCTGTCAGTCAGACAGCTCAGCTCGCGAACGCGCATACTGCGCACATGCGCGGTAAAGCGCTGAGTTTCTTCATAGGGCGGCTGTAAATGCCGCTCTATGAAGAACGCGATTGGTGCAGCGCGAAGCCGTGCATGCGCACCACATCGTGATGACGCTTCTCTGTGAGAAGCGTCCTATTGGGCCCCGCTATTTCGTCATTTTGACGAAAAAGGGGGCGCGGCATGGCTGGCAGCTCGGCGCTGGAACGGAGGTAAGTTTTTAATATAAAAACGCTCCGAAAATTATTTTTAATCAATGAAAGTTCATATAAAAGCAAGAAGGAAGGCTGGGGGACCTGTCTTTCTTGCTTTTATATGTTGACTAAAGAGTCCCTTTAAACCACTTGGTTACAACATTCAGCATTTTAAGATCATTGTTTTAGTATTGGCGCTGCTTCTCCAGTCTCTAGTGGAATATTCCAGTACACATCATCGACCACTGGGGCGAGGGTAATCCTCTGCATACACCATTTGCATCCATCAAGCGGAGAGGGAATTGAGGCAGGCATTTAAAGTATTGTTATATAGTTATATAATGTCAATATGTATTAAAGTATTAAACTGTTAAACTTTTTGCCCTCTTTTTACAGGCCTACCTGAACATCGGTTTCAGGCACACCACAATCGATTTACAATAGGTTAAGCTTTACATTTAAAATAAATATATTTTTTTCACTGTAATAGAAGAGCAGTTGCCTGCCTGCCAGCTTCTGTGTGAGGTTCACATTGGATACTGTGCCTATTTGCCCAGTGCCACCACTCATATCTGTTTTAACAATAGGTTAAGCTTTACATTTAAAATAAATATTTTTTTTTTCACTGTAATAGAAGAGCAGTTAGTTGTCTGCAAGCGTCTGTGTTTCAGGCCTACTTCAGCGTGTGCTCTGCAGACCTTTGCCACTCAGTTGCCACTCATATCTTGTGTCTCTATAGCGTGCTTTTACAACCAAAATTTTGTTTCCACTGTAATAGAAGAGCAGTTGCCTGCCTGCCAGCTTCTGTGTGAGGTTCACATTGGATACTGTGCCTATTTGCCCAGTGCCACCACTCATATCTGTTTTAACAATAGGTTAAGCTTTACATTTAAAATAAATATTTTTTTTCACTGTAATAGAAGAGCAGTTAGTTGTCTGCAAGCGTCTGTGTTTCAGGCCTACTTCAGCGTGTGCTCTGCAGACCTGTGCCAGCGTGCTTTGACAGTTGCCACTCATATCTTGTGTCTCTATAGCGTGCTTTTACAACCAAAATTTTGTTTCCACTGTAATAGAAGAGCAGTTGCCTGCCTGCCAGCTTCTGTGTGAGGTTCACATTGGATACTGTGCCTATTTGCCCAGTGCCACCACTCATATCTGTTTTAACAATAGGTTAAGCTTTACATTTAAAATATTTTTTTTTTCACTGTAATAGAAGAGCAGTTGCCTGCCTGCCAGCTTCTGTGTGAGGTTCACATTGGATACTGTGCCTATTTGCCCAGTGCCACCACTCATATCTGTTTTAACAATAGGTTAAGCTTTACATTTAAAATAAATATTTTTTTTTCCACTGTAATAGAAGAGCAGTTAGTTGTCTGCAAGCGTCTGTGTTTCAGGCCTACTTCAGCGTGTGCTCTGCAGACCTGTGCCAGCGTGCTTTGACAGTTGCCACTCATATCTTGTGTCTCTATAGCGTGCTTTTACAACCAAAATTTTGTTTCCACTGTAATAGAAGAGCAGTTGCCTGCCTGCCAGCTTCTGTGTGAGGTTCACATTGGATACTGTGCCTATTTGCCCAGTGCCACCACTCATATCTGTTTTAACAAAAGGTTAAGCTTTAGATTTAAAATAAATATTTTTTTTTCACTGTAATAGAAGAGCAGTTAGTTGTCTGCAAGTGTCTGTGTTTCAGGCCTACTTCAGCGTGTGCTCTGCAGACCTGTGCCAGCGTGCTTTGACAGTTGCCACTCATATCTTGTGTCTCTATAGCGTGCTTTTACAACCAAAATTTTGTTTCCACTGTAATAGAAGAGCAGTTGCCTGCCTGCCAGCTTCTGTGTGAGGTTCACATTGGATACTGTGCCTATTTGCCCAGTGCCACCACTAATATCTGTTTTAACAATAGGTTAAGCTTTACATTTAAAATAAATATTTTTTTTCACTGTAATAGAAGAGCAGTTAGTTGTCTGCAAGCGTCTGTGTTTCAGGCCTACTTCAGCGTGTGCTCTGCAGACCTGTGCCAGCGTGCTTTGACAGTTGCCACTCATATCTTGTGTCTCTATAGCGTGCTTTTACAACCAAAATTTTGTTTCCACTGTAATAGAAGAGCAGTTGCCTGCCTGCCAGCTTCTGTGTGAGGTTCACATTGTGTACTGTGCCTATTTGCCCAGTGCCACCACTCATATCTGTTTTAACAATAGGTTAAGCTTTAGATTTAAAATAAATATTTTTTTTTCACTGTAATAGAAGAGCAGTTAGTTGTCTGCAAGCGTCTGTGTTTCAGGCCTACTTCAGCGTGTGCTCTGCAGACCTGTGCCAGCGTGCTTTGACAGTTGCCACTCATATCTTGTGTCTCTATAGCGTGCTTTTACAACCAAAATTTTGTTTCCACTGTAATAGAAGAGCAGTTGCCTGCCTGCCAGCTTCTGTGTGAGGTTCACATTGGATACTGTGCCTATTTGCCCAGTGCCACCACTCATATCTGTTTTAACAATAGGTTAAGCTTTAGATTTAAAATAAATATTTTTTTTTCACTGTAATAGAAGAGCAGTTAGTTGTCTGCAAGCGTCTGTGTTTCAGGCCTACTTCAGCGTGTGCTCTGCAGACCTGTGCCAACGTGCTTTGACAGTTGCCACTCATATCTTGTGTCTCTATAGCGTGCTTTTACAACCAAAATTTTGTTTCCACTGTAATAGAAGAGCAGTTGCCTGCCTGCCAGCTTCTGTGTGAGGTTCACATTGGATACTGTGCCTATTTGCCCAGTGCCACCACTAATATCTGTTTTAACAATAGGTTAAGCTTTACATTTAAAATAAATATTTTTTTTTCACTGTAATAGAAGAGCAGTTAGTTGTCTGCAAGCGTCTGTGTTTCAGGCCTACTTCAGCGTGTGCTCTGCAGACCTGTGCCAGCGTGCTTTGACAGTTGCCACTCATATCTTGTGTCTCTATAGCGTGCTTTTACAACCAAAATTTTGTTTCCACTGTAATAGAAGAGCAGTTGCCTGCCTGCCAGCTTCTGTGTGAGGTTCACATTGGATACTGTGCCTATTTGCCCAGTGCCAACACTAATATCTGTTTTAACAATAGGTTAAGCTTTACATTTAAAATAAATATTTTTTTTTCACTGTAATAGAAGAGCAGTTAGTTGTCTGCAAGCGTCTGTGTTTCAGGCCTACTTCAGCGTGTGCTCTGCAGACCTGTGCCAGCGTGCTTTGACAGTTGCCACTCATATCTTGTGTCTCTATAGCGTGCTTTTACAACCAAAATTTTGTTTCCACTGTAATAGAAGAGCAGTTGCCTGCCTGCCAGCTTCTGTGTGAGGTTCACAATGGATACTGTGCCTATTTGCCCAGTGCCACCACTCATATCTGTTTTAACAATAGGTTAAGCTTTACATTTAAAATAAATATTTTTTTTTTCACTGTAATAGAAGAGCAGTTAGTTGTCTGCAAGCGTCTGTGTTTCAGGCCTACTTCAGCGTGTGCTCTGCAGACCTTTGCCACTCAGTTGCCACTCATATCTTGTGTCTCTATAGCGTGCTTTTACAACCAAAATTTTGTTTCCACTGTAATAGAAGAGCAGTTGCCTGCCTGCCAGCTTCTGTGTGAGGTTCACATTGGATACTGTGCCTATTTGCCCAGTGCCACCACTCATATCTGTTTTAACAATAGGTTAAGCTTTACATTTAAAATAAATATTTTTTTTCACTGTAATAGAAGAGCAGTTAGTTGTCTGCAAGCGTCTGTGTTTCAGGCCTACTTCAGCGTGTGCTCTGCAGACCTGTGCCAGCGTGCTTTGACAGTTGCCACTCATATCTTGTGTCTCTATAGCGTGCTTTTACAACCAAAATTTTGTTTCCACTGTAATAGAAGAGCAGTTGCCTGCCTGCCAGCTTCTGTGTGAGGTTCACATTGGATACTGTGCCTATTTGCCCAGTGCCACCACTCATATCTGTTTTAACAATAGGTTAAGCTTTACATTTAAAATATTTTTTTTTTCACTGTAATAGAAGAGCAGTTGCCTGCCTGCCAGCTTCTGTGTGAGGTTCACATTGGATACTGTGCCTATTTGCCCAGTGCCACCACTCATATCTGTTTTAACAATAGGTTAAGCTTTACATTTAAAATAAATATTTTTTTTTCCACTGTAATAGAAGAGCAGTTAGTTGTCTGCAAGCGTCTGTGTTTCAGGCCTACTTCAGCGTGTGCTCTGCAGACCTGTGCCAGCGTGCTTTGACAGTTGCCACTCATATCTTGTGTCTCTATAGCGTGCTTTTACAACCAAAATTTTGTTTCCACTGTAATAGAAGAGCAGTTGCCTGCCTGCCAGCTTCTGTGTGAGGTTCACATTGGATACTGTGCCTATTTGCCCAGTGCCACCACTCATATCTGTTTTAACAAAAGGTTAAGCTTTAGATTTAAAATAAATATTTTTTTTTCACTGTAATAGAAGAGCAGTTAGTTGTCTGCAAGTGTCTGTGTTTCAGGCCTACTTCAGCGTGTGCTCTGCAGACCTGTGCCAGCGTGCTTTGACAGTTGCCACTCATATCTTGTGTCTCTATAGCGTGCTTTTACAACCAAAATTTTGTTTCCACTGTAATAGAAGAGCAGTTGCCTGCCTGCCAGCTTCTGTGTGAGGTTCACATTGGATACTGTGCCTATTTGCCCAGTGCCACCACTAATATCTGTTTTAACAATAGGTTAAGCTTTACATTTAAAATAAATATTTTTTTTCACTGTAATAGAAGAGCAGTTAGTTGTCTGCAAGCGTCTGTGTTTCAGGCCTACTTCAGCGTGTGCTCTGCAGACCTGTGCCAGCGTGCTTTGACAGTTGCCACTCATATCTTGTGTCTCTATAGCGTGCTTTTACAACCAAAATTTTGTTTCCACTGTAATAGAAGAGCAGTTGCCTGCCTGCCAGCTTCTGTGTGAGGTTCACATTGTGTACTGTGCCTATTTGCCCAGTGCCACCACTCATATCTGTTTTAACAATAGGTTAAGCTTTAGATTTAAAATAAATATTTTTTTTTCACTGTAATAGAAGAGCAGTTAGTTGTCTGCAAGCGTCTGTGTTTCAGGCCTACTTCAGCGTGTGCTCTGCAGACCTGTGCCAGCGTGCTTTGACAGTTGCCACTCATATCTTGTGTCTCTATAGCGTGCTTTTACAACCAAAATTTTGTTTCCACTGTAATAGAAGAGCAGTTGCCTGCCTGCCAGCTTCTGTGTGAGGTTCACATTGGATACTGTGCCTATTTGCCCAGTGCCACCACTCATATCTGTTTTAACAATAGGTTAAGCTTTAGATTTAAAATAAATATTTTTTTTTCACTGTAATAGAAGAGCAGTTAGTTGTCTGCAAGCGTCTGTGTTTCAGGCCTACTTCAGCGTGTGCTCTGCAGACCTGTGCCAACGTGCTTTGACAGTTGCCACTCATATCTTGTGTCTCTATAGCGTGCTTTTACAACCAAAATTTTGTTTCCACTGTAATAGAAGAGCAGTTGCCTGCCTGCCAGCTTCTGTGTGAGGTTCACATTGGATACTGTGCCTATTTGCCCAGTGCCACCACTAATATCTGTTTTAACAATAGGTTAAGCTTTACATTTAAAATAAATATTTTTTTTTCACTGTAATAGAAGAGCAGTTAGTTGTCTGCAAGCGTCTGTGTTTCAGGCCTACTTCAGCGTGTGCTCTGCAGACCTGTGCCAGCGTGCTTTGACAGTTGCCACTCATATCTTGTGTCTCTATAGCGTGCTTTTACAACCAAAATTTTGTTTCCACTGTAATAGAAGAGCAGTTGCCTGCCTGCCAGCTTCTGTGTGAGGTTCACATTGGATACTGTGCCTATTTGCCCAGTGCCAACACTAATATCTGTTTTAACAATAGGTTAAGCTTTACATTTAAAATAAATATTTTTTTTTCACTGTAATAGAAGAGCAGTTAGTTGTCTGCAAGCGTCTGTGTTTCAGGCCTACTTCAGCGTGTGCTCTGCAGACCTGTGCCAGCGTGCTTTGACAGTTGCCACTCATATCTTGTGTCTCTATAGCGTGCTTTTACAACCAAAATTTTGTTTCCACTGTAATAGAAGAGCAGTTGCCTGCCTGCCAGCTTCTGTGTGAGGTTCACAATGGATACTGTGCCTATTTGCCCAGTGCCACCACTCATATCTGTTTTAACAATAGGTTAAGCTTTACATTTAAAATAAATATATTTTTTTCACTGTAGTAGAAGAGCAGTTATTTGTCTGCAAGCGTCTGTGTTTCAGGCCTACTTCAGCGTGTGCTCTGCAGACCTGTGCCAGCGTGCTTTGACAGTTGCCACTCATATCTTGTGTCTCTATAGCGTGCTTTTACAACCAAAATTTTGTTTCCACTGTAATAGAAGAGCAGTTGCCTGCCTGCCTGCCAGCTTCTGTGTGAGGTTCACATTGGATACTGTGCCTATTTGCCCAGTGCCACCACTCATATCTGTTTTAACAATAGGTTAAGCTTTAGATTTAAAATAAATATTTTTTTTTCACTGTAATAGAAGAGCAGTTAGTTGTCTGCAAGCGTCTGTGTTTCAGGTCTACTTCAGCGTGTGCTCTGCAGACCTGTGCCAGCGTGCTTTGACAGTTGCCAATCATATCTTGTGTCTCTATAGCGTGCTTTTACAACCAAAATTTTGTTTCCACTGTAATAGAAGAGCAGTTGCCTCTCTGCCAGCTTCTGTGTGAGGTTCACATTGGATACTGTGCCTATTTGCCCAGTGCCACCACTAATATCTGTTTTAACAATAGGTTAAGCTTTACATTTAAAATAAATATTTTTTTTTCACTGTAATAGAAGAGCAGTTAGTTGTCTGCAAGCGTCTGTGTTTCAGGCCTACTTCAGCGTGTGCTCTGCAGACCTGTGCCAGCGTGCTTTGACAGTTGCCACTCATATCTTGTGTCTCTATAGCGTGCTTTTACAACCAAAATTTTGTTTCCACTGTAATAGAAGAGCAGTTGCCTGCCTGCCAGCTTCTGTGTGAGGTTCACATTGGATACTGTGCCTATTTGCCCAGTGCCACCACTAATATCTGTTTTAACAATAGGTTAAGCTTTACATTTAAAATAAATATTTTTTTTTCACTGTAATAGAAAAGCAGTTAGTTGTCTGCAAGCGTCTGTGTTTCAGGCCTACTTCAGCGTGTGCTCTGCAGACCTGTGCCAGCGTGCTTTGACAGTTGCCACTCATATCTTGTGTCTCTATAGCGTGCTTTTACAACCAAAATTTTGTTTCCACTGTAATAGAAGAGCAGTTGCCTGCCTGCCAGCTTCTGTGTGAGGTTCACATTGGATACTGTGCCTATTTGCCCAGTGCCACCACTAATATCTGTTTTAACAATAGGTTAAGCTTTACATTTAAAATAAATATTTTTTTTTCACTGTAATAGAAGAGCAGTTAGTTGTCTGCAAGCGTCTGTGTTTCAGGCCTACTTCAGCGTGTGCTCTGCAGACCTGTGCCAGCGTGCTTTGACAGTTGCCACTCATATCTTGTGTCTCTATAGCGTGCTTTTACAACCAAAATTTTGTTTCCACTGTAATAGAAGAGCAGTTGCCTGCCTGCCAGCTTCTGTGTGAGGTTCACATTGGATACTGTGCCTATTTGCCCAGTGCCACCACTCATATCTGTTTTAACAATAGGTTAAGCTTTACATTTAAAATAAATATTTTTTTTTCACTGTAATAGAAGAGCAGTTAGTTGTCTGCAAGCGTCTGTGTTTCAGGCCTACTTCAGCGTGTGCTCTGCAGACCTGTGCCAGCGTGCTTTGACAGTTGCCACTCATATCTTGTGTCTCTATAGCGTGCTTTTACAACCAAAGTTTTGTTTCCACTGTAATAGAAGAGCAGTTGCCTGCCTGCCAGCTTCTGTGTGAGGTTCACATTGGATACTGTGCCTATTTGCCCAGTGCCACCACTCATATCTGTTTTAACAATAGGTTAAGCTTTAGATTTAAAATAAATATTTTTTTTTCACTGTAATAGAAGAGCAGTTAGTTGTCTGCAAGCGTCTGTGTTTCAGGCCTACTTCAGCGTGTGCTCTGCAGACCTGTGCCAGCGTGCTTTGACAGTTGCCACTCATATCTTGTGTCTCTATAGCGTGCTTTTACAACCAAAATTTTGTTTCCACTGTAATAGAAGAGCAGTTGCCTGCCTGCCAGCTTCTGTGTGAGGTTCACATTGGATACTGTGCCTATTTGCCCAGTGCCACCACTAATATCTGTTTTAACAATAGGTTAAGCTTTACATTTAAAATAAATATTTTTTTTTCACTGTAATAGAAGAGCAGTTAGTTGTCTGCAAGCGTCTGTGTTTCAGGCCTACTTCAGCGTGTGCTCTGCAGACCTGTGCCAGCGTGCTTTGACAGTTGCCACTCATATCTTGTGTCTCTATAGCGTGCTTTTACAACCAAAATTTTGTTTCCACTGTAATAGAAGAGCAGTTGCCTGCCTGCCAGCTTCTGTGTGAGGTTCACATTGGATACTGTGCCTATTTGCCCAGTGCCACCACTCATATCTGTTTTAACAATAGGTTAAGCTTTACATTTAAAATAAATATTTTTTTTTCACTGTAATAGAAGAGCAGTTAGTTGTCTGCAAGCGTCTGTGTTTCAGGCCTACTTCAGCGTGTGCTCTGCAGACCTGTGCCAGCGTGCTTTGACAGTTGCCACTCATATCTTGTGTCTCTATAGCGTGCTTTTACAACCAAAATTTTGTTTCCACTGTAATAGAAGAGCAGTTGCCTGCCTGCCTGCCAGCTTCTGTGTGAGGTTCACATTGGATACTGTGCCTATTTGCCCAGTGCCACCACTCATATCTGTTTTAACAATAGGTTAAGCTTTACATTTAAAATAAATATTTTTTTTTCACTGTAATAGAAGAGCAGTTAGTTGTCTGCAAGCGTCTGTGTTTCAGGTCTACTTCAGCGTGTGCTCTGCAGACCTGTGCCAGCGTGCTTTGACAGTTGCCACTCATATCTTGTGTCTCTATAGCGTGCTTTTACAACCAAAATTTTGTTTCCACTGTAATAGAAGAGCAGTTGCCTGCCTGCCAGCTTCTGTGTGAGGTTCACATTGGATACTGTGCCTATTTGCCCAGTGCCACCACTAATATCTGTTTTAACAATAGGTTAAGCTTTACATTTAAAATAAATATTTTTTTTTCACTGTAATAGAAGAGCAGTTAGTTGTCTGCAAGCGTCTGTGTTTCAGGCCTACTTCAGCGTGTGCTCTGCAGACCTGTGCCAGCGTGCTTTGACAGTTGCCACTCATATCTTGTGTCTCTATAGCGTGCTTTTACAACCAAAATTTTGTTTCCACTGTAATAGAAGAGCAGTTGCCTGCCTGCCTGCCAGCTTCTGTGTGAGGTTCACATTGGATACTGTGCCTATTTGCCCAGTGCCACCACTCATATCTGTTTTAACAATAGGTTAAGCTTTACATTTAAAATAAATATTTTATTTTCACTGTAATAGAAGAGCAGTTAGTTGTCTGCAAGCGTCTGTGTTTCAGGCCTACTTCAGCGTGTGCTCTGCAGACCTGTGCCAGCGTGCTTTGACAGTTGCCACTCATATCTTGTGTCTCTATAGCGTGCTTTTACAACCAAATTTTTGTTTCCACTGTAATAGAAGAGCAGTTGCCTGCCTGCCAGCTTCTGTGTGAGGTTCACATTGGATACTGTGCCTATTTGCCCAGTGCCACCACTCATATCTGTTTTAACAATAGGTTAAGCTTTAGATTTAAAATAAATATTTTTTTTTCACTGTAATAGAAGAGCAGTTAGTTGTCTGCAAGCGTCTGTGTTTCAGGCCTACTTCAGCGTGTGCTCTGCAGACCTGTGCCAGCGTGCTTTGACAGTTGCCACTCATATCTTGTGTCTCTATAGCGTGCTTTTACAACCAAAATTTTGTTTCCACTGTAATAGAAGAGCAGTTGCCTGCCTGCCAGCTTCTGTCTGAGGTTCACATTGGATACTGTGCCTATTTGCCCAGTGCCACCACTAATATCTGTTTTAACAATAGGTTAAGCTTTACATTTAAAATAAATATTTTTTTTTCACTGTAATAGAAGAGCAGTTAGTTGTCTGCAAGCGTCTGTGTTTCAGGCCTACTTCAGCGTGTGCTCTGCAGACCTGTGCCAGCGTGCTTTGACAGTTGCCACTCATATCTTGTGTCTCTATAGTGTGCTTTTACAACCAAAATTTTGTTTCCACTGTAATAGAAGAGCAGTTGCCTGCCTGCCAGCTTCTGTGTGAGGTTCACATTGGATACTGTGCCTATTTGCCCAGTGCCAACACTAATATCTGTTTTAACAATAGGTTAAGCTTTACATTTAAAATAAATATTTTTTTTTCACTGTAATAGAAGAGCAGTTAGTTGTCTGCAAGCGTCTGTGTTTCAGGCCTACTTCAGCGTGTGCTCTGCAGACCTGTGCCAGCGTGCTTTGACAGTTGCCACTCATATCTTGTGTCTCTATAGCGTGCTTTTACAACCAAAATTTTGTTTCCACTGTAATAGAAGAGCAGTTGCCTGCCTGCCAGCTTCTGTGTGAGGTTCACATTGGATACTGTGCCTATTTGCCCAGTGCCACCACTCATATCTGTTTTAACAATAGGTTAAGCTTTACATTTAAAATAAATATATTTTTTTCACTGTAATAGAAGAGCAGTTAGTTGTCTGCAAGCGTCTGTGTTTCAGGCCTACTTCAGCGTGTGCTCTGCAGACCTGTGCCAGCGTGCTTTGACAGTTGCCACTCATATCTTGTGTCTCTATAGCGTGCTTTTACAACCAAAATTTTGTTTCCACTGTAATAGAAGAGCAGTTGCCTGCCTGCCTGCCAGCTTCTGTGTGAGGTTCACATTGGATACTGTGCCTATTTGCCCAGTGCCACCACTCATATCTGTTTTAACAATAGGTTAAGCTTTAGATTTAAAATAAATATTTTTTTTCACTGTAATAGAAGAGCAGTTAGTTGTCTGCAAGCGTCTGTGTTTCAGGTCTACTTCAGCCTGTGCTCTGCAGACCTGTGCCAGCGTGCTTTGACAGTTGCCAATCATATCTTGTGTCTCTATAGCGTGCTTTTACAACCAAAATTTTGTTTCCACTGTAATAGAAGAGCAGTTGCCTGCCTGCCAGCTTCTGTGTGAGGTTCACATTGGATACTGTGCCTATTTGCCCAGTGCCACCACTAATATCTGTTTTAACAATAGGTTAAGCTTTACATTTAAAATAAATATTTTTTTTTCACTGTAATAGAAGAGCAGTTAGTTGTCTGCAAGCGTCTGTGTTTCAGGCCTACTTCAGCGTGTGCTCTGCAGACCTGTGCCAGCGTGCTTTGACAGTTGCCACTCATATCTTGTGTCTCTATAGCGTGCTTTTACAACCAAAATTTTGTTTCCACTGTAATAGAAGAGCAGTTGCCTGCCTGCCAGCTTCTGTGTGAGGTTCACATTGGATACTGTGCCTATTTGCCCAGTGCCACCACTAATATCTGTTTTAACAATAGGTTAAGCTTTACATTTAAAATAAATATTTTTTTTTCACTGTAATAGAAAAGCAGTTAGTTGTCTGCAAGCGTCTGTGTTTCAGGCCTACTTCAGCGTGTGCTCTGCAGACTTGTGCCAGCGTGCTTTGACAGTTGCCACTCATATCTTGTGTCTCTATAGCGTGCTTTTACAACCAAAATTTTGTTTCCACTGTAATAGAAGAGCAGTTGCCTGCCTGCCAGCTTCTGTGTGAGGTTCACATTGGATACTGTGCCTATTTGCCCAGTGCCACCACTAATATCTGTTTTAACAATAGGTTAAGCTTTACATTTAAAATAAATATTTTTTTTTCACTGTAATAGAAGAGCAGTTAGTTGTCTGCAAGCGTCTGTGTTTCAGGCCTACTTCAGCGTGTGCTCTGCAGACCTGTGCCAGCGTGCTTTGACAGTTGCCACTCATATCTTGTGTCTCTATAGCGTGCTTTTACAACCAAAATTTTGTTTCCACTGTAATAGAAGAGCAGTTGCCTGCCTGCCAGCTTCTGTGTGAGGTTCACATTGGATACTGTGCCTATTTGCCCAGTGCCACCACTAATATCTGTTTTAACAATAGGTTAAGCTTTACATTTAAAATAAATATTTGTTTTTCACTGTAATAGAAGAGCAGTTAGTTGTCTGCAAGCGTCTGTGTTTCAGGCCTACTTCAGCGTGTGCTCTGCAGACCTGTGCCAGCGTGCTTTGACAGTTGCCACTCATATCTTGTGTCTCTATAGCGTGCTTTTACAACCAAAATTTTGTTTCCACTGTAATAGAAGAGCAGTTGCCTGCCTGCCAGCTTCTGTGTGAGGTTCACATTGGATACTGTGCCTATTTGCCCAGTGCCACCACTAATATCTGTTTTAACAATAGGTTAAGCTTTACATTTAAAATAAATATTTTTTTTTCACTGTAATAGAAGAGCAGTTAGTTGTCTGCAAGCGTCTGTGTTTCAGGCCTACTTCAGCGTGTGCTCTGCAGACCTGTGCCAGCGTGCTTTGACAGTTGCCACTCATATCTTGTGTCTCTATAGCGTGCTTTTACAACCAAAATTTTGTTTCCACTGTAATAGAAGAGCAGTTGCCTGCCTGCCAGCTTCTGTGTGAGGTTCACATTGGATACTGTGCCTATTTGCCCAGTGCCACCACTAATATCTGTTTTAACAATAGGTTAAGCTTTACATTTAAAATAAATATTTTTTTTTCACTGTAATAGAAAAGCAGTTAGTTGTCTGCAAGCGTCTGTGTTTCAGGCCTACTTCAGCGTGTGCTCTGCAGACCTGTGCCAGCGTGCTTTGACAGTTGCCACTCATATCTTGTGTCTCTATAGCGTGCTTTTACAACCAAAATTTTGTTTCCACTGTAATAGAAGAGCAGTTGCCTGCCTGCCAGCTTCTGTGTGAGGTTCACATTGGATACTGTGCCTATTTGCCCAGTGCCACCACTCATATCTGTTTTAACAATAGGTTAAGCTTTACATTTAAAATAAATATTTTTTTTTCACTGTAATAGAAGAGCAGTTAGTTGTCTGCAAGCGTCTGTGTTTCAGGCCTACTTCAGCGTGTGCTCTGCAGACCTGTGCCAGCGTGCTTTGACAGTTGCCACTCATATCTTGTGTCTCTATAGCTTGCTTTTACAACCAAAGTTTTGTTTCCACTGTAATAGAAGAGCAGTTGCCTGCCTGCCAGCTTCTGTGTGAGGTTCACATTGGATACTGTGCCTATTTGCCCAGTGCCACCACTCATATCTGTTTTAACAATAGGTTAAGCTTTAGATTTAAAATAAATATTTTTTTTTCACTGTAATAGAAGAGCAGTTAGTTGTCTGCAAGCGTCTGTGTTTAAGGCCTACTTCAGCGTGTGCTCTGCAGACCTGTGCCAGCGTGCTTTGACAGTTGCCACTCATATCTTGTGTCTCTATAGCGTGCTTTTACAACCAAAATTTTGTTTCCACTGTAATAGAAGAGCAGTTGCCTGCCTGCCAGCTTCTGTGTGAGGTTCACATTGGATACTGTGCCTATTTGCCCAGTGCCACCACTCATATCTGTTTTAACAATAGGTTAAGCTTTAGATTTAAAATAAATATTTTTTTTTCACTGTAATAGAAGAGCAGTTAGTTGTCTGCAAGCGTCTGTGTTTCAGGCCTACTTCAGCGTGTGCTCTGCAGACCTGTGCCAGCGTGCTTTGACAGTTGCCACTCATATTTTGTGTCTCTATAGCGTGCTTTTACAACCAAAATTTTGTTTCCACTGTAATAGAAGAGCAGTTGCCTGCCTGCCAGCTTCTGTGTGAGGTTCACATTGGATACTGTGCCTATTTGCCCAGTGCCACCACTAATATCTGTTTTAACAATAGGTTAAGCTTTACATTTAAAATAAATATTTTTTTTTCACTGTAATAGAAGAGCAGTTAGTTGTCTGCAAGCGTCTGTGTTTCAGGCCTACTTCAGCGTGTGCTCTGCAGACCTGTGCCAGCGTGCTTTGACAGTTGCCACTCATATCTTGTGTCTCTATAGCGTGCTTTTACAACCAAAATTTTGTTTCCACTGTAATAGAAGAGCAGTTGCCTGCCTGCCAGCTTCTGTGTGAGGTTCACATTGGATACTGTGCCTTTTTGCCCAGTGCCACCACTCATATCTGTTTTAACAATAGGTTAAGCTTTACATTTAAAATAAATATTTTTTTTTCACTGTAATAGAAGAGCAGTTAGTTGTCTGCAAGCGTCTGTGTTTCAGGCCTACTTCAGCGTGTGCTCTGCAGACCTGTGCCAGCGTGCTTTGACAGTTGCCACTCATATCTTGTGTCTCTATAGCGTGCTTTTACAACCAAAATTTTGTTTCCACTGTAATAGAAGAGCAGTTGCCTGCCTGCCAGCTTCTGTGTGAGGTTCACATTGGATACTGTGCCTATTTGCCCAGTGCCACCACTCATATCTGTTTTAACAATAGGTTAAGCTTTAGATTTAAAATAAATATTTTTTTTTCACTGTAATAGAAGAGCAGTTAGTTGTCTGCAAGCGTCTGTGTTTCAGGCCTACTTCAGCGTGTGCTCTGCAGACCTGTGCCAGCGTGCTTTGACAGTTGCCACTCATATCTTGTGTCTCTATAGCGTGCTTTTACAACCAAAATTTTGTTTCCACTGTAATAGAAGAGCAGTTGCCTGCCTGCCTGCCAGCTTCTGTGTGAGGTTCACATTGGATACTGTGCCTATTTGCCCAGTGCCACCACTCATATCTGTTTTAACAATAGGTTAAGCTTTAGATTTAAAATAAATATTTTTTTTTCACTGTAATAGAAGAGCAGTTAGTTGTCTGCAAGCGTCTGTGTTTCAGGTCTACTTCAGCGTGTGCTCTGCAGACCTGTGCCAGCGTGCTTTGACAGTTGCCACTCATATCTTGTGTCTCTATAGCGTGCTTTTACAACCAAAATTTTGTTTCCACTGTAATAGAAGAGCAGTTGCCTGCCTGCCAGCTTCTGTGTGAGGTTCACATTGGATACTGTGCCTATTTGCCCAGTGCCACCACTAATATCTGTTTTAACAATAGGTTAAGCTTTACATTTAAAATAAATATTTTTTTTTCACTGTAATAGAAGAGCAGTTAGTTGTCTGCAAGCGTCTGTGTTTCAGGCCTACTTCAGCGTGTGCTCTGCAGACCTGTGCCAGCGTGCTTTGACAGTTGCCACTCATATCTTGTGTCTCTATAGCGTGCTTTTACAACCAAAATTTTGTTTCCACTGTAATAGAAGAGCAGTTGCCTGCCTGCCTGCCAGCTTCTGTGTGAGGTTCACATTGGATACTGTGCCTATTTGCCCAGTGCCACCACTCATATCTGTTTTAACAATAGGTTAAGCTTTAGATTTAAAATAAATATTTTTTTTTCACTGTAATAGAAGAGCAGTTAGTTGTCTGCAAGCGTCTGTGTTTCAGGTCTACTTCAGCGTGTGCTCTGCAGACCTGTGCCAGCGTGCTTTGACAGTTGCCACTCATATCTTGTGTCTCTATAGCGTGCTTTTACAACCAAAATTTTGTTTCCACTGTAATAGAAGAGCAGTTGCCTGCCTGCCAGCTTCTGTGTGAGGTTCACATTGGATACTGTGCCTATTTGCCCAGTGCCACCACTAATATCTGTTTTAACAATAGGTTAAGCTTTACATTTAAAATAAATATTTTTTTTTCACTGTAATAGAAGAGCAGTTAGTTGTCTGCAAGCGTCTGTGTTTCAGGCCTACTTCAGCGTGTGCTCTGCAGACCTGTGCCAGCGTGCTTTGACAGTTGCCACTCATATCTTGTGTCTCTATAGCGTGCTTTTACAACCAAAATTTTGTTTCCACTGTAATAGAAGAGCAGTTGCCTGCCTGCCAGCTTCTGTGTGAGGTTCACATTGGATACTGTGCCTATTTGCCCAGTGCCACCACTCATATCTGTTTTAACAATAGGTTAAGCTTTACATTTAAAATAAATATTTTTTTTTCACTGTAATAGAAGAGCAGTTAGTTGTCTGCAAGCGTCTGTGTTTCAGGCCTACTTCAGCGTGTGCTCTGCAGACCTGTGCCAGCGTGCTTTGACAGTTGCCACTCATATCTTGTGTCTCTATAGCGTGCTTTTACAACCAAAATTTTGTTTCCACTGTAATAGAAGAGCAGTTGCCTGCCTGCCAGCTTCTGTGTGAGGTTCACATTGGATACTGTGCCCACTAGCCCAGTGCCACCACTCATATCTGTTTTAACAATTGGTTAAGCTTTAGATTTAAAATAAATATTTTTTTTTCACTGTAATAGAAGAGCAGTTAGTTGTCTGCAAGCGTCTGTGTTTCAGGCCTACTTCAGCGTGTGCTCTGCAGACCTGTGCCAGCGTGCTTTGACAGTTGCCACTCATATCTTGTGTCTCTATAGCGTGCTTTTACAACCAAAATTTTGTTTCCACTGTAATAGAAGAGCAGTTGCCTGCCTGCCAGCTTCTGTGTGAGGTTCACATTGGATACTGTGCCTATTTGCCCAGTGCCACCACTAATATCTGTTTTAACAATAGGTTAAGCTTTAGATTTAAAATAAATATTTTTTTTTCACTGTAATAGAAGAGCAGTTAGTTGTCTGCAAGCGTCTGTGTTTCAGGCCTACTTCAGCGTGTGCTCTGCAGACCTGTGCCAGCGTGCTTTGACAGTTGCCACTCATATCTTGTGTCTCTATAGCGTGCTTTTACAACCAAAATTTTGTTTCCACTGTAATAGAAGAGCAGTTGCCTGCCTGCCAGCTTCTGTGTGAGGTTCACATTGGATACTGTGCCTATTTGCCCAGTGCCACCACTCATATCTGTTTTAACAATAGGTTAAGCTTTACATTTAAAATAAATATTTTTTTTTCACTGTAATAGAAGAGCAGTTAGTTGTCTGCAAGCGTCTGTGTTTCAGGCCTACTTCAGCGTGTGCTCTGCAGACCTGTGCCAGCGTGCTTTGACAGTTGCCACTCATATCTTGTGTCTCTATAGCGTGCTTTTACAACCAAAATTTTGTTTCCACTGTAATAGAAGAGCAGTTGCCTGCCTGCCAGCTTCTGTGTGAGGTTCACATTGGATACTGTGCCCACTAGCCCAGTGCCACCACTCATATCTGTTTTAACAATTGGTTAAGCTTTAGATTTAAAATAAATATTTTTTTTTCACTGTAATAGAAGAGCAGTTAGTTGTCTGCAAGCGTCTGTGTTTCAGGCCTACTTCAGCGTGTGCTCTGCAGACCTGTGCCAGCGTGCTTTGACAGTTGCCACTCATATCTTGTGTCTCTATAGCGTGCTTTTACAACCAAAATTTTGTTTCCACTGTAATAGAAGAGCAGTTGCCTGCCTGCCAGCTTCTGTGTGAGGTTCACATTGGATACTGTGCCTATTTGCCCAGTGCCACCACTCATATCTGTTTTAACAATAGGTTAAGCTTTACATTTAAAATAAATATTTTTTTTTCACTGTAATAGAAGAGCAGTTAGTTGTCGGCAAGCGTCTGTGTTTCAGGCCTACTTCAGCGTGTGCTCTGCAGACCTGTGCCAGCGTGCTTTGACAGTTGCCACTCATATCTTGTGTCTCTATAGCGTGCTTTTACAACCAAAATTTTGTTTCCACTGTAATAGAAGAGCAGTTGCCTGCCTGCCTGCCAGCTTCTGTGTGAGGTTCACATTGGATACTGTGCCTATTTGCCCAG
The DNA here is from genome assembly GCF_036172605.1 of Pelobates fuscus. NCBI lineage: Eukaryota > Metazoa > Chordata > Amphibia > Anura > Pelobatidae > Pelobates > Pelobates fuscus. Next base: position 363,056,837 of record NC_086317.1, read on the forward strand.
TGCCACCACTCATATCTGTTTTAACAATAGGTTAAGCTTTAGATTTAAAATAAATATTTTTTTTTCACTGTAATAGAAGAGCAGTTAGTTGTCTGCAAGCGTCTGTGTTTCAGGTCTACTTCAGCGTGTGCTCTGCAGACCTGTGCCAGCGTGCTTTGACAGTTGCCACTCATATCTTGTGTCTCTATAGCGTGCTTTTACAACCAAAATTTTGTTTCCACTGTAATAGAAGAGCAGTTGCCTGCCTGCCAGCTTCTGTGTGAGGTTCACATTGGATACTGTGCCTATTTGCCCAGTGCCACCACTAATATCTGTTTTAACAATAGGTTAAGCTTTACATTTAAAATAAATATTTTTTTTTCACTGTAATAGAAGAGCAGTTAGTTGTCTGCAAGCGTCTGTGTTTCAGGCCTACTTCAGCGTGTGCTCTGCAGACCTGTGCCAGCGTGCTTTGACAGTTGCCACTCATATCTTGTGTCTCTATAGCGTGCTTTTACAACCAAAATTTTGTTTCCACTGTAATAGAAGAGCAGTTGCCTGCCTGCCTGCCAGCTTCTGTGTGAGGTTCACATTGGATACTGTGCCTATTTGCCCAGTGCCACCACTCATATCTGTTTTAACAATAGGTTAAGCTTTAGATTTAAAATAAATATTTTTTTTTCACTGTAATAGAAGAGCAGTTAGTTGTCTGCAAGCGTCTGTGTTTCAGGTCTACTTCAGCGTGTGCTCTGCAGACCTGTGCCAGCGTGCTTTGACAGTTGCCACTCATATCTTGTGTCTCTATAGCGTGCTTTTACAACCAAAATTTTGTTTCCACTGTAATAGAAGAGCAGTTGCCTGCCTGCCAGCTTCTGTGTGAGGTTCACATTGGATACTGTGCCTATTTGCCCAGTGCCACCACTAATATCTGTTTTAACAATAGGTTAAGCTTTACATTTAAAATAAATATTTTTTTTTCACTGTAATAGAAGAGCAGTTAGTTGTCTGCAAGCGTCTGTGTTTCAGGCCTACTTCAGCGTGTGCTCTGCAGACCTGTGCCAGCGTGCTTTGACAGTTGCCACTCATATCTTGTGTCTCTATAGCGTGCTTTTACAACCAAAATTTTGTTTCCACTGTAATAGAAGAGCAGTTGCCTGCCTGCCAGCTTCTGTGTGAGGTTCACATTGGATACTGTGCCTATTTGCCCAGTGCCACCACTCATATCTGTTTTAACAATAGGTTAAGCTTTACATTTAAAATAAATATTTTTTTTTCACTGTAATAGAAGAGCAGTTAGTTGTCTGCAAGCGTCTGTGTTTCAGGCCTACTTCAGCGTGTGCTCTGCAGACCTGTGCCAGCGTGCTTTAACAGTTGCCACTCATATCTTGTGTCTCTATAGCGTGCTTTTACAACCAAAATGTTGTTTCCACTGTAATAGAAGAGCAGTTGCCTGCCTGCCAGCTTCTGTGTGAGGTTCACATTGGATACTGTGCCCACTAGCCCAGTGCCACCACTCATATCTGTTTTAACAATTGGTTAAGCTTTAGATTTAAAATAAATATTTTTTTTTCACTGTAATAGAAGAGCAGTTAGTTGTCTGCAAGCGTCTGTGTTTCAGGCCTACTTCAGCGTGTGCTCTGCAGACCTGTGCCAGCGTGCTTTGACAGTTGCCACTCATATCTTGTGTCTCTATAGCGTGCTTTTACAACCAAAATTTTGTTTCCACTGTAATAGAAGAGCAGTTGCCTGCCTGCCAGCTTCTGTGTGAGGTTCACATTGGATACTGTGCCTATTTGCCCAGTGCCACCACTCATATCTGTTTTAACAATAGGTTAAGCTTTAGATTTAAAATAAATATTTTTTTTTCACTGTAATAGAAGAGCAGTTAGTTGTCTGCAAGCATCTGTGTTTCAGGCCTACTTCAGCGTGTGCTCTGCAGACCTGTGCCAGCGTGCTTTGACAGTTGCCACTCATATCTTGTGTCTCTATAGCGTGCTTTTACAACCAAAATTTTGTTTCCACTGTAATAGAAGAGCAGTTGCCTGCCTGCCAGCTTCTGTGTGAGGTTCACATTGGATACTGTGCCTATTTGCCCAGTGCCACCACTCATATCTGTTTTAACAATAGGTTAAGCTTTACATTTAAAATAAATATTTTTTTTTCAGTGTAATAGAAGAGCAGTTAGTTGTCTGCAAGCGTCTGTGTTTCAGGCCTACTTCAGCGTGTGCTCTGCAGACCTGTGCCAGCGTGCTTTGACAGTTGCCACTCATATCTTGTGTCTCTATAGCGTGCTTTTACAACCAAAATTTTGTTTCCACTGTAATAGAAGAGCAGTTGCCTGCCTGCCAGCTTCTGTGTGAGGTTCACATTGGATACTGTGCCCACTAGCCCAGTGCCACCACTCATATCTGTTTTAACAATTGGTTAAGCTTTAGATTTAAAATAAATATTTTTTTTTCACTGTAATAGAAGAGCAGTTAGTTGTCTGCAAGCGTCTGTGTTTCAGGCCTACTTCAGCGTGTGCTCTGCAGACCTGTGCCAGCGTGCTTTGACAGTTGCCACTCATATCTTGTGTCTCTATAGCGTGCTTTTACAACCAAAATTTTGTTTCCACTGTAATAGAAGAGCAGTTGCCTGCCTGCCAGCTTCTGTGTGAGGTTCACATTGGATACTGTGCCTATTTGCCCAGTGCCACCACTCATATCTGTTTTAACAATAGGTTAAGCTTTACATTTAAAATACATTTTTTTTTTCACTGTAATAGAAGAGCATTTAGTTGTCTGCAAGCGTCTGTGTTTCAGGCCTACTTCAGCGTGTGCTCTGCAGACCTGTGCCAGCGTGCTTTGACAGTTGCCACTCATATCTTGTGTCTCTATAGGGTGCTTTTACAACCAAAATTTTGTTTCCACTGTAATAGAAGAGCAGTTGCCTGCCTGCCAGCTTCTGTGTGAGGTTCACATTGGATATTGTGCCTATTTGCCCAGTGCCACCACTCATATCTGTTTTATTAATTGGTTAAGCTTTAGATTTAAAATAAATATTTTTTTTTCACTGTAATAGAAGATCAGTTAGTTGTCTGCAAGCGTCTGGGTGTCAGGCCTACTTCAGCGTGTGCTCTGTAGACCTGTTCCAGCGTGCTTTGACAGTTGCCAATCATATTTGGTGTCTCTATAGCGTGCTTTTAAAACCAAAATTTGTTTTTCACTGTTATAGATTGAATAGCAGTTACTTGTCTTCAAGCGGGTGTCTCAGGGCTACAGTGTGTGCTCTGCAGAACTGTTCCAGTGTACATTGCCAATCATATCTGGTGTCTCTATAGCGTGCTTTTAAAACCAAAATTTGTTTTTCACTGTTACAGATTGAATAGCAGTTACTTGTCTTCAAGCGGCTCTGTCAGTCCTTCCTTCAGCGTGTGCTCTGCAGAACTGTTCCAGTGCACATTGCCAATCATATCTGGTCTCACAGTAGCTTGCACGCATAGTACCACTAATCCCCCAAAAAATGACAGGCAGAGGCAGGCCACCCCGCAGGGGCCGTCGTGGTCGTGGTGCTGTGATTCCCTTTTGCCCTAGAATAATGCCCAGTTTTCAGAAGCCACGTACCCTGAACTTGAAAAGTTCTGAGGACTTAGTTGACTGGCTAACACAAGACACCCAATCTTGTACAGCCTCCGCTCGGAACCTTGACGCACCATCCTCCTCCAGCTTAGCTTCAGGCACCTCTTAAGATAGCACTCACCCGCCTGCCGCCACCACCAAAACTAGCACCACAGCCGCTTTACTTGGTATGTCAGAGGAGTTATTCACACACCCGTTTAAAGAAATGAGTGATGCGCAACCATTATTGCTAGAGGATGTAGATGACAGGGATATGTCTCAGGCAGGCAGCATTAAACACATGGAGGTACGGTGTGATGATGATGATGTTGTACCCGCTGCTGCTTCCTTTTCTGAGTTGTCAGACACAAGCGAAGCGGTTGATGATGACGATGCGTCCATGGATGTCACGTGGGTGCCCGCTAGAATAGAAGAAGATCAGGGCGAAAGTTCAGATGGGGAGACAGAGAGGAGGAGGAGAAGACCAGTTGGAAGCAGGGAGGGGTCGTCGCAAGGAGCTAGTGGCACAGTCAGACAGCATGCATCGGCACCCGGGGTCAGCCCGACAGCACGCCAATCAATGCATGCTGTGTCCACCACCAGAATGCCGTCATTGCAGAGCTCAGCAGTGTGGCATTTTTTTTGTGTGTCTGCCTCTGACAACAGCGATGCCATTTGCAACCTGTGCCAAAGGAAACTGAGTCGTGGGAGGTCCAACACCCACCTAGGTACAACTGCTTTGCGTAGGCACATGATCTCACATCACAAACGCCTATGGGATCAACACATGAGTACAAGCAGCACGCCTACTCTAAGCCGCCATCCTCCTCCTGGTCCAGCATCTTCAGCCACGTCAACCACTGCTGTCCTTCTTGCCCCCTCTCAACCATCCGCCACTCCGTCTCCCGCCTTGAGCAGTTCCCGTTCATCTGCCCACAGTCATGTGTCTGTCAAGGACATGTTTGAGCATAAGAAGCCAATGTCACCAAGTCACCCCCTTGCCCAGCATCTGACAGCTGGCTTCTCCGAACTATTAGCCCGCCAGCTTTTACCATACAATCCGGTTGAGTCTGAGGCGTTCAAAAAATTTGTAGCTATTGGGACACCGCAGTGGAAGGTACCCGGCCGGAATTTTTTTTCACAAAAGGCAATCCCCAACTTGTACTCGATTGTGCAAAAGGAAGTCATGGCATGTCTGGCACACAGTGTTGGGGCAAGGGTCCATCTGACCACTGATACCTGGTCTGCAAAGCATGGTCAGGGCAGGTATATCACCTACACTGCGCATTGGGTAAACCTGCTGACGGCTGACAAGCAAGGAATGCGTGGCATTGCAGAGGAGTTGGTGACACCGCCACGAATTGCAGGCAGTCCTGCTGCCACCTCCTCTACTCCTCCTACTCCATCCTCTTCCATAACCTCCTCTGCTGAGTCCTCTTGTGTTCCGCTGCTTCTTGCTCCACATCAACGGCACCCCCCCAGCTCTCCAGGTACTATTCCACATCCCGGATACGGCAGTGTCACGCCGTCTTGGGTTTGACTTGCTTGAAAGCAGAGAGTCACACCGGACAAGCACTCCTGTCCGCCCTGAACGCACAGGTGGAAAAGTGGCTGACTCCGCAGCAACTGGATATCGGCAAAGTGGTGTGTGACAACGGAAAAAATTTGATAGCGGCATTGAAGTTGGGCAAGTTGACACATGTGCCGTGCATGGCACATGTGTGTAATCTGATCGTACAAAGCTTTGTGCATAAGTACAAAGGCTTACAGGACATCCTGAAGCAGTCCAGGAAGGTGTGCGGCCATTTCAGGCGTTCCTACACGGCCATGGCTCACTTTGCCGATATCCAGCGGCGAAACAACATGCCAGTGAGGCGCTTGATTTGCGACAGCCCTACACGTTGGAATTCAACACTCCTAATGTTCGACCGCCTGCTCCAACAAGAAAAAGCTGTTAATGAATATTTGTATGACCGGAGTGCTAGGACAGCCTCTGGGGAGCTGGGAATTTTTTTGCCACGTTACTGGACGCTCATGCGCAATGCCTGTAGGCTCATGCGTCCTTTTGAGGAGGTGACAAACCTAGTCAGTCGCAACGAAGGCACCATCAGCGACATCATACCATTTGTTTTATTCATGGTGCGTGCCCTGCGAAGAGTGCTGGATCAGGCTGTAGATGAGCGTGAAGAGGAAGAGGAAGAGTTGTGGTCACCATCACCACCAGAAACAGCCTTATCAGCATCGCTTGCTGGACCTGCGGCAACGCTGGAAGAGGATTGTGAGGAAGAGGAGTCAGAGGAGGATTGTAGCTTTGAGGAGGAGGAGGAGGAGGAGCAAGACCAAACACAACAGGCATCCCAGGGTGCTCGTTGTCACCTATCTGGTACTCGTGGTGTTGTACGTGGCTGGGGGGAAGAACATACCTTCGGCATCCAACCTTGTGCAAATGGGGTCTTTCATGCTGTCCTGCCTGTTGAGGGACCCTCGTATAAAAAGGCTGAAGGAGAACGACCTGTACTGGGTGTCCACGCTACTAGACCCCCGGTATAAGCAGAAAGTGGCGGAAATGTTACCCAATTACAACAAGTCGGAAAGGATGCAGCATTTGCAAAATAAATTAAAAAGTATGCTTTACACAGCGTATAAGGGTGATGTCACAGCACAACGGGAATCTAACAGGGGGAGAGGTGGAAGTCATCCTCCTCCTCCTCCTCCCACGACCACGCCGGCAAGGACAGGACGCTTTAAAGACGTGTTGTTGATGGAGGACATGCGGACCTTTTTAAGTCCTATACATCGCCACAGCCCTTCGGGATCCACCCTCAGAGAGCGACTCGACCGACAGGTAGCAGACTACCTCGCCTTAACTGCAGATATCGACACTCTGAGGAGCGATGAACCCCTTGACTACTGGGTGTGCAGGCTTGACCTGTGGCCTGAGCTATCCCAATTTGCGATAGAACTTCTGGCCTGCCCCGCTTCAAGCGTCCTGTCAGAAAGGACCTTCAGTGCAGCAGGAGGTATTGTCACTGAGAAGAGAAGTCGCCTAGGTCAAAAAAGTCTAGATTACCTCACCTTTATTAAGATGAATGAGGTATGGATCCCGAAGGGACTGACACTGAGCGATACATTCGCTTAAAAAAGGCCTGATGAGATGAGCTGCCTTGGGCTAAAAATGGTCCACACGCTGCTGTATTTTAGCTCTGAATGACGTTTGACTTGCGTGACTTATCCGCCATCAACTAGGGTTCAAGCCGCCATGTTTTAGGGCACTTTCTGCCTGTGAAACAAACATCAATTTTTCTGGCCGCTGCTTTTTCAGGCATGTGTACATGCCTAATTTTTAGGCCCACTGGTGCAGCACTGTGGCTTCAAAAACCAAACCAAAAATTAAAATCCTCCAAGATGGCACCAATATACCAGTGGTCTAAGCATCTTCCCACCTTGGCCTAAAAAGGGGAGGTGATTCAACAATTAAAAATCTCTGCCATTTACACGTCCACTGATAGGAGACGCGGAAGGTATTAAACTGATATGAACAATACTCCACTCCTATCAGTAGGTCCGTCCCATTGTGATTTATGCCCCCCACCCACCGCGCAGGGATGGGGGCCGGGGGGGAGGAAAGTAGGCCCCCCCATTGTGATTTATGCCCCCCACCCACCGCGCAGGGGTGGGGGCCGAGGGGGGAGGACAGTAGGTCACCCCATTGTGATTTATGGCCCCCACCCACCGCGCAGGGGTTGGGGAGGACAGTAGCTCCCCCCAGTGTGTATCAGGGGCTTTGAGGACAGGTGTCAATCCATACCTGCCAAGTGACCCTATGTAGGGGGAACAGTCTCTATTCTGCTCTGTGTCAGTGTGTATCATGGTCTCTGTGGACGGTGAACAGTCTCTATTCTGCTCTGTGTCAGTGTGTATCATGGTCTCTGTGGACAGGGAACAGTCTCTATTCTGCTCTGTGTCAGTGTGTATCAGGGGTTTTGAGGACAGGTGTCAATCCATATCTGCCAAGTGACCCTATGTAGGGGGAACAGTCCCTATTCTGCTCTGTGTCAGTGCGTATCAGGGGTTTTGAGGACAGGTGTCAATCCATATCTGCCAAGTGACCCTATGTAGGAGGAACAGTCCCTATTCTGCTCTGTGTCAGTGTGTATCAGGGATCATTAGGATAGGTGTCAATCCATATCTGCCAAGTGACCCTATGTAGGGGGAACAGTCTCTATTCTGCTCTGTGTCAGTGTGTATCAGGGCTGGGCTTTGAGGACAGGTGTCAATGTTAGGTGATTTCTGCCCTTTATGGATTAAAAGCAGACTCTGCATCAACTGTGCAATTTTCCATGGGAGTTTTACCATGGATCCCCCTCTGGCATGCCACAGTCCAGGTGTTAGTCCCCTTGAAACAACTTTTCCATCACTATTGTGGCCAGAAAGAGTCCCTGTTGTTTTTAAAATTTCGGGTTCGCGACAACACTACTTGGCAGGTATGGATTGACACCTGTCCTCAAAGCCCCTGATACACACTGGGGGGAGCTACTGTCCTCCCCAACCCCTGCGCGGTGGGTGGGGGCCATAAATCACAATGGGGTGACATACTGTCCTCCCCCCCTCGGCCCCCTACCCCTTCGCGGTGGGTGGGGGGCATAAATCACAATGGGGCGGCCTACTTTCCTCCCCCCGGCCCCCATCCCTGCGCGGTGGGTGGGGGGCATAAATCACAATGGGACGGACCTACTGATAGGAGTGGAGTATTGTTCATATAAGTTTAATACCTTACGCGTCTCCTATCAGTGGACATGTAAATGGCAGAGATTTTTAATTGTTGAATCACCTCCCCTTTTTAGGCCAAGGTGGGAAGATGCTTAGACCACTGGTATATTGGTGCCATCTTGGAGGATTTTAATTTTTGGTTTGGTTTTTGAAGCCACAGTGCTGCACCAGTGGGCCTAAAAATTAGGCATGTACACATGCCTGAAAAATTTGGTATTGTTGCAGCCGCTACTGTAGCAGCGGCCAGAAAAATTGATGTTTGTTTCACAGGCAGAAAGTGCCCTAAAACATGGCGGCTTGAACCCTAGTTGATGGCGGATAAGTCACGCAAGTCAAACGTCATTCAGAGCTAAAATACAGCAGCGTGTGGACCATTTTTAGCCCAAGGCAGCTCATCTCATCAGGCCTTTTTTAAGCAAATGTATCGCCCAGTGTCAGTCACTTCGGGATCCATCCCTCATTCATCTTAGTAAAGGTGAGGTAATCTAGACTTTTTTGACCTAGGCGACTTCTCTTCTCAGTGACAATACCTCCTGCTGCACTGAAGGTCCTTTCTGACAGGACACTTGAAGCGGGGCAGGCCAGAAGTTCTATCGCAAATTGGGATAGCTCAGGCCACAGGTCAAGCCTGCACACCCAGTAGTCAAGGGGTTCATCGCTCCTCAGAGTGTCGATATCTGCAGTTAAGGCGAGGTAGTCTGCTACCTGTCGGTCGAGTCGCTCTCTGAGGGTGGATCCCGAAGGGCTGTGGCGATGCATAGGACTTAAAAAGGTCCGCATGTCCTCCATCAACAAAACGTCTTTAAAGCGTCCTGTCCTTGCCGGCGTGGTCGTGGGAGGAGGAGGAGGAGGATGACTTCCACCTCTCCCCCTGTTAGATTCCCGTTGTGCTGTGACATCACCCTTATACGCTGTGTAAAGCATACTTTTTAATTTATTTTGCAAATGCTGCATCCTTTCCGACTTGTTGTAATTGGGTAACATTTCCGCCACTTTCTGCTTATACCGGGGGTCTAGTAGCGTGGACACCCAGTACAGGTCGTTCTCCTTCAGCCTTTTTATACGAGGGTCCCTCAACAGGCAGGACAGCATGAAAGACCCCATTTGCACAAGGTTGGATGCCGAGCTACTCATTTCCCGCTCCTCCTCCTCACTGATGTCATTGAAGGTATGTTCTTCCCCCCAGCCACGTACAACACCACGGGTACCAGATAGGTGACAACGAGCACCCTGGGATGCCTGTTGTGTTTGGTCTTGCTCCTCCTCCTCCTCCTCAAAGCTACAATCCTCCTCTGACTCCTCTTCCTCACAATCCTCTTCCAGCGTTGCCGCAGGTCCAGCAAGCGATGCTGATAAGGCTGTTTCTGGTGGTGATGGTGACCACAACTCTTCCTCTTCCTCTTCACGCTCATCTACAGCCTGATCCAGCACTCTTCGCAGGGCACGCTCCATGAAGAAAACAAATGGTATGATGTCGCTGATGGTGCCTTCGTTGCGACTGACTAGGTTTGTCACCTCCTCAAAAGGACGCATGAGCCTACAGGCATTGCGCATGAGCGTCCAGTAACGTGGCAAAAAAAATCCCTGCTCCCCAGAGGCTGTCCTAGCACCCCGGTCATACAAATATTCATTAACAGCTTTTTCTTGTTGGAGCAGGCGGTCGAACATTAGGAGTGTTGAATTCCAACGTGTAGGGCTGTCGCAAATCAAGCGCCTCACTGGCATGTTGTTTCGCCGCTGGATATCGGCAAAGTGAGCCATGGCCGTGTAGGAACGCCTGAAATGGCCACACACCTTCCTGGCCTGCTTCAGGATGTCCTGTAAGCCTGTGTACTTATGCACAAAGCTTTGTACGATCAGATTACACACATGTGCCATGCACGGCACATGTGTCAACTTGCCCAACTTCAATGCCGCTATCAAATTTTTTCCGTTGTCACACACCACTTTGCCGATATCCAGTTGCTGCAGAGTCAGCCACTTTTCCACCTGTGCGTTCAGGGCGGACAGGAGTGCTTGTCCGGTGTGACTCTCTGCTTTCAAGCAAGTCAAACCCAAGACGGCGTGACACTGCCGTATCCGGGATGTGGAATAGTACCTGGGGAGCTGGGGGGGTGCCGTTGATGTGGAGCAAGAAGCAGCGGCACAAGAGGACTCAGCCGAGGAGGTTATGGAAGAGGATGGAGTAGGAGGAGTAGAGGAGGTGGCAGCAGGACTGCCTGCAATTCGTGGCGGTGTCACCAACTCCTCTGCAATGCCACGCATTCCTTGCTTGTCAGCCGTCAGCAGGTTTACCCAATGCGCAGTGTAGGTGATATACCTGCCCTGACCATGCTTTGCAGACCAGGTATCAGTGGTCAGATGGACCCTTGCCCCAACACTGTGTGCCAGACATGCCATGACTTCCTTTTGCACAATCGAGTACAAGTTGGGGATTGCCTTTTGTGAAAAGAAATTCCGGCCGGGTACCTTCCACTGCGGTGTCCCAATAGCTACAAATTTTTTGAACGCCTCAGACTCAACCGGATTGTATGGTAAAAGCTGGCGGGCTAATAGTTCGGAGAAGCCAGCTGTCAGACGCTGGGCAAGGGGGTGACTTGGTGACATTGGCTTCTTACGCTCAAACATGTCCTTGACAGACACATGACTGTGGGCAGATGAACGGGAACTGCTCAAGGCGGGAGACGGAGTGGCGGATGGTTGAGAGGGGGCAAGAAGGACAGCAGTGGTTGACGTGGCTGAAGATGCTGGACCAGGAGGTGGATGGCGGCTTAGAGTAGGCGTGCTGCTTGTACTCATGTGTTGATCCCATAGGCGTTTGTGATGTGAGATCATGTGCCTACGCAAAGCAGTTGTACCTAGGTGGGTGTTGGACCTCCCACGACTCAGTTTCCTTTGGCACAGGTTGCAAATGGCATCGCTGTTGTCAGAGGCAGACACACAAAAAAAATGCCACACTGCTGAGCTCTGCAATGACGGCATTCTGGTGGTGGACACAGCATGCGTTGATTGGCGTGCTGTCGGGCTGACCCCGGGTGCCGATGCATGCTGTCTGACTGTGCCACTAGCTCCTTGCGACGACCCCCCCCTGCTTCCAACTGGTCTCCTCCTCCTCCTCTCTGTCTCCCCATCTGAACTTTCGCCCTGTTCTTCTTCTCTTCTAGCGGGCACCCACGTGACATCCATGGACGCATCGTCATCATCAACCGCTTCGCTTGTGTCTGACAACTCAGAAAAGGAAGCAGCAGCGGGTACAACATCATCATCATCACACCGTACCTCCATGTGTTTAATGCTGCCTGCCTTAGACATATCCCTGTTATCTACATCCTCTAGCAATAATGGTTGCGCATCACTCATTTCTTCAAACGGGTGTGTGAATAACTCCTCTGACATACCAAGTAAAGCGGCTGTGGTGCCAGTTTTGGTGGTGGCGGCAGGCGGGTGAGTGCTATCTTGAGAGGTGCCTGAAGCTAAGATGGAGGAGGATGGTACGTCAAGGTTCCGAGCGGAGGCTGTACAAGATTGGGTGTCCTGTGTTAGCCAGTCAACTAAGTCCTCAGAACTTTTCAAGTTCAGGGTACGTGGCTTCTGAAAACTGGGCATTATTCTAGGGCAAATGGGAATCACAGCACCACGACCACGACGGCCCCTGCGGGGTGGCCTGCCTCTGCCTGTCATTTTTTTGGGGATTAGTGGTACTATGCGTGCAAGCTACTGTGAGACCAGATATGATTGGCAATGTGCACTGGAACAGTTCTGCAGAGCACACGCTGAAGGAAGGACTGACAGAGCCGCTTGAAGACAAGTAACTGCTATTCAATCTATAACAGTGAAAAACAAATTTTGGTTTTAAAAGCACGCTATAGAGACACCAAATATGATTGGCAACTGTCAAAGCACGCTGGAACAGGTCTACAGAGCACACGCTGAAGTAGGCCTGAAACACAGACGCTTGCAGACAACTAACTGCTCTTCTATTACAGTGAAAAAAAAAAAATTATTTTAAATGTAAAGCTTAACCAATTGTTAAAACAGATATGAGTGGTGGCACTGGGCAAGTAGGCACAGTATCCAATGTGAACCTCACACAGAAGCTGGCAGGCAGGCAACTGCTCTTCTATTACAGTGGAAACAAAATTTTGGTTGTAAAAGCACGCTATAGAGACACAAGATATGAGTGGCAACTGTCAAAGCACGCTGGCAGGGTTGTGCAGGGCACACGCTGAAGGAAGGCCTGACAGAGCCGCTTGAAGGACACTGACTGTCTGCTATTAGCTTACACTGGAAACCTTTTTTCTTTGTAAAAGCATGCTAAAGAGACACCAGATATGATTGGCAACTGTCAAAGCACGCTGGCACAGGTCTGCAGAGCACACGCTGAAGTAGGCCTGACACCCAGACGCTTGCAGACAACTAACTGCTCTTCTATTACAGTGAAAAAAAAATATTTATTTTAAATCTAAAGCTTAACCAATTGTTAAAACAGATATGAGTGGTGGCACTGGGCTAGTGGGCACAGTATCCAATGTGAACCTCACACAGAAGCTGGCAGGCAGGCAACTGCTCTTCTATTACAGTGGAAACAAAATTTTGGTTGTAAAGCACGCTATAGAGACACAAGATATGAGTGGCAACTGTCAAAGCACGCTGGCACAGGTCTGCAGAGCACACGCTGAAGTAGGCCTGAAACACAGACGCTTGCAGACAACTAACTGCTCTTCTATTACAGTGAAAAAAAATATTTATTTTAAATCTAAAGCTTAACCAATTGTTAAAACAGATATGAGTGGTGGCACTGGGCTAGTGGGCACAGTATCCAATGTGAACCTCACACAGAAGCTGGCAGGCAGGCAACTGCTCTTCTATTACAGTGGAAACAAAATTTTGGTTGTAAAAGCACGCTATAGAGACACAAGATATGAGTGGCAACTGTCAAAGCACGCTGGCACAGGTCTGCAGAGCACACGCTGAAGTAGGCCTGAAACACAGACGCTTGCAGACAACTAACTGCTCTTCTATTACAGTGAAAAATAAATATTTATTTTAAATCTAAAGCTTAACCAATTTTTAAAACAGATATGAGTGGTGGCACTGGGCTAGTGGGCACAGTATCCAATGTGAACCTCACACAGAAGCTGGCAGGCAGGCAACTGCTCTTCTATTACATCGGAAACAAAATTTTGGTTGTAAAAGCACGCTATAGAGACACAAGATATGAGTGCCAACTGTCAAAGCACGCTGGCAGGGTTGTGCAGGGCACACGCTGAAGGAAGGCCTGACAGAGCCGCTTGAAGGACACTGACTGTCTGCTATTAGCTTACACTGAAAACCTTTTTTCTTTGTAAAAGCATGCTAAAGAGACACCAGATATGATTGGCAACTGTCAAAGCACGCTGGCACAGGTCTGCAGAGCACACGCTGAAGTAGGCCTGACACCCAGACGCTTGCAGACAACTAACTGCTCTTCTATTACAGTGAAAAAAAATGATTTCTTTAAAATCTAAAGCTTAAGCTATTGTTAAAACAGATATGAGTGGTGGCACTGACTGTGCAAATGGGCAAGGCATCCAAACTCACACAGAAGCTGGCAGGCAGGCAACTGCTCTTCTATTACAGTGAAAAAAAAATATTTATTTTAAATGTAAAGCTTAACCAATTGTCAAAACAGATATGAGTGGTGGCACTGGGCAAATAGGCACAGTATCCAATGTGAACCTCACACAGAAGCTGGCAGGCAACTGCTCTTCTATTACAGTGGAAACAAAATTTTGGTTGTAAAAGCACGCTATAGAGACACAAGATATGAGTGGCAACTGTCAAAGCACGCTGGCACAGGTCTGCAGAGCACACGCTGAAGTAGGCCTGAAACACAGACGCTTGCAGACAACTAACTGCTCTTCTATTACAGTGAAAAAAAAAATATTTATTTTAAATCTAAAGCTTAACCAATTGTTAAAACAGATATGAGTGGTGGCACTGGGCTAGTGGGCACAGTATCCAATGTGAACCTCACACAGAAGCTGGCAGGCAGGCAACTGCTCTTCTATTACAGCGGAAAAAAATTTTTGGTTGTAAAAGCACGCTATAGAGACACAAGATATGAGTGGCAACTGTCAAAGCACGCTGGCAGTGTTGTGCAGGGCACACACTGAAGGAAGGCCTGACAGAGCCGCTTGAAGGACACTGACTGTCTGCTATTAGCTTACACTGGAAACCTTTTTTCTTTGTAAAACCACGCTAAAGAGACACCAGATATGATTGGCAACTGTCAAAGCACGCTGGCACAGGTCTGCAGAGCACACGCTGAAGTAGGCCTGACACCCAGACGCTTGCAGACAACTAACTGCTCTTCTATTACAGTGAAAAAAAAATATTTATTTTAAATCTAAAGCTTAACCAATTGTTAAAACAGATATGAGTGGTGGCACTGGGCTAGTGGGCACAGTATCCAATGTGAACCTCACACAGAAGCTGGCAGGCAGGCAACTGCTCTTCTATTACAGTGGAAACAAAATTTTGGTTGTAAAAGCACGCTATAGAGACACAAGATATGAGTGGCAACTGTCAAAGCACGCTGGCACAGGTCTGCAGAGCACACGCTGAAGTAGGCCTGAAACACAGACGCTTGCAGACAACTAACTGCTCCTCTATTACAGTGAAAAAAAAATATTTATTTTAAATCTAAAGCTTAACCAATTGTTAAAACAGATATGAGTGGTGGCACTGGGCTAGTGGGCACAGTATCCAATGTGAACCTCACACAGAAGCTGGCAGGCAGGCAACTGCTCTTCTATTAAAATGGAAACAAAATTTTGGTTGTAAAAGCACGCTATAGAGACACAAGATATGAGTGGCAACTGTCAAAGCACGCTGACACAGGTCTGCAGAGCACACGCTGAAGTAGGCCTGAAACACAGACGCTTGCAGACAACTAACTGCTCTTCTATTACAGTGAAAAAAAAAAAAAATATTTTAAATCTAAAGCTTAACAAATTGTTAAAACAGATATGAGTGGTGGCACTGGGCTAGTGGGCACAGTATCCAATGTGAACCTCACACAGAAGCTGGCAGGCAACTGCTCTTCTATTACAGTGGAAACAAAATTTTGGTTGTAAAAGCACACTATAGAGACACAAGATATGAGTGGCAACTGTCAAAGCACGCTGGCAGGGTTGTGCAGGGCACACGCTGAAGGAAGGCCTGACAGAGCCGCTTGAAGGACACTGACTGTCTGCTATTAGCTTACACTGGAAACCTTTTTTCTTTGTAAAAGCACGCTAAAGAGACACCAGATATGATTGGCAACTGTCAAAGCACGCTGGCACAGGTCTGCAGAGCACACGCTGAAGTAGGCCTGACACCCAGACGCTTGCAGACAACTAACTGATCTTCTATTACAGTGAAAAAAAATTATTTCTTTAAAATCTAAAGCTTAAGCTATTGTTAAAACAGATATGAGTGGTGGCACTGACTGTGCAAATGGGCAAGCCATCCAACCTGACACAGAAGCTGGCAGGCAGGCAACTGCTCTTCTATTACAGTGAAAAAAAAATTATTTATTTTAAATCTAAAGCTTAACCAATTGTTAAAACAGATATGAGTGGTGGCACTGGGCTAGTGGGCACAGTATCCAATGTGAACCTCACACAGAAGCTGGCAGGCAGGCAACTGCTCTTTTATTACAGTGAAAAAAATGATTTATTTAAAATCTAAAGCTCAACCAATTGTTAAAACAGATATGAGTGGTGGCACTGACTATGCAAATGGGCAAGGCATCCAACCTGACACAGAACCTGGCAGGCAGGCAACTGCTCTTCTATTACAGTGAAAATGTTTTATTTATTTTAAATCTAAAGCTTAACCAATTGTTAAAACAGATATGAGTGGTGGCACTGACTGTGCAAATGGGCAAGGCATCCAACCTCACACAGAAGCTGGCAGGCAGGCAACTGCTCTTCTATTACAGTGAAAAAAAATATTTATTTTAAATGTAAAGCTTAACCAATTGTTAAAACAGATATGAGTGGTGGCACTGGGCAAATAGGCACAGTATCCAATGTGAACCTCACACAGAAGCTGGCAGGCAGGCACCTGCAATTACATTACACAGGAAAAAAAAAAAAAAAAAAAAGCAGCCTGATGTTATAGCCCTAAAAAGGGCTTTTTGGGGTGCTGTCCTTACAGCAGAGATCAGATGAGTCCTTCAGGATTGTAGTGGACACTGAATACCCTAGCCTAGCTATCAATTTCCCTATCTAATCAGCAGCAGCTAAACTTTCCCTCCTCTCACTAAGCATGCATCTTCCGAATGAATCGAAAATGGATGCTGGGAGGGAGGTTGGAGGGTGTGGAAGGGAGGGAGTGCTGCTGATTGGCTGGAATGGGTCTGCTGACCGAGAGGCACAGGGTCAAAGTTTGCCCAATGATGACGAATAGGGGGCGGATCGAACTGCGCATGTGTCCCCCCGCCGCGGCGAACGTAAACACGCTAAGTTCGCCGGGAACTGTTCGCCGGCGGACAGTTCGGTACATCACTAGTGACATCTTTTAAATGAGCTCCATTTGCTGCATTGCAAAGTCTCTTTTGGTTGTATTGTTCATAACATTAGTCAATGTTTGAGGCTCTAGCATTCAAATTTCTGTATGGATAATCTCCTTGAGCTGCTCAAGTATAGGCAGTCTGTTCATGTACACCCTCTCCTTCCCCCTTCAGATATCTCCAAAGAAATTAATGCTAAAGAATTGATTAACAGGTAAGACAAAGACGTCTTATTGAAGAAATACTATAGTCACCAGAACCACTATAATTTAATTTAGTGATTCTGGTGTCTATAGCCTGTTCCTGCAAGTTGAGCACTGTTAATGCTGCCTTTTCAGGGAAACGCCTCTAGTAGCAGTCACTCACATGGCAACTAGAGGTGTTTCCTAGTCTACTCTGCAAATATGAGCTTCCCATGTGAGCAAGATATTACTTTGCTGCAGAGGAATTTAGATAGACTGTGGGACTGGGCACTCAAATGGCAGATGAAATGTAATTTTGAAAAATGCAAAGTTATGCACTTCGGCGTAAAGAATGCACAAGCAATGTATACCCTTAATGGAAGCGAATTAGAGATAACAACACACGAAAAGGACTTGGAAATTGTTATAGACAACAAACTATGCAACAATGTGCAATTCCAATCAGCCGTGGCCAGTAAGGTATTGTCATGCATGAAAAGGGGCATTCATTCTCAGGATGAGAATATAATTTTGCCTCTTTATAAATCGCTGGTAATACCACATATTGAATATGCTGTGCTATTTTGGGCACCTGTTCTAACGAAGGATATTATGGCACTAGAAAAAGTGCAGAGGCGGGCTACAAAATTTATAAAAGGAATAGAACGTAGAAAGGTTAACAAATTTAAATCTATTTAGTTTAGAAAAACGTCGCCTGAGAGGGGATATTATAACATTATACAAATATATTCGGGGCCAATACAAACCATTGTGTGGAAATCTATTCACAAACCGGACTTTACATAGGGCACGAGGTCATGCGTTTAGAAAGGAAGAAAGAAGATTTCGTCTAAGGCAAAGGAAAGGTTTTTTTTACTGTAAGAACAATCAGGATGTGGAATTCTCTGCCTGAAGAAGTGGTTTTATCAGAGTCCATACAGATGTTCAAACAGCTACTAGATGCATACTTGCAAAAACTGAATATTCAAGGATATAATCTTTCAATGTAGGGTAATAACTGCTTGATCCAAGGATAAATCTGACTGCCATTCTGGGGTCAAGAAGGAATTTGTTTCCTAGCTTGTTGCAAAATTGGAAGTGCTTCAAACAGGGTTGTTTTGCCTTCTTTTGGATCAACAGCAAAAAACAAATGTGAGGAAGGCTGAATTTGATGGACACAAGTCTCTTTTCAGCTATGTAACTATGTAACTATGAGGAGATGCTGATTGGCATGGCACAGCGTTTTTCCACACATACACACTAGCCTGCATTGGGAAAAAATTGGTTTGGCTCATATCCTCAAGTTTGATGATCTCAGCCAAAGTGAAGAGCACACTCATAGGACTTATAAATAAGACAACTTGTTTTCTTTTTTACAGTTGTGCAACAGCATATGATGTGGGATTATTAAAAAAATCCTTATTGTACTTATATTCAATTATTGCACTAACCATTTTAACCTCATATTGTGAATCCTCCATTTTGTCCTCCTAACCTGACTTCTTCATTCCTCCATTTTGTCCTCATAACCTAACTTGTTCATTTTAAAACTACCTTACTTGACAGAATTTCCCAGCACATCTAATACAATAAGACAAAGACTGTATGTTCTAACAAAGACATGATTAACACAGGAATTGCTGACTTTTCCTTAACTTGCAACATAGTATAATTTGAAGGCCATGAGAACACAGTAGTAATGAAATGTTCTATTCATAAGAGACCTTGCACCTGGCCACGAGGCCTGAGATCACCGACTGTGTAAAATGACGCTCAGACCCCCTTGTCCCCACCCGTGTCCAGAACAAACCCACATCTTGGTGGGTGGGCACGGGACTAACCACTTAGTTTGTGAGCCAATTAATAATATTGATAGGAGGACACTAATCCCGACACTTAACAATTAATCCAATTAATGATGTTTATTTGCTGATATTCTAATAATCAGTGATGACGTAAAATGCCTCTTAAAAGGGCCTGCGCGCCCGCTTTTTAATCACTTGCCAATAAATTTTCTCGAAGTTATTTTAACCTGAACCTTGTGTGTCAGACTTAATTACTTCAGCGTATATACGCAATTCAATTTTATTAATTTGGACAGGAACAGATAGACATTTAAACATTTTGGTTTACTGCTAAAAAGTACCATAACAACTTGGCGCCCAACGTGGGGCATCGGGCTATGTCCGGCCGGTGAGCCGTCCTAAGGAAGACAAGGGTGGACGGAGGAATCCAGGGGGAAGGAAAGGAGATTGATCACCTCCAGGTACACGGTAGAGACTTCTGCAGAGCCACCGGTATGTTCCGGCCCCTTTGATTGACCCGTCCACGTGTCTGTGACTGCTTCCCGGGAGGACATCAAAGACAGGTAATATCTTGCCCGGTGTCTCGTTACTCACTTGTTTACCTGCATTTTAGTCTATCTGTTGCCTGGGTGTGTTTGAATTGTTTGCCTGTTTCCCCATTTTGAGATAAAGGGGGGCGGACCTGCAGGGGATTTGCCTGGGGTTCTCTGTTTTGCTTGTTTTCCCCTTTTTGGGATAAAGGGGGGTGGACCTGAGGGGACTTGCCTGGGTCTTCAGTTTGTCTGTCTATCTGTTTGTATTTTACCCCTTTTGGGATAAAGGGGGGTGGACCTGTGGATGCGTTCCTGGGGGTCTTCTGTTGCCTGTTTTACTCCTTTTAGGAACCACGGTGCTGTGGTTGTAGGGAAAAGGGGGGGTTGACCTGTGGATGCGTTCCTGGGGGTCTTCTTTGCCTGTTTACCTCTTTTAGGAGCCTCGTGGCTGTGGCTCTAAGGAAAAAGGGGATTGTTGGAACTGTGGATTTTGTGTAGACTCATAATTTCCTGTGATCCTTCTTGTGACACTTTGAGAGCCCAGCTAGCCTCATTGTGCACGTGGTAACCCACAGCTTCGAGTGCTGGGGCTAGTGGAATTCCAAGTTTGGTAACCACTGCCCCGAGTACTGAGGCTGGGGGGATTCCAGTTTTGGTAAACCTCAGCTTCGGCTGGGGGGATTCCAGTTTTCTTTTGGTAACCACAACCTCGAGCGCTGGGGTTGGTGGAATTCCAGTTTTCCGTTTATTTGTGGTAGGGGACTTAGTCTTGTGGCAGGGGACTCTGTTTCCTGGGGGGATTCAAGTAGGCATTGCTTGTTTTCCGCATCACGTGGTAGTGAGACTTATAAGTGGGTTTTATAGGGGCACTACGGGAGTGAGGATAGAGGTGGCCACATTCTTGTGGACTGCTGAGTAGAGGGAGGCTGACGGAATTCGGACCGGTGTCAGTTGTTTTCCGTGGCCGCTGGTAGTGAGACTTATGTAAGTCGTTCTCCGAGCGGAGACATTACGGGGTTGAGGGAGGTGACTTTGGAGTAAGCACACGAGTAAAGGAAAGGGATTATTGTTGATTTCATTTGAACTGTGATGCATGCACTGTATTTCAATTGTATTGTTGTCTTGTCTGTTTACTTAGGAGTCTCATGAACTCCTGTGTCTGTCTCTAAGGATTTTCCTTGCCTTTCATCTTTTCTACACTTCCTATATTATTATACTATCCACTCCCATTTCTCTTAAAAGAGAAGTGATTGGTCACACACTTCTCACCTCGCTCCAATCCGTGTCTACCACCCCGGGTAGGCGGATTCAGTGACTAGTCTACGTTTTGGGAAGACGCACCTGGGAAAGTCCCACGGTTCTCGGGTGGCAGTCGAGCATTGTAGACGTTCCTGTTCAATTTTCTCTCTCTCTCTATATCTAGGACGCTGGTATAGGGGTAAAGGGACTATGGGACAGGATTTAGGTAAGCCCAGTAAGGGCTGGTTAGCATGTGATTTGGTAGAAAACAGAGAGGGTGAGGAGATGGTTAAAGGTGTTGAAAAGATTGCAAAAGTATGTTAAATTGCTGTACCGACATGTGGAAGATTGCAACCAGAAAGTTGGCGCAAGTTACTGGCAGAAATGAAAGGCAAGCTTACAGATAATGATTTATTAAAGACTGCTGAAGCATGGTACAGAGTAGCGAAGGCTATTCAGTTAGAAGGTTGGGTTGAGGAAGAGATAAATCACAAAGGTGTGAAATTGTTTGTGTATCATAAGAATTGTGTTGCTGGGGTTTACCCTCAGCCAGCGCCCCAAAATGGCGCCCAGGGGATGTCTATCCCCAAGGTTCAGTCAGCAGTAGGTGATAGCCAGCTGACTATGTTCCCCACTCCCAATCCTCCCGAATCCCATCCCATCACCTCCCCTGTCTGCCCGGTCCTGAATTCTGATGGATCTTTCTTTACCCCTTCCCCGTCTCTAACAGTCCCATCATCCTCATCCATCCCCACGCTACCTTCCATGCCCAATCCTAACATTTCATCTGCCATTTCCTCCCTGCAATCCCTCTCCGTAGCTAATCCCCTCCCATCAGCATCCACCCAACTAACTACCCCTCCTTCCCTTGCTCCGACTCCTCCTTCTGCACCCATCCCTACCAATCCCGTCCTGTCTCCTCCCATAACCGGCTCCACCCCAGTCCAATACCCTACCTCCTTAAATGTACCTACCCACCCTACTCTACTGCCCTCCCCTGCCTGGCCCTACCCCTTCCCATATCCCATGGCCCTGCCCTACCCCGGTTACCCTCCCTTTCCCCAAGCCACTCCCCAGGTTCCGGTCATGCCCAGTCCGGCTCAGTCTGCCCCGGAAGTGCCCATATCAAACATGGCCGCCACTTCTTCCCTTAATCCTAATGCAACTCCTTTTCCCGCCTCCAATATGGCGGCCCCCAGTTCAGCCCTGATGCCGGTAATCCCCGGTGACTACCTGTCCCCAGGTTATGACTCGCTAGCCACCCCTGCATCTGGGGCTCTTTCCCATCCCCCGATCCTTTCACCTCACGCGGGCCCTGCACCACGTAAGAGAGCCAATATCATAGAATTCGATGACGAAGAGGAGGACAGGGTGTCCCATGTCTCATCGGAGGTTGCTGCGGGAGCCTCAGCTCATCGTTCTATCGATGACCCCTTCGGCCACAAGGGTCGGGGAGAACGGGCCCCTCCTAAGTATGTTGCTTTCAACCCCACTCAAGCTAGTGCTCTAATGAAATCACTCCCTGACCCAGAAAAGCAGCCTATGCCCTTTTACCGAGGGATAGTTCAAATTCAAAAGACTTATTCCGCCGCATGGCGTGATCTACTCAGCATTTGTGCTATTAAAGCAGGGGATGCATATTGGCCAAGCATGGCCCGTCACCTCAGTACAGATCTGCTTTCCAGTGATGTTGATTACCCCTCCGGGGTAACCTTTTGCACCCAATTAAGAGAATGGGCTAAGGACAAACTTGCAGATCAGGCCGCTGTCCTTACTGATGTTATTCAAGATAAAGGAGAATCAGTGGAAAGGTTTCATGCAAGACTGTATCAAATGTTTACAGATTTGGGGTTTGATCTTACTGACAAGATTCATTCACAAATGCTGTCAGGTGCGTTTGTCCAAGGTGTTAAAGACTCTATACGCAAGGGAATCATTGCTGCACGCCCTGAATATAAGGTTGTTCCCCTGGATACCCTGCTTTTAGTTGCTAGAGGTTTGGAATCTGCTCAGACCCCAAGGAGACCCACTTCAGCTCCTCTCATGGTATCCCGCTCCACTCCAGTCCCAAGAGGTACCAGACCGGAGGAGGGGGGACATTGCTTTAATTGTGGAGCAAAGGGGCACTTTAGAAGTGACTGTCCAGAACCAAAAAAGGAGCCAAGGGAGCCCAGAAAGCCATCCAAGCCTGCCCCGGCTCCCAAAGCCACCAAACAGGTTCCAATAGTTGAGGAACCCGATGAATAGGAAGTTGGCAAGCCTGTGTCCGTAACCCCTGTCATGGCAGTGTCTACAGGGGATAAGGGGGGGCCACTTGCCACAGTGACTTTGCCCATTGAAGGCCACCCTACCACATTTCTAGTTGACACAGGTGCAGCCCGTAGTGTTCTGCGAGAACAAGACCTGCCAGACCCATCCTTCCTGTCAAATATTGATGTCTCTTGTGTTGGAGTGGATGGCCAGCCAAGACATAGCCCTTTAACAACTCCACTACGAGTTGGCTCTAGCCTGCTTGCTCGCTTTGTGGTATCCTCCACATGCCCAATTAACCTGTTAGGTGCTGATGTTCTCTCACGCCTGCAAGCATCCATCACCTTCACCCCAGATGGGCAGGTAGAAATGTCTACACCTCTATCTGAATCAGACACCTCAGCCCTGTGCTCCTTGCCTCTGATGCTGCATTTAGAAAAGCCCCGTGAGGAAGCAGCAGAATTAAGGTCCAATTTCCCAGAGGTATTAAAAACACAGGTGCCCGCCAAGTTATGGTCCTCAGGCCCAGAGGACATAGGTCACCTAAATGTTCCCCCTGTGGTGGTAAAGCTTATTCCAGGAGCTAAGTTACCAAGAAAGCCACAATATCCATTAAAACCAGCACAGGCTGCTGCCATTTCTATCCACATCAAGGCACTCTTGGAGAAGGGTGCCCTGGTAAAATGTAAATCTGAATGCAACACCCCATTATTCCCTGTGAAAAAGAAAACTCCAAAAGGTGAGCCAGAGAAGTACAGGATGGTTCAGGATCTCCGTGCTGTCAATGAAGCTACCGTCCTGGACACCCCTCTTGTACCAAATCCCCATACTCTGCTCTCTGGAGTCCCACCATCTGCAAAATTTTTCACAGTCATTGACCTAGCCAATGCCTTTTTCAGTGTCCCACTGGACCCATCCTGCCAATACCTGTTTGCTTTCACCCATGAGATGCAACAGTATACCTGGACTGTCATGCCCCAAGGGGCACAAAATTCTCCAAGTCAATTTGCAAAGGCCATGGCCACCATCCTTGACCCATGGCAAGCCGAGCACCCAGAAGTTGTTCTGCTCCAGTATGTGGATGATTTGTTGCTCTGTGGAGATGATATACCCACTACTGAAAATTGCTCAATTAGTCTCCTTTGCTATTTGGCAGAACAAGGATGTAAAGCTTCGCTCATCAAGCTCCAATTCTGCCAACCTTCAGTAATTTTCCTTGGACATTGCCTATCTCAAGGTACCAGACATCTTACTCGGGACCGGGTAAGAGCTGTACTGGACATTCCACCTCCAAGGACTTCAAAGTCTCTTCATGCCTTCCTAGGCCTCATTTCCTACTGCAGAGCATGGATCCCAGAAGCCTCTCTGCTTATGCAACCTCTCTATGATGCTCTTAAGTCTGACCCATTCTGTTTGACCAATGAAGCTCTGGACAATTTCAATGCTCTAAAACGTGCCATTGCTTCTGCTCCTGCCTTGGGCCTACCTGACTACTCCAAACCTTTCAAATTATTTGTCTCCGAAAGACAAGGCCATGCAACAGGAGTTCTCACCCAAACTAATGACTTAAGAGGCCGCCAGAGGCCTATTGGATATTTCTCATGTCAACTGGACATTGTGGCCAGAGGGACTCCCTCCTGTCTCAGGGCTGTTTTTGCTGCAAGAGAGCTCATAGAAAGAACCTCAGACCTGGTCCTTGGCCACCCTCTGGTTGTTTTGGCCCCTCATGACATTTCTGCCATCATCAACCAAGTCCAGCTCAAGCACGTGTCTCCAGCCAGACACCTACGCCTACAGTGCCATCTTCTTCTGCCTGACAACATTTCCATCCAAAGATGTCAAGTTCTTAACCCGTCCACTCTTCTTCCACTCCCTGAGGGGGGTATCTATTATGGATTTATCACGGATGAAACCTACATTTACCTGCTCTGTGGATGTATCAAGAAAGTCATGCATCCACATTTGACATTTTATGAAGATGAGACACCTCTTTGTGAAGGCCCGGATTACGCCTTCTGTACCATGTGGTACAAGCCAAACATTACCCCTGAACCTTGCTATGAAGATGAGCTTTACCACTGGACTGATGTAAAGCTCACTGCTCAAGATTTCTATTGTGACTCTGAAGGCAATAGCATGGTCTTGGTCCAACTACCTCAACAACTCAACTACCTCTACCGCCATTGGGATACTGCTATCCCACATATTCCTGTTACCAAATTGAAGACAAGGTCATGGAATGATCTTGGGCCCATGGCGAAGCTATGGGCCACCATGGATGAAGAACAGCTATAGGAAAATGGTATTGTCAAATACCCAACAACTGACCTTCTGGAAGCATGGCCACGCCACTTCCTAGAAAAAGAATTTCAAGATCTGGTCATAGTGAATGATTATGACCCTGAAACACCTCATGACTGTTTTGAACAGATGAAAATGGAGACAGTGCACCTACCAACTGTGCATGAGAATCCGTTACCAGATCCAGATTTTACCCTCTTTGTGGACGGTTCAAGATATGCTGATGAAGAAGGAAGATATCATACAGGATATGCCGTAACCACAACAGATGAAGTTATCAAATCATCACCCTTACCGCCAGCAATGTCTGCGCAAGAAGCTGAATTACAGGCTCTGACTTCAGCATGCAAAATTTCCGAAGGAAAACGTGCCAACATCTATACAGATTCAAGATATGCTCTGGGTGTGGCACATGACTTCGGCCTAATTTGGAAGACAAGAGGATTTCTTACCACCGCCGGTACACCAGTCAAGCATAGTACTGCAATCAAGGAGCTAATGGATGCCCTCCTACTCCCTAAAGAAGTGGCCGTTTTGAAGGTAAAGGCCCATGGGAAATTGGATACAGATGAAGCAAAGGGCAACCATTTGGCTGATCAGGCTGCTAAGCTAGCGGCCAGGGATCTGCAGGAAGTGGATGAAGAAGTGTCCGGACAAGAAGAAGAAGTCCCTATTTTTGCTCTGCAAACTCTTCCTACTGATTTGCGAATTTTGCGAGAACAGCAAGCTGCAGTCACTCCTGAAGAAATCCAGAAATGGAAAAAGAAAGGAGCTGTCCAAAAGGACGGAGTATATTACAACAACTTCAAATTTTGTCTTCCCAAAAATTTATATCCAGCAGTTGTCCAATGGGCACATGGGCCTGCACACCTGTCAAAGGAATTGATGGCCGCCCTCATACAGAAGTATTATGAAGCACCCGGAATCACAACATTGATCAGCAGCTTCTGTAAGGCCTGTGTCATTTGTGCAAAATGCAATCCAGGAAGACCAATCAAGGTGCCTGCAAAACACCTGGCAAAGCCCATGTACCCCTTCCAGCGAATTCAAATTGACCACATCCAAATGCCCAAGAGTGGGCCCCATGAATATGCACTAGTCATAGTGGACATGTTCTCAGGATGGCCAGAGGCCTACCCAGTGGCCAATATCACTGCAAAAACAACCGCAAGACGCCTACTTACAGAGATAGTATGTAGGTTCGGACTCCCAGAAGTCATTGAAAGTGATCAAGGCCCAGCCTTTACAGCAACAGTGACTAAAGAAATCTGGACTGCTCTAGGGGTGACCCTAGCCTTCCACACCCCTTACCACCCACAAAGTAGTGGTAAAGTAGAGCGCATGAATGGCACTCTAAAAGCCAGAATGTTAAAAATGTCACAAGAAACAAAAATGCCCTGGCCAGAAAGCCTGTCAATAGCTTTATTTAGCGTTAGGCACACACCTAGAGGGAAGCATTCGCTGTCCCCATATGAGATTCTATTTGGGACAGCACCCAGACTAGGTTGTTATTATCCGCAGCAGTTACAGCTCCAATCAGATGTTTTAGTAGACTATGTAACTGAACTTGCAAGTGCCTTAAACAAAATACATGCCCAAGTTTTCTCTTCAATTCCAGATCCCGATTTGGATACAGGTACCCATAACCTGCTTCCCGGAGATTGGGTTCTGGTCAAGAAGTTTGTGCGGAAAAATACCCTGGAACCAAGATTTGACGGTCCATTCCAAGTTCTCCTGATTACCGCAACCTCCGTCAAACTGGCCGGTAGGCCAAATTGGATCCACGCTTCCCACTGCAAGAAATCTCCTGCCCCCGAGGAAGCAGATACCGCACAAGCATGTACCTCTGGTACACCTTCTCCTTAATTAGCCTCATAAAGGCCCAGCAAGTAGCCATCACCAAAGATATTAGTGGGTATACCTTTTGGTACAATTCATCATGCACCCATGTGGCTACTTACACCTTTGACTACTGTGATATTGTAGAATGCCCATTTCCCACATCACAAATCCAGAGTATCTATAGAGATATCCCTCATTCAAAAGACCCATATGTTTGTGTAGTTGACAAACAATGGGGGCACAATTGTAACCATTGGGGGGCGGCGGGATGGAATGCCGGGCCTGCCTGGGGTTACAAACCAAAAAGTGCCTTATCTAAAGTAGATGATCATGGTAGATCCCTTCTCCAGAGAATGACTTTGAGAAAGCCTGGGGGGGGTACACCAATGAAATTAATTCTTAACATTGAGCATCCAAGCCCAACAGATGCAGACCAGTATGTGATGGGAATGTATTGGAAAAAAGGTTCCTACCGTAAATTAGGGCATTTCTACCTCAAAGATATGTGTAACTCTTCTGAGTGGCAAGGGGCTACCCATATGGTCCCTAACCCATTAAAACCTCATATCCAGACCTTTCAAGACATGATGGCCATTGCTAACCCCACCTTTGAAGATACCATGGCCGCTGAAACAGGTTTTAATGATGTAAATTTATGGTTAGAATGGATGAAATATAATGCTAATAAGCATAATAGGACCGCATGCTATGTGTGTGGCGGTGCCCGGCCTCACCTGGGTACTGTACCTCTAATCCTGCCAGTAGATGTAGAGGAATGTGTTTTAAGCCTTTTTGCCTATCACTATAATTTTAACAGGTCCATATGTATTGCATGGACAAAGGAGTATCCTCTCCTAACCAAGGATGTCAAACCCCCAGATGGTATTACCGTGTATAAAGGTAATTACACTTGTTATGCTAATTATGATGGAATTGGTAAATTCTTAGGTAACTTCTCTAAGGGGTATTGTGCTACCTACAGAAATGTCTCTATGAACTTGTTGCAGTTTCACACCAGGTCATTAGGGGATATTTACTGGTTGTGTGGGGATTTACAGCTAAGATCCAGAATGGACAAAGAGTGGTGGGGGGAGTGTACTCTGGCTAAAGCCATTATGCCTATACATATCATCTCTGACACACACCTTGTCACCCATGAGTCCAGGCACACTAAGGTTAAGCGTGACGCCCCAGTGAAAGGAAGTTTTGATCCTCATGTGTATATTGATGCCATTGGAGTGCCTAGGGGGGGTGCCCAATGAGTTTAAAGCAAGAGATGAAGTTGCTGCAGGATTTGAATCACTTTTTGCCATAGTTACCACAAACAAGAATTTAAATTGGATAAATTACATTTATTATAATCAACAGCGTTTTGTTAATTATACCAGAGACGCCCTCCAGGGGTTGGCCGAACAGTTGCAGGCCACATCCCAAATGGCTTTCCAGAATAGAATGGCCCTAGACATGATCTTAGCCGAAAAAGGAGGGGTTTGTAAAATTTTGCCCGACACCATGACATGTTGTACCTATATCCCAGAAAACACAGGCCCTAATGGTAAAGTCACATTAGCCATAGAGAAATTAAATGACCTGTCTGAAGAGTTAAAAAGGAATTCTGGGATAAAAGATCCCTGGGAAAGATGGTTTGGTTGGATGACAGGATGGCAAAAGGCTTTAATGCATATTGGTATGGCTATACTAATTTTTCTTTTTATCTTTGCTCTTCTCTTTTGTTGTATCCTCCCATGTCTGAGAAAATCCCTCATGAAGACTGTTGACCAAGCGGCACCCACTTTCACCCATCTCGAAGTTGATGACCAAGATTTCCAAGACATCAACTCACCCTGTCTGCCGCTGCAAACAATCCCTTTTGTTGATAAAGTGCAGGAATTCTAGGAAGGGACTAGCTTAGGGACAGCATCTGTCAGTGAATGGTAAAGGCCCCGTGTGGAGAAGTGGTGGGTTAGCTGCCATGGGACACCCATGGGTGTGAAGTGTTCGAGAGCCATACTGACGGATGAGTTAGCCTATCAGGGTCAGATCTAGGGACAGTCTTGCACTTTGCATTAACACCTAGCTAGCGGCCACGGGGTTTCTGTGCCTTTGGGTTAACACGTCTTCCTGGTACTAACTTAATAAAGTTTTATCTCTTAGAATCTAACATTTCATAGGGGGGACTGATGTGGGATTATTAAAAAAATCCTTATTGTACTTATATTCAATTATTGCACTAACTCCATTTTAACCTCATATTGTGAATCCTCCATTTTGTCCTCCTAACCTGACTTCTTCATTCCTCCATTTTGTCCTCATAACCTAACTTGTTCATTTTAAAACTACCTTACTTGACAGAATTTCCCAGCACATCTAATACAATAAGACAAAGACTGTATGTTCTAACAAAGACATGATTAACACAGGAATTGCTGACTTTTCCTTAACTTGCAACATAGTATAATTTGAAGGCCATGAGAACACAGTAGTAATGAAATGTTCTATTCATAAGAGACCTTGCACCTGGCCACGAGGCCTGAGATCACCGACTGTGTAAAATGACGCTCAGACCCCCTTGTCCCCACCCGTGTCCAGAACAATCCCACCTCTTGGTGGGTGGGCACGGGACTAACCACTTAGTTTTTGAGCCAATTAATAATATTGATAGGAGGACACTAATCCCGACACTTAACAATTAATCCAATTAATGATGTTTATTTGCTGATATTCTAATAATCAGTGATGACGTAAAATGCCTCTTAAAAGGGCCTGCGCGCCCGCTTTTTAATCACTTGCCAATAAATTTTCTCGAAGTTATTTTAACCTGAACCTTGTGTGTCAGACTTAATTACTTCAGCGTATATACGCAATTCAATTTTATTAATTTGGACAGGAACAGATAGACATTTAAACATTTTGGTTTACTGCTAAAAAGTACCATAACACATACATTCACCATTTCAGTTCCATTACCAAACTTTTCCGAATATGGCAAGGTAGTTGGAATGAAACATTGATTATATGCCAATTCTTAAAATAAACTCACTTTTTTGTTTATTTTACAGCCCTATGAGTGCTTCCATTCATATTAGAATAATAGTTTTTAGTTTCTTTCCCCCCGTCTATGTCTGCATTATTGGGCTGGAATAGAATTTTGCTCCAAGTTCAACCCTGCTAACAGCCCATGCACTGCTATAGCACATTTGCAAATACATAACAAGTATGTCTGAGTATGGCAATAGTATTTTACACAATAAACCTGAACACAAAAATGGGGAGATGATGCTGCCTGAGCCCTTCCACATATATGATATTATGATCAGGGAGGACTGACAAGTTTTGGTCAGGGGCAAGTACCAATAAATAGTGCGTTAAATTCACAGATATCAGTATACATGGTCCCAATCATATTAAGTACACAGTCGACTGATTTAATTAATGAAAGCTTCTGTAATTGCTAAATGTGACATCATTTATCACCAAAACTTCCATCAGTATGACCTGTGTAGCATGACCGAATATTTACAAATATTTCTGCATGCCCAAGAGCGATAGACTATTTTCTGCAATTTTATTGCCATCAATGGCAACCGGAGTATTTCATAAATGTCATGAGCACTGTCTCATTTCAGTCTGCAGTCATTTGTGGGAGCCTGGTTACATCCAGGTCCTACAGTCCAATGACAAATATACCATTGGACAAATATACCATCCTGGCCTGGAGTATGGTGTTATTGCAGGCTACCAACCCATGTAAGAAATCTACACAATTCTGTGCTAGCATAGGTCTACAAAGGACCTGCAGCCTCATTCCTTCAGTCATGTGCCAACAAATAGCACATTTTGCTATTTTATCCTAAAGAACCATGGTGTGAGGCTTCAGCCCACAGTTTTCCTTTCCAGCCCTTTCAAGCTGGTGGCCCAATTGAAGCAATATCCCCTTTCTCCCCTTGCCAAGCCTTCCATACCCTAACTAATTTCCTAAACTTTGCATTTATTCAATTATATCTGCAAGACATGTTGAAATTTGAATGTCATCTTTGAAATGCCACAGTATTTTTAGATTTATCTCATCCGCAAGCAAATCATTGATTTTTTTTTTTATTATTATTTTTTTTAGCATTTGCACTGCATTATTTCTAAGAATGTATTTCTATTATTATACAGTTTACATGTCGTATGGAAGCTTAAACCATGAGGGTTAATAACAGAAAATGAATTCATATGCTTCAAGTCTGTAGTGCATCAGCTGTCAAACAGCTGAAAGGTTCAGTACACTGTAACTCCAATTTTCTATCTTCTAGATTCAATAATGTTCACATGAATGAATTGGTAATTTCTGAGAAGATATATTGCAGTTCAGTAAATAGACAGTCACTCACCAAAATATCTGCGTCAGTACTTCCATTGATTTAAAAAATTAAATAACTCGCTCAATGCAAGTTAGACATTGACAGGTCAAGGAGAAACTCGAAGGTATAATTAGCAGAAACAGAGATGAATCTTTTGCAGTGGGTAAATTGCAATGCACTCATCATTTCTGTGTGGATGCTTGCTAGTGCTGGACAGATACTTTCAATAATGTAGGTCTTCATGGCTGTGAATGAGCAGGATGTGCCCGGAAACAGTTGATTGCTCACATGAATGTTAAAATGGGTGACAGAAGGTTTTGAGATTTATTTAGACTGCATAGAGCACCAGACAGGAAAGTCATACGGTTTCCTACAAATAAATTACACGTTCAGGTCAATACTGTTGCAACTAAACAACAAAGAAAAAAAAAAAAGCCGATTTGATACAAACTTAGCTGTTTTGTCATTATGTTGTAATTGTAAAACGGGTTTATTGTATGTGTTAAATAGTTACCTGGATACATGTATCAGGTAATCTTTTACTCCATAGACACTTATGGAAATCGAGATAAATGTCTCAATAAAATTGCTGGCGATAAGCCAGATCTGAACATACATCATTTTCTGGATACATGGATCTTTTGAAGAGTAGGGAAAAAGATTTATCAACTGCTCTTCACCAGGATAGTTCGCCTGAAAAATAATGTGAAGCCATGATAACTGTGTGACCGCTGGTTGCACACAAGGGCTTGCAGGAAATTAGTTCAAAATGCCGCCAGACCCCTATCATTCTGGTGAGACCTCTGTGATATGATTTCTCTTCTATTAGCTCATGCAATGGTTAATTGTATAATAGATGGCTAGCTTCTGCTAGCCACCCCCTACGACAATCAAATCACTATCAAGACAATATGAGCCAGTACAATTGAGTAACAAAACAGGTGAGGGTTTGCCAACTAAACAGTTGAGCAACCTGTGACAATTTCTGTCAAGTACATTTCTGTGAAGAATCATTTGTCATGTTACCTGTGATCCAAATCATCATACCATCCTTCTGGATGTTCTGTTGAGTAATCATGACTATTCTTCATATATTTTCAAATTGAACAAAGCTTTTTAAAAGTTTCAAGCACAACAGTTAAATGTAAAAGTATTTATTGATCATTTTCCAATGTAATCTTGAAAAATTTTCTTAAAAGTTACCGTTATTTGTTTAAAGTTACCGTTTAATACCGTTACCGTTATTAATGTAGTTTTGTAATGGGTTTTACATACTTTTTGCATTGATTTTATTTCTGCTGATATTCTTCTAGTGTCAGGACCCCAAATGCTTTTACTTGTCTGTTTATTCACCCCATTCTGACAGGTTATTATCACTCCTGCCTTTGTGCAGCACACTCCACAATTCACTTTTGGAAAGTAGCATTTATAGCTGGAATTTCAACAAATGATTGACTCCATTATTCTATTTTGTCCCAGCAAACTTTATATCTAATATGTCATTTGTTTCTTTGTCTCTTTTTATTTCCTTTGAAGTAGAACCATACAAGTTTGGATTCTGTGTCTTGGCATTTGTGCCTGTTCAGCAGAAAGAGCATTTGTGAGGTCAGGCACCGATGTTGGATGAGAAGGTCTGACTTGCAATCATTTCAATTCATCCCAAAGGTGATCAGCGAGGTTGAGGTAGGACTATGTACATGCCACTCAGGTTCATCAACACCAAATTTGTAAACCGTCTTAATGGTTTTTGTACACAGGAGCACAGTCATGATGAAACAGGAATATGTCTTCCTCAAGGTTTAAAGGGACACTCAACTGCCCAAATGCAAAATAAATAGATAAAAAACACTGTTTAATAGATATGCCCCAAATGAAAACATGCATGCATTTACTTATACATTTTTGTTGGAGTTATAAGTAAAACAGCTTGCAAAAAATGCAAATCTGTTGTCTGCTGCCTTTGCAAGCCCTTCTCTTCTAACCCTGCCCAGACTTTATGTGACTATTCACTCACAGACCTCCCAATGCAGCGCAAGGAGAAGTTTTTGCAAGGCAGGTGCTCTGGGCAATTGCTGCCTCTTGAGTTCAGTGTAAATACGCTAACCAAATCAGTAAGTTAACCCATTAAATCCGGTGGGCGTACTGTTACGCCCTGCAGGAGCCGGCTCTAAACGCTGGCTTGCGTAATAGTACGCCCTCGCTATAATGGCCGCCCACGTGGCCGGCGCTAATCGCCCGCTGAAAATCGCGGTCGGGGGTGATGCCTGGCCCCCCAGGCAACTCCTCCTGTGGCCGGTGACCGCGATCTGCAGTCTCTGATCGCAGTGACAGGCTGTCACTGCGATCAGTATTTAGCATGTGTCAGCGGATTTCAAATCGGCTGACACACGTGGCCGGCGGCTTTCCCCTGTGCAGATCGCGGTCGGGGGACATACCTGCCCCCGCAGGCAGTCCCCCTGGGGTCAGTGACCACGATATGCACTGTCTGATCGCAGTGACACCCTGTCACTGCGATCAGTGTTACATGTGTCAGCCTAATGGCTGATACATGTAACAGGCGCAATGATCCCCCTGCTGATTGGTAGGGGGAGTGCTTGTACCACCCAGGCACTCCCCCCTGTGGTCAATTACCCAATCTGCAGTAAGTGATCACAGTGACAGCCAGTCACTGTGATCACTATTACTATGTGTCAGCCAATGATCACTGAGAGAGAGTGGAAGAGACATCGTTGTTTTACAGCTCCTGTAAAAAGAAAAAAAGTTTTATTACTTTATAAAAGTTTTTTAATTTTTATTTTATTTAACCCTTTCAGTGCTGATCACAGCTTATTACTGTCATCAGCTGACTAGGGCATCTAGTACTTTTGTACTTTATTTAAAAAAAGTTTTGGGTCAAAAAAAATAATTTCTAATTTTATTTTGACCCTTTGTGTCAGTTGCAGCAACCCTAATCTCCATTACCCTTTCCCCGCTGCCGTGATCACTGTACTGTACAGTATATCTGCTGTACGGTACCAAATTAGTGATCACTGTGATCAGAGGGCTCTCTGATCAGGCTGACTTTTTTTTTTTTAGGGTTATTTTTTTCATAACTTAAAAATAGCCCTTTCAGTACTGATCGCAGCTGCCTATACTGTGATCAGTACATTTATTTTATTTTTGAGGGTGGGTAGTGGGTGTTAGGCAGGTAGTTAATTAATTAGCCCCTTAGTTAGCCCCTTTCACTTAATTAATTTTTCCCCCTAGAATGGCACGTCGCTAGTCAGCCAAGGAGGCGTATGCCATTCTGGCAGGCAGTGATAGTGACACTCTGCAAGACAGTGACACTATCACTGCCTCTGACATTGAGCCTCTGAATGAGACCTCAAGTGATGGTGCCCCACCACCACTCACAAGAGGATGCTCAGAATGCCCAATGCCAGAGGGAGACTGTGTGCCTTCAAACATGATGGCACCAGAAATACCGCCGTTCACTGTTACGCCTGGCATCACTGTAACAGTGGACGACTGCGAGCCAGTTCGTTTTTTTGAGCTCTTTATGTCTGATGATGTATTTGAGCTCATGGCTCAGCAAACAAATTTGTTTGCTATGCAGTATCTCTCTGCACATCCAGGGTCCC
The DNA here is from genome assembly GCF_036172605.1 of Pelobates fuscus. NCBI lineage: Eukaryota > Metazoa > Chordata > Amphibia > Anura > Pelobatidae > Pelobates > Pelobates fuscus. The sequence goes on from NC_086317.1 coordinate 363,091,842, forward strand.
ATCATAATTGCAAGAATATGTGGAGACCCACGGATGTCGCAGAGATGAAGTGGTTTTGGGCTTTAACCCTAGTGATGGGTATAGTTAAAAAGTCCAGTATCATGTTATAATAATGTTATAATGTTATTACCCAGGCTGCCATGCTCTCTCAAAAGCGAGATAGGCCCAGAAAATCACTTTGCCAAAATTCCAACTTTGAAATGGACATCTAATATATTTGTCCCTGTGACTTCCCCAAAAAAACAGAAAATCTGGTACATGGGGGTACTGTTATATTCAGGAGACAATGTTAAAAAAAATAGTGAGGCTTTGTTGCAATACCTCATACCAGGAATAGGAAATTTCCTGTGAAAAGTGAGTTCATGTGTGGAAAAAAGCACAAATAAATCTATTACCGCTATGTGGGCCCTTCATTTCTGATAAAGTGGTTAGACCAAACATCTTAAAATGCACCATTTGAAATACTCTGGGTTGCCTACTTTTGAAAATGGTATGCCATAATAGTGAATATAATTTTTCCCAGGCTGCCATGCTCTCTCAAAGGCAAGAAAGGCCCAGAAAATCGCTTTGCCAATTTTCCATGTTTAAAACCAAAAATGGACAGGCGTATATTTGACCCTGTAACTTTCCAAAACCCCATAAAACCTATACATGGGGGTACCGTGGCGCTTGTGAGACATCACTGAACAGAACTAGGAGTGTTTCAGGGCAGTAAACTACTTACGGACAATAAAATTATCAGTAAAATTAAAGAGTTTATGTGAAAAATGCAAAAAAAAAAAACACAAACACTAACTTTGGCTATGGTTTGTGCTCAAGTGGCTACTACAAAAGACTGGGCATACCCCATTTTGAATACCCTGGGATGTCTACTTTTTCAAATGGTATGGCATGATGGGGTTAATTTTCATTTTGTGGCCGCCATACGGTCTCAAAGGCGGCCTTGTCACAGCAGACTAATCTGACAAATTTGAATGTGACAAAGCATATATGGATAAGCCTCATGTATGACCCTGTAACTTTCAAAAAAAACATAAAACCTATACATGAGGGGTACTGTGGCGCTCGTGAGACATCACTGAACAGAACTAGGAGTATTTCAGGGCAGTAAACTATATACTGACAATAATATTATCAGTGAGAGTACCGTTATTATGTGAAAAATGCAAAAAAAAAAAAAAAACACAAACACTAACTTTGGCTAGGGTTTGTGCTCAAGTGGCCACTACAAAAGACTGGGCATACCCCATTTTCAATACCCTGGGATGTCTACCTTTTCAAATGGTATGCCATGATGGGGGTAAATTTCATTTTGTGGCCGCCATACGGTCTCAAAGGCGGCCTTGTCACAGCAGACTAATCTGACAAATTTGAATGTGACAAAGCATATATGGATAAGCCTCATGTATGACCCTGTAACGTTCAAAAAACCCATAAAACCTATACATGGGGGGGTAATGTGGCGCTCGTGAGACATCACTGAACAGAACTAGGAGTATTTCAGGGAAGTAAACTATATACTGACAATAATATTATCAGTAAAATTACAGTTTTTATGTGAAAAATGCAAACAAAATAACACAAACACTAACTTTGGCTAGGGTTTGTGCCCAAGTGGCTACTACAAAAGACTGGGCATACCCCATTTTAATACCCTGGGATGTCTACGTTTTGTATGCCATGATGGGGGTAATTTTTTTTTTTTGGCTGCCATACAGTCTCAAAGGCAACCTAGGCCCAGCAAACCAATCTGTCAAATGTATATGTAAAAAAATAATAATGGACAAGCCGTATATTTGACCCTGTAACTTTCCAAAACCCTGTAAATTATGGTTGAACAGACATAGAGCCAAATGCTGTGGTTTGTTTACATTTTGTTTTGATCACAACTTGTACATTTGGCTGCGGTCTTAAAGGACCACTCTAGGCACCCAGACCACTTCAGCTTAATGAAGTGGTCTGGGTGCCAGTCCAGTTAGCTTTTACCCTTTTTTTTTTATAAACATAGCAGTTTCAGAGAAACTGCTATGTTTATACTGAGGGTTAAGCCAGCCTCCAGAGCCTCTAGTGGCTGTCTCATTGACAGCCGCTAGAGGCGCTTGCGTGCTTCTCACTGTAAAAATCACAGTGAGAGCACGCAAGCGTCCATAGGAAAGCATTATGAATGCTTTCCTATGCGACCGGCTGAATGCGAGCGCGGCTCCTGCCGCGCATGCGCATTCAGCCGATGACGTCGCGAGGAAGAAGAGGAGGAAAGCTCCCCGCCCGGCGCTGGAGAAAGAGGTAAGTTTAACCCCTTCCTCCCCTCAGAGCCCGGCGGGAGTGGGTCCCTGAGGGTGGGGGCACCCTCAGGGCACTCTAGTGCCAGGAAAACGAGTATGTTTTCCTGGCACTAGAGTGGTCCTTTAAGGGGTTAAATGACCCATTGTCTGCTTGAAAAACCAGGGGAGTGTAGCCAGGTTAGTTTATATAAGTGTAAATGTCTATTGACATCTGCACTATTTCCAAATTGAAAAAAAAGAGGACACACTGTTCACACACAAAGGTTTAGGGGACTGGAGTGTCACTTTAAAGCACCCAGTTGTATAAAATGCCCTTGTGTTTTGTCACATTAAGATGACTCTTCACTGGAACAGAAACCCTAGAACAGGAACCCTAGAAAACAGTCCCATAATGATAGCTGGCATTCTCCAGGCATCCACCACACCAAGATTCTTCCTTTACACTATCAGATATTGGATATTGCAGGTATGAATCATTTCACTGCTCCAGAGACAGCATGCTTTACATTAGTTCATCCAAAGCTTGTCATTACATCTGTTAAAGTGAGGCGTATGTACAACTGCTTACAAAGTTCTCAATGCACAGTTCTTGTGTTGATGTTGCTTTAAGGGGTAGTTTAGAACTTCTAAGTGAGTGATACCACTCTGTGAGTATGCATGAACAACCACTTTGTTGCTAGGCTGCTGCTCCTTGATGCTGCCACTACACAGTAGTAGCACTTACAGTTATATAGGGTAGATTTAGAAGGACAGACATTTCATAAACAGACTTGTGACAATGTACTGCCAATATTTGTAAACTAACATTTCATGTGCTGGATTTTATTCATATGTTGACAATGGATGAGGCTGAAACATCTTAGATCAATAATTAGGGGGGTTTCAGATACATGATCAATTGTTCAAATGTTGTACCAAACTCTAGAGAAGATATAGAAACATATACGTTCTCTAGCTCCCCCTGCTGTATATAAGCCAACAAAAGCAAGAACAACTTTGAAAAGTGTGTAATAAAGATTTATAAACTTATTATGAACTTGGTCAGATTGCATTATTGAGCACGCCTCTCAGCTAGGGAAGTTTATTCAGCCCCACCCCCCTCTTACCTACCCTGCTCAGTTTTAGACCAATGACAAACACTCAATCATTGTGCAGCAACAGGAGAGAGATAAATTTGACACCGGAGCCTGCTCTGCATGATCATACTGATCTGACTCCCTCTCTTCTACCATTGTCAGGATGTTGCACGGAGAAGAGATTTTCCAAAAGCACATGCTCAATATACGTTTGCTAAATTACATTGCTAGAGATGTTCTAAAAAAATTCAGGGCATGAGCAGTCAGTCAGATTAAGTCCAGTTTTACATCAAGACTCTAATCAGTGACAATGGAGAGCTTAATCCCTTAAGGACACATGACATGTATGACACGTCATGATTCCCTTTTATTCCAGAAGTTTGGTCCTTAAGGGGTTAAAGAAAGTAAATTAGTAAGCAAGTAAGGTACTCCATGTCAAAGTACTCTAAAACTAAGGAATGTTTTACAATTCTTTGAAAAAATAGTGAAGTGAATGGAAAAATATACTGTATATGGCTTATAATATTCCAGATGATAACATTATTTTATAATTCTATTTGGAAATATTTTTAATGATCACCAAAACCATTCCATAAACTAGTGGGAAGAATGAAGAATGATTCAGAGTTATTAGATAATGTGTTATAATTTAGTTGCCAATTATTAAAAAATGAGAGTGATTATTGGAATTTCTCATGTACACATAATTCTAAGAAATAATTGAGTCCTCGTGAAGATCAGTGGGAAATGAACCTTTGTTGACAAGATTAAACATAGAATAAAGTATGTAAGTAGATGATTAATTATTGTGTTATTGCCTCCTCAACGCAAAGTGGATTTTTCCCCAGTCCCTACTCTACTTACCATCCGTGTGACAGCAGCTGATGTGACCATCTGGTTCATATCCCATCTGCCCAATTTGAGATGGAATGCAAGATCACCACTTATTGCTTTTTCCTGCTTGACCTGTTCACCCACCTATTGCTTTATAATTCTCTTGTCACTTTGCTTGCAAATCTCAGCAGACCACCAACAGATGTCCGCTGTTGATTGCGGTTGATACTTTTCTCTAGGTTGATTTCTTTGGAATTCTAAACCTGAAGCTGCAAGTGAGAAAAAAAAACGCACCCATGACCACCATTTAAAACTCTATTCACTAAAATAAAACTATAGCTAAATACTTGTTTGTACTATTCCAAAGGAGATTTTACCGTTTTCATGTTGCGTCTGTATTTTAACGGGATATGAAATAATTCTCTATAAATGTGTTGTTGCAAGGGTAATAATGTAAAAAGTTGCAAGATTTGCAAGGACAAAAGCAAGCAAGTGATCATTATAATGCTTTTTTTCCTCTTAATTTATGATATATAGCACCATACACAGTAATAGTAATTGTTGTATAAGCTGCTGCATTGTCAGGCTTAAAGTGCTGCATGCATTCTAAAGTGGTTATTTCATCAATTTTTACACTTTTCAATTCAGTGTACAATTCAATTAATCTCCTTAGATTTTTTTAAACCATACATATTTTATTAAAATACTCAACATGTGGGTTTGAAAATCATGATGTGTGCATACAAGTAAGAGCAACTCTCTTCATTACTTTTGTATGATGATCACTCTTCATTAATTTATGTCTCCACTTTTGTTGCAGCTGAATTCTTCTGCCACACTTAAGCATAAAATAAAGGTGCAGTAGGTGCCTGCATTTTTTGGAACAAACATGAGAAGTCCTATTTTTTAGAGTAGGTAAATAAATGTGACTTAATTAGAAAATTGAGAATATTAATTAAGAAAATTGGTGGTCTCGTCACACAATTGTTAGGTTGAGGAATTATAACATGCACGATCAGGTCAGGTCTATGGCAATTTCTAGTTCTTTACAATATTAGATTCAAGTCTCGAAGCATCAGCACAGGACAGGTGCATTATTTTCTTTATATATTGTAAGCTGGTCTGATCAGGGCTTTTTGCATCTCTTATACCTGTCAACATTATGTGTCTGTCACTTGCTTGTTGTTATATATCCTCACTGGATATCTGAAAAGAGCTGCATAGAATGTTGGTGCCACATACATTTGAATACAAGAAGAAGAAGCATACTAGTGAGGCAATAGTATTCATAAAGAAAATCATTGAATGTATTACACTGATCATTGAGTTATCAGTTCCAATAAGTATGCTGACCTTTGTCAGAAGTTAAAGATCTCTCTTTGGCAATTTCTCTTTTTATAATTATTCCAGAAAACTCTTCCACAAATGTTTAAAACCCTTATCATTCAATGATTACAATGACCTTAAATGTGTATTTTAACTTTTGTGTTTTTAACCGAAGAAAATGTTAAAATGCTTTTATTAAGCACTGAATATATGCATGCAGATACATGATGTTTTATTAGATATACTAATATAGGATATACTAATATCCTCCAGACTATAGATCAGGCTAGGATAGATGCATTGAAACATCAGAATACGTACCAGGTAACTAACAAACAGTGGCGATCAGAATGGCACAGGTCAATAGACTAAAAGTTTATTTATTTTACTGTGAAAGGCCCGCAGATCTAGGGATCCACTTAGCTTCATCTCTATGGATTCTTTTCAAACCAAGCTACATACAACATTTTTGTGGGGCTTATGGGAGTTTATTAACTAAACACAGAAATGTAGTGATTTAACAAATAAATAAATCACAAAATGCAGGCTAAATGGTAATTTTCTTCCCCGAATCAGCTGTGTTTGCCCAAATTTTGCAATCTTGCTTGCATATCACCACAATTTGGTGTTTAGTAAAAAAAAAAAAAAAAAAAAAAAAAAAAAAAAAGGAAAACTAGATTTGTGACATGTTTCAATTTGAATAACTGAGGAACCCCGCAAATGATATAGTATATTTTAGTACATGTAATTTTATCTACAAACTAATTGCATTATATTTTTCCCATAATGTGTGACATTTAATACACCACATTTGCTTGGAAACAGTCTCTATTAGGAGTTGAAACTTACAGAGGGTTTAAACCAGTATGGTAATTATTGTTTTACTATCCTATATTTGGTAACCAAGGAAATGAACGTTAGCAAGATTGCTGGTCTCACTCAGTGCACATCTTGATGCATATATGCATGCCTGAATGCACCCGTCTAGGGTCCATACCTCTGTGACAGGTGTGTGCGAGTTGCTTCTCTGGAAGATCAGATTGGAGATCTGGAGAAGTAAATGAATGCGAGACAGGTTGTGGTGATATGGGGACTCTATTATTAGGAGAGTAGATAGGGTAATCTGCTGCTCTGATTGGATACAGTTGCTTCCTCCCAGGTGCTCGGGTCCTGCATGTTTCTGACAGAGTGGATGGATTATTGGGAGGGGCTGTGAATGACCCAGTGGTCATAGTCCATGTTGGTACCAATGAAAAAGTTAGAGGAAGATGAAATGTACTAAAAAATGATGTCAGGGAATTAGGTAGAAAACTTAAAGGGAAACTCCAGTGCCAGAAAAACGATCAGTTTTTCTGGCACTGGAGGGTCCCTCTCCCTCCCACCCCCCAATCCCCGGTTACTGAAGGGGTGAAAACCCCTTCAGTCACTTACCTGGGACAGCGGCGATGTCCCTCGCCGCTGTCTCCGCCTCCGCGACGCTCCTCCCAGTGATTGCGTTGGCCGTTGGGCGAGACTGATCTCGCCCACCGGCCGAGGAGACGTAATGCGCATGCGCGGAAATGCCGCACATGCGCATTACGTCTCCCCATAGGAAAGCATTGAAAAATCATTTCAATGCTTTCCTATGGGGTTTTGGGCGTCGCTGGAGGTCCTCACACAGCTAGAACCCAGGAAGTGCCCTCTAGTGGCTGTCTAGTAGACAGCCACTAGAGGTGGAGTTAACCCTGCAATGTAATTATTGCAGTTTATGAAAAACTGCAATAATTACACTTGCAGGGTTAAGAGTAGTGGGAGTTGGCACCCAGACCACTCCAATGAGCAGAAGTGGTCTGGGTGCCTGGAGTGTCCCTTTAAGAAAAGGACCTTTAAGATAGTAGTGATATTAACTGTATCACTTGCTACAGTGGAAAGGCAGCAAGAGATTCGTGCAGGAAGGAGGGTTTGGGTATTTAGAGCACTAGGCCAATGTTGCGCTTTGGTACTGTGACAAACTCCTCTTCCCACGTGAGTTTGCCACAAGCTCCTGGATGAGCTTGCTTGCCAGCCTTCTACCCACAGACTATGGGCCCTGCAGGAAAACCTGTAAAAGACTACCGATGTTTACCAACCGTTAGCACTGATTTAATTGAACTGTTTTGATCATAGGACCATGTACACGGTCAGTCAGAATTATGACTTCCATAGAAATCCCGAACCCCTGAACAGCACAGCTGTCTTAGTGTTGTGATAGAGTGACATTATGGAAGGTTAATATTGTTCATTATTGTATATATTTTCTTTTGTTTTTTGCATACTATGTAAAACTTTTTGATTTTTATGTCTTGCCCCCGGTCTGGGAGTTTGGGGAAATTAGCAGGTACACTTAGCATCATGTGAGAATTCCAGAAAAAATATCTCTAGTGGGTTGTATTATCAATTATTCTCTATTTCTTAAATGAGACATAATGTTTTCTCTTTAAATGCTAAGGGTTTAAATATGCTAGTTTAACGTCATCAGCTCTTTTGCACAAGTCTCGTTGACCATGTGGTGTGTCTGCAAGAAACCTATTTCACTAGAATAAAACATCCATATCTTTGCTCAGTGGACTAAACCAGCTAAATGTTCTTCCAGAACTGGCATTCCCTATGATGAGAATGTAGACAGGAGAACAATAGGATGCTGGCCATAAACAACATAAATAGACAGCTACTGGAAGACTTATGAGCAGCATAATTGTGAGTAAATTCAGCCCAAGGGAGCAGGTCAGCACAATTATTCAGGTTGTGGGAAACAAAACAGTGAAGATGTTACTCTAATGGTTGGCATTTCAGCATCTCCATTTGTCTGGGGTGGTAGGCAGAGTAAAATGATTAAGTAATACCCATCTCTGAGCAAAAGCTTTCCAGAACCAGTAAATGAACTGACTAGCCCTATCAAAAACTATATAATCAGGTATACAATGTAATCAAAACACCTCTCTGGTGAAAATAATAGCCAAATGCTTGGAAGAGGGAAATTTGACAGGTAGCACGAATGTGCCTTGGACAATCTATCACTATCATGAGGATGATCTTCTCCATAATACTTTCACCCAGTCTCCACTCATTAAAAAAAAAAAAAAAAACATTGAAAACTCACTGCTTCAAGAAAGCATATCAATTAAACTGTTAGAAGGTTTTTATCCCCCACCCCCATGACTCCTCTCCTGCAACTGTCAAAATTACCTACTAACAGGGCCGTCTTTAAGGAGGGGCAAACGGGGCAGCTGCCCTGGGCCCAGTTACTCATGGGGGGCCCAAAGCAGCTGCCCCGTGGGCCCCGCTGCCTGCAATAATTATTATTATTTTTTTTTTATATTTCCCTACCTAATGGGCCCGTGGTGCTAGTATTGCGGCTGCACCGGGGCCACCCAGTGAGCATGTTCCAGCAGGGGTCCAATCGGCGCTGTGGCCCTTTAGCAGCACAACCGGGCCCTTGCTTAACAGCTGCATGGGAGGAAGTGACGTCCGCGAATCACTTCCTCCCACCTCACAGACATCGGGCCGCGTGGGAGGCTGTTGAGCCAAGATCCAGTGAGGAGGGGGAGCAAGCAGAGCCAGACTCCCAACTACCCCTGCCAGCACACTGGACCCCAGGGAAGGAAGCCTCTTTCAAAGGTAGGAAACTGAAGAGTGTATGTCTGTGTGTGTGTGTGTGTGTCAGTATGTTTGTCTGTGTGTCAGTATGTCTGTCTGTGTGTGTCAGTATGTCTGTGTGTGTGTCAGTATGTCTGTGTGTGTGTGTGTGTCAGTATGTTTGTCTGTGTGTCATTATGTATGTCTGTGTGTGTCAGTATGTCTGTGTGTGTGTGTGTGTCAGTATGTCTGTGTGTGTATCAGTATGTCTATGTGTGTGTCAGTATGTATGTCTGTGTGTGTGTCAGTATGTCTGCGTGTGTGTGTGTGTGTCAGTATGTATGTCTGTGTGTCAGTATGTATGTGTGTGTGTCAGTATGTCTGTCTGTGTGTCAGTATGTCTGTCTGTGTGTCAGTATGTCTGTCTGTGTGTGTGTCAGTATGTATGTCTTTGTGTGTGTCAGTATGTCTGTGGGTGTGTCAGTATGTATGTCTGTATGTTTGTATGTCTGTGTGTGTCAGTATGTATGTCAGTCAGTATATGTCTGTGTGTCAGTTTGTATGTCTTTGTGTGTGTCAGTATGTCTGTGTGTGTTTCAGTATGTATGTATGTCTGTGTGTGTCAGTATGAATGTGTCAGTCAGTATATGTATGTGTGTCAGTTTGTATGTCTGTGTGTGTGTCAGTATGTATGTCTGTGTGTATGTCAGTATGTCTGTGTGTGTCAGTTTGTGTGTCTGTATGTATGTCGGTGTGCCAGTCAGTATGTCTGTGTATGTGTCAGTATGTATGTCTGTCACAGTGTCAGTATGTCTGTCACAGTGTCAGTATGTCTGTCACAGTGTCTGTGTGTGTGTGTCAGTGTGTATCTGTATGTTGTCAGTATGTATGTATCTGTTTGTGTGCCAGTGTGTATACCTGTGCATGTATCTGTATGTAGCCAATATGTGTATCTGCATGTGTGTCAGTGTTTGTATCTGCATTTGTCAGGTTATGTATCTGTGTGTCTGTGTATCTGTATGTTGTCAGTGTATCTGCGTGTGTGTCAGTGTGTGCATCTGTGTGTTTGCATGTGTGCCAGGTTGTGTGTCTGTATGTGTGTGTGTCAGTGTGTGTAAATGTGTGTCTGTATAGCTGCATCTGTATGATTGTGTATATCTGTGTATCTGCAAGTGTTTCTGTGTGTGTATGTGTATCACAGTGTGTGTGTTTGTGACAGTGCATGTGTATTTGTGCATACATCTCAGCATTCAACACTACACGCAAATACACACCTGCATTCAAACTTTAACACTACATATAAACACACCTCTTTTTTTGAACAACAAAATGATATATAAACACACCAGTGTATTCATAAACCAACACTACACATAAATGCATACTTGCATTTAAATGCCATCTCCACATACAAACACACCCCTACATTCACACAAACATACTCCATACAAAAACATGCTTACACTCAAACACACAAATACTGCTCAGTGCTAAGTACAACCCTGCATGCATGGGAAAACGGTAGCGCCCCAGCTGTCAAAGCATTGTTGGAGTTGCATGACAGATGGGGATCTACATTTTGCCCCCTCTTGCCAAAAATAATTCATGCACCAGAGCCCTCTCTACTTTACGTCCGCCTCTGCGTTGGGGTGGGGGGGCATGATTGCATGCCAGGGATGGGACGACAGGGTTCAGGGGGCCCAAGCAAATGTTTGCCCAGGGTCCAATCCATATTAAAGACGGCCCTGCCTACTAAGCTCTGAGTGAATACTTTTCTAACAACCTACTTTGTACCCCTACTTTTACCCTTTGTGTCACTATACCCCACTCCCTCTAAAATGTAAGCTCATTAAGCAGGGCCCTCCACCTCTCTCTTCCTGTACGTCCAGTTGTCTGGTTAAAAGTACATGTCTGTTAGTCCACCCATTGTACAGCGCTACAGAATCTGATGGCGCAATATAAATAATAAAATAATAATAATAATAATAATTGGACCAAGGTTTATTAGGCATTGGTAATAACCCACAACAAGGAATCCTACGGGTGGATTTCACGATGGCACATGTGTTACAAGCTTGCACATACTCTTTAATGTCTTTATGCATAGAGGGGCACCAGAAGTTCTGCAAAGCTACATTAAAAGTTTTAGAGCTACCAGGTTGCACAGCTGTCTTAGTGTTGTGTGATAAGATGAATGGGGTGGTCTGTGAGGGAGTTTATATTTCAAATGCATTGTTCAGAGAGGCATATGATCTTTAACCCCAGGGGGAGTGTGTGTGTGTGTAATATATAACTTAAATTAATATTTAGTTATGGGCCCCTGGGGTGGAGCATTTGGAGAGCAGGGTGGGCCAGTGCTCCACTCCGCAGTTTAGCGGTTTTCTAGGGAGACATAGATCCAGACCAGGGTTTGGACTGTCTCCAACCCACTGCTCAGCTGCAGGTAATCAGCTGCAGCAGTGGGAATAAACCCCTCCCTGCTAGGCAGGTAGGGGAGAATGTTCATTTCTCTCTGAAAGGCTAGAAGCAGCAGGCTGGCTAAAGACTGGAGTGCAGAGAACGGTTGGTTGAAACCAATATTAAGTTTTGTTATAGTTTAACCCCTGAGAGACAGGGAATCTTAAGTTAGTTAGTGCTCAGACGAGCTAGGTTTTTGTTTATAGGGATTTGTGTTACATTATTGTTTATTCATTTGCTGCTTTCTCTGTAGTGAAGCTCAACAATAAAGTGCTTGTAATTAAGTTACTTTTAAAGACTGTGCATGTTTGTACCTAAAAGGACCGTGCTAACTGCAGACAAGGATCACAATATGTTGGAGAATGCGGGCATGTTAGCACACAGAGGGTCTGTGGGTGTGCCAGTCATCTGTTAACCTGCTTATTGAGGACTTTTGTTTGGCAGACCTGTTTAAAGGCACAGCGCTACTTATATGTTTAAGACTGTTACCTGCTTGGTGCTATAATGGAGGACCTACTGAAGGCTCTGGTACAGGCAACCGCTGTACAACAAGAGGCAACTGCTGTACAGCAAGACACCAACCGTTTATTGGCTGCACAGGTTGAGAAGCTAAGGGACGCTCAGCAGGAGGATAGAGCTGTCCTTATGGAGGTTTTGCAGAGAGTGTTATTGCCATGCGCAGGGGGCCCCCTTGGGGACAGGGGATCTCAGATCCGTGCCACTGACTTCCTGCATAAGATGACAGAGGCAGATGATGTGGAGGCTTACCTCACCACTTTCGAGAGGGTTGCTGCCCAGGAAAAGTGTCCATCAGACCAGTGGGCGGGGCTTCTAGCTCCATGTCTGAGTGGGGAGTGCCAGAAAGCCTATGAAGATTTGCCTTCTGACCAGGCCCGGGATTATAAGCACCTCAAAGCCGAAGTCTTAAAGCGTATAGGCATAACACCTGCCATTAGGGCCCAAAGGTTTCACAACTGGATTTATGATAGGAGTAAACCCACCAGAGCCCAGATGTATGGATTGCTAAGGCTCGCTCAAAAATGGTTGGAACCAGAGCACAACCCTGCTACCAAGATAATGGAGATGCTTGTTATGGACCGTTTTCTCAGACACCTGCCAACAGGACTGCGACAATGGATCAGCCAAGGGGACCCTCAGGATCCAGAAGCAATGATGTGCCTGATTGAGAGGTATTTGGTCGCCAAGGAGCCCCACAGTATTGTCCCCCAGCATAAGTCCAGATCGGCTAACAACCGGATAAGTGGGAAAGTGGGAAACAAAGGACAAAACTTTGTACCGAACCTTGGACAATATGATCCATTAGCTCCATTACGGCTACTAGACCAAGCTGAGGAACAACTCCGGTGCTTTAAATGCCATGAGCCTGAACATTTTGCATGTAACTGTCCAGAGAGTGAAGAGCCCATGCAGTGTGGTGTAGGAACAAGGGCTCTGCATAGGACTGTATTGACTTGCTCAAAGATGTGTGTGGTGACTAGTGCTGTTAATGCAATGCATTTAATAATGGTGAGGGTGGAAGGAAAGAATGTACAAGCTCTGATTGATTCAGGGAGTGAGGTTACCTTGATAAAGTGTTCTGCTCCAGCCAGGGAAATTAGATACCAGACAAGTGATTGACATTGTTTGTATACATGGTAACACCCACACATACACCACGGCAGAGGTTGAGTTTGGCACTGAGGTAGCTCAGGTAAAATGCTCTGTAGGGGTAGTGCCCCTGCTACCATATGATGTGGTATTAGGGAGGGACTTTCCCCATTTCTGCCACCTATGGGAAAAGCGCTCTGCTCATCCAAAGATGCATTCTGAGGAGCTACCTGGGGTAGAGTTTATAGATAATATTTTTCCTTTCTCCAATATAGAATGTGAATTGGGTACCGAGCAAGAGACACCCTTGGTGTGCCTGGGTAATGAGGTAGAACCTCCCCATACTAAGACCCTATAGAAGAGGTGGAGTTTCAGGATCTCAGAGTCCCCCCTGGTAACTTCCGAGCAGCCCAATGGGAAGATATGTCCTTGACAGCAGCAAGAGAGAATGTGCAAGTAGTGGAGGGTACAAGGGTGGACCCTGACAAGCCCTTAAGCTTTCTTATTTCATGGTGAAAAATAATCTGCTGTATCGAGTAGAGAAGAAAGGGGAAGAGGAGGTAGAACAGTTGTTAGTTCCCCAATCTCACCGAAACACCGTTTTAAAGCTAGCCCATAGCCATATGTTAGGTGGGCATCTTGGTTTTGAAAAAACGAGGGGTATTCTATTGGTCAGGGGTATTTTCGGCAATAGAGAGGTTCTGTAAATCCTGCCCAGAATGCCAACTGAAAGCTCGCTTAAGGGCTTTCGTAGTCGGTTGGTATCCCTTCCCATCAAAGAGGTTCCATTTGAAAGAATAGCAATGAACCTGATAGGGCCGTTGCCTAGGTCCACTAGAGGAGATCAGTACATTTTAGTTGTTGTTGATTATGCAACACGGTATCCAGAGGCAGTACCTCTACGGAATGCCACCTCAAAAAGTGTTGCAAGGGAATTACTGATGATGTTTAGCAGGATGGGTATACCAAAGGAAATTCTCACAGATCAGGGAACACCTTTTATGTCAAAAATCATGCGTGATTTGTGCAAATTGCTCAGAATCAAGCAACTGAAGACCTCAGTATACCATCCGCAAACTGGTGGATTGGTGGAGAGGTTTAATAAAACTCTAAAGGCTATGCTGCTGAAGGTGATAGACAATGACGAAAAAAACTGGGATTATCTCATACCCTACCTGATGTTCTCTATTAGACAAGTCCCGCAAGCTTCCACAGGGTTTTCACCTTTCGAATTAATGTATGGTAGGCATCCAAGAGGCATACTGGATGTTGCCAAGGAAACATTGGAACAAGAGCATACCCCCCATCTTGGTCTTATAGAGCATGTAGCTCAAATGCAAGAACGAATCGAGGCAGTAATTCCCATAGTTAGGGAAAACATGGAAAAGGCACAGAGAGCCCAACAAGCAAGTTATAACCAAAATGCAAGGCTATGGGTATTCAAACCAGGTGATAGGGTTCTAGTTCTCATTCCCACGGTAGAAAGAAAATTCTTAAATATATATAAAAAAATTAATCTATTGAAGCCATGGGTAGAACGAGAGGTTCTCATCATGACTAGAGATAAACCTACTCAAGCCACTCGTGAGCAGGGTCCAGAGGTGCATATCGCTGATACTCTTGCCCCCCATCAGAAACAGGAAGTCAGGGAGTTTGTGTCTAAACATAGGGATGTGTTTTCCACAATACCAGGGAAAACACATATAATCAAGCATGATATCCTAACTGAACCTGGGAAGAAGATTAATCTGAAGCTCTACAGAATACCTGAGGCTAGACGTGAAGCGGTTAGTGCAGAGGTTAAAAAGATGCTTGAGTTGGGGGTGATTGAAGTATCACAAAGTGAGTGGAACAACCCAATTGTGTTAGTACCCAAACAAAATGGGGAAATACGTTTCTGTAATGATTTCCGTAAGCTAAATGATATCTCTAAGTTTGATGCCTACCCGATGCCTCGTGTGGATGAGCTAATTAGGTAAGGCCAGATACCTGAGCACCTTGGACCTCACCAAGGGATACTGGCAGGTACCCCTGACAGAGGAAGCAAAAGAGAAAACCGTGTTTTATACCCCTGATGGGTTGTTCCAGTATAAAGTACTGCCATTTGGGTTGCATGGTGCCCCAGCCACGTTACAGCGTATGATGGATAAGATACTTCACCCCTACAGGGAGTATGCAGCCGCCTACCTAGATGATGTGGTGATTCACAGTGCGGACTGGAAAACCCACTCGATGAAGGTTCAGGCAGTCGTGGATAGCATAAGGGCTGCCGGTTTGACAGCTAACCCTGCTAAGTGTTCTTTAGGGCTAGAAGAAGTAAAATATCTAGGTTACACTATCGGACGGGGGCTCCTTAAACCACAAGAGAGCAAACACCACCCCAATTTCACAGGAAAAAAAGGCCTTGTTTGCCTCATGTTCTGGGGCTGTCCACCTTACTGTGAGTGTAGCTGTCAGTGTGTGTCTGTGAGTGAGTAAAAATGTGTGTCTTTCAGTGAGAATGGGTGTGCCTGTGAGTGTGTGTCAGTATATAAAATAAAGGAGACCCTTGAAACAAGGGGGTCCTAGTGGTGGCTCTGAACACACAGAAAAACACACATATGTAGTAACCAGATAGTAGTGGAAAGGATAGGAGCATATGGAATGGGTAATGGTAAAGGTGGAGGGGAATAGACAAAAGAAACCCTATCTACACCTTAAAACCATAAACAGCTAGCTAACTGGGGAGAGGACTAATCCTTCCCCTGAGTACACAGAAATGAGTAATATAAAGAGAAACAAAGGAAGGGGGAGAGAGGGCTACAAATACTCTTCTCAAAATAAAGAACAAAAACTCCTAAAAGCTCCTAAATCTCTTATGAGCCCATACTGAAAGTACTCAAAAAAGCTAATAGCCCAAAAAGAATAGTTGCCCAATTTCCCACTCATCAGGTAACCTCGTCAGGTGAACTGGTAGAGGTCCTACTTGTCTGACTGCCCACAGGACTACAACTGCCTGACTAGAGATGCCTAAATAGACTGGTGAAACTACCTAAAATCAAACTATAAATAACTAAGGCCTGCCTTGTGAGAAAATAAATAAATAAGAACTAAGAAACGCTCAACGCACATTTCAGCTTGAATACACGCCGTCGTCAGGAGCTAATGAATGTGCATGTCCCCCGCTGTAGTTTAAATACTTTGCTAATGAGGGGAAACCCCTTTCAGCTGACCCGTCGTGCTTGAGGGGAGTGAAGAGTGACATAAAGTCACCACTCCCTCTCATGGCGTCATAGCATTCTGGGTTGTGGCAATGTCAATCACGGAACAGGGAGTGGTCAGGCATGTCACCTCCTAATGTTACGGCGAGAATCCCTTTACAGCTGTTCCAATATGCTGGGGGGAGTTGTATACCGTATTAGACCTTAGAGCCATTGGATTATGGCTGGATTAATCAGTATAGAGGGTGGAACGCGCCTAACCTTATTGCTGTGATTGACCGGTGACAATTTTTTTTTTTAAATAAAGAACGTCACGCCTACTCTCAGCATAAAGATGTAGATCAACTGTATTAGAATCACAAAGATAGGAGATGGATAAAATTCCCCATCAAAGTGTATGTATTACAATTAGCACAGAATACGAGTTTACACTGGAATCCACATTAAGGTATAGGCAAGGATAGATTGACACTCATAGTCTACCACCTATTTAAAATATTGGAACAGTGTGAGCACGTGGGTATTGCTAGATTGCAAAGTTAATGTTACTAAAAAGGAGTGAGATTGGAATTAATTTCTAGTCTCTCAATGTTAATGAACAAACAACGAGACTAAGATCAGTATACAATATCTCAATAGACCTATGAATAGTATAGATGATGAAATACATGCATTAAGCATTAGACCGATGTCCTTTGGAGATTAAATATAGCTATTAGTGCTGAATTACAAATAATGACAAAGGTCAGCAATATTGTATCATTAGGTATAAGTCGGAAGGATCTATGCAGCCTAATTAATGAAAAAAAATAATAATTATTTATATATGAACATATTTACAGACAGCATCTAAGAAACAACAAGTAAGTTAGCGTGAAAATCTGTAGGTGGAAATACCTATACAGTCTATAAGAATGATGAAAATGAGAAGCCCTCATTTAAGCCCTGTGGTGAGAGTGTTTTAAGTTTATATATCCAGTAAGATTCTCTTTGCTTTAACTTACAATCCCAGTCCCCTTTACGTTGGGTTTGGGGTATGAGTTCAATGCCCATAAAGCGTATCTTACTGGATGAATTGGCATGGTATGTCTTGAGATGCCTTGAGATGAGAGTTTCCAATTTCCTTCTAACGGAATTAACGTTCTCTGATACGGAATTTGAAAGGACGAAATGTCTTTCCGATGTATTTAATTCCACAGGAACATATTAAGAGATAAATTACACCCTCTGTACGGCAGTTGGAAAAAAGACTGTACTGAGTGGGAATCCTGGTTCACGCTGTCATAGAATACCCTAGTTTCCCTAGCTATATATTGACAGGCACTACAATGGCCACATTTGTATGTGCCTTTGGGTAAATATGATTCTGGAGAGCTACTGGGAGGACCAAAATGACTGGGTACCAGTAGGTCTCGAAAATTCTTACCTCTACGTGCCGTGACAGAAGGGAATGGTGAAATGACAGATTTTATATGAACATCTGATGTCAGGATTGGCCAGTATCTACCTAGGATAGATAGCATTTTTTGCCACCCCGCATCATATGTCCCAATGCATCGAATCTGATGACTTGGCGATGGGGGTTTGTCCTGATGTAGGCTTTCTCTGAGTTTAATGCCTTTTTAAGAACCCGATTGGGGTAACCTTTTTAGAACTTCAGGTTGATTATATTGTGGAGGGGATTAAACTGATTTTAAGCAATAACTATTTTTGGTTCGAGAGTGATTTTTATCTTCCAGTGAAAGGGACTACTATGGGGACCAAGTTCGCGCCAAGCTACGCTAACCTTTTTATGGCCTTTTGGGAAAAGCACTTTATATATAATAACCATGAATACGGCGCGAACTTGGTCCTCTATAAGAGGTATATTGATGACATCTTTTTAATTTGGAGAGGACCAATAGAACTTTTTTTTTTTTTTTTTTTTATTCTAATACATGGAGTATCACGCTGACTAAAGAGAGCAGTAAAACGAATATTAATTTTTTAGATTTAGAAATATATATTTTAAACAACGCAATCAAGACCAGAGCATATTTCAAACAGGTAGACGTGAACAGCTACATCCAAATGGATAGCTGTCACCATCATCCTTGGTTAGAAAATATACTGAAAGGTAAATTTTTAAGAATGCGTAGGAACTGCTAAAAGTTAACATATTTTACTGATCAAGCAAATGTTTTAAAATAACAATTTGAAGAAAACGGATATTCTGAAAAAGTTCTATTAAAAGATATTGACTATGTTCAAAACTTAGACAGGTTCCAACTTTTAAAATATAAAGAGAAAAATACATCTAAAACAAATGATGAAATACCTCTTATTTTAAATTATGCGACCAATGTCAACTCTTTAAATGGGATAATTAAGAAAAATTGGCATATTTTAAGACAGGACCAAGATATTTTAAAGCATATAGGGTCAAAACCTAGGTTTGTTTTTAGGGGAGCAAATAATTTTAAGCAGATCTTAACAAAAAGCTATATTGATAAAGAGAAACCAAATATTTTTTTAGCAAATTGGGCAGAAATACAGAAAGGTTTTTACCATTGTGGGATGTGCAATGCATGCAAAAACTCTGATTGCACTAATAAAACTAAAAAAAGTTTTGTATCAAACGTAACTAGAAAATCTTTTAAGATAAAAACCCCCATCACGTGCCAGTCAAAAGGAGTGATATATATTTTAATATGCAAATGTGGATTACAATATATAGGAAAAACCACTAGGGCACTTAATATACGTATAAGTGAGCACATAAGAAATATTAAAAAGGGTTTTATTAACCATAGTGTATCCAAACACTTCCTTGACAAACACAACTCCGATCCAAAAAAACTGTAATGCCATGCTATAGAAAAAGTTACTACGCATTGGAGAGGAGGGGATTTTAACCAAAAATTAAGTTTACAAGAAACCAAATGGATCTTCAAAATGTGCACTTTAACACCTAGAGGGCTCAACATTGATTTTGAAATGAACTGTATTTTATGATTTTTTTTATGTATTTATATTTTTATGTATTTATTATTTACTTCATATTTTGGGTGAAGGATATAGTTCTTATTAAAATAGGTATCTGCTAATATATTGTCTTTTTAATGAAATTATTTTTACTATATTCTTTCTCTCTTTTATGGTTAAATTAACATATACTGTGGACTATCTGGCATCTAATTGGAGATTCATTTGATCTGGACGATATACACATTGGCAGATATATATTACATAAAAGACTGCCGTTCTTTTAACTAATATTTATGGAGAGGTGGAGTCTGAAGAAAGGAGGAGCCAACTACTTAGGAAAAACGTGATGAAAATACGCCGACCGGAAGTAGGCGCATGGCTTTTTTGGAAAACAAGTCGACCTGAAGATGCTCACCGGAAGTAAAGTCACCGCCATCTTGGAATCCCACATATTATATAAATGAACATATATATGAACACATATAAATGAACATGTGTTTTCTTTCGTCCCCCCTTCCCTTCCCTTTTTTTCCTCTTTATTTATATATGTAAAAACAGGAAGCTTTTTTTTCTCTCTTTATTTATATATGTCAAAACAGGAAGCATTTTTTTTATTTATTTATTTTTTCCCTCTTTATTTATATATGTCAAAACAGGAAGCATTTTTTTTTATTTTATTTTTTTCCCTCTTTATTTATATATGTCAAAACAGGAAGCATTTTTTTTCCTCTCTTTATTTATGTATGTCAAAACCAGGAAGCACCACCATCTTAGTGGTGGTGAGATGTTTCCTGCAATGACCAAATATGGACATTCAATTACCATTTCCTGCTGCTACACCAGTCTCCAATATGGTAAATTGGAGGCATATATAGGTGGGTCAGCATATGGGAGGATATACTGCACTTGAAAAAGACCCTGGAGGGTCGAAACGTGTTGTGCTAGCTGCTGTGTCAGCAATTTCTGCTTTTATTATTTTATACCAAATAAATGTTTATTTTAACACTTCACCTTACCTGGTTCCTGAGTTCCTGCTAAGAAAAACTTATTGCAAACATCAAAGAGGAGGGTCAGATCCAGTGTATCCCTTGGTGGATGAAATACCTTTACAGTCCAGAGCCTCACTTATGTGGCTCTGGAAAGTGTGAGTGAACCTTTTTTATTTTCCACATATTGTAAATAGGTTTTAACAGTATACACTTTGTTGTTTTCTTGTATATAATATATAGGGTCCACAGTTACTATCTGTTGCTGAAAATAGGACCTATACAAGATTTTAAAGGTAAAATATTCCACTGTTTGTGCGCTTTCACCTTTTTTTCTGTTCACTATATCTCTCATTTGGTGTAATAAGTGACTGTACACCGAGGTGTTTTTAAGCTGCACCAGTATTATTTTGTGTATAGCGCACTTTTCCCTTCTATTGTGTATTTCCGATCCCTAACAACTGCCTTACCAAAAGCCACAATCACCAAGAATTACCGATGGAATAGAAGAGTTGCTAAGTCACAGCAAGAATTCACACAGTTGGCCCTCAAAGAATATGCACACTGCTACGACAGAGCTTACTGCATATATCGAAGTTCATGTCAGATCACCACCTTACAAACTGGTTCAAGAATACAACGTTGGGGGCTTTCGCCACTTTTTGCCATATCACAATAAAAGATCACACAACACTATTAAGTTATATCTCCCGGGCCTTTTACAGCACATGTTTTCAGTTACAAACACCATTCTAAGGAAACACCATATACTGGGTTTGATGGTTCCTATGACCCAGAGAATTTACCATCACAGAGCAACACGATTCCATGCTTTGCCTATGGTATTCTAACCTGTACAAATACAGTATCACTACGTATTAAGCTTACCATCAACTAAGACCAGCCAGATGTGTCACGAGGTACTTATTCAGTACTACCCCACCAACAACGCATACCTCAGCCGACACAGGAATTAAAGAATGCATGGGTGAAATGTCATCGTAATACGCTAACTCCATGTCTTGTGTTTTCTTAATAAATATCTTTGATAAACACAATATGGGTATTTCTTTGTGCCCACTTATTTACAGGCCTACCACACTCGTCGGTTTCGGCACACCTCTACCGACTTTTTGTTATTGTAATAAGAATATTCACTAGCTCTTTCATACTATACTGAAATGACCCCAAACACAAATTGGAAGGCGGGGCCTGTAATTGTGGGAGGGGCTATGTCCCTTTAAAAGGGACTCCCCCTCCTACCCAACTTACCTACTGGTCCAGACATACTCTTGGCTGACCCTCCTCTCCCTCTATTCATATACTATTTAAGGTAGGCCCACTTTTTACAGGCCTACCACACACGTCGGTTTCGGCACAACTCTACCGACTTTTTATTATTGTAATAAGTATACTCATGTGATGGAACTATGGATTCTGCCTGGACACTCTTAATAATAATACAGCTGGACATACAAAAGACCGAATTGCTTGTTACATGTGAATCACTATTACCCAAGAATGAATCCAAATCACCGAACACCAGACCACCTTGGTGTGCAATTAAGTGATATTTTACCTCCCAGCTCTATTTCAACCATTCGTATGGTTCAGCATGAATCCTTTGTGTTAAGTATAGGTGGCCGCCATTTCGGGACTTTAGACTTGCTCGCGGCCATCTTACGCACGAACAGCGGTGTTTGCCAGCAATCACCTGGAACTAAAAACGGATACGCAAACAGGCGAACACCGCTGAGACCTCCAGGACAACGTAGATTCGTGCTGGAACTACCGACTGACCGGCCGGGTGGTAGAAAGACTACACCTTACATGGGGATTCCGGCGAACACCGAGATAGCTGTGGATGGCAAGGGTTTTGTGGGGTTTTAATGCACGAATGGAGACCGACCGCAAGGCCAAAACTTGTGGAACTATTTTCGGCTAGAAAGTCTGTGCGGTCGGTCAAAACTTCAAAGATCCATAACTCCCGAACCCTTTAACCGAATGAGCTGGATTTTGGATATGTGGTTCCCCTAAACCAGGGCTATCTGGGGATACCCCCTGTTTTTGGGGTACATCCAGAACTTGGGTAAAAATGTGTGTGTGTTATTTATGTTAAAGGTTTATCTGAGGGGAGGAGACGTGGGGGTTGTACCATGTATATGATTGGTTATTGTGGTAATTATGTAGGTGTAGCCCTTTCCAGGGCAGTATTGCATAAAAAGAGACCACTGTCAATAAATCTCAGTTCTGCTTGACCTTTCAAAACATAGCCTTGTCTCGTTCTTGGAGGGGATCTATTGTACCATTACTCTGTTCCAGTTTACAGTTATGCCTGACTCTACCCTTGGATTTCGTGGATGGGATTAAGAGCTCCATTACTACACAGCAGCTTGTCAGGAAAAGGACTTCTCCAAAGGCTGATACCCCCTTACTACCTGGGTAGCCGTTTCAACTCACTAGCTATTTCATACTGTACTGAAATGGCCCCGAACACAAATAATGCATATGTATGATTGCATTATATGTGTACCTTGAGATATATACACATATATCTCAAAATACACTCATATTGAAATTATATATTTGCATTATATATGTATACTATATTATAAAATGCTTTAATTATTTTATAATATACTATACATATATAGGAAATAAAAGTGTACACACGTATTATATATATAAATTTAAAAAAAGGAAAAATCCCCCGCACTTAACGCTTTAGCTTCTCCACTGCTGGGTGCAAGAATTAGCCTGAGCTCCAAGCATAGAAATCCAAAATAGAATGGCTGCTCTCTGGTCTTAAAATCTCAAATACTTTATTAAATCAAATTTAAAAAACGACCAACGTTTCAGTCCCCGCTCGGGACTTTCCTCAGGGTCAACATTGATTATTGTCCTATTGTTGACTCTGAGGAAAGTCAGAGGGACTGAAACGTTGGTAATTTTTTTAATTTGTTTTGAAAAAGCCATTCTATTTTGGATATATATATATATATATATATATATATATATATATATATATATATATATAGTAAAAATAGAAATCCAGCGCACTCACTTATCCACTAAACAGCTACTTTGATGCTGACAGATTTGACTAGTTTTATTAAAAACACCTAATCTAGGCAAAAAATAATGGGGGTTTAGTTACACTATATGATCATACATTGCATAAGCCTGCCACAAACGTCAATGTACCCCATCTTTGGCAGGTCCTACTCTCACTGCCAACTGTCTACTAAATGAGCTACTCACTTGGGGAAATCCTTCCATCTCGAGTTCTCTGCAGTACAAGGCTTAAATAGGGTCCTGAGATGAGACACCTGTGACAGGGGGCGGTGCAAAAGCAAGGAGCTGGCTAGACTCCTAAATATATATGGGAAAACAAGGGACTGGCTGCACTCACCTAAACATGCTTAAATGGGGTGCTGCTGGGGGCCAATAAGTACAGTAAAAATAGAAATCCAGCGCACTCACTTATCCACTAAACAGCTACTTTGATGCTGACAGATTTGACTAGTTTTATTAAAACTAAGTTATTAAGTGAGTGCGCTGGATTTCTATTTTTACTGTACTTATTGGCCCCCAGCAGCACCCCATTTAAGCATGTTTAGGTGAGTGCAGCCAGTCCCTTGTTTTCCCATATATATTTAGGAGTCTAGCCAGCTCCTTGCTTTTGCACCGCCCCCTGTCACAGATGTCTCATCTCAGGACCCTATTTAAGCCTTGTACTGCAGAGAACTCGAGATGGAAGGATTTCCCCAAGTGAGTAGCTAATTTAGTAGACAGTTGGCAGTGAGAGTAGGACCTGCCAAAGATGAGGTACATTGACGTTTGTGGCAGGCTTATGCAATGTATGATCATATAGTGTAACTAAACCCCCATTATTTTTTGCCTAGATTAGGTGTTTTTAATAAAACGAGTCAAATCTGTCAGCATCAAAGTAGCTGTTTAGTGGATAAGTGAGTGCGCTGGATTTCTATTTTTACTGTACTTATTGGCCCCCAGCAGCACCCTATATATATATATATATATATATATATATATATATATATATATATATATATATATATATATATATATATATTTATCGGACTACTATAAGGCAAGACAAATCCCAAGAGGGTTTAGAATTCTTAATATCCCTACCATTGGACGTCTAAACCCCTCAGCATGTAAGGATTGGACACTTGTACTAAATCGTGCTTCACTGGACCTGATGTTAATAATCATCAAGAACATCAAATCAGTCCTGATTGACCCCAAATGCACAAATGCAAAATCATGGAGTTGGAGCAGGAACAGGCATTACTATTATCCACACAAGAGGGAACTGTAATATAAAGATGAGTTTATAAAATTTAAAAGACAAACATTTGAAAGAGTGAAACAGGACTACCAGGACCATCGGGATTATAGATGGTTGTTTGGGAATTCAAAGC
The DNA here is from genome assembly GCF_036172605.1 of Pelobates fuscus. Classification (NCBI taxonomy): domain Eukaryota; kingdom Metazoa; phylum Chordata; class Amphibia; order Anura; family Pelobatidae; genus Pelobates; species Pelobates fuscus. Next base: position 363,116,620 of record NC_086317.1, read on the forward strand.
AAAGACCTCATAGACCCAGGAGAAGGATTCAGCGTCCCACTATCCCACTATTGATATTACTTCTGGGGAATCAGCTCCTGAGAATGAAACTCAGGGAGAACAGCCGAAAGATTATTTTTAGGAACCTCACAAGCAGGTACACTAACACGCAGTCGACAGAAGAAAAAAGAAGGAGAAAGCGGAGGACTCACAGAAGCCACAAGTAGTGATGTCCCGAACTGTTCGCTAGCGAATAGTTCCTGGCGAACATCGCTTGTTCGCGTTCGCCACGGATGACGAACACATGCGGTGTTCGGTCCGCCCCCTATTTGTCATCATTGAGTAAACTTTGACCCTGGCCTGTACCTCACAGTCAGCAGACACATTCCAGCCATTCAGCAGCAGACCCTCCCTCCCAGACCCTCCCACCTCCTGGACAGCATCCATTTTACATTCATTGTGAAGCTGCATTCTTAGTGAGAGTAGGGACAGTGTAGCTGCTGCTGATTTGATAGGGAAATTGATAGCTAGGCTAGTGTATTCAGTGTCCACTACAGTCCTGAAGGACTCATCTGATCTCTGCTGTAAGGACAGCACCCCCAAAAAGCCCTTTTTAGGGCTAGAACATCAGTCTGCTTTTTTTTTTCTGTGTAATGTAATTGCAGTTGCCTGCCTGCCAGCCAGTCTGTGTGTCAGGCTCACAGCATATACTGTGCCCACTTGCCCAGTGCCACCACTCACTCACTGGTGTCACAATAGCTTGCATTTAAAAAAAACAAAACTTTTTTGACTGTAATATAATAGCAGTCAGTTTCCTTCACTAGTGTACGTTTCAGGGCCTGCCCAGTGCCACCACTCACTCACTGGTGTCACAATAGCTTGCATTTAACAAAAAAACTTTTTGGACTGTAATATAATAGCAATAACAAAATAGAAGGAAAGTCGAGGCACTCCAAGGTACAAATCAGGCAATTTTATTGAACCCACTCCATCGCAACGTTTCGACCTACACGGTCTTGACAAAGACTGTGTAGGTCGAAACGTTGCGATGGAGTGGGTTCAATAAAATTGCCTGATTTGTACCTTGGAGTGCCTCAACTTTTCTTCTATTTTGTTTTTCAGCATGTTGGTCTCTGGTACTGAGACTGTCTGAGTTGCACCCAGCTACATACTGCTTAAAGGGATAGAGTGCAGTTCCACACCCTACCATAACTACTTCTGTAATATAATAGCAGTCAGTTTCCTTCACTAGTGTGCGTTTCAGGGTCTGCCAGGGCACAGTGTCACACCAGTGCAACTCACTCACTGGCTTGCATTTTAAAAAAAAACTAAACTTTTTTGACTGTAATATAATAGCAGTCAGTTTCCTTCACTAGTGTGCGTTTCAGGGCCTGCCCAGTGCCACCACTCACTCACTGGTGTCACAATAGCTTGCATTTAACAAAAACAAAACTTTTTGGACTGTAATATAATAGCATGCCAGGGCACAGTGTCACACCAGTGCAACTCATATCTGGTGTAACAGTAGTGTACAGTTTAAAAAAATAATAATCAAATTTTGACTGTAATAGATTGAATAGCAGTTAGTTGTCTGCCAGCGTGTGTCAGGCTCACAGCGTATACTGTGCCCACTTGCCACCACTAATATCTGGTGTCACAATAGCTTGCATTTAACGAAAAAAAACTTTTTGGATTGTAATATAATAGCAGTCAGTTTCCTTCACTAGTGTGCGTTTCAGGGCCTGCAAGGGCACAGTTTCACACCAGTGCAACTCATATCTGGTGTAACAGTAGTGTACATTTGTAGTGTAGAAAAAAAATACAATTTTGACTGTAATAGATTGAATAGCAGTTAGTTGTCTGCCAGCGTGTGTGTCAGGCTCACAGCGTATACTGTGCCTAGTGCCACCACTCACTCACTGGTGTCCCAATAGCTTGCATTTAACAAAAGCAAAACTTTTTTTACTGTAATGTAATAGCAGTCAGTTTCCTTCACTAGTGTGCGTTTCAGGGCCTGCCCAGTGCCACCACTCACTCACTGGTGTCACCATAGCTTGCATTTAAAAAAAAAAAAAACTTTTTGGACTGTAATATAATAGCAGTCAGTTTCCTTCACGTGTGCGTTTCAGGGCCTGCCAGGGCACAGTGTCACACCAGTGCAACTCATATCTGGTGTAACAGCAGTGTACATTTAAAAAAAAAAAAAAAATTTGACTGTAATAGATTGAATAGCAGTTAGTTGTCTGCCAGCGTGTGTGTCAGGCTCGCAGCGTATACTGTGCCCACTTGCCCAGTGCCACCACTCATATCTGGTGGCACATTAGATTGCATGCGCAGTGCCCCAAATTTGAAGTAGGAGGACCGACCAAGCATCTTTTTCCATCTCCCGCTTCCTAAAATCGATGCCTTATATACACGTCCATTGATAGGGGACATAACAGGGATTAAACTGATAGGAATAGTACTACTTAACACACCACTCCTATCTGGTGGCACATTAGATTGCACGCACAGTGCCCCAAATTTGAAGTAGGAGGACCGACCAAGCATCTTTTTCCATCTCCCGCTTCCTAAAATCGATGCCTTATATACACGTCCATTGATAGGGGACATAACAGGGATTAAACTGATAGGAATAGTACTACTTAACACACCACTCCTATCTGGTGGCACATTAGATTGCACGCGCAGTGCCCCAAATTTGAAGTAGGAGGACCGACCAAGCATGTTTTTCCATCTCCCACTTCCTAAAATCGATGCCTTATACACGTCCCCTGATAGGGGACGTAACAGGGATTAAACTTGTCAGGATCCCGCGGGCGGCTGCAAGGGGAGGCTGCAGTCCGCTCGCGGCACTCACCCTCCAGCCGTCCGCGGTCCCCTTCTCCACGTGGGCTCGGCGAGCGGCATCCCTCCAGCCTCGGATGCCGTCCGCGTCTTCCTCCACGCCCCCCAGCGGCAGCATGCATGACGCTGCACGCTGGAAGACTGCCCAAGATATGTCACGCCGGGGTCAGTCACCTGACCCGGCATTAAAGGCACAGTGCCTCAATCACAGTGGGAGGTTTAGATATCTCCCACGTGTGATTGTTAATTCTGATTGGAAATTATCCAATCAGAATTAACCTGATGGTTTAAATACTTACCTTTCCTGTTCCTCCCTGCCCTGTTGTGGTCTTTGCTTTATAGTATTGATTCTGAACGTGTGATTTCTGGTTACGTACTCTCTGGCTTGTTATACTGACTTTGTGACTTTCTCCTACCCTTTGACCTCGGCTTGTTTCTCGTTATTCTGTTTTCTGGTTCCCCTTACTCGGCTTGTCTCCTGACTATTCTGTGTGTGCTTAGCCCGGCCACTCTAAGGACCGGTACTGCACACTTTCTGTGTGTGTGTCTGTGTGTGTGTTAGCGTGTTGGGTTCCCCAAATCGTGACAAAACTGATAGGAATATTACTACTTAACACACCACTCCTATCTGGTGGCACATTAGATTGCACGCGCAGTGCCCCAAATTTCAAGTAGGAGGACCGACCAAGCATGTTTTTCCATCTCCCGCTTCCTAAAATCGATGCCTTATATGCACATCCCCTGATAGGGGACGTAACAGGGATTAAACTGATAGGAATAGTACTACTTAACACACCACTCCTATCTGTTGGCACATTAGATTGCACGCGCAGTGCCCCAAATTTGAAGTAGGAGGACCGACCAAGCATCTTTTTCCATCTCCCGCTTCCTGGGTGGAGGAAGAGAGACCTTCAATGACATCAGTGAGGACAAGGAACGGGACATGGCTAGCTTGATATCCAACCTTGTGCAAATGGGGAGATTGCGGTTGTGCAAATGGACTGCTTGCGGTTGTTTGCGGTGCGTTAAACGGGGAGTTTGGTCTGTCACTGTGAAGCGGGCGTAACCCTTACACTACCTGATCGATACAACATCATACCTGATGTTTTAAAGCAGGTTATTCCAAACAATTTAGTAATGTTAGGTGATTTATGCCCTTCATGGATTAAAACCAGACTCTGCATCAACTATGTAATTTTCCATGGGAGTTTTGCCATGGATCCCCCTCCGGCATGCCACAGTCCAGGTGTTATTCCCCTTGAAACAACTTTTCCATCACTATTGTGGCCAGAAAGAGTCCCTGTGGGTTTTAAAATTCACCTGCCTATTGAAGTCTATGGCGGTTCGCCCAGTTAGCCCGTTCGCGAACATTTGCGGAAGTTCGCGTTCGCCGTTCGCGAACCGAAAATTTTATGTTCGCAACATCACTAGCCACAAGGTGCGGCGCATATATCCCCAGGAACAAACCTGAACTTTTCCGACTGGGAAGGTCCTTAAGACTTAAGGAACATTATGAAAGCAGGAATACATTACAACAAGAACCCTATTTTCATGATAAACATAGATTTCGGGTCCCTTCAACATTTGATCCACCTTCTTTGAAAGCTTCCATTAAAACCTTTTTGAATAAAACAGGAAATTAAACCAGAACGGCAATACAACAATATAAGAATAAATATCAAAATATCACTAAACGAGAAATAAAGATCATTAAGGAACTGGCAAATTATTCCAGTATAGTCATTCACCCCGCGGATAAAGGGGGCAGGATTGTTATTATGGATTATCAAACGTATGTCAATGAATTAAAGATGCAAATACAGTCAGATACCAAAGTCGGTTACAATGTTAGACTCGTTTGCTAAACCTGTGTGTTAATTATCCATGATAAGTGACTGAATGTATGCATTATCCATGATAAGGAATTGTCTGTACGAACCAATACGTGAAGACACAAAATGGAATATCAAATATGTATATGTTGTACTGTGTACCATTTCAAAAACAAAAAACAAAAAAAATGCAATTACAGGACCGTACAGTATATACACCTCTAAGCAATGATCCAACAAAAGCTGTTTTAGGTATCATAGAGGACATTGGGAGCTTTGGAGTTAAGTCTGGATACATAGATCTACCACTTTCTCAGTTCCTCTTAAAGCAACATCCAAGGACGCCAGTCATTTACAGTATTCCACAAATACACAAGTATGCAGAATGTCCACCGGGGAGACCTATAGCCTCAGTTGTAGGGGGGTACTTGAACCGCTTGCTTGTTGGTTGGATCATCTATTTAACCCCTTAAGGACCAAACTTCTGGAATAAAATTGAATCATGACATGTCACACACGTCATGTGTCCTTAAGGGGTTAAGGATCCCATTGAAAGCCTCACCACGTGCATCAAAGACACCAAAATGTTACTCAGTAAAATTAAGGAAATAAAGTTCGACGTGGATCAACCGATTTTGATAACCATGGATGTTGGCAGCTTGTATACGATCATACCCCATGATCAGGATATTGAAGCGATGAGACAGATTCTCACACATTCCCCATTGTATCAAGGACTTCCCGTGGAATTTACACTCGAACTTTTAACCCTGGCTCTACAGTATAACTACTTTAGGTTCGAAAACCAATGGTATCAGCAATCATCAGGGACATCTATGGGGGCAGCAATGGCGCCCATGTACGCCAATGCCTATATGTTCTGTGGTGGAATCTCGGTAAAAATAAATTTAGTAGGCCGAGATTACCACGTGGCATGTGTACGTGCATATGCTGACGTATCGATCAGTTGGTTGCACGAGGCAAGATACGATCAGTAGTGTACGGAGCATGTGCAAGAATACAGGATATAGTATTCCCCTCCTCCATTGTGCTGGACAGGCCATGCGGTCAAACAGGAAGTTAATTCTTATTTGTGTTGATTGGTTAAGAGAATGTGCGGGTGGAGCTTAATATGGGAGGAGTTATGTGCCTATATAAGGAGCCTGCACTATTGTCCGGGGCTCAGAACTTGCTGTATTTTGGTGACGTTAGTCCCTCTGAGTCCCGATCGGTGATCCAATAAAGAATCTCTTCCTTCCTGAAGAAACCTGTGTCCATCTCTCTGTGCTTCGCTTCCGTCAGTTTCTCCGGTATCATTTGGTGCATTGGCCAGGAAACTCATCGTTCAACGGTAGCTGAGAGGCAGAGGCGTGAGACGGTCTATCTTTGCCCACGTTCTCTACGGCTGCACCCCTGAACTTCTGCGTGGACCTCCCTTCGTCTCGGCGCCACTGGTCTGTTGTCCAGGAGATCATCGGCCTCTACGTAAGAAGTGCTGGGGTGTCCCCGTCGATGAGTGTGAACTCAGGTTCAGGAACGAGGAGGTAAGACAACTGCTGTTTTAGACGGCAGACCCACTAGGGGTATACCGATTGTGCGGTAGGCCCATAAGGGGTTATTTGTGTATGGAATCTGCCCCCTCTGTCGGAGGGAAGGAGCGAAGGCGCACCGCTCGATCGAACGCTATTTAGTCAGACCGTTTGATTTTGTTAGTCAGGCGGGGTTCTGGTGTAAATAGCCCTAGCCGGACACCGGTGTCTTGTCTAGACTAGCGTTCTAGGGTGTATATTTTGTTCGCTAGGTCGGAGGGACCAGGAGACTAAGCGGCGTCTGTGTAAATTCGGTTCGCTAGCTCTCAACCTATCTTGGCTAAGTGGGAAGGCGTGTAAATTTGGAACCCACTAGATTTTTGATAGTTATCGACTAAGAGGCGTCTGTGTAAATTCGGTCCTCTAGCTCGCTATATGTGGTGCTTGGGCAGTGTGGCTAACCAAAACGTATGTAGATTGTTTTTAGGTAGTCCATTCAAGGTACTGGCCAATAGTTTAGTTGGGAATTGTAAATGTGTTAAAGATTGTTAGTAAAGTGTATATCTTGTTAGATAGCGCGAGCTCAGCCGTCTAGCGAGAGTGTTAATAGTGTGTTGCTGTATTATAGTGCACGGTACCATAACCCTGTATATTTACTGACACTGTATATAAGTACTAATCATTGTCGTCTAATGCATGTTTAACACCATAACCACTAATAATTGTATTGTGACCTTAAATTGTGCTTTGACCTATGCTAACCGTACTGTAACCGCTATTTGTAAAAGACGATGTTACTGGGGTGTGTTATAGACGGGTAATTCATATATAGAGAATTATAGCGTGGGTGACTGTATAGTTTCGCCAAAGGGCATAATATTGATTATATAGTGACTGGTGTAACAGCTGTGTGTGTACGGGAATTCCCTGAGTGTTTATTGTGTTATTGTGTACGTTTCACTTGGTAACCTACCACGTGGTGCTGTTGCCAGAGGAAACGGGTGTGACTGTTGAATAGTACGCGTGTATAGTATTCGTTGTCGACGACGTTCCATTGTTAAGTATGGGCGCGTCGCAGTCAACGATTCCGGATCCCTTAGGTTGTATGGTGAAGAATTTTAAAAAGGGATTTACAAAATGTGATTTTGGGGTTAAAATGTCTCCTGTACGTTTGGTCACTTTGTGTACTAGGGAGTGGCCTACTTTGGTTGCGGCATGGCCGCCACGTGGCAGTTTGGATCCAACTCTGGTACAGCGCTTACACGTGGCTGTATCAGGTAGGCCTGAACTTTACGGGCAGTTTCCTTATATTGATTGTTGGAGACAGGCCGTAAATGACTCGCCAAAATGGATCCAGACGTGCCACGAGGAGCAGTGTCGCCTCATGGTGGCTAGGACTTGTTTGTCCACTAGGACTGGTGTTAGGCCCATTTTGGACACGCCCCCTGAGTCCGAGATCCCTTTGCCCCTTACTTTCCTTTAAGAGGAAGTGACGCAAATGCAGGAAGTCCTGCAACCCTCCCCTCATTGCCCTCATCCACTTCCGCTTCCTCCTCCAGTACAGAATCCACCCCCTCTCGTACTAAATCTCCCCTTCCGGAATCAGAGCCAACCCCCATTAGATCTGAATATCCTGATTTGGCGCCACTTCAGACTTCCGGTCAAGCTTCTTCTAGCTCGACTCAAAGTGTTTTATTCACTACCTTTTCCCAAAACCAAGCTCCCACATCCTCATGCCCTATCTCTCCCCGACTGGAACCCATGACTGACACCCCACCACGTAGCCCCATACAAACCCGACAACTGACCGGTACCCAACAATTAAAACATTACCAGATGCCTCTTCGTCTGAATCCCGGGTCAGCCTATATCGATGCCGCAGGTCAAATGGCACATGCTGACCCAGTCTTCGTATATGTCCCATTCACGACAACCGATCTCTTAAACTGGAAGACCCACAATTCCTCGTATACTGAGAAACCACAAGCTATGACTGATCTGTTCACCTCAATAGTTCAGACACATAACCCGACATGGGCTGATTGCCAGCAGCTATTAATGACTTTGTTTAACAATGAGGAAAGGACAAGAATTAATCAAGCAGCCATTAAAGCGCTAGAGGATAAAGCCCGTGCTTTGAATCAAGCTAATCCATCAGCATGGGCCGCAACACATTATCCTAACACCGATCCCGACTGGAATGTAAACGGTGCTGATATGGTTCAACTCAGAGCCTATAGAGACGCTATAATTGCTGGCATGAAAGCCGGAGGAAAGAAAGCCATTAATATGTCGAAGATAGTTGAGGTGATTCAGAAAAGTGATGAAGCGCCCAGTGTCTTTTATGACCGATTATTGGAGGCATACCGCTTGTATACCCCCTTTAATCCGGAAGACGCAGGTAATTCCCGAATGGTGAACTCCGCCTTTGTCAGCCAAGCTTACGGACATATTAAGCGCAAGCTACAAAAGTTAGAAGGGTTTGCAGGTATGTCAATCACCCAACTAATGGAGGTAGCGAATAAAGTATATATGAACAGGGAAACAGAAAGTAAGAAAGAGGAAGAGCGCAAGATGCGTAGAAAGGCAGATATGCTAGCGGTAGCGATCGCAGGCGTAGATAGACGGGGCCCAGATAGAGGCGATAGTAAGTGGAATGAGGAACCGCTAAGTAGAAATCAGTGCGCCTACTGTAGGGAAGAAGGGCATTGGAGAAATGAGTGTCCGCGAAGAGAACAGTATGAGAGAGACAGACCTAGGACAGGTTATGGGAACTTTAGAGGCAGAGCGAGAGGTAGAGGAGGTCCCGGAGGGAGTAATGGTAATAGAGGGAGCAATGGGAACAGAGGAAGTGTTAGGGAAGATAGGTATTTCCCAGCAGCGCAAAGGTCCCACGATAGAGAAGGTAGGGACTTTGTAGGATTGGCTGACACGGTCATGGAGGACTATTGATACCGACCGGGCTCCATCCCCCTTGGTCGAGCGGAGCCTATGGTCGATGTATCAATAGGGGGAAAAAGGAGTGCGTTCATGATCGACACTGGTGCTGAACATTCAGTGGTGACTAACCTAGTTGCTCCTCCATCTGGAAGGACTATTACTGTGATAGGAGCAACTGGAAGAAGTGCTGAAAAAACGGTTCTTAAAAGTCGACTCTGTACATTGGGAGGCCACGTAGTAAAACATCAATTCCTTTATATGCCTGAATGTCCAGTCCAATTGCTGGGACGTGATATGCTATCTAAGTTACAAGCACAGATTACGTTCCTACCAAATGGAACAACATCCTTAAAGTTTAATGGACCTTCAGGTATTATGACATTATCCGTACCAAAGGAAGAAGAGTGGCGACTTTATACAGCGTTGACTAGCCAAAACCCTAGGAGTGATGAGTCCTTATTCAACATACCAGGAGTTTGGGCAGAGAACAACCCACCAGGACTGGCCCGCAATATTCCACCTATTAAAATTGAACTAAAACTTGGGGTTTATCCAGTGAGCCTAAGACAATATCACATCCCGCAGAAGGCTAAGAAGAACATCCAATCTTATCTGGATAAGTTCCTACCCTATTTGGTTCAGCTTTAAGTCAAGATCTACTGGATTTCGAGTCTATCCCAGGAGAGTGTGTATTGTTACAATATGTAGATGACTTGTTGATAGCAGCAGTTACAAAGGAAATATGTCAGCAAGCAACGCACGATCTACTACACATTCTCTGGAAGGCAGGATACAAGGTGTCTAGAAGGAAGGCTCAGTTGTGTTTGCCAACTGTCAAATATCTGGGATTCCATATCTCTGAAGGTCAAAGAATTATGGGGCCAGAGAGAAAAGAAGCTGTGTGCCAAATACCGATACCCAAGAATAGAAGACAAGTGCGAGAATTCTTGGGGGCAGCAGGCTTCTGTAGGATATGGATTCCCAGCTACGCGATACTGGCAAAACCTCTGTATGCAGCTATCAAAGGTACAGAGCACGACCCCTTCTTATGGACTCAAGAACAGCAAACGGCATTTGAAGATGTGAAGAAGGCTTTGATGAGTGCCCCAGCATTAGGTCTACCTGATCACACACGACCATTCTACCTGTATGTACATGAGCAAAGAAGAATGGCTGTGGGAGTATTGACACAGTACTTGGGATCATGGCAAAGACCTGTTGCCTACATGTCTAAGCAACTGGATGCAGTGGCCAGCGGACTTCCACCTTGTCTAAGAGCTGTAGCTGCAGCCGCCCTGCTAGTAGCTGAAGCCGATAAACTCACTCTGGGTCAAGAACTTTATGTACGAGTCCCACATGCGGTACAGACGTTGTTGGATTACAAAGGAAATCATTGGTTTAGTAATAGCCGTATGACCAAGTATCAAGCAATGTTGTGTGAAAACCCAAGAGTGCATTTAGAGACTGTAAACACCTTAAATCCAGCTACCCTTTTGCCACAACCTACTGAAAGTCAACATGATTGTTTGGAAGTAATGGATTAAGTATTTTCAAGTAGACCAGATCTTCGTGATTTTCCCATCCAGAACCCCGATGTTCAATATTACACCGACGGCAGTAGTTATGTGAAAGAAGGGATCCGCTATGCAGGATATGCAGTAACAACAATAGACAAGGTGATAGAAGCTCGGCCACTGGCGAAAGGAACATCAGCACAAAAGGCAGAATTGATAGCACTAACACGAGCGTTACAATTGGCTGAAGGTTTAAGAGTGAACATCTACACGGACTCCAAGTATGCGTTTTTAACCACTCATGCCCACGGAGCTTTGTATAAAGAAAGAGGACTATTGAATTCAGAAGGCAAAGAAATCAAGTATGCAGCTGAAATCCTACAACTATTGGAAGCAGTGTGGGAGCCGAAAGAAGTCGGTATTATACATTGTCGAGCGCATCTGAGAGGAGATGGTGATGTAACCAAGGGAAATCGGATGGCAGACAGTACAGCTAAGCGTGCCGCTGAATCGGGAAGACAGGAGTATGTGGGGCATATAGCTGCTCTTATACCAACTCCACTGTCTCAATGGACTCCAGTTTATACAGCTCAAGAAGAGGAGTGGTTAAAGACTGAACCTGGAAAGTACTTGGAGAACAAATGGTATCAGTTAGAAGACGGAAGAATAGTCATTCCAGCATCACTAGCGGTAGAAATTGTCCAAAATTATCACAACGGGACACATTCTGGGAGAGACAGCACAGAAGAATCTCTCAGGAAACATTTCTACATACCAAGATTGTCCAACTTGACTCAGGCCATTGTACGAAGATGTGTAACGTGTGCTAAAAATAATGCAAGACAAGGACCAGTAAAGCCACCAGGAGTCCAGTTTATGGGGGGACTCCCCATGTCCGATTTACAAATTGACTATACAGTGATGCCTAAATCGGGTGGACATCGTTACCTGCTGGTAATTGTGTGCACCTATTCAGGCTGGGTAGAAGCATGTCCTACTCGTACAGAGAAAGCAGGAGAAGTTGTGAGATTCCTGCTACGAGAAATAATACCCCGATATGGACTACCCTGCTCTATAGGATCGGACAATGGTCCAGCTTTTGTTCATCAGTGCCTACAACAACTGACTCATATGCTTGGTATAAAGTGGAGGCTTCATACTGCATATAGACCCCAGAGCTCTGGTAAGGTAGGGAGAATGAATAGAACTATTAAGAATCAGTTGGCTAAAATGTGTCAGGAAACCCAACTTAAGTGGAACGTTCTCTTACCCATAGCTCTATTGCGAATCCGCAGTACCCCTACCAGAAGGATGGGCCTCTCTCCTTTTGAAATCATGTATGGGCGACCACCTCCCGTACTTGGTAACTTAAGGGGGGATTTGAGTCAGTTGGGAGAAGGAATTACCCGGCAGCAGGTTGTAGAGTTGGGTAAGACTATGGAGGAGGTACAGAAATGGGTACAAGATAGATTACCTGTGAATATTTATCCCCCAGTTCATAGTTACCATCCAGGAGATCAAGTGTGGATTAAAGAGTGGAATAATGTACCGTTAGGGCCCAAGTGGAGAGGTCCTTATGTTGTTCTTTTGTCTACCCCTACAGCGATAAAAGTAGCCGAAGTGACTCCGTGGATACATCACTCCAGGGTTAAACCAGCAGCAGTCGATTCTTGGCAAGTTACAGCAGATCCAGAGAATCCCTGCAAGATCCGGTTAAAACGCACTACTCAGTCGGAGTAACGAGGAACTTTGTGGATTACAAATTTTATTGTTACAGAGATTTGGTGAAGTGAGTGTTTAGACGGCCATAATAAAGCCTGTCCGCTCACCGACATATAGTATATAAGCCAGGAAAGTCTCGAAGGGACTCCTGTGAAGACGAGCAGAACTCCATTCCCTGCAGCCCTTACCACCTGGAAGCTGAGGTGCCTTCGCACGGACGAAGACTGAGGATGACGACGAAAGATGTGTTTATGATAATGTTTATTTATGTGTGTTTTTATATTCAGGAAGGTAGAGGTACCGACACTCCTAGCTGTGAGGTATGCATTAAGACTACGAGAACAGGTAACCATATTTCCCAAACCCTAATTTGGCATTCACAATACGAGTGTAAAGGAGATGTATCCAGATGTAGATACCTTAATATAGAATATAGTGTGTGCCATTTAGGAGTAGGAGAACCTAAGTGCTTCAGTCCGGAGTATCAACCTCGTACAATTTGGTTGACTCTCAGGAATGGAGATCCTCAGGGGACCCTAATTAACAAGACAGTGTTAGAATCCGTACATTCTTCGGGTGTTCTGCTATTTGATGCATGTAAGGCGATATCAAGTGGTAGAAAGCCGTGGAATGTATGTGGGGATCTTAGATGGGAGAGGACGTATGGGTCTAACGATAAATATATTTGTCCCAGTAATAAAAATAAATATGTGAGTCCTAGATGCCCAAATAGAGATTATAACTTTTGCCCATATTGGTCTTGTGTGGGGTGGGCAACTTGGGGACAGACAGTAGACAAGGACATGATAGTGACTAAGTTGCCTACCAGCCCATATTGTAAGTCTATGGAATGCAATCCAGTCCATATACTTATAAATAACCCCGACAAGTTCTTAGACAAGTATGGTAATTTATTTGGGTTTCAAATATATGGGACGGGTTTAGATCCTGGGACAGTATTGTTTATAGGGATAGAGACTGATACGGTATCCTCCCAAACTCATCAAGTATACCATTCCTTTTATGAAGAGATGAGTATAGATAATAAGATCCCCCATAATGCTAAAAACCTGTTCATTGATTTAGCCGAAAGTATTGCCGGTAGTCTTAATGTTACCAACTGCTATGTGTGTGGAGGTACTAACATGGGAGACCAATGGCCTTGGGAAGCAAAGGAGGTAATGTCCGGTTCTGAGGCAGTTGACCAACTAATATCTACACAAGCCGATTATCATATGAGTGTTAGAGGTAAATCTGAGTGGAGATTAAAGACCTCCATCATAGGTTATGTTTGCATAGCAAGGAAAGGAATGATGTATAATACTTCTGTAGGAGAATTAACTTGTCTAGGGCAAAAAGCTTATGATGATGATACAAAGAATACAACTTGGTGGTCGGCTTCAAATGTCTCAGAACCATCTAACCCGTTTGCTAGATATGCCAATTTAAAAGATGTGTGGTTTGACCTATCCATCACATCTACCTGGAAAGCCCCAGCAAATTTGTACTGGATCTGTGGTAAGAAAGCCTATTCGGAGTTGCCACAGGACTGGGAAGGGGCATGTGTGTTGGGTATGCTCAAACCATCCTTCTTCTTGTTACCTATTGAAACAGGTGAGACTTTAGGTGTTAAAGTGTATGATGTGAATCATAGGAAGAAAAGGGGACCCATAGAGATAGGCGCCTGGGAAGATAATGAATGGCCTCCCCAGCGTATTATAGATTATTATGGGCCAGCCACGTGGGCAGAAGATGGTACCTTTGGTTATAGAACCCCTATTTATATGCTCAACCGTATTATAAGATTACAGGCGGTGGTTGAGATTATTACTAACGAGACATCACAAGCGCTCAATCTTCTAGCGAAGCATAATACCAGGATGAGGACAGCAGTCTACCAGAATAGATTAGCCTTGGATTACCTTTTGGCAGTAGAGGGAGGTGTATGTGGGAAGTTTAACCTGAGCAATTGCTGTCTTCAAATAGATGACAAAGGGCAAGCAATAGCTGAGCTTACTAGCCATATGGTTAAACTAGCGCATGTGCCTACTCAGGTATGGAAAGGGTACAATCCAAGTAGTTGGTTTGGTAGCTGGTATGAGTGGTTTGGAGGGCTTAAGGCAGTGGTAGGAGGAGTCCTACTAATTTTAATGTTGTGTCTACTCCTGCCGTGTCTTATACCCTTAGTAGTTAGGTCTGTGCAAAGCCTGATAGAAAATATAGCAGAGAGGAAGGCTGCTGCACAGATAATGGCAATTTATAAATATGAGGCTCTAGATCAGGGAGAACCAATGCAGGAAGATGAGTGTTGAAGATTCACATCATAAGATAAGTCTGGTCTGGTTCAAGGTAACTTGCGGTGTATGCAAACTAAGGTTAAGTGATGCCTCAAGTAATTGTGAAATATCAAGAGGCATCAAAGGGGGGAATGTGGTGGAATCTCGGTAAAAATAAATTTAGTAGGCCGAGATTACCACGTGGCATGTGTACGTGCATATGCTGACGTATCGATCAGTTGGTTGCACGAGGCAAGATACGATCAGTAGTGTACGGAGCATGTGCAAGAATACAGGATATAGTATTCCCCTCCTCCATTGTGCTGGACAGGCCATGCGGTCAAACAGGAAGTTAATTCTTATTTGTGTTGATTGGTTAAGAGAATGTGTGGGTGGAGCTTAATATGGGAGGAGTTATGTGCCTATATAAGGAGCCTGCAATATTGTCCGGGGCTCAGAACTTGCTGTATTTTGGTGACGTTAGTCCCTCTGAGTCCCGATCGGTGATCCAATAAAGAATCTCTTCCTTCCTGAAGAAACCTGTGTCCATCTCTCTGTGCTTCGCTTCCGTCAGTTTCTCCAGCATCAGTTCCAATATGAACAACACAATATTTTGTCACAATATGGACACCTAATAAAGGGATACTATCGCTATATTGAAGACATATTAATTCTATGGCAAGGAACGGAACAAGAAGCCTTGGATATGATCAGTACCATTAACCACCTCCCCACACCGGTCCGCATGACTTCAACTATAAGCAAGGATAAGGTACATTATTTGGATCTGGAGATCTCGATAAAAAATGGTGCAATTCAGTATAGCCTATACACTAAACCTAGTGATCAAAACACTATATTGCATGCCACAAGTGCACATCCAGATGCACTCTTAAAATCACTCCCCAAGGCACAATATATTCGAGATATTAGAAACAATTGCAATCCAGAGGTAATGGAAGAAAACAAATTAAAGCTCTGACCCAGAAATGTATTAATAGAGGATACCAATTGGATTTACCACAGAAGGCTTCACTAATGGCAAGGCAGAATGTATCCTCTTCCATTGAGAAAACTCAAAACAGAATAATTTTCCCTTCTATATACAATGTGGCATCTTCAAAGTTGACCACAATTGTAACTAAGAATTGGAACATGTTGAAACATGATGGTACATTGACACAATCTTTTAAACAACCTCCACTAATGTGCTTCAAGAAAGCGAAAAGTCTATGTGATCTCTTGGTACACACAGACCCAATTAAGAGCTATATGCCTCTTAAGACAGAAGCACATAACAGGGACTGTATACAATGCCTTGGACGCATAACTTGTGGACATATGACACCAGGCCGTTACTTATATCATCCCTATACAGGCAAGAATTCCAAATACGATATACCATCACCTGTAAATCCACTTTTAATATATATAAACTGTCATGTCCATGTTAACAGGTTTATATTGGAAAAACAGAGACACAGCTATGCGAGCGTATTAGAGGACATCGTTCAAGCATCAGGTTAGCCATACGTGATGGAACCTCAGATAAGCCGGTGACGAATCTAGATCATGCTCCGGAATCAGGACGTGCTGGAGATAGAGCAAAGCATATTTTAAATCTTTTGGATCCATGAACTTAATACTATAGCTTACTATAAGCTTACATATAGCTCTTTTTTGGATTTATGCATTGGGCCCTAGAGTAGGTTTTTTTCAAGATCCAAAATTAGTATGCTTCATTAGGCTGAAAAGTATGGTCCCATTTTGCAAAACATATTCTTTACAGTCATTCTGGTAATCAGAGAGTTGCCATTTCTAAGGCTCCATTCAATATATTATGTTTCCCTTTATGTTAGGTCCTATATTGGGCCCTATGGAACCACTGTTTAGTATTGGTAAGCCCAATGTTTGGAAGAAGCCATAGTCTTGATTAATTTTTTTATCCCGCCTATTTGTCTCCATTTCAATATAATATGTAGTATTTGTTTTTTTTTATTTTTTACTATTTGATGTTTTTTTTTTTAATTCTTTATTTTTTCTGTGCGAGAAACTTACAGGCATTTGTGAAGTGCCACAACAGCACGCATAGATTAAGTAATAAACATTTAGATAGGCACTTGGAATCTGCACATTTTTAGTTATTATGTTGAAGCAGGCTTGACACAATTTTGAAGTATATAGCGAGAAGATGACACATTAAACATGTGTCAGTAAACAATAGTAAGACAATAGGCTAAGCTCTAAAAACTCTAGCTGACCGCATGGAAGTGAGTAGCCAAAGTGAGTATCCAGGGTGAGTCTGCGTGTTAAGGTATAGTATATAGATGTTAGCTTAAGCAACAGTATAGTGTTATTGGACACATTTCTAGTTAAGTGACTGGGGTTCAGACTATTCATGTATGTCCTGTTTTATTGTACTATAGATTCTACCCTCAGTGTGGGTTAGTTGGACATGTGAATGGTGAAATAAACTAGATTAGCAACATGCTTATAAGATATGAGTTGGGAGGGAGTAATTGTTAGGCAATCAAGCAGGTCAGTATTAAGGCCAGTATGTAACCGGCTATCTGGAGACATGGCTAGTGGGAGTACTAAGATAGTTGTAATCATTAGAATAATCTAACTAAGCCTATTCTACATATGGGTGTTGGAAATAGATTAAGTGAACACATCAAATGAACATATCAAATTAAATGAGAAGGTACGGTTGTTCTTGGCGCTCAGCCATTTAAGTCCCATACTGTGAGCGAACTGATAGCAGGAACGCGAGCAGCTGGAACTCGTCATCCGATGCCCTTGGTGTGTTTCAAGAGATAGTCTGTTTGATAGCCCAGTTTGTAGGTTCCCCAGCTTGGTTGATTGCAGCTGTTGTGTCGTAGGTGAGCTGCTACCTCCCGTTCCCAAACCTGGGGGACTGTATGTCTCATGTTGCCGCTTGCTGGCAGAGCTCTAGGCGCCTCAATATTCCTGTTCGGGAGAGAGCAAGTAGGCTTGGGTGTCTGGTGGGGTCTGCGTCTCCGGTGCCGTGCTGTTCGCCTGTGTCGCGGCTTTTGCAGCGGGGTGAGTCCCATTGTGGATTTGGCAGGAACTGGAGGGGCAGCTGGCAGCATAGCAGTATGGTGCTCAGTAGAGCCTCCTTGGTGGCATACTCGTGGTAAGCTTTGGTGACTCTTGTGGGTCGGGGTGGGTCTGTATGAGCCTTTCGTTGGTGGCTTTATCGCACTTGTTTGGGTGCTGCTTGTCCACTTCAGCCAATTAATGCCCCTTTGTTGCTTCTTCCGCTTGGTTGTGGTGTCGGGTAATCGCCCCCGTGGAGTTGATGTTTTAATCGTGCCCCACGGGCGTGTGTGAGCGGGAGCGCGGTGCCGTGCTGCCATTGTGGCTGGTTTTGGAGTGGGAGGCAAGCCCCTCTTCTCTAGCTGCTCCCAGAATTTACTGCAAACGGCGTCAAATTTGGCCTGGAAGGCCGCTGCCCATTCCTCGGCTGTCTCAGGTGGCGGGTTCGCGGCGCTGCCGTCGGCCATCTTGGTTTGGCCTCGCAGGGCCGTTTGGTCGGAGTTGCTTTCACTGGTGTCCCAGAGGTGAGTGTTCTCCATGGGCTGGTAGACCGGGATGACCCCCGCCGGTCCATAGGGGGGGAACGAGGGCCTTTCTTCACAGGGGCACTTGGTTGTGGTGAGTGGAGCGCGGCCGTCTGTCCGCTTGTCTGAGAGGTGACTCTCATTTTGTCGCTTGGGAGGTATCCTACTGTTCCGCTTAGTGTACCCCTTCATTTGCCGGCCTTTGTGGCCCGATTAGTCGCCGTTTAAGAGGTGAAAGGTGGTATTTAATGCGGTTCGTTGCAGGAGCTCTGGAGATTGTCAACCGCTCGGCTCCGTGGTCAGGCCCCGCCCCTTTACTATTTGATGTTTATTTACAACTTGGAATATCAAGGTACATTTACTATGTATTTTGTGTCCCATCTTTAGGACTAATTTGTTGCTTATAGAAGTTGTACACTTTTTTATATAGGAGTGGGCTCCTATATATGAACTTTGGCACGCAATCACTTTTATATAATGCATAGTTTGCATATACACAAAGCACTTTATATCCCTAGCATTTACTGGCACTTTAAATCTAGTCCTGGTACGTACTGGGATATCATTCTAATAATCATATTTTGTGCACTTTATAATTCTAGTTAGATTCACGTTGTATATGTTGCAATTTCTTTCTATCTTGTATAAGGTATCTAATTCTATGTTCTTTTTGTTCAATAGATCACTATTTTATGATACAACACTGACTGCAATCATCCATTAGCCACAATACGAATATGGCGAACCTAACGTTGTCATGGATACGCCGGGAAGCTGGATACACATCCAAAGATTCCTTGTACTTCAGGCTTAACGTCTTGATGTGTACTAAAATCCGGGTGCCGGATCCAGGTCATCCATATACAAAAAATCAAAGTAATGGTCCGCACTCACTGTCTCCGTTAAAACATAACTTTTATTACTCACATAAAAGTACAAATTATGATGCCATGTAATGTCAACGTTTCAGTCCCAGAGAATTTAATAGGCAAGCCCTATATTAAACCCTGTAACTTTCCAAAACACCAAAAAACCTTTACATAGGGGGTATTGTTATACTCGGGAGACTTCGCTGAACACAAATAGGAGTGTTTTAAAAAGTAAAACTTATCACTACGATCATATCACCAGTAAAAATGCAGTTTTTAAATAAATAAAAATGCAAAAAACAAATAAAAAATGCTAACTTTGACCAGCGTTTGTGACTAATTGGCTACAACAAAAGACTGGACATACCCCATTTTGAATATCCTGGGTTGTCTACTTTTTCAAATTGTATGTCATGGTGGGGTTAATTTTCATTTATGAGCTGCCATACCTTCTCAAAGACAACATAGCCAATCTGGCAAATAGCAATTTACAAAAATAGAAATTGGCAAATCTTATGTATGACCCTGTAACTTTCCAAATCACCATAAAACCTGTACGTGGGGGGTATTGTTATACTCAGGTGACTTTGCTGAACACAAATATTAGTGTTTCAAAACAGTAAAACTTATCAAAGCAATGGTATTGCCAGTGAAAGTGAAGTTTATTGCATTTTTCACACACAAACGGCACTCTCACTGATGATATCATTGTTGTGATACGTTTTGCTGTTTTGAAACACTAATATTTGTGTTGAGCAAAAATCCTGAGTATAACATGTACAGTACCCCCCATTTATAGTGTATTTGAAAGTTACAGGATCAAATATAATACTTGATTTTCATTTTTTTCACATTGAAATTTGCTAGACTGGTTATGTTGCCTTTGAGAGCGTATGGTAGCCTAGGAATGATAATTACCCAGATGATTACATACCATTTGCAAAAGAAGACAATCCAAGGTATTGCAAAATAGGTATGTTCAGTCTTTTTTAGTAGCCACTTAGTCACAAACACTGGCCAAAGTTAGCATTTATAAAAAAAAATGCATTTTTAACACACAAACAAATATAAATACTAACTTTGGCCAGTGTTTGTGACTAGGTGGCTACTAAAAAAGACTGAACATAACCCATATTGATTACCCTGGGTTTTCTACTTTAAAATATATGTACATGTTATGTGTGAGTCAGAGATTTATGACAGATAGCAGTGTTACAATGTCTCTATTGATATATTTTAAAAAATATATTTTGAAACAGCAATGTCCTACTTGTACTTATAGCCCTTTAACTTGCAAAAAAAAGCTAGGCACATGTTAACATTGGCTATTTCTAAACTAATGACAACATTTAGAAACTATTTAGCACATATGTAGATGCGTAACAGATTTTGGGGGTCAGCGTTAGAAAAAGTTTTTTGGGTTTTTTTCAAATGTTATCATCATATTTTATAATTGTTTTTATAGTAAATTATATGATATGATAAAAAATAATGGTATCTTTAGAAAGACCATTTAATGGCAAAAAACAGTATATAATATGTGTGGGTACACTAAATGAGTAAGAGGAAAATTACAGCTAAACACAAACACTGCAGAAATGTAAAAACCGCCCAGGTAATTAACGGAAAGAAAATTGAAAAATGGTCTGGTTACTAAGGAATTTAAAAAAAAAGATTACATAAGGATACCATTCGAAGGACATTCTAAAGGTACATTTACATTTATAAACTTGCAAACTGTAATTTTAAAAGTTAGGATTATAAAAAGATTTTTTTTTTTAATTTTGACAAAAAAACAGAATACATTTTGTTAGTAATCATTTTTGAACGTTTGAAGTAAAAAAAAAATATGCAAACTTTGGAACATCAGTACTTTAAAATACAAAAGTAATGAATCTTATTATTTGCCCATCTAACAGAATTGTAACAAAGCCTGCATTTGGCATTGAATGAAATTAATCACACAACAGAATGCTTTTGTAGAAGTATGGCCTTGCTTCTTACTGTATAAAGGCTGAGGAAACACTCTTACATTAATCACAAGTTATTGAGTTTCAAACTTTAAATAAAAGTATTGGTTGGTGTCAGTTTAGTTCAAATAAAGTAAATATTTATCTATTTACCACTCTGTAAATAGAAGTGACATATAAGAATAGCAACGTGTACCCTTGATGCTGAAGTACCATGTATTTCCCCAGTGTCCTTGACTACAGTTTTCTGTAAATTGAAGTAAAAATGACAGCTGTCGTGAATAGTCTTTCATGAAATATTTATGTTGACCTTTAGAAGCTATATGTTACAATTACTGTTGTAACCATTGAGTGCTAGCATTGGGATTTCACACCTTAGCATAGCTACAGATTGGTAGCCACTGCAGATTGCTTTTGAATTTTAAAAGCATCATGACAGGTAGGACAAATTTTCCAGCAGAACAAGTAGACGTTCTAAAACAATTACACCTGACAAATAAGAATTAGAAAATACTAGACATATTGCAGACAACATGATGATCAGACAAAGGACCATATGCTATAGAAGGCATGTTCAGAAATGTCCCTAAAATTCTTAAATGGAAGATTTGTAAGAATTATTCAGTAAAGGAGTAAATTGACAATTGAATTGCAAAATTTAGGCCAAATGAACTGATTTGGAAACAGTCTCAGCTCAGTTACCGTTACTGATTAACTATGATAGCTTGCATTTTAAAATTCTGTTTTTATTTTACTACAATTCACTGTTTAGTGAATACGCTCTATTTTTTATAATATAATAGGTGTCAACTTCATATTGGTCAAAAAAGAATGGAATAGATAAATAGCTTAGACAGACAGACAGACTGACAGACAGTCAATGGATAGATGGGTAGATGCAAGGTTTGCTACTCCATCTCTCTTATAAGTCACCTGATCTCCCTATACCTTCTCCCACCTCCTCTTAAGATAGCACCCATCTTGCTTAATGTATTCATCCTAAAATCTTAACAGGATTATTCACTAAACTGAGAATTCAAAGTGAATTTCAAATTCAAGAGCAAAATAGCTGAACTGGAAACATTCTCCAAGTCAGCTATGCTTCCAGTTCAGCTACTTTGGTCTTAAGGTTGAAATTAACTTTGAATTCTCACTTTTTTCAATAACACTGCAATAATTAAAAAGTGTAGCTTTAAGTAAGGTGTTTCTTTATAAGCTATATGAATATTTATGAGCTATTGCGATCACACATTACACACTTCATAAATAGTTATCTTGTAAACGTTGATTATTAATTTTAATTGATTTCATATGCTTAATATGTTGTGATTTTGGGTGATCAATTTTAGTTCTCTTCAGTGAAACATAAAGGTTGAATTATTTCTTACAGGAAACACATTTTCAAAAGGTATGTTCAATATATGAGGACAGCGACAATGTAGCAGTCATTGCACATGGTTTAGTATACTGATATTTTGATTTTCAGGAACTGAAAACATTGACCAACGAGTCATAATATCTCCTGCTGGGAAACACAACTGGAGAACCCTTACAAATTGAACCCATCGAATTGCTCAAGCAGATAATCAAATTTGAAGAATATCTAGAGGTGATAATAAACAAACCAACAGACAGATGGTCACCAGATACAGACTATGTGACTGGGACATTTAAAAATCCTTAGGTAGTTCAATCCTATTAGCAAATGAAACAGCTCACAGCCCTCGTGCATCTTTGGTGTCACTGATCAGATATTAGAGGGAGAAATATGAAAGTGTGACACAGATATTTAGAATGTTATATGAATATAATATATTTTTAAAAGGAAACAATATGGAAAAAAATATTTGGGGTTTTGCTTGATTACATCCACTACTTTTATTAGAGGCTGCATCTAAATACTTAATATTTAATAACTTAAAGGGTCCATATAAGCAGCATACAGTGAGGGAAAAAATATTCCCCTGATTTTGAACGTTTGTACAATGATGGCAAAGAAATGTTCCGTCTATAATTTTAATAGTAGGTGTATTTGAACAGTGAGAGAGAGTGAATAAAAAAAAAAAAAATTCAGAAAAACGCATGTCAAAAAAGTTCTAAATTGATTTGCATGTCAATAAGTGAAATCATTATTTGACCCATTCGACTTAGTACTTGGTGGCAAAACCCTTGTTGACAATCACAGGTCAGACATTTCTTGTATTTGGTCACAAGGTGTGCACACATCTCAGGAGTAATTTTCTCCCACTCCTCTCCAAGTCATTACAGATCCTCTCCAAGTCATTAAGGTATCGAGGCTGAAGTTTGGCAACTTGAACCTTCAGCTCCCTCCACAGATTTTCTATGGGATTAAGGTCTGGAGACTGGCTAGGCCACTCCAGGACCTTAATGTGCTTCTTCTTGAGCCACTCCTTTATTGCCCTGGCTGTGTGTTTTGGGTCATTCTCATGCTGGAATACCCATTTTCAATGCCCTAGCTGAGGGTAGGAGGTTCTCACACAAGATTTGACGATACATGTCCCCGTCCATTGTCCCTTTGATGCAGTGCACCCTCAAAGCATAATGTTTCCACCTCCATGTTTGACAGTGGGGATGGTGTTCTTGCGGTCATAGGCAGCATTCCTCCTCCTCCAAACACAGCGTGTTGAGTTGATGTCAAAGAGCTCGATTTAGGTTTCATCTGACTACAACACTTTCACCCAGTTCTCCTCTGAATCATTCAGATGTTCATTGGCAAACTTCAGACGGGCCTGTACATGTGCTTTCTTGAGCAGGAGGAACTTACGGGCGCTACAGGATTTCAGTCCTTCACAGCGTAGTGAAGTGTGTTACCAATTGTTTTCTTGGTGACTATGGTCCCAGCTGCCTTGAGATCATTAACAAGATCCTCCCATGTAGTTCTGGGCTGATTCCTCACCATTCTCATGATCATTGAAACTCCACAAGTTGTCACCGAACTTCTTGGAGATTGTCTTATAGCCCATTCCAGCCTTGTGTAGGTCTACAATCTTGTCCCTTACATCCCTTGGACAGCTCTTTGGTCTTGGCCATGGTGGAAAGTTTGGAATCTGATTGATTTATTGCTTCTGTGGAAAGGTGTCTTTTATACAGGTAACAAGCTGAGATTAGGTGCACTCCCTTTAAGAGAGTGCTCCTAATCTTAGCTCATTACCTGTATAAAAGACACCTGGTAGCCCGAAATCATGCTGATTGATTAAATACTTATTTAAGTCATTGACATGCAAATCAATTAATAACTTTTTTGACATGCGTTCTGGATTTTTTTTATTTTTATTCAGTGTTAAAATACACATACCATTAATGATCATTTCGATGTTAGTGGACAAATGTTCAAAATCAGTAGGGGAACGAATACTTTTTTTCCCTCACTGTAAGCATATTGCATTATTGCACAGTGCCTGGTGTAAGAGCACCATTTCAAAAGTTGGAGTTAGTAGCAGTGATAGGTAAAAATCCCTACCACTAAAGAGCTCACGAGAGCAGTAATTACGAGAAATGGAATAACTTAGACCTCGATATTATATTGTGAGTCATTAAAAAATATATTTTGTCCATATGAACAAAAAAAAAAGGGAAAATAACTGAATTTCAATCGTAACGGCAATTCTCATATTTACTAAAGCCAAATACTGATGAAAGTTCATCAGCCAAAGCGAATCTGCATTCATGGGATTATTCACTAAAGTCTGAATGGTACTGTACCGAACAAGACGAAACCAATCATGTACAAGGCCATTCAGACTTGTCATTATTCACAATAAATTCACAATAAATTCACAATTTTGCAGCTCATGGCTGAGTTGTATGTATATTGATTGAATATAAGCACTTGTACAAGCACCAACTAGAATGGACGCTTGTCTGGACCTGGTTTTAACAAACAACGTTGATCTTTTGACCAACATTCAAGTAGGTGAGCACTTGGGAAATAGTGATCACAATATAGTGTCCTTTGAAATAAACTCAAAAAAACAAAAGCACATGGGGTATACTAAAACATATAATTTTAAAAAGGCCAATTTCAATAAGTTAAGGGAAGCTTTACAACATATTGACTGGCATAAACTCTTTAGTGAAAAGAACACTGAGGATAAATGGATCATCTTCCAACAAATATTAGAAAGGTACATTTCTCAGTATGTACCATTGGGAAATAAATATAAAAGAAACTAATTAAAACCAATGTGGCTTAGTAGAGAAGTAAAACAAGAGATTAAAAATAAGAAAAGGGCATTTAAAGCATTTAAATCAGACAAATCAGATGCATCTTATAAAAGATATAAGAAAGCAAATAATGCGTGCAAAAAGGCAATTAAACTTGCTAAACTTCAAAATGAAAAAATGATAGCTAAAGAGAGCAAACCCAACCCCAAAGCATTTTTTAAGTACATTAATTCTAAAAAACCCAAAAATCTAAGTATAGGTGCACTTAAAACTGAAACGGGGGTGTTAGTTAATGAAGACCAAGAAAAGGCAGGAATTCTAAATAACTATTTCTCCTCGGTATATATTAAAGAAGAACCCATGGCAATAGATGTGCAAATGATTGCTACTAAAAACTTGCAGAATAATTGTAATTGGTTATCTCAAGACAATGTGCTGCAGCAACTAAAGAAAGTTAATATAAACAAAGCTCCAGGGCCTGACAGTATCCATCCACTTGTACTTAAGGAACTAAGTGTAGAAATAAGTGAACCTCTGTTTTTAATCTTTCAAGATTCTTTTCTTTCAGGAAGTGTTCCGGAGGATTGGAGGAAGGCAGATGTGGTTCCTATATTCAAAAAGGGTTAAAAATCCTTGCCTGGAAATTATAGACCTGTGAGCTTAACTTCTGTGGCTGGTAAAATATTTGAAAGGTTATTAAGGGATAATATTCAAGAATTCCTTGAGAAGAATATGGTTATCAGCAAAAATCAGCACGGTTTTATGAAGCACAGGTCATGTCAAACTAACTTGATTGCGTTCTACGAAGAAGTAAGTAGAAGTATAGATCAGGGTGTTGCAGTGGATGTGATCTATTTGAATTTTGCCAAGGCATTTGATACAGTTCCACACAAAAGATTAGTGTTCAAACTCAAGGAAATCGGTCTCGATGAAAATGCTTGTTCTTGGGTAGAACATTGGCTTAAAAACAGAATACAAAGAGTTGTCGTTAATGGTAAATTTTCAAGCTGGACAGAGGTGGCAAGTGGTGTCCCTCAGGGGTCTGTTCTGGGACCCCTTCTATTTAACATTTTTATAAATGATCTTGAAGACAGCATTGAAAGTCATGTTTCAGTGTTTGCAGATGACACAAAACTTTGTAAAATAATACAATGTGAGCAAGATATTACTTTGCTGCAGAAGGATTTAGATAGACTGGAGGACTGGGCACTCAAATGGCAGATGAAATTTAATGTTGAAAAATGCAAAGTTATGCACTTCGGCGTAAAGAATACACAAGCAACGTATACCCTTAATGGAAGTGAATTAGAGATAACAACACACGAAAAGGACTTGGGAATTGTTATAGATAACAAACTCTGCAACAATGTGCAATGTCAATCAGCAGTGGCCAAGGCCAGTAAGGTATTGTCATGCATGAAAAAGGGCATTCATTCTCGGGACGAGAATATCATTTTGACTCTCTATAAATCACTGGTAAGACCACATATTGAATATGCTGTGCAATTTTGGGCACCTGTTCTAAAGAAGGATATCATGGCACTAGAAAAAGTGCAGAGGCGGGCTACAAAATTAATAAAAGGAATGGAACATATCAGCTATGAAGAAAGGTTAACAAATTTAAACCTATTTAGTTTAGAAAAACGTCGCCTGAGAGGGGA
Source organism: Pelobates fuscus (assembly GCF_036172605.1). Lineage (NCBI taxonomy): Eukaryota > Metazoa > Chordata > Amphibia > Anura > Pelobatidae > Pelobates > Pelobates fuscus. The sequence goes on from NC_086317.1 coordinate 363,143,528, forward strand.
TATGATAACATTATACAAATATATTCGGGGCCAATACAAACCATTGTGTGGAAATCTATTCACAAACCGGACTTTACATAGGACACGAGGCCATGCGTTTAGACTAGAAGAAAGAAGATTTCGTCTAAGGCAAAGGAAAGGTTTTTTTACTGTAAGAACAATCAGGATGTGGAATTCTCTGCCTGAAGAAGTGGTTTTATCAGAGTCCATACAGATGTTCAAACAGCTACTAGATGCATACTTGCAAAGTCATAATATTCAAGGATATAATCTTTCAATGTAGGGTAATAACTGCTTGATCCAAGGATAAATCTGACTGCCATTCTGGGGTCAATAAGGAATTTTTTGTTGCTTGTTGCAAAATTGTGCTTCAAGCTAGGTGTTTTTTTTTTTGCCTTCTTTTTGATCAACAGCAAAAAACAAATGTGAGGAAGGCTGAACTTGATGGACGCAAGTCTCTTTTCAGCTATCTAACTATGTAACTATGTAACTATGTAATATTATTTTACTCATAAGCAGTGGTGTATCCTGGTTTCCCCCCGCCCCGCATTCTAAATACACACACACACACACTCGCTAACAGAAACACACACACACTAATAGACACACTCACTAACAGACAAACACACTCACTAACAGACACACACTCACTCACTAGCAGACACAAACTAGCAGACACACACACTCACTGACATACACACACACTCACAGGCAAACACACACTAACAGACACACACAGTCACACACTAACAGACACACACACTAACAGACACAGACACACACACACACTAACAGACACAGACACACACACACACTAACAGACACACACACACACACACACTAACAGACACACACACACACACACACACACTAACAGACACACACACTGACACACACACACACACACACTAACAGACACAGACACACACACTAACAGACACAGACACACACACTAACAGACACAGACACACACACTAACAGACACACACACTAACAGACACACACACTAACAGACACAGACACAGACACACACTAACAGACACACACACCAACAGACACAGACACACACTTACCCACCCACATTAACACATTTTTTATTTATTTTTTAACACGTTTTTTTTAATTTATTTTTAACACATTTTTTTTTTATTTAACACCCCCCCCCACCAGCCTCCTTACCTTTGGGAATGCTGGGGAGGGGGGTGTCTCTTCCTCCCTGGTGGTCCAAAAAAGACTGAACATATATCATTTGTAATACCTTGGGTTGTCTACTATTGCAAATGGTATGCCATCATGGGGGTAATTTTCATTCCTGGGCTACTATCCAGTCTCAAAGGCAACGTAACCAATTTGGTGAATTTCAATGTGAAAAAGCTGAAACACTTTTGAAAACACCATAAAGCCTGTACATGCGGGGACTGTTATACTCAGGAGACTTTGCTGAACACAAATATTAGTGTTTCAAAACAGTAAAATGTATCACAACAATTGTATTGTGCGTGTAAGTGCCATTCGTGTGTGAAAAGGAAAAGCACCAAGTAAAACATATGCACTGAGTGGCTAGGAAATACAATATGAGATTATTCCCAGCTGTTTAATAGCAAACACCGGCTCCCTGCAAGATAATATTCAGGCTTACACTAGGCTGTGGACAGTAATAATGTTGTCCCAGCAAAGGTTATCACTGGTAAGTGAGCAGGTTTACATATGAACAATGGCACGTTATAGGGGGCATACAAGGGATCAAGCAACTTCATTCACCACATGCGACTTGGCTTTTTTGGGTTCACCCTATACCAATGTTTGCTACAAGAGTCTCATATCGTGACTGAGTCCAAACAACAGGTAGTGGACCACTCTACTGGCCCTAGGCTTGCGTCCACCATCTTGGCTCCCACCAATTCGTCTAGCAGGAGCGCGTGCTGGGTCGCAGGGCCACCAGGGGCTGATGAGTAGAGTGTGAGTGCTGGGGCCAGGACAACCCCCACCGGCAAGGGAGGGGAATGGGAAACCCTGCTGTGTCCACTTAATCCAGTAGGATCGCGAGCAGGAAGATCAGCCACTTCCTGCATGCTGGCACCCACGTGTAGGCCACATTTGCATTTCGGGCTCAGGCTGCACATTGTGCGTCAGGGAAGCTTCAAATTGGAGCAGAAGTGGCTGCAGATTATTGCCAGCTTATAGTTGGCTGGGTTTGGTGAGGCAAAAGTCCAGATTAAGGCACTTCATGAGTTGCTTGCGCGTAGCACACTTTGCATGCTACCATTCCGTTTGGCAGCCAGGCCCCGCACCCATGATAAAACAATTCTGTTCCAATTTAGATTGCTATATGTAATAATTTTTAGAAGAGTTTTTAAGCATTTGTGACTTAAAAAACAGCAAAAGTTTAAGCCAGGATTAGTGAAAAATGGAGAGAAAAAGGATGGGAGAGAGGTCAACAATTACTTGATAGGTTTTCTTGAAGAAGTGTTATTTTAAAGATTTCTTAAAGGACTACAACCAGGGAAAAGTCTAGGGTGGTGTGCATTGAAAGAGGACATATTTAGTGATAGCATCATTAAATTATTCCTTAAATAAATAACTGTAGATGTATGCATAGCTCTCCAGTATTGGTGGTAGACACCAATGGTGTTAAACAGTTTGAAAAAATCTGTGGCTTTAGTTAACAAATGAACACACCTTGTTTGCATGAACTTGTATTTCTATGAATTGAGAGATTGGCATGATGTACCCAACATATATTACAGTGCCAGTGTCAAATATGATTGTAGGGTGTAGCTTTTTCTATTACATATAAGAATGTATTTGTGTTCAGGCAGTCTGTTTGCAAGCTGCCACAATGATAAATTGCCCTGACAATTTCTTAACCCATATGCAATGTTAGAACCACCTGCCAGATTTCCATACAAAATTAAACATCTTGGCAACTTTTGCTTCCCATGTTGTTAGAATGCATCTCAAAATGCATTTTAATAAAGTGACCATCTGGCACACAGAAATGGTCTGACAAGAAGACCTTGACATTCTATGAAACATAATTCAAAGCATACAGATGTCCAAGTTTAGTAGTAATAATGACTAAATTATATAGTCAGTGTTGCAAATATTACAGCACAACAGGAAATAATGCAGATAAATCGTTTAGATCTGTTTTGATAAGTATTTATTAGATTAAGCTCATCAATGGTAGATATAAAACCACAAGATCAATCGAACTACCAACCTACATATCTACTTATTATCTATCTACCTACCTACCTATCTATCTTGATAAAGACCATATAGTGGTCGGTTGATTTACTTTTTTCATGCGAATTTGAATACACTGAAAACATTTTTCATCAAATCCAGAGTGATCTAGTCATTTCTTATTCTATCTATCTATCTATCTATCTATTATCCCCATTCCATTTTCTCATTAACTGTTAACTTCTGTATTTTTTTTTTGTTTTTCATTATAATTATTATTTTTATTAAAGCAGAAAGATTGATCATGGATGTTTTTTGTTTTCTCTATTAATCATTCTGTCTATCAATCCACTGATCGATTAGTCTATCTATCCGTCTGTTTCTCTGTCTATCCGTTTGTCTGTCTATCCATCTGTCTATCTATCTTTCTTTTTCCAATCATAATGCACTGCTTTGTGATTTGATAGATTCATAAGACATGTGAAACCATGAAAAGCAAATGCTGGAAGTGCCTGCAGTTGCAAAGATGCTATATCATGGATTGGAACACTGGAAATGACCTCTTTGAACTACATAAATTCTGCATTGATGCTAGAGACTGCAAAGATCTGCTAATGGAAAACACGATATACAAAAAAAATAAACAAAATAAATGCTTTACTCAGAAAACCATAGCTTATAACAGGAATATCAACAGTACAAACTGTTAAGATGAAATGATTCTGTGAAAAAAGTATCATGCTATTTAACAAAAAGTCGTATTCGGTGAATACATGCCAAGAATCCCACATCGCACAGTGATGCAATGGGAAAAAATTAATACACTGACAAGAATACAAAAATGTGATTTCTACTGAAACAATATCACCTGAAACAAAACATAATCTGTGAAATACAATCAAACATCTAAACACTACCTAACATCATACAGTCAATGGAAAATTATATCAGTGTGTCAAATCAAATAACTCTCACTATTATGCCCATCATACTTAGATTATTCATGTCTATGAGGCAAAATAGAGACAATGTAAATTCCATTGGGACAAGCATTGGATCTGTGTTTTGCCAGAAAAGCACGGTTCATTGTTTTAGTTTCTTTAGAAGCAATCGCAAAATATGATAATTCACATACATTTTGTAGTTAGTTGTCCATGGGTCTCCACTATGGCCAATTACCTCATCTGTGTAACATTACTTTTTGTAAATGAGAGTTGCAGACACTGGATGCTACAAGAGTTCTATGGCAACAGAGAATCTTTGCCATCTTTCAGATACAAAGTCATTTTCATTAATGTTCTTTAACCCCTTAAGGACCAAACTTCTGGAATAAAAGGGAATCGTGATATGTCCCACATGTCATGTGTCCTTAAGGGGTTAAGAGAATCCTGGAACCTAAAGAAGTGAATTTTATCTATGACTAACATCACCAACATTTTGAAGCTTCTTTTTTCTAATAATGTAAAAATATAATAAAAAAAAATAATTATATTAAGTGCATTTTCCAATTTTCTGATTATTAGACATTTTGCTCAAACTATCTTTATGTGAAAATATCACTATCCCTGTCGTTTCCATTGCTGAAGGCATCATTATTGACTACATTTTTAGTTTGTTTTAAATAACTTTTCTTTATTAATGGAGAAACTTACTGAAAACAACCCAATACATTTAGAAAAGCAAAGATGGGGCAAATAAAGTGGAAGTAGTGATCTAGCACCATTCTTTTTTTAATGACTTGTACTTTAAGAGGGTGATGCAGCACAGATTAACTGCTAGGAACATTTGATCTGCTTCTAGACATAGTTCAGGAAACAACATACACAGGCAGCAGTCTTAAATCTTCCTTTTCAATTCCCCTATGTATTCAATGATTATCAGCACAAAAGAAACCGTAGAAGCATTGTTCATGGTAAGATTTTATTCTTACGACTGCGTTACAATAATCCATCTGCCTTCTTGCTGTATTTACGTCACAGCTGACGGGAATATATATATATATATATATATATATATATATATATATATATACATATATATATATATATATATATATATATATATTCGTTTCTCATATCTAGAACTTCTTTACAACTTTGCTCTTCCATAAAACATGATACTGTACAATATTATGGCTAACAAATTAAAATTGAAAGGTTCAGAGTTATTCACCAATAAATGAATTTGGTCAAGAAATCAGTAATTCTCAATTGTAAATCATATTTACAACATAGGATTTGAATATTTATCACACACCATAACCAGATTCACTCTGTATAAAGGTATCTAAATGGTGCAAATTAGATTTTTGTAATCTATTAGCTTGTTCTAGAATTAGCAACTATCTGCCTGCAAATTTAGTTCTACTGAATTTTGTAAATGCAACTGAATTACATTTGCAGGCAAACTGTGGCAAATTGTAGATTATTATAGCCTTGGTGTATAAATGATCTTAATTTTAATAATGAAAGGTGAATACTTTTTTCTTTCTTTGGAAATATGAAGCCTACTGTCATGCTTGGAAATGCAATAGAAGTTGGGCATTCAGATCAGCTGCATTCACACAATTCGAGGTATTTCTGAAAATGTGTTTTACCATCTGGACTTTGCAGTTGATATTTTAAGTTGTTTTTTGTTACATAGTGACATAGGCTGAAAAGAGACGCGTTTCCATCAAGTTCAGCCTTCCTCACATCTGTTTTTTGCTGTTGATCCAAAAGAAGGAAAAAAAAACCCAAAAAACAGTTTGAAGCACTTCCAATTTTGCAACAAACTAGGAAAAAATAATAATTCTTCAACCCAGAATGGCAGTTAATTTTATCCTTGGTTCAAGAAGCTATTACCCTACAAATGAAAAATTATATCACTGAAAATTATGTTTTTGCAAGTATGTATCTAGTTGCTGTTTAACATCGGTACAGTCTCAGATAAAACCACTTCTTCAGGCAGAGAATTCCACATCCTTATAGTTCTTATGGTAACAAAAAAAACCTTTCCGTTGCCTTAGACTAAATCTTCTTTCTTCCAGTCTAAACACATGACCTCTTATCCTATGTATAGCCTTGTTGGGGACTAGATTTTCACACAATGTTTTGTATTGGCCCCGGATATATTTGTATAATGTTATTGTTATGGAACTTGTTGGCGCTTTATAAATAATAATAATAATAATAATAATAATAATAAGTAGAGAATAACCTCTGGTAGCCCTTCAGACAGATAATAGACTGAACTTGTTTATTTTAATTTCTTTTGTTCCTATTGTCAATGCAGAATATTAAAGCATGTATAATTTATGTATGGTAATCACACAAAAAAAAAAGCTCACAATGCTCGGTCAAGCTGCTCTGCCTTCTTGCAAAGTTTTTAAACGCTCACTATAGATGAGCATTTCTATTTTCTCATGATTGCCAAATGTTTATCACAAACATTTTAGACTCTGTCTATAAAAATGTGTATGAATAGTGTTCAAAGTTGAACTTGAGTGAATTTCTCAGAAATTTCAAATCACAGTGATTGGAATATGCAGAGAAGTCAAAGCTCAGGACTAGAGAGCGACAACATTTTCAGACAAAAGGCGGAACAGAAGGTTGTGATTACTTTTGTCCTGCTGTAGCTAGAACTTGACTGAAAACGACCTAAAATTAATTAGATTTGAATCTCTTTTCAGACTTTCCTTGCATACCATATAATGAAACATGCAAAAAATATTAACATTTCTGAAAAGAGTATAATTTACCCCCTTCATGTAAGTCAATTGGTAGACAATTTGATGACTAACATTTTCTACACAAATATGCAGTAAAAGTCCCTACAAGTGTACAAGTTGTGAGATTTAAAAACTATTTTTAGAAATTAATTAAATTCTCTCAAAATGTTCCATGAAAGTAAGATATTCCAAAACAAGGATGCAATGAAAATTAATCTAATTGTTATTATCTGATATATTATCAGTCATGAAACAGAATAGCCATGTTGCAATTTACTTAAATGAACGGCCTTTTTTACAGTTTGAGTATCTATCCTTTCCTTGAGTTTAATATCTCTTTTTCTGCAAAGTGCCTTTTTGCAGCTCAACAGAATATCATTGTAATATCAATCTTAAACATTATTTTCATACACTCATCTATTTTTGCCTGTCTTGTGAAAATATTTCATGCCAGGTTTCTGCTATAGATAATGGATGGATAGCCTAAGTTTTTGCTCACTGATAGGTCTTAGGAGACTCATTTTTAAAATGGTGCAGCTGTTAAGTTTAGGAGAATTGTATAAATTGGAAACATTTAGATGTGGTTGATTTGAACGTCTCCATGTAACATGCAGAAGTAGTCCCAGCAGATTTGTCTTATAACAAATGTACCGTGTCCTTAATTTTGCAGGTGCAGTCTACTGATGTGTTTAATCTATGGGAAAATAAACTATCCTCCAGTGTAAAATAAAATGTACAAAATATTAACATGTCATTTACAATCCAATTTCAATCTCTTCATCCTGAAGAAAAAGTCAACAACTTTAAATTTGGTATCCATAAATAAAGACCATAGATTTGTTTTCTCTGATAAAATTAGGTACTAACACATTAATATTTGTTGGCAGTCACCAGTGTGTCTTTCTGTGAAAACAAATAATGAAAAAATGGAAATGGGCATTGAGACAACATGCTCTGAATTAAATATAAAACAAAAACAGAAACAAAAAAACAAGGGTTAATAAACTTGTCTTGTTTTCAGGTTAGTCAGAAATCTTCGATTATATGGCATAATGACTTGGCTTATTCTATGTTAAATGTATTCTATGTAGCAGTTTATTTTATTCTGACTTTCTACTGTCACTCTCATCAGACTTTTCTTAAACAATATTTTAATCCCCTAATGGCATTTCCCATGTGTTCTGAATATATGTGTTTTTCAATTACACAAGTCAACAATTGTTTCTCTGTTTACAAAGTTTGTACGTCTGAGCAAGATTCAAGGTCACCTTAGCTCAATAAAACCTTGAGGCTCTTAGAATTAGTGACGTCTGAATAATCTTTTTGTCTAGTTATAAAATAAGCAATGAAAAAATATTCATTGACACTGAGGAAAATATTTGCTGGTACAATACCCGTTGAAAAAGCAAGCATGCACTGGGCTCAATTTGCTATCATTCCATGAATGATAGTGGTGACATTCCAAATTTAAAGACATGTGTGGGGTCAGACTCAGTATATGAACAATTTAAACCACTGTTATTTTTGGTGCACAATAGAAAAGCTTCAGACACATATACAGACAAAACCAGGGGTATAAACTTAACCCCTAAATAAAAACATCACACCTCCAAAACTAAGCAAAGTAGATGTCAAATATTAATTACTAAAAAAAATTGTTTTATTCTTATTTATTAAAATTACCAACTCAACTAAACTATTTATTTAAGCAGTGGTTGGATAAATGGTAAATTGGCAGAGACTCTCAATGCTATTCCAGTAGATGCTACACACTACGTGAGTTACAATGTCTGGATGTCATAACCCAGAGAGACAAATAAAACTTAGTTTTCACTGTTACTGCTATTTGTACAGTGTTGCCAAAACAGCACAAAAAGCAATAATAAACTAGCTTCAGCAGGAGACTGCCATCTCATTATTAATGCAATGTTGCCAGAAAACGATAATCAGTTCTCTACTTACGTATATGACTGATTGTGTTAAGCACTGTAATGAAACCAGTCTAAATTGTTTTATCTATAAGTTATAAGCTCCAATTGCGGTACCAACAGAAGACCCCAGTCACTTAACCTGTATAATATATCTGGACTTTAACTGATAATTCTGACTATTATTAGGATCAAAAGTACCTATCAGCGTTAATGATCCAATGCAAATACAGTGATGAGTGCCCTCTATTCAGTAAGAGGGAATATAGGTGGATAGTAGAAGATCCCTAAAGCCCTCAACTCTTTCCTGTATCATAGGAATCAGCAGATATTTACAAAGCTTCTGCAACCCCCACTGAATAAAAGCCTCCCAAAAAAGCTCCTGACAAAATTATAACATTTTCTGCCGCTTCCATCAACCACAAACACCCGAGGGCCCTCGGTTCTTGATCCAGAGTGAGACTTCACAAGGCCTTAGGCAATCGCCTAACAGGCCTAAGGCTGGGGCTATGAATGTTTATATTTTCTATCCAATATTGCAGCACTACATAAAATGCATCTAATATTTTTTTACATATTATGCTGTGCACATTATAAACCAACTTAATAAATGAACATTGCAATATTTATATTTTTATTTATTCCAAAGTGACTAAAAAGTTAATGTTAAAAATCAATATTTTACTTATATATTGGCTGCAAATTTTATTGATAATTTACTTTTTTTTTTTTTTTTTTATTCATTCTTATTGATGGTCAGGAAAATCAAACCTAAAAGATTCATAGCAATAC